>NW_023270389.1:34475764-34602279 GCF_011800145.1 Mirounga leonina | reverse complement strand
TTCCTTCCTTCCTTCCTTCCTTCCTTCCTTCCTTCCTTCCTTCCTTCTTTTTTGTAGGCTCCATGCCCAGTGTTGAATACTTTACTGTTGAATACTTAACAGTTGAATACTTTACTGACTGAGCCAGTTAGGTACTCCCTCCAATAGTCTTGTTATTGTTTCTTTTTTTCATAGTGTCTTACCCTTGTTTTATAGATGTAGTATTTTCCTGACCCTCTCTGGAGACTTTTGGCCAGGCTGGAGATAGTCAGAAATGTAAAGCAAAATGGGTTTAGTGCTGGTATGGTGGACAGTTAATTCTACTGATATGGTCCTCAGTACTTCCTTGGTAGTGTAATGGTTTCTGATCACTAGTTCTTGGGCAACACATCTCGTGATGGCAACTTGAAAACCTGCTGCCTTCTCTTCCTGGCAATCTTGGTTAGGAAGTCCGATATACCTTCTTGGCAGCTGGGCTTTCCAGGATCAGAGCCTATATTTACTGAGTAGCTAGATTCTCTCCTTTCTCTCCTGCTTTGATCCAGTATCTGGATCATGCTGTGCCTTCAATATTTGCTTGGAGAATGAATGGCTTCATTTAAATGAATTTCAGTAATTGCTTAATATATATTTCTTATTTATGTGCCTAGGAGAATATGGAGTGTTGCGTGTTGTGAAACACGAAAACATTGACAACAAAAAGTCACATCTAATGTCATTGTGGAACTTACAGTTTAGTGGAGGAATTACGCCAGTACAAGGAACAAAATTCAAGAATGATACAAAACAGTATTCAGATACAAAACAGTATTCAGACATGCCAGAATGCAGACTTCAGACGAAGAGCTCAGAAGGGAGATGTTGTTGGATATAGGTGTGGGGGCAGGCTTCAGGAAGGATGCGACCTTTGAAGGGGCCATTCCCATTAGGGGGCCACCAGTGGTAAAGCTTCAAAGTCAGTAGCTTGGTGGACCTGTCACTTCCTTGTCATTATCCTTCACGCAGGGCTATTTACATCACCCATCTTCCTTCCAGCCTGTAGAGAAGAAGAGGCAAGTCTCAGGGCACTAAGTATGCTTTGCCACTTCCTGCTTGAATCCAGTACCAAGATGAGTGGTTATCATCTGCCCAGCAGTCTTCTGAGCTGGGGCCGCAGAAGCTTTGTGGGAATATGGTCATCCTTTCCCCCTCCTGCTCTCTGTTCATTTCTCAGGCTACAGACAAGCCCATCTATTGTCATCTCTTTGATTTGCATTCTGTATTCCTATGATGCCTTGTCGTTTTCTCATCCTTGTTTTCCTTTTCTGCCTAATGGCAGGTGGCAGTCGCTTGGACAGGACTCAAACTACAGCTATTTCTCCTTCTGCATAGATTTCTCATATTATTTCGACCAAAAGCTATTAAATGTTGCTGTTGACATTTTCTTGTTGGCCACATGACAATAACAACATTCAGATCTCTCGCCAAACACCTGCTCAGGAAATATGTTGCTGAAAAACTTGAAGCTTTTCTTCTCTCTGTCATTCTTATCCCACACCCCTTGGCAAAGTTGACTCCAGAGCGTGGCTCTAAAGTTCACACTTTTGAGCCCGGTATTCACATCGTTCAAAGCCAGATCCATGTCTACTTTGTCAAGGTCCTTCTTCCTTAGGTACTTTCTCACATTTGACAAGAATGCCCAAGTCACAGGGCTAGGTAAGGGGCTGGGTCAGGACCAGAACCCATCTCAGATTTTTAGTTCCATGTGAGTTTCTTTTCACTATCCAGTCTTCCTGCAGTCTTCCTCTACAGCCATTGGGGACGTCTCTTCCCGATGACATCCTATAGCATGCTTTGCCTAGGCCTCCCAAGTGACTTTCTTTGGGGGGAGGGGGTCCTGGGGAGAAGCACTCACCAGGTGGTTGTAAGTGACAAGGAGAACAATCCTCATAAGGACTGCCAGTCCTGCCTAAAACACATGGCGTGTCACACTGAAAACGGGATGGTAATTTTATCTTATTTTTTCAGTGGTCGTACAGGAAAATAGAACTTTTTTCTTTTAGTGTACAGTTCCAAGAATTTTAACATATGTATAGATTTGTGTAACTATTACCACACACAGGATACAAAAGAGTTCTAGTACCCCCCTAAAAAAATCCTTTGTTAGCCCTGTCTTTCTTTTTTTTTTTTTTTTTAAAGATTTTCTTTATTTATTTGAGAGGGAGAATGAGATAGAGCGAGAGCATGAGAGAGGGGAGGGTCAGAGGGAGAAGCAGACTCCCTGCCGAGCAGGGAGCCCGATGCGGGACCCGATCCCAGGACTCCAGGATCATGACCTGAGCCGAAGGCAGTCGCTTAACCAACTGAGCCACCCAGGCGCCCTCTTTTTTTTTTTTTTTAATGATTTTATTTATTTATTTGACAGAGACAGAGATAGCGAGAGCAGGAACACAAGCTGGGGGAGTGGGAGAGGGAGAAGCAGGCTCCCTGCCGAGCAGAGAGCCTGATGCGGGGCTCGATCCCAGGACCCTGGGATCATGACTTGAGTCGAAGGCAGTTGCTTAACGACTGAGCCACCCAGGCGCCCCTGTTAGCCCTTTCTTATTGAGATATAATTGACATATAGCATTGTATACGTGTAAGGCATACAACGTGTTGGTTTGATACCTTTATATATTGCCATATGATTACTCCCCCAGGATTAGCTAGCACCTCTACCACATCACATAATTATCATTTCTTTTTTGTGGTGAAAACATTTGAGGTCTAGTCTCCTAACAGCTTTCAAGGATATAATGCAGCGTCGTTAACTATAATCACAATGCTGTGCGTTAGATCCCCAGAACTTACTCATCTTCTCCCTGCCAGTGTGTACCCCTTGACCAACATTTCCCCAATTCCCCCACCCCCAGTCCCCGGTAACCACGACTCTACTCTGTTTCTATGCATTCAGTTCTTCTAGATTCTCAAGTGACATTTAATCAAACAGTGCTCTGTATTCTTGGTTAACTTTGTCCAGAGTTGATATTTAGCTGGCATGTTCCAGCATGGTCATACAGGTTGTTAAAATATCAAAAGACTCTTATGGTGGTGTGTAAATAACGGTGACTCTGAATCCCTAAGTAAGCTGCTCCCACAGTCGTCCTGGCTGTACTGGCCCCCACTCTGGGACCTTCCCAGAAACTCCTTGTGATCTTCCTATCAGGTTTACACCTGGCCCAGTAAGAGGCTTCCTAGCCCTGCTCCAGTCCTATAGCTGGTGTTTGTTTTTACTGGTCGATGCCCCCAGCATTGGGGTTGTTAGAGATTTTGAACACCAGTCAGGATGTGGCGTGCTTGTCCTATAAATAGCTATGGGGCCTGTCAGCCTCTATGGCCAGGGAAATGGTGCCCTCACTC
The DNA here is from genome assembly GCF_011800145.1 of Mirounga leonina. Classification (NCBI taxonomy): domain Eukaryota; kingdom Metazoa; phylum Chordata; class Mammalia; order Carnivora; family Phocidae; genus Mirounga; species Mirounga leonina. The sequence goes on along the minus strand of NW_023270389.1, from coordinate 34,598,922 downwards.
TCCTCTTAGTCACAGCTTCACGAGCAGATGCCTTGTTACTACTGCTGGTGCCTTCCCCAGTTCCCACACTCCTCCCTTCACCAGTCAGGAGCCGTCTTAACTGTTTCTGCTACTGCTATCCGGTACCTCCAGCCACCATCTTGTCATCCTCCTTGGGATGCTGCCCACAAAGCTAATGTGTCCCATTCCTCCACCTCTGCAGTTCCTCCTGTGGAGGCACACTGTTCTTCCACCTGGGCTGGCGGCGCTCGCTCTCGCAGCAGTTCTACCCACTGTTGCTCCCCCCTGAGCTGCTGACTGGCAATCCCTCCTGTTCCAGATCCTCAGTCGTCACCTCTCAGTTCCTGCAAGCTTTCAGAGGTTACCCACAGCAGTGTTACCTGGACCCCCTAGGATTCAAGATTTGTTCATGTTCATGCACCAGCTTTTGTTTTCTTGGAAGATAACTGCACATCCAGGATGCTAAGTGCTCTTCTCTAGCCCTCGCACCATGTTGCTAGATCCGCCTCATCACGCCAGACAGCTTTTTTTCTCTCCTCAGAGTAGATTGCGTTCCAGGGGTGGATCCCACAGTCCTCCCCTGTGGTTTGGCCCTCATCAGATTCTTCTTCAAACCCATCCCAAAATTTCAGAAAAGTCTATTTCTCTCTGAATTCCCAACATGGAGAATTGAGGGTGTTGTTCTTCTGGAGAAGGTCCCCATTCTCACATAAATCACCCTGGGAAGATGAACACTGGGGAAGGAAAGGCATCAGCCTCCCATTGGAAATTTGTTTGGATTCAGCCAAGATCTCCTCTTGGCACTCTCATCCTTGTCACTTTATTGGGGACAGAGAAGATGCTCCCCCACCCCCTTTATATTCTTTCATATCATCTAACACAGGGCGAGGCACCTCGTAGGCATTGTATATAAGTTCATGGAGTGAATGCATGCATGGATTCACTTCTCTGATGGGCATCACCACTGCAGTTTATCACACTAGGGGCTTCCCATTCTGCTGTGTGTTGTGAGGCTTCAGAGATCTCCTGAGCCTCTTAATTTTATAAGCAAAGATTCTGTATATGTGAGGTTTTTTGAGAGCAAAGCCTATAGCTTTTTTTCCCTGCGGATTTTCAAACAAATTTATGCCTTTTACTTTTAAGATAGATCTTGGGAATCTTCAAGGGGGTTATCTTACTCAGATGAGAATTCATCATTCTACATGTCTCAAAGTCTGACTGAGTCTGGAAGTATGTGGAAGTGGGTCCCCCGGTAGGAACAGACAGCTCTTCAGATTATTCTATCTTGCAAGAAAGGACTTAATGCTTTGCTTACTTACTGGTCAGATCTGGCACTCTCTCTTGGCCCTGGCTTTACTGATGTAGAATCTTCTTTGTGGCTGCCATCCCTTGTCAGCTTGGCAGTCGACCAAGTCATGCTCATTTCCTGGTCTGTGACCCCATTATCAGTGTCACCATGCATTTTTCAAATAGACTGTCTGTGCTTGCTCTTTAGATCATCTGTTTTGGGGAATCTATAGAAGGCTCCCCAAACACATGCCCGAGTCCTTTTCTTTAGAATTATACTCTGAGGGGGCCCTGAACCAAAAAAAAAAAGATGAGTCATGTTAATGACATCTTGGGTTGAAAACATACTTGAGATTATCCTTTTGATGTCTTGGAAGCTTAAAATCAGGCCACCCTGAGTCCGTGATGCTTTTCTTAGACTAGGATATTGTAGAAGTAAACGATCCAAAGTGGGAATGGGGATGGGGTCTTCAATTATTAAGCATTTCATCAAACTGATGTAATTAGAGCACTTTTTACAGGGGAGCTAGCTTCTCCAGTATATGAAGTATTGAACTGGCATTACCCCACCCTTTCGAAGCAGCCGGCAACAGTTTACGTTTAGAGCAACAAAAAACAGTATAAGCACCCCAAGCATTTCAGGAGCTAAAATAATCACAACTCCCTTCCTATAATAATACCCACAACCGGGGCTAGACATTCACAAGACTTTTCACCATCTTTGTATTCACTGTTTGTGGGAGGGATAGATGGGCAGAAAAGAAGAAAAGAGAGAGGTAGGAATTGCAGTCAAAGCTCTCAGCAGGAGGCAGGCCTTAGATGCAGCCTCCCTCCTTTTCTTCCAAGAGGGTGCTGTTGGGATTATAAATTAACAACCCCAGGGAATCAGTTTGTCCCTTTAAGGCTATTAAAGGGACCAAGATGAGCCGGATTCCCAAATGAGCTTAGAGGATTACTGGACCAGGTGGAAGGTGGCTGCCCAAGGGGGGAAGAGAAATTGGCTTCTAGTATATCATTTTGGAGTTGTCCAACGTTAATCCCCAGACTGATTTAAGCAGGAGGAATTTGAGATAGTAATGGCCAATTGGCTATTGCTTCTTTCTGATAACAGCCGGTGCCCTCACAACAGACGCTTAACCCAGGTGTGGGGAATGTGAAAGGTGGGAGCCCTAGATGTGGGCAAGATGATAAAGGAGTGAAGTGGGTGGGCAATGGGTGGCAGGCAGAGGGGAGGTGGGTGGGCCAGGTTTGGGGAATGCAAGTATCATCTGCTTCTCTGTGACTGATTTCTAGGAAGAAGGAGCAGGCCTGCTCTTGTTCCACAGAGGGACTATAGCTTCAGGGCAGACGACACTCTTCAAAGGCAGGAGCTAATTTTCTCCCTGCATTAAGGAGAAGATTCATGAGGTCAATGGCATGGGCTGTGTAGCCCACTCAGAGGCTGTCCTGGAAGCATCCATCAAGCCGGAGACCAGCCGTCCAGTCTTGACCATTGGCAAGTATCTATTTTAGATTGACCCCATCCTCACTTGCTGGAGGCAGGAGATGTTATTCAGTGTGTCAGGGAACTTATTAAACTACTAGATGGTAATTTTTCTAAGTTAACTTTTTTTTTTTTTAAACCCATCCTTGGCATGTGAGCTCTGAGAGGATCTTAGGATGGCTGGCCTTTGGCTGGCTGGCTGGCTTAGAGGCTTCCCTGGCTCTCACCTGGACAATCACAGCACGATCTCACCCAGCTGGGCTCATCCTCTGAGGTCCCCCCCGCATCCCACATCAGTGCCCCTTCCACACAGCCCCCAGGCCGTACTGTCTCAAACAGCATAGTAATGAAAGGCCTTTGCTTAAAAACCACCAGACTCTCAGTGTCTGTCCTTGATACAGTCCTCATTCCTTAGCGTGTCTATTAGCTTACTAATAATCCAATTCCCACTTTTTCCTTTCTTTTTTTTTTTTTTTTTAAGATTTTATTTATTTGACAGAGAGAGACAGCGGGAGCAGGAACACAAGCAGGGGGAGCGGGAGAGGGAGAAGCAGGCTTCCCGCCGAGCAGGGAGCCCGATGCGGGGCTCCATCCCAGGACCCTGGGATCATGACCTGAGCCGAAGGCAGACGCTTAACGACTGAGCCACCCAGGCACCCCCAGTTCCCACTTTCTTGTCCAGCCTATCTCCTATCAAGTTTTGCCCTGCAGGTTCTCCAAGAAACCACCTGTTTTTCTGTGTGTGGGCGCCTCTCTTTCAAACACTTGCTCGCGCTGCTGTAATTGGAGTCCCATCTCCTCTGCTTTTGCTCAGCCACCGGTTCCTCAGTGACCTCATTTGAAAAATCTCCTCTTTCCCCCCCACCCCGCTTTTCTCTCTGCCCTGCCCCATTCAGGCAGACGTCATTGTGTCCTCTGCTATTCTCCCAAAGCATCTTTTTTTTTTTTTTAATTTTATTATGTTATGTTAGTCACCATACAATACATCATTAGTTTTTGATGTGGTGATCCACCATCCATTGTTTTCGTATAACACCCAGTGCTCCATGCAGTACATGCCCTCCTTAATACCCATCACCGGGCTAACTAATCCCCCCTACCCCCTCCCCTCTAAAACCCTGTTTGTTTCTCAGGTCCATAGTCTCTCATGGTTCATCTCTCCCTCCAATTCTGCCCCCCCCATTTTTCCCTTCCTTCTCCTAATGTCCTCCATGTTATTCTTTATGTTCCACAAATAAGTGAAACCATATGATAATTGATTTTCTCTGCTTGACTTATTTCACTTAGCATAATCTCCTCCAGTCCCTTCCATGTTGATGTAAAAGTTGGGTATTCATCCTTTCTGATGGCTGAGTAATATTCCATTGTATATATGGACCACATCTTCTCTATCCATTCATCTGTTGAAGGGCATCTCGGCTCTTTCCACAGTTCGGCTATTGCGGACGTTGCTGCTATGAACATTGGGGTGCATATGGCCCTTCTTTTCACTACATCTGTGTCTTTGGGGTAAATACCCAGCAGTGCAATTGCTGGGTCATAGGGTAGCTCTATTTTTAAATTTTTGAGGAACCTCCACAGTGTTTTCCAAAGTGGCTGTACCAACTTGCATTCCCACCAACAGTGTAAGAGGGTTCCCCTTTCTTCACAACCTCTCCAACATTTGTTGTTTCTTTCCCTGTCCATTTTTGCCATTCTAACTGGTATAAGGTGGTATCTCAGTGTGGTTTTGATTTGGATTTCCCTGATGGCTAATGATGATAAACATTTTTTCATGTGTCTGTTAGCCATTTGTATGTCTTCTTCAGAGAAGTGTCTTTTCATCTCTTCTGCCCACTTTTTGACTTGATTATTTGTTTTTGGGGGGTTGAGTTTGAGAAGTTCTTTATAGATTTTGGATACCAGCCCTTTATCTGTAGTGTCATTTGCAAATACCTTCTCCCATTCTGTGGGTTGCCTCTTTGTTTTGTTGACTGTTTCCTTTGCGGTGCAGAAGCTTTTTATCTTGATGAAGTCCCAAAAGTTCATTTTTGCTTCTGTTTCACTAGCTTTTGGAGATGTATCTTGAAAGAAGTTGTTGTGGGCGATGTCAAAGAGGTTACTGCCTATGTTCTCCTCTAGGATTTTGATGGATTCCTGTCTCACATTGAGATCTTTCATCCATTTTGAGTTTATCTTTGTGAATGGTGTTAGAGAATGGTCAAGTTTCATTCTTCTGCATGTGGCTGTCCAATTTTCCCAGCACCATTTATTGAAGAGACTGTCTTTTTTCCATTGCATGTTTTTTCCTGCTTTGTCAAAGATTATTTGACCATAGAGTTGAGGGTCCATATCTGGGCTCTCTATTCTATTCCATTGGTCTGTATGTTTTTGTGCCAGTACCATGTTGTCTTGGTGACCACTGCTTTGTAATATAGCTTGATATTGGGCAACGTGATGCCCCCAGCTTTGTTTTTCTTTTTCAACATTTCCTCGGCGATTCGGGGTCTTTTCTGATTCCATACAAATTTTAGGATTGTTTGTTCCAGCACTTTGAAAAATGTCATTGGAATTTTGATCGGGATGGCATTGAAGGTATAGATTGCTCTGGGTAGCATAGACATTTTAACAATGTTTATTCTTCTGGTCCATGAGCATGGGATATTTTTCCATCTTTTTGTGTCTTCTTCAATTTCTTTCATGAGTGTTTTGTAGTTCCTAGAGTATAGATCTTTACCTCTTTGGTTAGGTTTATTCCGAGGTATCTTATGGTTTTTGGTGCTATTGTAAATGGAATCATTTCTTTAATTTCTCTTTCAACAGTTGCGTTGTTAGTGTATAAGAAAGCAACTGATTTCTGTGCATTTTGTATCCTGCCACATTACTGAATTGCTGGATGAGTTCTAGTAATTTGGGGGTGGAGTCTTTTGGGTTTTCCACATAAAGTATCATGTCGTCTGTGAAAAGAGAGAGTTTGACTTCTTCTTTGCCAATTTGAATGCCTTTTATTTCTTTTTGTTGTCTGATTGCTGTTGCTAGGACTTCTAGTACTATGTTGAACTACAGTGGTGAGAGTGGGCACCCTTGACATGTTCCTGATTTTAAGGGAAAGGCTCTCAGCTTTTCCCCATTGAGGATGATATTCGCTGTGGGTTTTTCATAGATGGATTTTATGAGCTTGAGGAATGTTCCCTCTATCCCTATACTCTGGAGAGTTTTAATCAGGAAAGGATGTTGTATTTTGTCAAATGCTTTTTCTGCATCAATTGAGAGGACCATATGGTTCTTCTCCCTCCTCTTATTAATGTGTTCTATCACATTGATTGATTTGCGAATGTTGAACCACCCTTGCATCCCAAGGATAAATCCCACTTGGTCGTGGTGGATGATCCTTTCAATGTATTGTTGGATCTTATTAGCTAGGATTTTGTTGAGGATTTTGGAATCCATATTCATCAGGGATATCGGTCTGAAATTCTCCTTTTTGATGGGGTCTTTGCCTGGTTTGGGGATTAAGGTAATGCTGGCCTCATAAAATGAGTTTGGAAGTTTTCCTTTTTTCTATTTTTTGAAACAGCTTCAGTAGAATAAGTATTATTTCTTCTTTTAATGTTTGGTAGAATTCCCCAGGGAATCCATCAGGCCCTGGACTCTTGCTTTTTGGGAGGTTTTTGATCACTGCTTCAATCTCGTTACTGGTTATTGGCCTATTCAGGTTGTCAATTTCTTCCTGTTTCAGTCTTGGCAGCTTATAGATTTCCAGGAAGGCCTCCATTTCATCCAGATTGCTCAGTTTATTGGCATATAGTTGTTGATAATAATTTCTAATAATTGTTTCTATTTCCTTGGTGTTGGTCGTGATCTCTCTCCTTTCATTCATAATTTTATTAATTTGGGTCCTTTCTCTCTTCTTTTGGATAAGTCTGGCCAGTGGTTTATCAATCTTATTAATTCTTTCAAAGAACCAACTTCTAGTTTCATTGATCTGATCTACTGTGTTTCTGGTTTCTAATTCATTGATTTCTGCTCTAATTTTAATTATTTCTCTTCTAATGTGTGGTTTAGACATCGTTTGTTGCTTTTTCTCTAGTTCTTTAAGGTGTAGAGTTAGCTGGTGAATTCGGGATTTTTCTATTTTTTTTGAGTGAGGCTTGGATGGCTATGTATTTCCCCCTTAGGACCGCCTTTGCAGTATCCCATAGGTTTTGGACCGATGTGTTTTCGTTCTCATTGATTTCCATGAACTGTTTAAGTTCTTCTTTGATTTCTTGGTTGATCCAAACATTCTTGAGCAGAGTGGTCTTTAGCTTCCAAGTGTTTGAATTTCTGCCAATTTTTTTCTTGTGATTGAGTTCCAGTTTTAGAGCATTGTGGTCTGAGAATATGCAGGGAATAATCTCAATCTTTTGGTATTGGTTGAGACCTGATTTGTGACCCAGTATATGGTCTATTCTGGAGAAAGTTCCATGTGCACTCGAGAAGAATGAGTATTCTGTTGTTTTAGGGTGGAATGTTCTGTAAATATCTATGAGGTCCATCTGGTCCAATGTATCATTCAAAGCTCTTGTTTCCTTGTTGATTTTTTGCTTAGATGATCTGTCCATTGCTGAGAGTGGAGTATTGAGGTCTCCTACAATTAACGTATTGTTATCAATATGACTCTTTATTTTGGTTAACAGTTGGCTTATGTAGATGGCTGCTCCCATGTTGGGGGCATAGACATTTACAATGGTTAGATCTTCTTGTTGGATAGACCCTTTAAGAATGATATAGTGTCCTTCTGTGTCTCTAATTACAGACTTTAGTTTAAAATCTAATTTGTCTGATATAAGAATTGCTACCCCAGCTTTCTTTTGAGGTCCCCTGGCATGGAAGATGGATCTCCATCCCTTCACTTTCAGTCTGGATGTATCTTTAGGTTCAAAATGAGTCCTTTGTAGACAGCATATGGATGGGTCCTGTCTTTTTATCCAATCTGCAACCCTGTGCCGTTTTATGGGAGCGTTTAGGCCATTCACGTTGAGAGTGATTATTGAAAGATATGAATTAATTGTCATCATGTTGCCTGTGAAGACGTTGTTTTTATAGATTGTCCCTGTAAATTTCTGTTGTAGATCACTTTTGGGGTCTTTCTCCTTTTATAGAACCCCCCTTAATATTTCTTGCAGGGCCGGCTTAGTGGTCACATATTGTTTCAAATTCTGCTGGTCGTGGAAGCTCTGCATCTCTCCATCCATTCTAAATGAAAGCCTTGCCAGATAAAGTATTCTTGGCTGCATGTTCTTCTCATTTAGTACCCTGAATATGTCTTGCCAGGCCCTTCTGGCTTGCCAGGTCTCTGTGGATAGGTCTGACGTTATTCTGATGTTCCTCCCTCTGTACATAAGGAATCTCTTCCCCGTAACTGCCCTTAAGATGGTTTCCTTGGTTCTAAGATTTGCAAGTTTTGCTATTACATGCCGGGGTGTTGGCCTGTTTTCCTTGATCTTAGGAGGGGTCCTCTCTGCCTCTAGGACTCTAATGTTTGTTTCATTCCCCAGATTAGGGAAGTTCTCAACTACGATTTGCTCAAATACATCTTCTAGCCCTCTCTCTCTCTCCATTCCCTCCGGGATTCCAATTATTCTGACATTGGAATGCCTCATGGTGTCACTTATTTCTCTGATTCTATTTTCATGGATTCTGAGTTGTTTTTCCCTGGCCTCCTCTTTTCCCTTTTTATCTATTATACTGTCTTCCAGATCGCTTATTCTCTCTTCTGTCTCAGTTACCCTAGCTGTTAGATTATCTAGATTGGATTGGATCTCACTGATAGCATTTTTAAGTTCTGCCAATTCAGCTTTCATTTCTGCCCTTAGAGACTCTATGTTGCCATTAATTGATTTCTCCATTCTAGCCATTGTCTTCACAATTGCTAGCCTGAATTCCATCTCTGACATCTTGGTTATATCTGCATCCATTTGTAAATCTGCAGCATAAGTCATAATCTCTGAGTCTTTTCTATTTTGGGGGCTCCTCCTCCTAGTCATTCTGTTGATGGGTGTTTGAGGGAATGTATAGAGTCCAAATTATTGACCAGAACCCAAGCAAGATGCACCTGTTTTCTTGGGACCTTAGGGTTGCTGGCCTCTTGTTTTCCCAGCCTGTCTTCTGCGGGAGGGGCCTGCTACCCTGTTACTCAGGCAACCCTGTTTGGGCGGAGTTGCCCTGTGCCCCTGTGGCGGGGGATGGGCTCAGTGGGAATCACTCTTTGGGGCTTTTGTTCTCTGGCGCCTTTCCCTGGCAGCTTTCCGCGTCTCTTCCGTGAGTCAGAGCAGAAGAGACCGTTTCCAACCCTCTGCCTCAGAGCAGAGAGATCGCAGTCCGTTCTTCAGTGAGCTCTCCAGGCCACACTGTCTCCATTTCTGTCCCTGCTGCTATAAACTGCAGCGGCCTGGGTTGTGCGCCCCTCTGCAGCGCTCCCAGTCCTGCCTCCAGGTCGGGGCACGTCTCTGCCCTTTGTGCTTCTAAAACCGCCAGCTGCTCCCAGTTCGCACGCGCACGACTCCACCGCTCGGGGTTTCCACCCTGGAGGTTGCAGTTCACCGGTGGGACCCTGGCGCACCGGGTTTCCGTCTCGGCGGCTGCAGTTCGCGTGCGTGCGATCGTCACTCCGGGTTTCTGTCCGGTCGGCTGCGGTTCGCATGTGCGCGACCCCGCCGGTCTGGTTTTCCACCCCGGGGGCTGCCCTAAAGTCCTTTCCCCGCCACTACGGGTCTGCGAGTCTGTGCCGGTCTGCAGCGCGTGAGGCTGTCACTCACCGGCGGTGTAGGATCCCCACGGCCAGGCACCCTCCCACTGCCGTTTATCCTCCGATATCTGCCCGTGGAATCACGGCTCTCCGCTTGGTACCTCACAACCAACCGCCTGCGGTATTCTGCTTGTAGAGATCCAGATCTTCTTACATCTCAGGCTGGTTTCGTGGGTGCTCAGAGTGGTCTGGTAGATATCCAGCTCAATTCCGGGGACCAGTTGAAATAGGGTCCCCTACTCCTCCGCCATCTTTCCCCCCTCCCTAGACAAAAAATATTGTAATTTTGCGTTTATATATCTGGCCTCTCCACAGTGGTGTTCTGGGTCGTGGGCAGGGGATGGGGGGAGCATTTTCTAAGACCACCTGCAACCCAGCCTCATCAACATATTTTCTTTTCCCAGCTTCAACACCTAGCACAATATTTGGCAGAAAGATATGCAAGAAATACTGGAAGAGAAAATGAAGGAACGCTTGCGTGAATGTAGAAAGGGGGGCACAGACACAGAGGTTGAGCATTTTTAGATAGAAAGGACCTCCTGAAGGTCACACCACCCCATGCCCCGCCATGGCCCTCCCCCACCCCTCCCCAGGCAATTTGCACCTAGCCCTTGCCTTTTCTGTTCCATCATGTCTTGTTGCCCTCAATTGCTTTCGTCTGACTTTGACCCTGCATGACAAGCAGATCAACTCCTAATCTGCCAGAGCCCCAGTTTTCCTAGGATGTTTGAAAGCTCCTGACAGAAAGGGAGGAGAGGCAAACTGTCAGCTCTCACTTGTCAGCTCTCTGAGCAGCCCATCCAACGCTTAATTCACACCTTGAAATCCCCCGAGGCCATCGGGACTCTGCTGGTTTAGGCCCCTTCAAGAATTTCTCTCAGGAGATAAGTAGATTAGAAGAGTGGAGGGTAGGGAAAACTCCCAGTTTCTTCCTGCATCCAGTGATGTTGATGGTGTGATGGGGTAGGGGTGTGGAGCGAGGATCACTGGCGGGGAAATAGAAAGTGAGCAATGAACAGACTGGTTTTAAGTTTCACATCAAATTGGAGTACTGATGGGGAAATCAAGTGGGGAAACATTTGAAAAACAGAGAGGAATCAATGTATACAGCACTGTCCAAAGGGCCTCAGAACATCCACACCCGGGGCGGTGGCAAGTGCTAAGCCTGACTCAGTGATAATGAAGGGGGCATCTATAACGCAAAAAGATCTCCCCCATCTGCTGGCTTTCTATCGTTTAATCAAAACTGACTCCAACTACTGCAGCTGCAAAAAAATGTTCCCAACCTTCCATTAATTTCCATACAATAATCCTCTAATGTGGGAGCTGTTCAGGGGAGGAGGACAATCAATCTGGCCTAATGACACTCCAGAGACCTGGGGAAAATGCAAACTTGGAGCAATTTCATGGCAGGTGCAACCTTGGAAAGCATTACCATTTTTCTAAGTTAATTTGTTCCCTTGATATGTTTGAAATCCATATTTGTACTTTAAAGGTCTAAAATGCAAGATGATTAAAAAATATAACCGGATTTTTGTAAACCTTTCAGCGGCAGTAGGTGATGTATTAGCCGTCTCCATCCTTCCTCTGCCCCGTGAGCAGGGACCACTTTGCCTTCTTTTATCCTTTGCTGTCATCCTAGACACTGTTGAGTCTGTTTGGTTTACTATTTTTAGGTTCCTCCCCAGCTCTGCTGGCTAGAACCCTGTGGTACCCTGGGCAGAACCAATCCAGGAAATTGCAACCGGGTGGGCTGGCTCTCCATATGGGGTCCCAGACCCCTAAGGAGGAGGAGCAAGGAAAGGCCAGCCCCAGATTGGCTGCTGAGAGGCTGTGATGTCTTCTCCCTGTCTCCAGATCATACTCCCAGCCCGACTTTTCCTCCCAGCCAGGTGGGTGAAGAAGGGTCCAAGGAAATGGAATCAAAATTTAGCACTTGACCTCCATTCAGTTTCTCGATTTCTCAGTTTCACTAGGTCCCCCCTGGCCTTGAAGCTGGTCAGGCTTGGCAGCTCGCAACTCCAGAGGCACACCGGTGTCCTTCCTAGATTCACCTGACCGTTCCCTTTCCTCTTAGAACTTGTCCTAGGAAATAAAAGGACAAATACTCTGCTCCACTGAAATGTGCCTTCTCTCCATCTCTCTCCTTTAAATGCCCATTTGGAATAAAATGATCATGTGCACGTGCAGATTTCTGATCCCTAGTCTGTCATCTTGCCAGAAGTCGGAGTAAATGAGCTGTGTTTGTGGAACATGAGGTCACTTCCTTCCCTCCCATCTAACTTTGCCTGGGGAACCCCACTCTGAAAGAACCCTTTCTAGACTCAGAGATTCCTTTTCCGGCTCTTCCAGTTACTTCTCCCAGTCCAAGAGCAGAAGTGTTTCAGAGCCCCAGTGATCTCTCATTGGCAGAGGGATTCAAAGAGCTAGAAACTTATAAGTTCATTCAGCCTTTAGAAATAAGGTGACATTTCATTCCTTTTAATGTTAAGGTTTATGGATTAATCTAGAAACTCTGAGAATTTGGAGATATTGTGCCTAGAGATTTAGCTCCGAGGCTCCTGATGGTGATTAGAGCTCAAAGGTTGCATGGTGTTTAACCCTATAGTACCTAGTACTCTGGGATGAGTTGCGTCTGGAAAGAAGCACAAATCTTTGAGAGCCAGAAGCTGGAGATAATTTCTTTGGAACATTCCTTAACTAGCTAACTATAATTTCTTGCTCAGAAAGAGAACGTTAACATTTGTCATGTACTTGGGAAATACTGCCTTTACTATTCTGCATCAGTACTATCCCTGTGCCATGAGAATTCTCATGCAGCAACCATGAGAAGGTCCCTTGCAAACCCCTAACTCCAGGGAGTGTAGTTGACCAAGAGTCCCAACTGCTAGACATGAACTCCTTTGCTGCATTCATGCTGAGGCCATATCTCCCACAGGTGGCTCCCAGCCAGGGACTTCAGATGGCAGGGATGCTAAAGCAGAGTGAGCCCTGGGAGATACTGGACTCTTCTGATTTGGGCTTGGTGATGCCCTGATGATTCTGCTGAACCTTCTAGAGACTGCATGGTGGTCTGGGACACTTCCTTCCTCTCTGCTTCCTTTGGAAGTCTTAGACTTGCTACAGGGTCTGATGGCTCCCTGGGTTCCTTCTTATTTTCTCTCTAACAGAATTCCTTCACCATGTTTAATGTCCCCTTGGTGTCTCTTCCTCACGGGACCTAGACTAACAGACATAGTCACAGACGCCAGGGAACCACATCTCTGGGAGATGAGAATTCAGTTGGTTAAATTTCTATTTGCTTCCAAGAATTCAGATAATATTATTCATTTTGCACGTAAAGGTACAACCTGAAACATAAAACAGGACCGAAAGAACCCATTGAACTCCTAGATTTTTCCCCGGGTTTTGAAACCTTCTTCTTGTGTGCAGAATTCACTTTATTCCAGAAATGTGTTGCCTTTCAACGCCTCACCATGTGATCTGTGTACGGCCCTCTAGGTAACAGGAGTTGACATTTATTGTTAAACCTGCCTCTTGAATCACTCTGAGGGAGACCGTAAATGTCTCAGATGTGATTCCATATAGAGACTTAAAATGACAATGTTATCTATATGTGCAATTATGATTCTCCTATTCCTTTCAAAAGATTACAGGTGCTGGAAAGAGGCTGTAGTCTCCTTCCTTGGTGAGGCGAGGTGAACAGTAAATTCAGACAAACACCGTAGGGTCATGAAAACATTATCCTGGTCCAGGGTCTGGGACCAAGCTTATTTATCAGGAACACGTCCCTTGATCCAGAGTTGAAATAATCTGGACAGATTCCAGGAATTGGGGTAGATGTTCCATCTGGCACTGTTGGGCATGTACCAGTTTCAGTGTTATTTAACCTTTGCTGACCACATATGACCCAATTTTGGTTCAAATCCCACAGGAGAAGCCAAGGTACTCCTTCTAGCTTCTCTGCGTATCTCTTTTGCTATTCTGCCATTTATTATCATTGCACAAAACGCTGACGTGCAGATAGGGCTGTGGCTCCTATCTCTGTGTTTTTCTCTCCTTCCTTTTCCTGGAAAAAAAAAAATAAAGTCCGATTTCATTGGGATGGGTATATTTTATTCTGTAGCAGAAGCCAATATTTGACCAGAATATTCAATCAGAGAAGTTTTATCCACTCATGACTTCTTCCATTCTTTGGAGAAAATACCTCTGACATAGTTTACATCTTTATAAGATGAAAGAATTTAAAAACAGCTTTCTTATTGTTTTCTCATTATTAAAGAAGTATTGCATGTCTGATTTCTGGGTTCTAAAATATTAGCAGAAGACAACCTTGCAGCTCACTCTGAATGAAAATGTTGCGACTGCTACTCTCTAAAATTATTTATCTTGAGGGCAGGCTTGAGATACCATGCACTCATTTGTTTTTTCTCCCACAAATATTTCTTTAAATTTGATCTAACAAATGTTTATTGAGCACCTGTCGTATGCTAAGTTCCAGGGATTCTGTAATAAACAAAATGAACAAAATTTCTACCCTCATTGAGCTTATTCCTAAGGGGAGACACAGACAATGAACAAACAAATCTATAATAGGGGAGGACCAACACTATTTCCGATGGATTAGCTGTGGGGATATTAGAAAAAGAAGAGTCAGGGATGGGTGCAGGGGATTTAGCTTAAGAAACTGGGTAAATGTAAAGAAAAGGAGAGTACTGAGGGAGATACAGGTTTGGTGACAGGCTGACTGGGAGTTGGATCAAGAATCCTGTTTCAGGGGACACCTGGGTGGCTCAGTGCGTTAAGCATCTGCCATTGGCTCAGGTCATGATCCCAAGGTCCTGGAATCATGTCCCGCATCGGGCTCCTTGCTCAGCGGGGAGCCTGCTTCTCCTTTTGCCTGCCACTCCTCCTGCTTGTGCTTTGTCTCTCTGACAAATAAATAAGTAAAATCTTAAAAAAAAAAAAAAAGAATCCTGTTTTGTATATGTGAAGTGGGAGATGCCTATGAGATACTCGGTAGAGATTTCATGGAGGGAGTTGGATGGTTAAGTCTGGAGTTTGGCATCTGGACTGAGACTGATGATATATATTTAGGATGATACTTAAGGCTTTGGGATTAGATGAGAATCTCAGAAGTGTGTTGATGGAGGCAATAAGTGATCCAAAAACTAATTTGGGGAGCTCTCCAACATTCAGTAATCAGGAGAAACAGATTCATCAGAGGACACACTTACCATGTGCCTGGCACTAAGCTAAGTGGTGGGGTTACAAAGAAGAAAAGATGTTAGCTTTTGGTTCTTTGAGGACAGCAAATGTGTATTGTTTTCTTTGGATGCCCAGAATTGACCACAATAAGCCACATAGGACTTTGCTTAACCAAAAAGATAGAATGGAGGGAGCAGGCAGAGTTTAATGATGAACCAAAGATTCTGCTGAATTTAATTCTGTGCATGTGGGATTCTATTTGAAAAAAATAAAATAAAGGTCAGAGTCCAGTGGGGGGGATAGGCAAACAGGTAAGGAAATTATTACAGCACCATGTGATTGTTTTTCGAAAGGAATTCGGTACCAAATGTTTTGGGAATGTAAGAAGGGCACGGCTGCTTCTGACCAGGGCTGCCACCAAAGGAAAAGAGGGGAATGCATGGATTCTCACCAGGCGGACAAGGCTGAGGAGGGCATTTGTCAAATTATTGAAGTCTAACAATTTTGTTGTACAATTTGGTGTCATTGTTTTCTGGGTGGAGTGAGATTCTCTGCTACAAACTCCCTATATTTGCCAACTGTGAGCTCATCCTTGGCTCATTTTCCACTACAGTTAATGTTTGTCTCTTTTAAAAACAGATTTAAACAAACATTTATTAAGTGCCTATCTTATGGGCTAAATCCCTACCTGTCTTCAAGAGCTTCAAACAATGGGATGGAAAATAGAAGTTAGCCGTCAACAACAAACCAAGCCAAGACGAGAACATTCTAAACAGAGATATGAAGATGTGTTGCAGTCATGCATAGGCATGAAAGGTGGATTCTGACCAAGGATAAAGGGAAGCTACAGAGCAGAAGCAACACAGAGCCAGTAAGTGGGGGTTTATAGGATGAGGAAGTGGAGTCTCTTTCAGGCTGAGGAAGCAGCTCGAGCAGGAATAAAGGTAATACAATATTTGGTGTGGGAGGAGCAGTGAGGTGTGACTGTCAATGTTTGGAAGGATGCTTCGGGGAGATTGGCTCAAATGTTGTTTGCAGTCAAGTCATGGAGGGCTTAGGATGCCATGCTGGGGTGTTTGGCCTTTAATCTGTAGGCCACAGTGATGCTCATTCACAAAGGAGAGAGAACTTTTCAGCAAACCCTCAAATATCAAGTGAATAGGAGAAAATCCTGGGTGAGGTTGGGAAATTTTCTTATAAATAAAGAGAAGGGTGAGAGCATTACATTCTCCCTCTACTGGGAAGAGTTTTAATAAATCATAATAATAACTTGTAAAGTTTTATTAAGTCTTGCTTTTAGTCAATTAGTTTGGGGGTGTTAGGCTGACATGATGAGTCATTGGGTTTCCCAAAATGCTCTCAGAGATATTACTATATCCAAGACTCACAAGTAAACCCTGAGGCTAGCCATAGGACTTCTGGTAAATATGGTGGCTTGACAACACATTTATCTCTTCTCCTTACTTAAGCCTCCTGAAATAACCACAAGGAGCCACAGAAAAAAGTGATTGAGGAAAGTGACATCATTGGACAGACTGTAAGTTCCATTTTCGTTTACTTACCTTTCTCTAGAATCTGGGACACATTAGGCAGATGATTTTTGAATTAATGAAGAGGTGAAAAATATAATTAGATAAAGTCGCTTGCAAGACGCAGAGCTGATGGAGTGATAACCGGACATGGCCGAGAGGAAGTGGTCCCAAGCTGTGAGCTTGCAGAGGGGAAATGCCGATACTAGGAAAGATCCTGCTTGCTCTTTATGTCTTGCTGCCTCTCTAGGGCTGGACCATGTAATCCTGTTGCAGTTGTTAATCTTGTTGCAGTTGACTCTTATCCAATTCAGTATGCTTCTTAGACCCAGAGACAGGCATGCTCCGTCCTTGTGCATCTATCTGCTCTGCCCAGTTAGATACTGTCATTCCTGCCCAAGAAGAATTCATTGGATCCAGTAAAAGCTTCATGTTCAGTCTCAGTCACAAAAAAGAGGGAAGCATTTCAAAACTTCGACCCTGGAACTTGCCCCATGGGCTTTGCTGACTGCAGGAAACCACCCTGACCTTCAGCTTCGGTGTCCTTGAAGTGGATGAAATTGTTGCTGGCCACTCGGGGCCATGTTTTCTTTTTTATTCATTATTTCCCTCCAAAATCTTAAACATAGGATTCCTCTTTGAGAGTTAAAATAGTAATCCCATAACAAAGCTTATGATTGTCTATTTTTAGAAGAAACTGGAAAGATATTCTGTCAATGGGCAGCTGAGTGATCTAGGCATAAAAAAGGAGGGGAGGCTTTGGCAGGCTGGCCTTGCAAGGCCTGATGAATCAGTTCCTTCCTGAAGAGACCATAGCACGGTGCTTAGGAGCACGGCCTCAGGAATACAGCTCTAAATTCAAATCCCTGCCAGCCTCCGGTGACTTCGTGTAACCACTTATCCTCTATGGGAAACTGTTTCTTCATCAATTAAATTAAGATAATTGATATGTCTCTGGGGTTGTGTGCTGATTAATGAGGTGATATCTGTAAAGTGTTTAGCACGGTGTGTAGTGCATTTAACAAGCGATCCTGCATGAAGCTGAAAAAAGGACACCAAAGGACCGAAATTTGTCATCATTCATCTCTTACATCCAGATGACTGAGACACTGAATGTGAAGGAAATGAGCATTTAGGTCCCTGGAGAGTTGAACTCTTATGGGACAGGTACAGTTTCTCAGGATTTTCTATGGCTTCTAGGAGTCATCCTTCAAGGTTCCCCATTTCCCACTTTATATACTCATCCAAACAATGCTGTGGTAAATCATTCAGGTTTGCTGGTGTCTGGAAGTGGGAGCTCTAAATATTGGATTCCAGTATTTTGGTTACTTAGCAAAGGGTATTTTCCTTCTAAATGCATGAATTGCGATTTTGATTTATACATTAGTTTCTTGTGAGTTTAGTTCACATGAGTCACCATCTAATCTCGATCCTGTCTGGAGGTGAACTCAAGTGAGACCTGTGCAGTCATAATTTTTTTCCGCAACGTCTCCATTTTCTTCCCTCCATTTCTGCCCTTTCTAGGGATGATCTATATCCATATGACATTGGTTTCTCTCTGTAGATTCTCCCACTGTTTACCCTGCCCCATTCTGCAGCCAGTCAGACCCTCTCTGGTGTCTGGAGCCCCTGCTCTGTACCATGTCCTTTATTGATACAGGGGCTGCAACTGTTTTCATGGCTTCTTTGGCTGTGGAAGATCCATGATCCAAAGGAGCACACTGAACCCAAATAGGTCCGATATCTGGTGTTCCCAGAATACAAACATATTTCACTGATGTGTCATACCTATTGTCTTAATGGGCCAATTTCTTCTGGAATTGTGGTCGTTGTCCTCATGTTGGAAAGAGGACACAGGTCCTGCCTCTGGCCCTCTGAGAGGTCTCCCTCTCAGACTCAGAGCCTGTTAGAGTTAGCAAAATTTCCCCAGATTTCCATTTTACTTTCCTACGTGAATGCATTCATTCACATATTCATTATGCCAAAAGGTCTAGATCAACTCTCTAGGAAATAAGAAATCCCCCAGCTTCTCTGAGATGTTGGCCGCTGCCCCTGTCTCCAGCCAGTTGGTTCTTTAAGACCTTACTAGAATTTGTCACACATACTGGAATTTCATTTTTCGAGTATATATATATTTTCAGGGTGAGTCAGCTTCTTCCATTATCACGTTCCGTATCACATCCAGCCTTCCACGACCTCGGACCCCAGATGTTTGCTCTCATTATTTCCTGGCCAGTTGTTCGGGTAGGTTACAATAGTTTATCTCCTTTTGTTTTTTCTCCACCCCTCTGCTGCTTTTGAGATATTATTTACTAACAGTAAAATTTACCCATTTAGCTGCACAGTCTGGTGAGTGTTTGTAATCATATACGCTTGTGTAAACCATCACCACAATCTAGACAGAGCAGTTTCTCTACCCTACCACATTTCTGTTTTCTGCTGCTTTTGAAAGGTGGCTAAAAGTCCTTGAAAATATCATACTTAAAGATCCTTTACAGGGAAACATTTTAGGGGAAATTTTATTTAAACGCTTTCATCTGGGTGACATGTTCGAAGTTCTGACTTTGGGACATTTCCAGGTCTGAAGTTCCAGTTGTATTTCTGAGCTTTTTCTCCCCGTTAAAAGCCACATTTAAAGTCTACATCTGCTGTCGACAAGGACTATATTCGCAGATGGCAGGTGTCTTGGGCGAAGACAAACCCACTGGCCTCATCACCTCTCCATTCCTGCCAGCTGCCATTTTAACAGTTCTCGGTCAGGTTCACAATTCAACCATGAATGTCTGGGCTTTCCCAAGCCAACGTACTAGATGAAGTGTCACAGACCTTAGTAGCTTTGGAAAACTGCTGTGCAGAGGGGGTATACTCTTTTTAGTTCTTCCTAAGGTCTGTCATTCCATTCAACATTCCAACTCTTCTTTCAACAAGAAAATGGAAGTGTGTGTTTCTTCCATGTTTCTTTCATTGCATACCAATGTCTGTCTGATATGATTATATGTGACCTTAGTAGAGTAATGATGCCTCACTGGATCTCTGTTTCCATTCATTCATTCATTCATTCATCAATAAGCATCAAGTATGTGTGAATATGTGGCTTACATATGACAAACATCAGCCAGCATTACACTTTATAGTACCATCTAATTGGATCCTTAAAACAATGCTGATTTTGGGGCGCCTGGGTGGCTCTGTTGGTTAAGCATCTGCCTTTGGCTCAGGTCATGATCCTGGAGTCCTGGGATTGAGCCCCATGGCGGGCTTCCTGCTCAGCTGGCAGTCTGCTTCTTCCTCTCCCTCTGCCCCTCCCCTGCTCCTTCTCTCTCGATCATTCTCTCTCTCTCAAATAGATAAATAAAATCTTTAAAAATAAACAAAAACAGCGCTGATTTTACATTGGGGGAACCTGGGTGGCTTGCTTAGGAAACTGATGATCAAGAAATACAATTCTCTCTGATTGCCAAGATTATACTCCTTTCTGAGTTGGTGGTGTTGTAACTGTGGTGCCCTAGTGGAGATAATCAGTAGGGATTTGGCTCTATGAGTCTGAAGTTCAACTGAGATGTCTCAGGCAAAAATAGAGGTTTAGGAGTCATTGACATACAGATGGTCTTGGAAGCGATGCACATAGATGGGATCGCCAACAGAGAGGGAGAGATGAGATCCGAAGAGGTAATCTGACTAGAATTATAGTCCAGACATGGTCTACTTCTAACATTCCATGCTCCTCTGGACTCCACATGCTTATATTATTGCTTGTCTTTGTCAGCTGTCCGTGTTACTACAGAAAAACCTAATCATAGCATTGTCCCTTGGTATCCTTCTGTTGATCTGACAGACTTGTCGCAATCGTTCAGGGCTGTGATTCTACCCACTCAAGGGAAGAAGAAGAATGCCCTGTTGGGTGCCCATCTTCTATCCTCTCAGGCTGTGCTTAGGTCTTGAGTCTGATTTACTGACCCCACACCCATCCCCTCACGCACTAGGGGTCTATTATATGCATCAGTTCCTCCCCACATCCTTTTCCATTGCTCAAGGAACCTTTTCCTGACCTAAGGAAGTTGTCCTCCTCTCCTTGATTGAACCTGGGCAAGATTGGAATTTACCATGGGGTTTCATTATTCTGGGAAACCAAAGTATGGAAACCCCCAAATTATAGACATGAATGCATTTAGAAAGTACATATTTTAGATCATATTTTATTTATAATCAAGCCAGAGACTTGCTTATCTGCTCTTCCTTATGGAGCACTTCCTCAAAAATTGCTCTTTCTTTCTTAACACTGTTTGCCAAGCCCCACCTCAATTCCATATTTAGAATTTTTGGGATTCTCCCTCCAGCTTGCTCCTGTGGGAGACCAAGATTTATCCTGTGTTGGTTTGGAGTTAATGAGAGGCTTCTAGTTGAAGATGATTTTCATATTTTTGAAATATATATATTTTGAAATAATATTTTTGTATATCACAATTCAGACTCCTGTGGCCCACTAATTAGGCTGTTTATCCCACTCACATATATTGCATTTATTCAGAGATGCCTGAATGTCTTTATTACCTGAAGGAGATAGCGTAGGCAGGTAGTTCCTCAATCCCTGGACTGTGCTATGTACATAATTAACGTTCATCCTGTGAAAGAATTCAGTGAAATCGAGAATAGAAAATAAGTTTGTGTTTCCTTAGAAAGACTTGAGTTAGATATTTAGAACTTTTTGACCCCGAGGAGGAGAAAACCTCCTAACACAAGGGATTTATGGCCTTGCTTGTTGATAATTTTATTTTATTTTAAGATTTTATTTATTTATTTGAGAGAGAGAATGAGATAGAGAGAGAGCGTGAGAGGAGGGAGGGTCAGAGGGAGAAGCAGACTCCCCGTCGAGCAGGAAGACCGATGCGGGACTCGATCCTGGGACTCCAGGGTCATGACCTGAGCCGAAGGCAGTCGCTTAACCAACTGAGCCACCCAGGCGCCCAATTATTTTATTTTTTATTTATTTTTATTATTTATGTATTTATTTATTTATTTTTTTAAAGATTTTATTTATTTATTCATGAGAGACAGAGAGAGAGAGAGAGAGAGGCAGAGGGAGAAGCAGGCTCCCAAGGAGCAGGGAGCCCGATGCGGGACTCGATCCCAGGACGCTGGGATCATGACCTGAGCCGAAGGCAGACGCTTAACCATCTGAGCCACCCAGGCGCCTGATTATTTTATTTTATTTTTTAAAGAAGAGAAAACAAATCACTTTCCAAAGATAGTTTAAATGTCATCCTGCCTGGAGGAAAGGCAATGGGCTAAGTGACTTCTCGAGGTCTTTCTTAACCTGAGGATTTTTATAACCACTCACCCAGAAAGTGTGCTCCTTGAGTAAAAGTCAGCTAGCTGCGTTTTCCCAAGTAAGAACTAGAAGACACTGTTTCTCTGTAAGTGTGCAGATTACGGTGATAGATGAACCCCAGCACCTTCTCTCAGATGCTGGAATCTTTTGTCACCAATACAAACAAATGTCCATTGCTCTCAGACATCTGAGTGGCTCCCAGGCAACTCGGAGAGAGTCAGGAGATTTCGTGCTAATTTTCTGGCTGGTGGCGGGGTATCATGAGCTCCTGGGAGACACATGTGACGTCCCTCATTCTGGCTCAGGAACGCACTGATGGTTTAAGGGCTCTACTTGGGGAACTTCAGGCTGCACCTGGCTCAGCCCTCGACTACCTGTGGTACAAGCTTCCGCGACCCCATAGAACTCACACCATAGAGGTTAGGAGAGCAGGTGCTGGAGTCCAGCTGGGTCTACTGCTTATGAACTGAATGAGTTTGTCCCCGCGACTGCGATCCTTAAATTCAGTTTGCAGTTTTGCCTTTCATAAAATTGTGGTGACAGTACCTACTTTGGAGAAGCCTGGTGAGGATTAGAGGGCATCATTTATGAGTACGGGGTGGTCCATTGCCTGGTACAATAGTGGGCGCTCACTACCTGTTTGGTGCTGTCATTAGTTTCATTTTCTTATTTGTAGAAGGAGGAGCCTGGGCCAGGAGATCTTCTTCACCTTTGAGAGTCTGTGAGGCAAATGTGACTTTGTCCACAGTGCCACCGACTTCATTTCCTCCTTCCATCTTCTTGGGCAGCCCACAGTTTCCCCCAGACACCGGACTGCCGTGCTGACCTCTCTCTTGTCCGTCGCACGAGGCCCCTCCCTTGTCACTCAGTCCTCCACATGCTGGTTCGGTGGTTGATGAAGGATCCTGTCAGGTCTACAAGTGTACGTTCTCCTCCCCCTCGGCCATTAATCCCGTCAAGCGCTGAGCAATGGCCTTGCTGAGCCATCCCTTCCCTTGAGCAATCTGCGAGGCTGCCTGACATTCATAAGTTCCGGAGCTGTTTTTTCCCTCTGAAACAAAGTCATCTCCAAACTTTTACATTATAGATCATCCCGGAGCTTTATTTTCACCATCACTGAGCTGGAAAGGGGACTAAGATATCCCATATTTCCCTCCTCCTCAAAATCAAGCATCTCAAATAAAAACCCTTCCAATTCTCATCTTTTTCATTTGCTCTCCTAATGCTCAAATGAAAACGAGACTTTGCCTTTTGATATTTACTCCTTTGTCAATTTTCCGGTGGCTGCCAACCCAAGAGCGCTGGGGACAGGCTTCAGCAAGTCCTGGGTGAGAACGTGATGGTGGCAACGCTGTCACCAGGCAGACAGGCAAGCCCGGCTGCTCTCTGGGTGCCGGTTCTGCTAATGCCCCAGGACTGGTTTGACTAAATAGCTTTCACAACAGTGAGGTCCGTGAGGCAGTGTGGGAGCTAGACTCTTGTAAATAGCACGGGTGGGCATAGAGTGCACATATACGGGGTAGACAAGAACTTCAGAACCAGTGTGAATTTCCAACTTCTCCTGGGCTTCTCTGTGCTTTCAGGATAATTTAACCTTCTAATCGCTGGGAGAATGTAATCAGATGTCCTAATCTATGGGAAGATGCTACTAATTGATTGTGTTGACCCTAATCAGGGCATTTGCCATTGGAATGAAGACCACATGAAAAGTGTGTTCAACCTCCAACATGCTTCTCTAAAAATGCAATTTCAGGCCGTCTACTAGGCAGATCGAGGGAGATGTATTTGCCCTGGAGTGTGTCCCTGGTGTTTCTCAAATTTCAAATCACACGTGTAAAGTAGCCATGTAACTCTAATTATATTTCAACCTGATTTTACACACGTGCACCTAGACACACACACACACACACACATGCATCTGCTCTGGGTGAGGTTCTGTCCCCAGCCTACCTGATACCACAGTGGCCCAGGCTGGCAAGAGCTTGTTTTATTACTACATAATTATTAAGCTTTGTTCTTCTTTTCCTTTGAACTTTTGAGATACTGGTTTTTATTCTACGTGGCTCTTCACTGAAGGAAAGGAGAAATTTATTTGGCAGGTGCAGTTCTTTGTTTTAAAATTAAATTGACTCTCTCCTTTTGTCTTCTTCCCTTAGAAGCACTTATTTACATGTGTTCTCACTATTTCTTGTTTTACTTTCTTGCCTTTTGCATTATACCTTTCTCTTCCTTCCTCTGTCCTTTTTCTCTCTTTTTGGTTTGTGTGCGTGCACACACACACACACACACTAACTCAGTCGCTCTCTTGGTTAGATCTCTTTGGTTTGCATATAAATAATTCCTTCTGCCATGTTCAATAGCACTGAGCTGAAGTGATGTCACTTGATGATTTCTCTGATGACTGTTGCCCACTGGGAGGCAATTATTGTTCGTGGTTAGAGAGGACGTCCCTGGATCCTAAGGCTCTTTCTGCTTCTTTTCCTTAGCTTAGACGTACAAGTTCTTTTGTGCTTGGAAGTTTCAGTTCAGGCTTTATTGACTCCTACCTTGGGATTTATTTTAATGGAGAGTAACTACTTCTATGCTTGAGATAGAAAACTTTGGCTAACCTTATTAAATGAGTTAGCTTGGCAATGCTAA
The DNA here is from genome assembly GCF_011800145.1 of Mirounga leonina. Classification (NCBI taxonomy): domain Eukaryota; kingdom Metazoa; phylum Chordata; class Mammalia; order Carnivora; family Phocidae; genus Mirounga; species Mirounga leonina. The sequence goes on along the minus strand of NW_023270389.1, from coordinate 34,574,677 downwards.
AAGATAGAAGTGGTCCAGATTTTGTGGGGCCTAAAGCTAATACAAGAAAATAAATTTAAAATTACAAATAAAAACACTATATGCAGGACCTTAAAAAGGACCCCTGAAAGTGAGGGTACAGAAGCTTAAGCTTTACTCACGTCATGATAAATTTATTTCTGGTAAAATGGGATCCCCATTGCAAGACCCTAAAATAGTTTGCTCCTCCAAAAATCTGGTTTGCTTTGCTATAGTTCTTTAAGATACCCTCAATCATCTCCCTGCCATGTACCCACTTACACTTAAAGATAAGAGAATCGCCATTTGACTTTTGAGCTTACTGTTCAGGTGAGTCACAACTGTCACAGTTGCTCCTGACTCAGGATTTTGGCTTCAGCTTCTGGCCACTCTGGTCTTGGCTTTCCTTTCTGTTTATCTTTGGGTCCGATCACTTTCAACTCTTCCTTTTCTAGATTGGATTAAATTGCCCTACTTTTCTGACTCCTGTAGAAATTTCCTGCTGTACTCTCAGCCCCAAGGAACCCAAATCCCAGTCAGATTCCATTCCCTGGGGGTAATATCTAGATAGGCTCGATCTGTTGGTCTGGTTAGAAGCGGGGGAGAGGTTTCAGACAGTTACAGAGCTTCAGTGACATCCATAGTGAGTCCAGGCCAATCCCTTGACTTGGCTCTATTAGTCATCTTCTCCCACCATAATAGAGAAAAAAAAAAATCATCTTTTTCCCTTTAACAAGTACTGTAGTCTTATATTATGCAAAGGCTAAATGTCTCCAGTTGAATCATGCAATATCAGGGGTATGCCCAGGGGGCTCTGGGAGCACAGGTGAACGGAACTGAACCCATCCTAAGGATTCTGGAAGGTTTCTATGAGGTGGTCACAGAAGACTGTGAATGCCAAGTCAACCAGCTTGAAGTTTATCTTTAGGAAAATGGAACCCACTGACCAGGGTGGTGGCTTCCCCAGCTTTTCCTTTTAGAAATCCCCTGCTGGCAGCTCCTAGAATATGGGTTGGAAGAAGCCATGCTAGAGGCAAGAAAAGTAGTTGGTCAACCACTGCGGTCCAAACGAGAGACTAGAACACTGTTGATGGGAAGGGAAAACAGGCATAGGAGATAAGAGGTATGGATTCAACAGTTAGGAAATACCGTAAGTAGAACTACAGAATTCTAAGTCACAGTCACTGGCAAGACTACATAAGGTTCCACATCTTTCCTGCCCACCTTGCTCTATTTCATCCCTTTTCTAGCTAGGACAGAAAGAAAATGGGTGAGGCATGGTATTTTTTTTTGCAAGGTGAACCGTGTTTATTTGTTAAGCTGTGTTATCAAATGAGGCCAGTGGCAGGTCTGAGGTGAGTGAAGAAAACTCCACTGCAGGAGACCCCAAATTCTAATCAGCTAGTGGCCCAGCTACTATGTCTAGGTGGACCCCTCAACTATCTTCCTTGCCCAGATGTTCTGCCTGGGCTTGTTTTCTCTCTCAGGCTGCTGATTTAAGAGAGCAGCCTTGCCTTTCACTAGTGTTTACGACAGGTGAGACATGGGCTCTTGGGACTGAGAAACACTGTAATTCACAGAGCTCACAGCTCCCACTGGGTGAAACTCAGATATATAAAGGCTGGTCTGGAAACCAACGCTTCCTGGATTCTAATCAGACAGGCCTGATTCCTCTCCTTCCAGTGGCTTTTATGACCCATCCTTGCCTGAGATGACAAAGTTCCTCATTGGCCACCAAAAGGTAAAAATCCGTAAGAGGCAATTCAATTTCACAGGTCATAAAGTTATATGTCCACTTCTTGCACTTCTTCTTCTTGTTTATTATGGCAGAGAACTTCTGAGTTCACCACCTATATTTTGTCAGTGGATAGAAAGTGTTTTATCCTACATGTTTCTCCTGCCTCCTCACCCTGGCCTTGCCTGTATCTCATTCTATTCCTCACCTAAGAGATCCATTAAATCAAGCCTTGCCACTTCCTGGCAGATAAAAGCAATATGCCCGTTCCTGAGACTGGGGATGCATTTCCTCTGGGTGATGGGACTGTGGTAGAGTGAGGGGTAGAGGAGGTAAGCAAAAGGAGGGACACATGCTCCCCTTGTCTGAGTAGCACCTAAACTAACTATATAGTTTTTCTTTTCCCCTGGGCTCCCACAGTTTTACATACACAGATACAGTGTTTTCATCCTGAGGATAGTAAATATCTAGTTCCACATGTTTATTGTTCCCTTTTTTCTTTTTTTTGCTAACTTTATTTATTTATTTATTTATTTATTTATTTATTTATTTAGAGAGTGCACAAGCAGGGGGAGGGGCAGAAGGAGAGGGAGAGAGAGAATCCCAAGCAGACTCAGTGCTGAGCGTGGAGCCCAATGGGGGGCTCGATCCCACAACCCTGAGATCATGACCTGAGCCAAAACCAAGAGTCAGATGCTTAACCGACTGAGCCACCCAGGTGCCCCTGTTCCCTTATTTCTATGCATTTGGTAGGGAGGCATGTTTCATGGTATCAGCCTTGCTATAGCCCCTTGATGGAGGAGCTTTCTGTCTCATGTGACTTCTTGCCCCCATGGTCATGGCTAACTGAACCAGGAATAAACCCCTGACCAGAAGGTAGCCAGCCAACTCATTACCTGACTGAAGATGTAAGACCTGGGCCAATTAGATTCTCCCTTTTGAGAATTTGTTTTTTTTTTCCCCATCATTTTATTATAAAAAATTTCAAATAAATGAATCACTAAATTCTACCCCTGGAACTAATAATACACTATATGTTAACTAACTTGAATTTAAATTAAAATAAAATAAATGAAATAAATTTAAGAAATTCCAAACATTTAGAAAAGTTGAAAGAATTATACATTAACTACCTATAAACCCACCATTAGATTCTATAAGTAACATTTCACCCTGTTTTCTCACATCTCTATCCATCTAGCCATTCTTCTAGTGATTCATAAATACATAATATTTTCTAGGCATGTCAAAGTAACTTGCAGAAATCACTGCACAGTGAAACATGGTATAGAGACTGTTGTGAGTTGGTGGAGAGTATTGGAGCTAGAAGGTCACATAGAACTAGGGGCTGGACATGACGGGGTCTCAGTCATGGACAGCTGGTAAGTGGTGGATCCAGTTTGCAGAGAGAAGGAAATGGAGCAGACATGTAGAGAAAAGCAGAGGCTCATAACCACTATGGGGCATAGCGATGCAGAGAAAAACTGCTTCAGTTCAGAAAACTTTCCAGTGCTGGGTTATAATTTCCATGGGGACCAGCTATACTTATTTTTTAATTTTTGTTTTTTTAGATACAATAAGATTTCTGGGTCCTTTACAAAAATCTCTTTTTAAATTTTATTTATTTATTTTTTATTTAGAGAAGGAGATAGCGGGGAGGGGCAGAGGGAGAGGGGGAGAGAGAAGTGGGGGAGAGAGAATCTTAAGCAGATTCCACGCCCAGTGCGGAGCCAGACGTGGGGCTCAATCTCACAACCCTGAGAATATGACCTGAGCCGAAATAAGGAGTTTGAAGCTTAACTGACTAAGCCACCCAGGTGCCTTGATAAAATCCCTTTTTACTAGAGCTACTTTCAGGCAACCTAAAGACTCCCACTCTGAACATCCTACTTATTTCAGCATAGTCACTGGGCTCCTACCATGGTCCAATGAGTGTTAGGCACTCTGAAGACATGGTTCCCTCTTCCTGAAATGCCCTGCCCCATGATTCCATGGCAGACAATCAACACCTGCTCTTCCTTTAGTGGCCCATTTCTGTGAAGCCTTCCCTCACTGGCCAAGGCAGAAGGAATCAATCTCTCATTTGTGCTCCTAGAAACCCTTATACACACTCACACTGTACTGATCTCAACGTTGTGTCTGAGTCCTCTATAGATTGTGAGTCACAATGAAAGTGATGTAGTCCTTTTTATATCACCACGAGCTAAAAATACTTAGCACACAGTAGACCTGCAATAAACGTAGCAAGGTTGATGTGCATTTTCTTCCATTGGTATGACTGGAAAGACTTCTAGACCTTTTCTGCTAGAGGGTTGCAGCAACCACGGAAATGCACTGCTCAGATCTCCCTGCAAGAGAGAGGCTCCCACACGGAGCACAGTGAGCTGACAGTCTCCAGTTGCCGTGTTTTGGGCTGTCATGGTGTTTAAGCTGAAGACATGCACTTTTCTAGCAGCTTCTGCCAATGACTGAGGACAGGGGTATCTGTGTGTGGAGTAACAGGAGCTACACATTTCTGACTGACATAGGGCTGGCTAGCACTTTCTCAGGGCTGCTCTGCAGTCGAGGCTCTTCCTACCCAAACCTCCTTCCTTCCTTTTCTTCTTCCAGAATTGGTAGACCCTCATCGTGGCCTGAAGACTACCTTGTTTCTGTTCCCTCCCTCCATTATCTTTCATAGGTATTACCCCCAATAAATCTCTTGCATTTCAAACTTCCTTGGTGTCTGCTTTTTTGAGAACCTGAAGTGACATAGCTATTACTGGAAGTGGTCAAAAAAAAAAGTCAAGTGGTAGGATGGGGTTTGGGAGCTAGATCCCTGATCACCATCTGGCTGTCCAAAAGGATCTCAGCTAGAGTGGTATGTGGTCCACAGACAGTTCTTGGTCAAATTTCACTAGTTGTGATTTTGGAAAATGTCCCCCTAGAAGGAATGTCCTTCCTGGTGTGATGATTTGGGCATTGGAAAGGTATAGGGTAACAGTGCACACAGGACGATGGAATTGGCTGATTTTGACTATGTTGCTGTGACCTCCTACAGAGGGATAATGAGAAACTGAGGGTAGTTAACAAACAGCTAAAACATTAGTGTGTCGGCCAGAGAGCTTTTTTGGTAGCTTAAAAAGCCCATTATCTCCTGCGGTGGATAATTAGATGAGGAGGTAATGCAGGTTCTGATAGTTCTAGTCACAGAGCTTCAAATACTGAATTCTCAGTCAAATCTCAGGTCTAATATGGTTATAGGGACATCTGGGTGAATATCATGGGGATTATACCTCTGTAAGCTCCCCTGAGCCCTCAGAGCATGAAGAGGTTAACTACTCCTCCTATTAAGAGATAGCATTTCTCCTGTTTAGAAAGACACGGCAGAGACTTTGCCGCCACAAGGCAACAGGTGCTCCCTCAGGAGCTGTACTTCCTTTCCCAGTTGCCAGACCAATTATCAGAGTTAAATCCTACCGTAACCCACCTGGGGGAGTGTTGAGCCTGATAAGGAAGGAAAAGGCTTCCATCCCACAGGAGATGGAAGACTTAGCCACTGTTTCCTGGCAGAAGCCATCGAGGTGGATAATGAAGATGTTCAGAGGCTGGAACATAAGACTGAATAAGAAGCATTCACTGACTTGGGGCTAGTCTCTCAGGATGTAGTTTTATATCCTGGGAAAGATTTTAGGGTTTGGGACAAACTCACTGCTAGAGTGAATCTTAGAAGCCCAAAGGAAATGTTCGTGCGGAGCAAAACAAAAATGCCTGAGTTGCTGTAAAAGATGGTGTAGGAGTGATTTAGGAGGTTTAGGCTCAGGAAAGTCAGCGTGCCAGAATGGAGGCATTATCAGAGGCCAGAATACCCACTGGAAGATTATGTTCCATGGGAGGGCCAAGAGACCAGACACTCTCTTCCTGAAGGCTATCAAAACTGTGCTGAGGGGCGCCTGGGTGGCTCAGATGGTTAAGCATCTGCCTTCGGCTCGGGTCATGATCCCGGGGTCCTGGAATCGAGCCCCACATCGGGCTCCTGGCTCAGCAGGGAGCCTGCTTCTCCCTCTCCCTCTGCCTCTCCCCCTGCTCATGCTTCTCTCTGTATCTCTGTGTCTCAAATGAATAAATAAAATCTTAAAAAAAAAAAACAACTGTGCTGAAGAGGAGTGTTAACGAGTTCAGTCGTGGCTTACCTCTGCAGGTTGGGGCTGACAATAGATGAGGCTGCCACAAAATTTGGTTTATTAATGTAATAGAAATGACGGGGCCCCAAAATAATAGAAGCCAGGTAGCAGTTCTTAATCTTCAGAAGCTGGTAAGATGGGGGTGGGGGTAGCCAAGGGAGATTAACCTACAGGGAATGAAAGAGATATTCATTTCTTCCTGGAATCTTTGCTTCGATGGGAAAATCTTTGATTTTATTTTCCAACCCTGCAAGTTATGGAATTTTTTTTTTGGACTTTCAACACTTTCTTTTAATTCTGTTTATACTGAAGACAACTCTTACCTGAATTCATACCTCTCTTGTGGTATCTTATGAAATACTGTCAGCAGAAGCCAGCTCATATTTCCACATTTTGCCTCAGAATCACTCAACTGGACCAGCTCATCAGGTGCATTTTTTCTGTCTTCCAGTTGATCACATGAGACAGTTTTACCACATTTCATCACCTCATAGCACAGCCATGTCTTCAGTGTTATTTAATAATTTCCTTGATCTGGGTCCATATATTTTAGGTGTTTGCTAACATAAGTGCCCATTTGTAGGTCCCAGTATCTGTATCAGTCAGCTCCTGCTGTGTAATAAACCACCCCCGAACTTAGTAGCATATAATAATGGCCTCTTGTTATTTTGCTCACCCTCCGCAGGTTAGCTGGGCTGCTCTGCATCAGACTGTGTACCTGCAGAGGGGCGTGGAGGCTTTGCTTCACACTGCAGGCCCATGGGTCAGCCTCTGTTCCCTGTGAGACTTTTATTTGGGAAGCAGTGGGTTACCCAAGGCACGTTCTCCCCATGGCACTGGCAAAAGTGCAAGTGAGCAAACCCCACTGCAGATACACAGCGTGAGTCTTTTCTCGTGTCCTATTTACTAATCTTCCACTGGACAAATCAAGTCACGTGGCCAAACCCAGCCAGCGGCAGTGGAATGAGGAAGTATAACCTCCCACAGTAGAAAGGACGGGAGTGTATATTTTCTGACCACTAATCTGAACTATCAGAGCTGCACTAATTTGGGGACATTTTATTATACATCTACGTAGAGTACTTGGATGTATATATGAGTTTGGATTTTAAGGCAGGGGTGTAGGCTAGAGACAAGCATTTTGAAGGTGGTAGCATAGAGTTGCATATAAAGCTATCACCTTGGAGGAGGTTGCCAAGGGAGTGTGTGAAGATAGAGAGCAGAAGAGGATAATTCTGAAAATTGGGGCAGCCAGGCTTTCAGAGACTGATAAAAGAGGAATCAGCAAAGGAAATAGGACGAAAGTGATCAATGAGGTAAGGGGAAAACCAGGAGACCACAGGGTCTGAGAATATTTATAGATTTCACTTCAAAAATTATTTAGGTGAACATTTTAAGCCTTAAATACCCATGTTAGAAATGACAAAAAAAAAAAAGGTAGAAGTTAATAAGATTAACATCCAACTTAAGAAGTTAGAAAGGGGGCAACAAAATAAATCCAAAGAAAATAGCAGGGGGAAAATGAGGAAAAAGCAGACATCAGTACAACAAGAAACAGATACAGTAAGGATGACTGACAACATCAAACATATATTCTTTGGAAAGACTAATTCAGCTGACATAACTATGGTGAGATGAACCAATTCAAAAGAAAGGAGGCCCAAGCAAGTAACATTAGAAATGGGAAAGAAGTCAAAACTGTAAGTGCTACAGAGATACAAAGAAGAATGTAAAAATCTTGCAATCAATGCAATGCCAGTAAAGTTGAAAGTGAATGAAATGGGCAAAATACTCCAACCAAGTTATCAAATCTGAATTAAGAAGATTTAGAAAGCCAAACACCCTATAAAAATTAAAAATATTGAAACTATAGTGAAATCTTCCCATAAAAATATCACCCAGAAGTTTTTTTCTCTTTTCTTTAATGTCAGTTGTAACATTCAAAGAACTATTTCTATGTTTATACCTGATCTATTGCAGAATATAGTAAAAAAGGAATACTCTTTAACTCATTTGTGAGGTTAGCAAAATTTGATACCAATAACTAAAGAACAGTAAGAAAATTATTATTCTAGGTCACTATCTCTTATGAACATAGATGCAGAATTCCTAAACAAAATATTAACAAATCACTTCTGCTGCATGGAAAAAGATAACGTGGGATGACCAGTTTAGATTAAATTCTGCAATGTGAGTTTAATTCAACACCAGACTAGCAATTACTAGAATTCGGTGAATTAACAAATTAAAGGAAAAAGTGAAAAAAGTTATATTTCATATAGATGCAAAAAAATCTTTTTTGGATCCCTGCACATACTTATTATTTAAAAAAAAATACTCTCAGCAAACTAGCCAAAGAAGGAAATTTATTTAACAGTTAAATATCATCCACAGGAAACCTAAAGCAACCACTAAAATAGTGGTGGTGAAATGTTGAATGCGTTCTTAACAAAATAGACAAGACAAGGGTGTTTATTCTCACCACTTTTATTTAACATTGCAGTGAAAGTTCTAGCACAGCCAAAAGGAAAGAAAACATAATAAAAGGTAGAGGAATTGGAAAGTAAGAAACAAAAGTGTGATTTTTTAACAATTATATTACTGAATCTGTAGGAAACCTACAATGATCTAATTTATTAGAAAAAAGAGAAGAATTAAGCAAGGATGTTGGATATAAAATCAATATACGAAAATTAACTGCATTCCTATACCCAACAATACACATTTAGAAAATGTAATTTTAAAAGGAGTCATTTGTTCTGGCTTCTGGTAACAATAGGGTAACTTAGCTGAACTAATCGTTCCTCAGATAACAATTAGAAAATATGGGAAAAAAAATTTTTAGAACTGTCCAACTTTTTAGAGAAACAGGAGACTTACCAAAAGCAGAAAGAAACTAGCAAGGAGTCAACCCTTGAAAGATGAACTGTGAGTTAGGTATTTTAATATGGGATGCTCCCCAGTGCAGCGAAGCTCATTGGGCAGACAGCCACAGCCTTACTGGCTTAATGTGTTAGAGAACAGAATTTGGGACAATTAGAAAAATAAAAATAAATAAGTAGAACATTAGGTGGGGAAATTCTCGATGGTAAGGATCCCTAGAGGGGTGAACCCCAAAATCTGTATATATAATCCACCAAAATCCTTGGATGAACATTTGTTTTCCTTTCACGGGGGAGACTCCAGAAGGAGGTGTGATAAAACAAACAACGAAGAAAAACAGTGGAAGCTGAAAGAGCCAAGAAGAAATTTAAACTTCCGTCCATCGTAGGAGAGACAGAATTTGGAGTTTGAGTACAGCTAAAGTGAAAAACAAAATTACTCTCCCGGTTACAATAACAGAATGTAGACTACACAACTTTCATCATGTCCAGTATCAATCAATTGTCAAGAGATATGTGAAAGTAACAGAACATTCGGGCCCATATATGAGAATAAAAGAAGTCAATAGACCCCAAGTTCAAGATGATACAGATGTTGCAATGAGGAGGTAGGGACTTCTAAGCAGCTGTTGTGAATATGTCTAAGAATTTAGAGAAAGATACATTCATAATGAACAGATGGAAAATATAATCAGAGAACTAAAACCTATAAAACAGAATAACATGGAGATTCTAGAGCTGAAACGTATCACTACTGGAATGAAAAATTTGTTCAATGAGTTTAACAGCAAATAGGAGATGGCAGAAAAGTCAGTTAACATAGAGCTAGAACAATAGAGGATTGCCAGAGGGGAGAGGGTGTGGGATGGGCAAAATGGGTGGAGGGAGCAGGAAGCACAGGCCTCCGGTTAAGGACTGAAGTCACTGAGATGAAAGGTAGAGCAGAAAATGTCATCAAAGGTACTGTAATAGCATTGTATGGTGACAGATTGGAGCTATACTTAGAGTGAGCAGAACATAACATAGAGTTTTCAAATCACTATGTTATAAATCTGAAACTAATGTAACATTGTGTGTCAATTAGCTTCAATTAAAAAAAAGCTAAAACAATAGAAATTACACAACCTGAGAAGGGGAGACAAAAATATTAAATAAAAAGAAACAAAGCTTTACAGACCTGTATGGCAATATTAAGAAATCTAATATTTGTGTAATTGAGGACCCAGAAGAAGAGGTAGAAAATGTGGCAGAAAAAAAAGTATTTGAAGACAAATTGGGTGAAAACTATCAAGACAGAATAGAAAATTCAAAAATATGGGGCACCTGGGTTGCTCAGTCAGTTACGTGTCTGACTCTTGATTTCAGCTCAGGTCATGATCTCAGGGTTGTGAGACTGAACCCCATGTCGGTGCTGGGTGTCGAGCCTCCTTAAGATTCTCTCTCTCCCTCTGTCCCCCCCCCCCGCTTTCTCTCTCCCTTCTCCCTAAAAAGAAAAAACAAAAAAACAAAAACAAGATATACCCACAGTTACAGAGTAAATTGATTTTTGACAAAGACACCAAAGCAATTCAATGGGAAAAGAAAAGTCTTTTCAGCAATTGTGTTGAGACACCTGAATATCTATATGGAAAAAAAAAGGAACCTCAAACCCTTACCATACAAAATAATTCACTCATAGATCTAAAATTAAAAGCTAAAACTGTAAAGCTTTTAGAAAAAATATAGAAAGATCTCTTTGCAGCCTGGGGTTATATTTTTTCTTAGATATTGAAACAATTATAAAAGAAAGATAAATCAGATATCAAAATTTAAAATATCTACTCATCAAAATAAACTGTTATGTAAATAAATGGCCAGGCCACAGACTGGGGAAATACATTACACATAGACACACAATCCAGTGAAACTAGATTAAAGTTAAGAGGTTTTATCCTTCAAAAGACAGCATAAAGAAAGTTAAAAATACAAGATACAAATTTGGTGAGGATATGTGTAACACATATAATTACCAAAACATTAGTATCTAGAATCTATAAAGAACATCTCAAAAATAACACAAAATCCATAAAAAATGAATAAATTATAAGAAGACAAAGATTAAGAATCCAATAGAAAAATGGGCAATCACTTCTCAGAAGCACCAAATTAAAAAAAGAATCAACCTCTTTAGTAGGAACATACTAATTGAAACCATAATGAAATATTTCACATTTAAGAGATTGACAAAGAGTTTATAAGTCCAACCAAATCAAGCTTGACAAGAAGGTGGATCAATTAGAACTCTTTTTTTTTTTAAATTAGAACTCTTATACACAGCATGAAAAAGTGAAAATTGGCACTAATGTTTTGAAAAAACTTAGTGTTACCAGTTTACTTGAAAATACACATGCCTTTTCAATTTAGCAACTCTCTACCTTGCTGTGTACCTAGAAAAACTCTAGTACATACCATCAGGAGACAAGTATAAGAATGCTCATACTAGCAGTCTTTGTAATGGCAAAGTATTAAAAGCAGTTCAGATATTTATCAGCAATAGAATGGATACATTGTTGAATGAATGGAATACTATACACCAGTGAAAATAAATGAACTAGGGCAGTAGATAGCAACTAAACAAACCTCAGGAAAATGAAATTGAACAACAAAAAGCAAGGTCCAGAAACATACAATGGGATTCTATTTAAAAAAGTTTAAAAACATGCAAAACTAAAGGATATATTGTTCAGAAATAAAGATACCTGTCACAAAATAAAAAATAAAAGCAAGAGACTGATAAAACCGAAGATACAGAGCAGTGGTCTCTAAGAGAATAGGGAATGGATGAGGTTGGTAATGGGCACAATGCTGGCTTCACTGAGTAATGGAAATGTTCTATCTCTTCAACTGGCGTGTGAGTAAGTAGATGTATTCACATATGCATAAGAATATTTGTATTTATATTCATTCAATAGTAAATAAAATATAAATATATAAATAGTAAATAAAAAATACATACATCTCTCTTGGGAATGTTTATTGACCTCATGGCATTCAAGGTGATCACAGTTCTGGAACTAGACACTCTGGGGTGTGAATTCCAGCTCCTAGAACAGTTTAACAGGGGTTTGTATGTTACATCCCTGTTCCTGTCTCTCAGCCCTAATTCCTTTTCTACCTCACAACATCCCTTCTCCCTTATCAGCACAAAAACACATCCTATCACAAAGTATTTAGTCATTATCAAAAGAAATGTTAGAAAAACTTAAAAATGAACTTAAACTTTCTCTTGAAAAGTTTTGAGGTATTTGTTTTCAAGGCTCTCACTAAGGATTGTGCTGGCCCTTGATGTAACTGACCAGTCAGCATTTGAGAACTCACTTTGGAGTTGAGGCTTTTGACCTCTTAGCCCCAAGATAGATCTGTTACAACCATAAGAATCTTTTTAAATGTACAGCCCCAAAAGATAAGGTCCATATAACGGGGTAGGGGGAGATAAATAAAATAGTTATATTATTATGAATGTTCTAAGGTCAAAGGAAATGCTGGTTATCACTTAGTATCCATGTTTCATAGATAAGGAAATGTAGGGTGTTAGAAGAACAGGAGGGTATTGTCCTGGATGATAAATGGGAGCAGAATGTAGGTCAAGCTATGCCGACAGCAGGTATGCCCCTTAAATAGGATTAATATAGGTCATCCAGTTTTTTGTCTTCCTAATTACTTTCTTTTTCTTTCACTCCTTCTCTCTCTCTCTCCTTCCTCCCTCCCTCCCTCCCTTCCTTCCTTCCTTCCCTCCTTCCTTCCTTCCCTCTTTCCCTCCTTCCTTCTCTCCCTCTCTCCCTCCCTCTCTCCTTCTCTCTCTGTCTTCAGAGAAAACAGAACAAGGGCAGGATGCACCACTGCTTGGGCATTAGGGGGAATAGTGCTAGACATCAGTGGTGCCAAAGGAGCGCTAGAAAGTGATAGGAAACCAGTACCAAAAGTGAGAAAGAGGATGTTCAATCTCTAGTGGGATTTTTTTTTTTTTTTTTGGTCCTATCTAGAAATATGACCTTCACACTGAAAGAAACAGAACAAACACAGCTCAGGAAGAATTAAATCCCAAGAAAAGTAGGGGCGTATCCGAGAACCTTGATGTCCTGAAAGAGTCAAAGTCCCCAGGTTCAATAAACCACTGGAGTTCTGACAAAACTTGTTATTGGTCTTGACCAAGCTGCTGTTCTGCATCTAGGACCAAAAATATCAGCGGCCCATGCTGGAGAAGTGGGTGCTTGGCTATAGAAACTCACGAGAAAAGAGTAGGGGCTATTAGTTGACTGCATGCTGAATATGCACCAGGCATAACAAAAGATACTAAAATGACTAATGTAATCTTAGGCTGAGCTGATAGGAGCGTGATGCCCAGACAAAGAGAGTTTAATCTGCCTCTGTTTATTTCTGGCATTTCAAGAGAAACATTGACACGTTCAGTATGCTCAGTTAGAGGCGGTTAAATAAATTGCTGAGAGGACTGGAGACTACATCACAGGAAGAATAGGTGCTCGGTGTGTTTATAATCGTGAGAAAACACAAGCCTTGGCCACGAGGAAGGAGTCCAATCGCTGTCTTCCAATATTTCAAGGATTGTAAAGTACAAAAGTGATGAGACATTTTGCATAGCTTCAGAGCGCAGAACCAAGAAACAGTGTTTGGAAGCTATGGGGAAGGAAATTCCATTCCGTAAGAGAAATTCTAACAGTCTCTTAAATTTATGTGATGTTGTACAATCCACATAGATTCTCCTGTGCATCATCTCACATTAGGAAGAACTCCCGAACAATCGGTGATTGAATCAGCGGCTGGGCAGGTTTAAGAGGAGACTAATGAATCACATTAGACTGGATGGACGGGAAGATCGTTTCTAACTCAGACTGTGAATCAACCGAGAGCTACTTCCAAGCCCGCTTCTAAAATGAAAAGAAACAGGGAACAAAAGTATAGGACCTACGGGGATTCATCCTTGTCTGTCTCAACTCACACTTTTCTAAGTAGAAAAACGTGAAAAGATCTATGTCTGTGTTCACCATAAGGGGAAATAAATTGGTTAGGCATTTGTTCCCTGTGTTTTAGGGTATTCAAGAGGATATTGACCGCCTCTCTTCTGGTGCTTTCTGCACTGGCTAGGAAGATGGACCATAGCACCTTGGAGGTCCCTTCTAACGCCAAGATTCCGTGAAAGCTAGATTTCACATGTGGCTCTGTTATTTCCTCAAATGGCTTCGAGGAAGTTGTTTTCACTCTCTGGGCCTCAGTTGTCTTTCTCATTAAGTGAGACTATTGTCAATTTTTTTTTTTTTTTTTTTAGAGAATTCACATTCTACAATTGTAAGATTTTGTGGAGGATTTGTGAGAGCTTTCTTCTTCCACATCCTATCAAAAAATAATTGATTTCGATTTCTGGTCCTGGTAAGATCATGGTCGTTTCTGAACTTTTCTGAAACTCCTCCTGAAAGCCAAATAGAAAATTAGGATAGTGTAAGAAAATACATATGAGTTATATATTTAAAAATACTAAGTGTGGGCGCCAGGTGGCTCAGTCGATTAAGCGTCTGCCTTCAGCTCAGGTCATGCCCTACAAGCTACAGAACCCCAAATCACCTATGAATATTCAGCCTCAAGAAGAGAAGGGCTTTCCCTGGAGTGAAACTCTGTCTGAACAAGCCTGAGAATAACTGTGAGCTGGAGGTTCTGATACGCTATGAATTACAGATGAGAACAAGCACTTCTACAGTGCATTGCCGAGGGATCCAATAGTGTTGGACTCGAGCAGACTCTTGATGGACTCCAAAATGTCCAGCCAATATCCTTTTCCAGAAGTATAGCGTCTCACTCTGAGCGGGAGATGTCTAGAAACAGGTGAATTGAGCAGGGCAGTAACACTGGACAGCTGAGGGGAGGGGAGGACGGCCCCAAAGTAATCAGACCGCAGAAAGTAAGGTAACAACAAAAGCATTCATCTAAGAGTGAGACCACAGCCTTGCAAAGGCAGGAGCTCTGGGAAACATGGGCCTAGATGTAGAAAAGCTTCTTGCCCAGGCTTAGGACCGAGAGACAGACGGGCTGTATGTTGTGTTCTTCACATTAACAAGGGAGGAGGAAGCCTGGGTGTAAACTCAGAGAGCTTCCCTAGCTCCTCTCCTGGCCCCCACATGCCTCAGGAACTTGCCCCCAGTAGTCTAGGGAAAGCTGTCACCTTTAAACACATGACATGCGAGAAGGAATAGACTCTAATACAAAGTCATTATAAGAAGACAGATAATAATGAAACAAATACGTGAGAGTCCAGGAATAACCCTAGAGAAATATGGACACAAAGCAGATGAAAACCATAACATGAGATATTGAAATGAGAGAAAATAAATTAAGGAAATGATAGACACTTTGAAAGAACAGAATAAATCAGAAATAGAAGAAATAGGTAAATAGCTGATGGCTATAAACTGAGAACTCACAGCACTCAGGAAAGAGTTAAAAAAAAAAGTTCAGAAATAAAGACTAATAAGAAGGAATACATAAGAGAATAGCTCTGTGGAAAATACAGGAATGAAATTCGAAGGTAGGAAAGAAAAATGAAGGGAATCAAACAGAAGTAAAGGAAGAGATAAAAAGGCTTTGGAAGAAAGTGAAAAATAAGAAGACAGGCTAAGGTAAGATAATGCTGAAAGAAGTAAAGAAAAGACACAAATAATGAAAGAAAAAGAGAATCTAACCAAAAAGTCCCTGATGTAGGAAAACTTGACTTAAAACTATAAATCAGGAGAAGTTTCCTAAAATTGGAAAAACTTTAAAATCCACATATTGAACTGGAAAAAGGAACTCATACCACCAAGGGAAATACCAACACCAACATCAACATCAACACCAAGGCAATCTTAATGAAAAGACTGGACTTTAAAGATAAGAAAAATATCCTTTGGGCATCCAGACAAAAAGACGAAGTCATTTAAAAGAAAAAGAAAATCAGAGAGGAATTAACCTTCTCAACAGCAACATTTTTTTTTGTCAGAGAACAACAGAAATACTTTAGAGATGCAAGGAAAAAAGAGGGAGCCACCTTGTAGGTTTAAGCTACTTAAGACCATGAAGTCTAGAGCTGTAACCATGCAGGGTCTCATGGAGGGTTAGTTTCATGAGATGTTCCTGAGAAACTGACTACAGAGTGAGCTCCAGACAATCAATGAATGATTCTAGAAAATTCACTGTAAGTTCTCAGGGTAAGCGTGAATATGTTTAACTATGGAACAACTAAAAATTGGAGATGAATTTAAAAAATAGTATACTGGGCGCCTGGGTGGCTCAGTCGGTTAAGCGACTGCCTTTGGCTCAGGTCATGATCCTGGAGTCTCGGGATCGAGTCCCACATCGGGCTCCCTGCTCTGCGGGGAGCCTGCTTCTCCCTCTCCCCCTCCCCCTGCTTGTGTTCCCTCTCTTGCTGTGTCTCTCTCTGTCAAATAAATAAATAAAATCTTTAAAAAAAAATAGTATACTATTGGCGTATCATGGACAGTGTCAAATAGTAAAACTAATGAAAATGGGAGATGGTGAGAGTCCGTGGGAAGAATAATTTTACAGATTGCCTGGCATGTATTTGGTGGGAGTAAGAGGAGATCCAGTGAGGCTGACAATCCTAGTAGTTGAAGCTTGGTGACGTTGCGCTTTCTTACTGTTTAGAAAAGATCATTAAAGAATGCCTGGCTGGCTCAGTTGGTAGAGCATGAGACACTTGATCTCAGGGTCATGAGTTCAAGCCCCACACTGGGCATACATCTTACAAAATAAAATGAAATAAAAAATAAAATTATCATTAAATTAATGCTAGTGACATAAATTGGATGGTGGGGGGAAGAATGGGAAGGAGAGAAGAAATGATTATTAGCTGAGATTAATATATATAGAATAAGACTAATATATAGGGAATAGCAAATAATGATAACCACTAGAACTTAAATAAGAACCCTTTTTTTTTTTTTTTTAAAAGTAGGTTCCACGCCCAGAGTGGAGCCCAATATGGGGCTGGAACTCATGACCCTGAGATCAAGGTCTGAGCTGAGATCAAGAGTCGGATTGCTTAACTGAGTGAGCCACCCAGGCACCCCAAGTAAGAAACTTTCTAAATGTCAAAAGAAACAAAAATAAAACATACCACAAAGTAATGATTTTGTATGTGCATTGTGGATGTTTAAAGACACAGAAAAGTCATAGGTGTATATATATATGCACATAATTGACTGAAACATGAAACTGGCATTTCTGTAGGGCATAAGCAATAGTTTATCAGCAATTTCACGTCTTTCAACAAAGAGCAAACATAAAAAACAATGTAACAGAACTGAGGAAAAATATTGATTATATCAATACATGTAAAATGGGCTTTACTCATCTCTCTCTTTTTTTAAGATTCTATTTATTTATTTGAGAGAGAGAGAAAGTGAGAGAGAGAGAACATGAACAAAGGGGGGGGGCAAGAAGAGAGGGAGAAGCAGACTCTCTGATGAGCAAGGAGGCCAATGTGGGGCTCGATCCCAGGACCCTGAGATCATGATCTGAGCCAAAGGCAGATGCTTAACGGACGGAGCCACCTAGGTGCCCTGGCTTTACTTTTTTTCTCTTAAAAGAAAAAAAAAATTTCCTGGTGTTAGCAAAGCAAAATCCATGCTGTTCTATGAAACATAGTAAGAAAAAGAAGTGAATCAGAAAGTTAAGAATAAAACTATAGATAAAGATATATCAGTTGATTGGAAATAAAAAGGAAGTAGATGACATGATCTGAACATCAGAAAATACAGTTTTCATGCCAACAACATTGCACAATATGAAAGCCACTTTATGAATTTAAAGAGTACAATTCAAAGTAAAGATATGATAATTACTAATATCTCTGCAGAAAGTAAAATTGCAACTTTTATAAACAAAAAATACAAGAGATAAAAGAAGGAATGGACAGACACCAATAACTTGAGATGATTATCACATCTCCATCAAGACAAGGGGATTAAAAATTATTAAGAATATACAAGACCTGGGGCGCCTGAGTGGCTCAGTCGGCTCAGGTCATGGTCTCAGGGTCCTGGGATCGAGCCCCGCATCGGGCTCCCCGCTCCGCGGGAAGCCTGCTTCTCCCTCTCCCACTCCCCCTGCTTGTGTTCCCTCTCTCGCTGTTGCTCTGTGTCAAATAAATAAAATCTTTAAAAAAAAAAAAAAAAGAATATACAAGACCTAAGCATATCAATAAGGTGGTTCGTATAGCCATATATTTAACTCTGTATCCCAATAATAAAGAATACACTTTCTTTTCAAGTGCATTTGGGTCATTTACAAACACTGAGCATACATTAAAACAGAAAAACTTCAGTTAATTTTAGAAAATAAAAATAATAAACCAGACTTTTTTTTTTTAAAGATTTTATTTATTTATTTGACAGAGAGACACAGTGAGAGAGGGAACACAAGCAGGGGAGTGGGAGAGGGAGAAGCAGGCTTCCCACCAAGCAGGGAGCCCGATGTGGGGCTCGATCCCAGGACCCTGGGATCAAGACCAGAGCCGAAGGCAGACGCTTAACGACTGAGCCACCCAGGTACCCCTGGACTTTTCTGATCAAAACATGCAATTAAACCAGAAATAATTAACAAATTCTCAAAGCTCTCTATTAAAGACTCTTGGGTCAAAGGGAAACTACAAAACAAAATTGTAGAATTTCTAAAAGTAATAATAATAGAGATATTATATATTTGGAAAACTCAAGAGAACCAATGAAAAACACTACTATAACCAATAACAGAATTTAGGAAAATAGCAGGATATAAAATCAAATGACAGAACTCAACAATCATGTCATGAACCAACAGTAACTATTAGAAGTTTTAATGGAAGACACATCCATTTATAACACCAAAAAAGAAAAAAAAAAATACCAAGGCATAAACTTAACAAAATGTGCAAACCTTCTATTTAGAAATCTTTAGTACATACCTAAAAGATACAAAAGTGATATAAATATGTAGAAAGCTATAGAATCAAAAATGATAAGGAAAAAGGATGATAGATATAGCAAGTATAATAAAACCTTGATAATTGTTGCATATGAGTGAAGACTATATCAAGATTATACCATTCTCTCTACATTTTTGTACGTTTGAAAATTTTATAATAAGCTAATTTAAAATAGTTAATTCTACTGTTAAAAAAGAAAGGTATTTACGTTCTAGCTCTAGACTATCAAAGCACACCTAGATTAATTACATGAGTTAATTAAAGTGATTTGATTAAATTCTTACAGTCAGACTTAGTTAAGCTCAACCTCTTTAGAATCCTTACTTAATATAAAGTTAATTGTATATGCATGTTTTGGATACTTTAAAGTAGTAGCTGTTTATCTCTACTCTCTTCCAATTTTGGCCAAATGAGGAATCTCATTTCTTCCTGCCTCGGCTTCCTAAAACTATGTATGGTTAGTTGAGAGGCAGAAAGAAAATTTCCCAGACCCCCAGAGCTACTGGCGGGAGGCCTCAAGTTCTTAGACTGGGAGGAAACTTCCAGAACATCTTACCCCTACTGTAGTTTCTACATGGGGCCATGTGAAATCCAGATTAATGTCTAGGCTTTTGCCCATTCTCCTCTGAAGTGTTACCATTGAAATGGTAAACCTGCTCAAATAATCTTAAAAAAAAAAAAAATCTTGATCACATTCCATGCTTATCCTGACCAAAAATTCCAGATGAACAATTTTATTTTTCCTTGGAGTTAATGTTTGCTATTCTTAAAATAATAGGCATTAATGCTATTACAATTACCTTCAACAAACCAAACCAAACCAAACCAAAGCAACAGAAAGCAAGACATGGGCTGACTTTTTGGTACCTACTGGACAAAGCTTAGCCTCCTCACCCTGGCATCTGGGACCCAGAATCCCTCCATGGTATGACTCCAATATATCTTTTTCATTGATATTGTCTTTCATGTATCAGAGCACTGCTAATGTCCATAATCTAGACAAACCAAAAAAAAAAAAAAAAGAGAGAGAGAAAATTATAAAATCTAATATTTGTTTAATGTTGTTTAGTTCACAAAATATGTTTTCAATATACTTCTTATTGAACCCCAATAAAAGCCTTAAAAGCTGGGCATTATTTACTTTCATTTTATTTTTTTAATGGGTAAAACCGTGCTGGAGAACCTAGAGCTTTGCCCAACATCAAAAGCTAACATGTGATAAAGCCAGAAATTTTTTGAATTCTGTGCTTATCCTATAGTAATATGTTACTGTTAAACTAGGTACTCATTAATCCCTGAGAACATTCTGAATTGAACTGCCTAATTTTGCTACCAGACTCCCTTCTAATGAAACCCCATTTTCCTCTCATCCAAGTCCCCCAAAGTTCTGTATTCTTCTTTCCTTCCGTCCTTCCCTCCCTCCCTCCCTCCTTCCTTCCTTCTTTCCTTCTTTCCTTCCTTCCTCTTTCTTTCTTGATTCCTTGAAATTCTTCTTGATCCCTTGAAGCTGATGTGCTCTTTCCTTTGAACCAGGACAGGGCATTCTGTGTCTTCCGGGGCACTCGACACATTCTACCTCGTGTTGTATCATTCTCTGTACTCTTGCCTTACAGGCAGAGCCTATGGCTTACTCATCTTTTTGTCCTTTCCATGATGCAAGTACAGTGGCACATAGTAGGTATTATACTTAACCAATGTTTGAGGAACTACATGGGAATTTGGTTTAAAATAATTGAAAGACCCGCCTTCTTTCTGAAACAGTTCTTGCCTTATAATAGAAACTCATATGGTCAGGCGCCTTGGTGGCTCAGTCGTTAAGCTTCTGCCTTCGGCTCAGGTCATGATCCCAGCGTCCTGGGATCGAGTCCCTCATCAGGCTCCCTGCTCCGCGGGAAGCCTGCTTCTCCCTCTCCCTCTCCCACTCCCCCTGCTTGTGTTCCCCCTCTCGCTGTGCCTCTCTCTGTCAAATAAATAAATAAAAAAAAAAAATCTTAAAAAAAAAAAGAAACTCATATGGTAAGTAGAAACCATTTTCGTAATAAGTAGATTCATGTAAAGTATAAAAATAAAATAATACTGCTAATAGTTATAATCAGTGACATAATAATAATGGTAATCTTATAAACCTGAATTATAAGGTTCCTTCCTTTCAGATTATAATAATTCATATCAGCCTCATTTATTTTCTCAATATGCCTGTGAGCCAAGGAAAGGGTCGTCAGTACAGTGTTTAGATTGGAACCTTAAGAATGGGAGCCTAGGACTCCCCACTTGGGTTTGAGGGTCAGCTCCTCCACTCATTTGAATGTTATTTGACCTCCTGAGATCTCGGGCACCTCTCCACCTTTTACAAAATAGGGAAAATAAAAATGACAAAATCTGCAAGTTCTTTGTGAAGAAAAAATGAGATCAAAGAGGCCAAATTCTTGTCACAGCATCTGGTACATAGTAAGGGCTTATTAAATGGTATCAGTAATTATTGTTATGAGTGAAGAGAATGAGATCTAAGACCCAAGATGAGTAAGTGGCTTGCTCAAGATGGTATAACGAAATCTAACTGGGACTCGGGTTTTTGCTTCCTGAAATAATCATCCTGGGGAGGCTAGAGATGGAGTCACATGGCCAATGGCTTAATCAATCATGCCCACATAATGAAGTCCCAATAAAACTTATGGACACAGAAGAAGTTCAGGTGAGCTTCCTTGGTGGGTAATACTCTGCCCACTGCCACAATTGATGGGTCAGGAGGATGATGCTTCCTGACTCCAGAGGGAGAAAACAAGGGAAGCTTGATGTTTAGGACCCTCCCAGACATTGCTCTATGTGTCTTCCCCTTGGTTGGTTCTGATCTGTAGCTTTTTGCTATAATGCAGTTATAATCCTAAAAAATAGTGTTTTCCTGAGTCCTGTGCATCATTATATTATGGGACCCTAGGGGAGGGTGGGAACCCCTGAACTTGTAGCCAGTCGGTCAGAAGTGAGGGAGACCTGGGGACCTCAGAATTTGTGGCTGGTGTCTCAAGGGAGGGCAGCTGTGTGGAGAACTTTGCCCTTAACGTACGTAGTTCAACTCCTCTGGGAAATTGGGTGTCAACAGTTTTGCTCTCCCCTTCACCCAGAAACTCATTGGGAAAATCAATGTTTCATCAGGTACATACTTTGCCATCTCAGACTCAAAAATGAGGTTTATTTAAAATCTATAATTTTATTTCTTGTTCATGTTGGGTGCCTAGTGTTGAAATGTGGTCATATTGGCTCTCTACCACTGATCATTTTGGTAACAATAGTATTGAAGTTAAAAAAAAAAACACACACACATGGACAATTATTTATATCTGGTACTAACCTATCAGACACTCTTTTCTTTCCAAAAGCCCTTCTCCAACCTCCAAACAAATTAATTCATCTGCACAGTGAGAGGAGGAAACTAAGCATGGGGCCTCCACCAGGAGGGACACCAGGGGGACATTCACCAGGACAGCTGGAGTGCATATGTTGTGGCTCTTGACACCGGAGTGGGGGAATATCCTGCTCACCCACAGTATGACAATCGTAATTAGCACCCCGTAGCCACTCGGGGCTTCCAACCCACCCAAATCTGTTTGCAGCTTTTCACGACTTACTGAGAACAGCATCTCTCGCATTTAGGTAGCTGTCTCCCTCCTGTCTGCTCCGTTGGCTCTAATGTATTTAGATAGATTCTTCTTCCATGAGGCAGAGCCCAAGTTCATTAGAATCATGCGTTCTGCTTCAAGACCTCCCTTAATCTCCCTAGGTGCTCTTTGGGCTTTACCAGTTGTATTCACTAACCTTGGATGTGGGTATTTAGGAACAATTCTAATGTTCTTAAATTGCTTTGCAGTCTCCTCTCCTGGATTATACTGGCAGGCACAAGAAAGAAATACCAATTAAGCCCCCAGAGCCATTTTGCAAATGCTCTTTTTCTTAAACCAGGCAATGTCTGACTGCGAACCCAAATGGAAAAGATGCAGAATGGTGCTGGGATGTGTTATGCATGTTGACTCTTTTCTTTCAAAGGGATCTAATCTTTTGGAGTGGGCATTAGGTAATGCTTTCAATGTATTAGTAAGGACCAGAGACAGAGAGAGAGCGAGCGAGAGAAGACACTTCATACGCTTTGGATAATGCTGTGTTGGTGCTTTAATAATACTCATCTTAAAAGAGTATTTGTTATTCATTATGTACAGTGCATTTCAGAGTTCTGCGTTCCATTAACCCCTTCTCTGAGCAGACTGCAGACAGTTTGAAAACCTTTCTTTTAAGAAAGCTAGCCTCAGCCTGGCTATTAAACTTGCTCAGGTTCTAGGGGTGACTTGGGGGTAATACTGTAGAGCAATGTAAGTAGGAACATGGGCTGCCTTTAGATGGGGACGTAAATGGCGTGGAGACAGGAGTAAAAAGTAGATATTTTGTTATTAACATTGTGTTTTGTACCATGTCAATATATCAATGATTCAAAACACAAATAAAAGAAATATATGTAATTTTTTGAAATGGTAAGAAAAGTGATGCAGTTGCTGTGAAAAACAGTATGAGAGTTCCTCAAAAAACTAACATCCAATCACCATACGATCCTGCAATTCCACTTCTGGGCACATACCTGAAAGGATTGAAAGCAGGACTTCAAACAGATATTTGCATACCCATGTGTGTAGTGGCATTATTCCCAACAAACAAAAGGTGGAAGCAACCTGAAGGACCAGGGATGGATGAATGGGGAAATAAAATGTGGTATACAATATTATTCAGCCTTAAAAATGACAAAAAAAATTCTGACACAGGCTACAACATGGATGAACCTCAAAGACATTATAGTAAGTAAAATAAGCCAGTCATAAAAAGACAAATATTGTATGATTCCACTCAAATGAGGTACCTGGAATCATCAAATTCATGAAGCTAGAAAGGAGAAAGGTGGTTGCAGGGGCTGACAGAAGAGAGAAATGAGGAGTTTAGTAGGGACAGAATTTTAGTTTGGAAAGATGAGAAAGTTCTGGAGATGGAGGGTGGTGATGGTTCCAGAACGATGTGAATGTTCACAGAACCGTACACTTAAAAATGGTTAAAATGGCTAATTTTATGCTATCTATTTTTTTTTTTTTTTGCCATTACACAAAGAAAAAGAAAAAATGTAAGAAAGATTTGTGGTTTTCCCCATTGGTCACTGCACTCACATTTTGCCTTTCTATCACATCTGGGAGGTAACCTCCATGGGTCTGTTACCCCATTTTCTCTTCCCGAGACCTTGGCAAACTCCCAGTTCATCACTGCACTTGTGGAGTGATGGGTACAAAGATTTAGCAGAAGAGAATGTTCTACTTCTGTCTAACCAGGCAAGTGAAGACAAGCATCTGTAAGTAGTCACTGAGGACTGACTCAGGCCCTCACACCATGCTAGGGAAAGTGAGGGCACAGAAATGTGGTAGATGCATTTTGTGACTTTAGTTAGTGCAATTAATACAAATAAAAACCAGATTCCCACTGTGTTTGGGGCACTGTGTTCGGTCCTGGAGACACAGAGATGAAAAGACAGTGTCAGATATTGAGGGTTTGACAGATTTGCATACTGATAATTAGATAAGTTTTTATACAGGATACTGTGTGCGTACAGATAGTGAGCATAGAATTCCTCAAGCCAGACTTTATGGAACTGAGAAGTTTCAAGATCTTGCAGCAGGTCTAATGCACGAATATTTTTTTAAATACCTACTATGTGTCAGGGCCTGACCTAAGTTCTGTGAGTGATTCAGATTACGGATATGTGAGGCTGTGTTCTGGTCCTTGGGGAGCTTACTTCTAGTTGTATGCCGACTAGTCCAGAGAGACAATAGGGCAGCATATAATTGTGTGGGATACATTCTTAGCTTTGCCAGAGACTAGAGAAAAGATAGATCAGTAAGGGCTGGGATTGTCAGGAAAGGTTTTACTGAGGGGGTGAGACCAGAACTGAGCCCTGAGAAATAAGCAGAATCTCAGCTGGTAGAAAATAGGAGAGACAAGCAAGCATACAACAGATCCATAATTACCAGACAGAGTAGATGAAGCAGGTTTGCCTTTCCTGAGCTAAGCCACTAAAAGCATCCTATTGGCATAGGGGTCTATTAAGCAGGGACCCTTGTTCATGAATTAAGCACCTACTATGTGTCAGCCATTGTTCTATGCACTGGAATCATACCAGCAAACCCACAAAGTTCACGCCCTCCGAGAGTTTACATTCTCCTGGGAGACACAAACAAATAAATAAAATACACCTCATGCTAAGTGGTAATAAGAGTTCTGGCTAAAAGCAAAGTATGGGATAGGGTGACTGTTGGATAGGTTTGTGGGGGAAGGTACTAGGTGTCTCATCAAGGGACAATTGCAAAGCAACTATGCTTCTGAGATGTTTGGAGAGCCATCCTGCTGCAGATGGTAGTATGGACTCCATCTCCTGCTGCTTCCAGTCCCCAAAGTCTATGAACTTTGACTCTGAGCCCAAGTGAATGTTCCACCAAGTTTCCTACTGCTATGAAAATGTAAAGTGGTAACAGTCGCAGAGACCACATGTCCTATCTTGAATGGACCCTTCTGTGGCTTCTTTACTTGGGAATACTTACAGCGATGTGTTCTGATACCAATTTTCTGACACCAACCAAGTGTCCTAAGATGAAATTCAGTGATGACACCAAACTACCTGGAGTTAGGGTCAGATCCCACGAGCCAAAAGACAAGGTCCCCGACAAGACTGTCCTTAGTTCCGACGCCAGCCTTAAGTTCCCAGATTGCCCACACTTCTGCCCAGCCGATGACAATTTTAGAGTTTCCCAGAGCCCCCTTGGGTTCAGTCATTCTCTAGAGTGACTCACAGAACTCAGAAAAGTGCTATGCTTCGAATTACCATCTTATTATAAAGGATGCAAATGAACAACCTGATGAAGAGATACACCGAGCAAGGTCTAGAAGGATCTAGCAGGGGTTTCTGCTCCCACAGGGTCGAGGTGCACCATCTTCCTGGCACATGGGTATGTTCGCCAACCAGGAAGCTCACCTGGGTTTCAGTGTCCAGAGTTTTACCTGGGGTTTCATGAAGTAAGCCTGTTGGCCAAATCACTGACCATGTGTGGTTGAACTCAACCTCCCATCCCTCCTCTCTCCCTGGACTTTGGGGGTGGGCTTTTAAGTTCCAACTCTGTAATCACATACGTTGTCTTTCTGGAGGGGCCAGTTCCTCCCCTAAAAGTATTTAAAGCCCCACCGTGAAATCACCTCCTTAGCATAAACTCAGATATATCAAAGGGGCTCCTTATGAATAACAAAAGACACTCCTATCACTCTGGAAATTCTAAGGGTTTTCAAAGTTCTGTGCCAAGAACTGGGGACAAAGACCAGATGGATTCTTTCTTGTATCACAGGTAGCAAGAACTCTGTGTTGATTTCTCCAGCTAACGCTTGCATAATAGTCATAGAGTTGGCTATATTCTACCCAGGATAGAAATCAGGTTTTTTTTTCAGTTCTCAGCAAAGAGATTCTAAGAAAGCATGACCTCAGCAAAGCCATGCTCTGCTGCTGATTTAAAATCTGTAAACTAAAATGTAATACAACTGTATCCTTTGTCCTCCTGGCTAATGACCAGTCATGGAATACCAGTAAGAGTTCCTAGTTTCAGCCTTTTGAGCTTGGACCCCTCTTGCTGGTGAGCTCTCCAATCAACTTCCCTCTGATACCTCTTTAAGCATCAAGCAGCTGTTTATTTATTTATTTGTTTATTTATTTTTTATTTTTTTTAAAGATTTTATTTATTTATTTGAGAGAGAGAGAATGAGAGACAGAGAGCACGAGAGGGAAGAGGGTCAGAGGGAGAAGCAGACCCCCCGCTGAGCAGGGAGCCCGACGTGGGACTCGATCCTAGGACTCCAGGATCATGACCTGAGCCGAAGGCAGTTGCTTAACCAACTGAGCCACCCAGGCGCCCCTCAAGCAGCTGTTTAATGCAAGGTTCTCATCTGTTCTTTTCCCTTTCTCTTCGTCAGTGGATTAGCCGAGATTGATTTTTCTGCATGGCTGGGGAAGGCCTAAGGTTAAAAGATAAAAGGTAGATTTCTTTTAAATGTAATCTGGATTTCTTTTCTTGGCATTAGTTCTGATATCACCACAGAATCACTTTAGTGTTCCAGAAACACCTGGACCCCCAACCACAGATGCCGGGGCAGGGCAAGCCTGGGCGTCCAGCACAGCTGGGTGGTCCGGGTGGAATTGTGGTCAGATGCCACCCCCCTACCCTCCCCCCTCTCTCTCTCCACTCCCATCTTTCTTTCTCTCTCTCTGACTCCTTCTTTTAAATTTGATTCTGCTTGCAAAATGCAACTAGACATCACACATTCATCCTACACTACTGTCCTTTCAGGTCAGTGTGTATTTATCTTTTGCAAATGAAAGAGCTCAAGGGGAACTGTTTCTGAGTCAACCAGATGACAAAAGAACCAATTGATTCATCCAGAAAGCCTGTCAATTCAGCAGAACAGCATTGGCAGGAGTGGTGTTGTGGACAAAGCAAGCACCTGATGGGCTCAATTTTCCACTTTTTTGCCAGGCTTCTCTCTGGAGCCAACAGACCCTGTCCCAATGCCATGCCAAGGGTGATGAATAGCCCTCTCCACCTCTGCGTGGGTATCTTTCCACTTATCCCATGTAGCAATCCTCCCTCCATCAAATAACAATGGGCAGGTTTGTCAATACCTTCTGCTGAGGGCTGGGCACTCCCTGGAGCTGGAGTGTGGCAGGGGCAGTGGTGGGAAAGGGGGCGATGTGAGGCTACATAGCAGGAGAACAAGGGAAGTGTGCAGGAACGGAAACTGACGTTCAATGCGTGGGGCTAAGCAGGGAGAGAACATTTGAGAAGAGGGAGAACTGAAGAGTGCAGGCAACTCTAGCTGAGCAATGCTCCAGGTGGTAACTGAGGCCAGACTCTCACTGTTCTCCATAGTCCAACTCAAAAGATCTGAAAGACTTGTGGCCCCAGGAAGGGGCAGCATGACTTCATGACATCGAGTTTACCTGGGATATGGGGGCAAGAGACAAGGGTCCCTTCCCTGCTCCATCCATCTCCTTTCTTCCTTCCTCCTCTCCCCATCCCCCTTCCTTCATGTAGTTATTGCCAAGATTGGAAAGGGACACTTGAGGGATCCTTACATGTGTCTCAGCCACACTCAGAGTTACATTCAAAGAGCTGGCTTCAATCCAGCCAGCCAGGGAGAGCACTTCTAAATGCCAGGATGGGATTTCAGCCAGCCAGCTGGATGTCCCTTCCGCACGCCGAAGCTTCCTCGGCCATTGCGTCAACAGGTGGAGATGCCAAGAGAGTTTGGGCAGCGTACCCAACACAGTGAGGCTACAACGAAGGAACAAAATGGAAGCCCTCACATCAGTAATCAGGAGATAGAAACATGCTAACAGATGGACTGGGGGTAAACACGAACGGGAAGGACCAGAGAACGGAGGAGAGAAGATTCTGGATCGATTAGGATTCTCCTGCTTGCAGGTTATAGAAACCTATTGTGTCCAAGCTTAGGTGAAAAGGACGTTTATTGGTCAAGCCAGTTAAAAAGTCTGAGGGTGCCCTAGCTTCGGGCAGGCTGGAGCAGATGCTCCCACAGTGCCCAGCGCTCTCTCTCTGTCTTTCTTGGAGCTGGCTTCATTGTCAGGCTCATTTTCCCCTCATGGTGGCAGGAGAGCCCCCCTGGCATTTCCAGACTCAAACTCCATCTCATTCGTACCAGGAGAAGTTCAGGACGGTTTCTCCTCAGATCAATTGGGCTCATCTTTCCTGTCGGGACTAATTACTGTGACCAGGGAGATGGGATGCTCTCATTGATCATGCCTGGGTCAGCCCCACCTAACTTACACAGTCTGGGAGTGGGTAAGGAATGGTCCAGCTGAGAAAGTAGGGGTCTTCTTTACAGAATAGGAAAATGCTGGAAACAAACCAACAAGCAAAACAAAACAGATGTCCACCCAGATGCTAAAAAGAAGCCAAAATCATAAAACTTTGAACCACGAGCCGTCATGCACCAGGTGCGAGCATCCAGAAATGGGTCAGATCTATATGGGGACTCAAGGCTTATGTGACAACTGCCCAGACCACATTTGGTACATGTGTCTCTTTTTTTGATAACTGGTTCAAGGCCTTTCTGACTTGCTTCTGGTTGCTCTTAAAAGGAACTTGCTGGGGCGCCTGGGTGGCTCAGTCAGTTAAACATCTGCCTTCAGCTCAGGTCATGATCTCAGGGTCGTGGGATGGAGCTCTGCGTCGGGTTCTCTGCTCAGTGGGGAGTTTCCCTCTGTCCCTCCCCTCCATTCATGTTCTCTCTCTCTCTATCTCCAATAAGTAAAATCTTTAAATTAAAAAAAAGGGAACTTGCCATTCCCAAGCCAGACCCCAGACACCCCATTCCAGAAGGGAATCCCTTTTATGGAGTTTAAGGGTGCCCTTCTGTCTGTCTCTTTTTCATCCTTACATGCTCTGATCTTATAGTCTCACCGCTCCCCACTCCCCGCCAAAACATGTACTCGGGTGTTTCTGTTGCTTTCACACAGTATTAGAAAGGATCATGTGTATGGCCATTCTAGTGAACGTAGCCATTGAGACAGACCCTACTCTCATAGATGCCGGGGGCCTGAGTGGGAGTTTAATGCAGTGGTCCACGTAGTGTGCAGAAGAAGTGGAAGAGAGGACAGGAGGGCACAGCTGCATAATCTTGTAGCTGCAAAGCATAATTTTGGTTGCATTTACCAAAATTTTGCAAGGAAAGGTCCCAGAATTGGTGGTCTCACCCATCTGCGGAGCCCTGACAAAGGACGCACAGCAGTGAGGGTACAGGAAGGGAGATCAGAACTGTGGGCCCTGGTGCTGAGAGGCCCAATTATCAAAGCTGCATCTCCATCCTGTTGCTATCAGTCCTGGCAGGGCATGGTGGCTGTTGCCAGTGGAGAGGAAAAAAATTACCCAGGCTGATGCCTCCAAATAATTGATAATTTGCCTAAATGAACAAATCAAGTAAGATTTAATTGTTGGCAGGGATTACCACCCAGGAACAGCAAAGTATATAATTGCTTAAGCATTACACATGGCTTTCCATGAATCCCCCTGTCCTCCCCCTTTCTTTCTTCTAAACCAAGTATAATTGTTTAATGACATTGATGGGGAATAGACTTGTGACATTATAAATGACACTCATGACAGCACTGTGAGCTGGTGACAGCTCGCTGACAGCCCCAGTGAGAAATTAATCATTTTAGATGCTTTATGATTTGCTCATTTAATGTCACAAATAAGATCTTGCTATAAAACCACATAGATTCTCATCCCCTAAGGGACAGTTGGGTTGTGTTCTTCCCTCCAGGTTGGGGGCTGGTGGGGTCTGGAGCTCCCCTGTACCTCCAATTCCAGGGAGAGGCTAAAATCTCCCTGGGGAAATTTGCACCTGTGCAGAGTCCGAATTTACTTTTCTCTCTTGCAACTTGTTTAAGGAAGCTTTCAAGGGGAAAGAGCTAACCTGTTGGGACTGATGCTAATAAAGACAGAAAGCTGAAAAAGCAGAGAGTTATTTTTAGCTGGGTAATGGGGAGTAAATGGGGCCACTCTGTGATATGCTAAGATATGCCTGCACTCATTTCTGCCTGGAACTCCCACACTCTCTGCTGGGCAGACATCTGTTAATTGCTTCCTGTTGGACTTCACTTTGACATTTGGGGAAATGGAAGGAGACTGCCTAACTATCTTTTTTTTCCCCCCCCCTAAACTATGTCTCTGTGGAGTTTTGGAGCCAGGGAGGAAAGGAAGCAAGGTGAGTTTGAAGCTTGCTCTCTGCTTGGGTTTGCTAAAACCTTCAACACACTGTGCCTCGGGCAGTTTAGCCTGGATTTTATTGAAAACCCGGTGTGGGGCTCCCGACAATCAGAGTCACTCAAGTTTTTCTTTCCACACTATACTGGCCTGAGCTCCATTTAATCAGAACACTTGCTTATCTCTCAACCCACCTTTCCATACATTTTACTAATCTTATAAATAGATTCTTAAAAAATAAGAAAATGAACTTTCCAATTTATAACAAAAAAAACATTCATCTCCGTGCACATGCATCAGTGCTTTCTTGCTGAGGCGGGTCCTGTCACCAAACAGCAGGAAGCTAAAAGCCAACCTTCAGGAGGTGAAGGTGGTAGTTTCACTGGTACACAGTCTTTTCTCTGCCTTTTCTTTCATATTGAGTCGCCTAAGTTTATGAGCACTGGTGTCAATTGCTTTTGGGTAGGTTGACCTATGTGGTGTAGTGTGATTAATGGCCACTAGGTGGCGACAAACGACCTCTTGGCTGGATTATTGGATGGGCGCAATGACTGATACAGGTGAAATGGGTTTACTTTCTTTCTTTCTTTCTTTTTTTTAAGATTTTTTATTTATTTATCTGAGAGAGAGAATGGGAGACAGAGCATGAGAGGGGGAGGGTCAGAGGGAGAAGCAGACTCCCTGCCGAGCAGGGAGCCCGATGCGGGACTCGATCCCGGGACTCCAGGATCATGACCTGAGCCGAAGGCAGTTGCTTAACCAACTGAGCCACCCAGGCGCCCCAAAATGGGTTTACTTTCTGTTGTAACAGTATCTATAACAATTCACTGGATGCTGACCACGTGGCAGGCACCATCAGAAGTGCTGTTTATACATTAACTTACTTGTTTATCTTCGCATCAATCCTGTGAGTCTTACAAAGGATAAGGAACTGCTTTGCCCAAGGTCAAAAACTTGGTGCCTTGCAGAGCTGAAATACCCTATTAACTTGGGGAAGAAGTTGAATGGCCAAAACTAATGTCTCGCCCTCACTGAGGTCTGTAGCTTTCTTCATCACCATAAGATAAGGAAAAGGAGTCTGAAAAGGACAAACTTACCAGGTACTTAGAATCTGAGAGTTGGAAAACTCTTGGCCATCTAGTCCAGGCTCCCATTCAATATAGGACTCTCCTTGGCTCAGCCCTGAAGGAGGATTACATAGTCTCTGCTGGATCTCTTCTGGGACCAGGATGCCCAATGAAGATGGCATGGTTCTTTTTCTATCTTCCCATGGTCACCTTCCTCTCCAAGACGGGAAATTCAGAGGGACAGGACCAGAAGAAAAGTTCATAGCCCCCTGTTCATCAAAGCAATTATAAGGAACACTGTGGGTGTGATGGTTAATTATATGTGTCAAACTGATTGGGACGCTGGGTGTCCAGACATTTGGTCAAACCTTATTCTGGGTAGGATGTTTCTAGAGTGAGATTAACCTTTGAATTGGTACACTGAGTAAAACTGATGGCCCTCCCCAGTTCAGATGGGCCTCATGCAATCTGTTGAAGATCGGAAGAGAACAAAAAGGCTGACCTCCTGCAAGTAAGGGGGAGCTCCTCCTGCCTGACCCCCTTGGAGCTGGGACATAGGTTTTTTTACTCCCTTCATATTCAAACTGAAACACAGGGTCTTCTCAGATCTCATGCCTGCTGGCTTTGGACGGGAACTACAGTTGACCCTTGAACAACGTGGGAGGGGTTAGGGACACTGGGCCCCGCACAGATGAAAATTTGTGTATAACTTTTGACTCCCTAAAACTTCACTATTAATAGCCTCCTGTTGACCAGGAGACTTAACAGTCAATTAACATATATTTTGTATGTTATATATGCTGTATACTAGACTCTCACAACAAAGTAAGTTACAGGAAAAGAAAATGTTATTAAGGGAATCATAAGGAAAAGAAAGTACATTTACAGTAGTGTACTGTATTTATTGAAAAAAATCCACATGTAAGTGGACCCATGCAGTTCAAACCTGCTTTGTTTGAGGGTCAACTGTCTACTATTGACTATCGACTACTGAACCCACCCTTCTGGGTTTTGAGCTTGCCAACTGAAGATCCTGGGACTTAGCCTCCATAATCACATAACCATCTGAGCCAATTCCTTGTAAAAAATAGAGAGACACTGCATGTATCCATATACACACATACATACATATATGCACATTTCCACTTAGATGTCCAACCATCACCTAGAAAGCTACATTCTACATTTGAATCTCTTATTTTAATATCTGTATCGACATATCTTCCATTAGTTCTGCTTTGCGTCAGTGAGAGCAACTGGACAGCAGACCAAGGCAAAGATTCATTTCGTCAGTAAATATTTCCTAGGGAGACGACAGGGAGTCCCTCAGAAGAGGCTTAGCCGCAGAAATAGTAGTGATTTCTCCCACATGGCTCTTAGTTTATCCAACCAGGGAAGCAGAGTGGAATGCAGATTTCCAGGAAAAGACATCCTGTGTACAGCTTTGCTTTCTTGACTGACAGGCTAGCCTTTGGGGCCTCCCTTAGCTTAAAAAATTATTTCTGAAGAACCAAGAGATCTCTTGGCGTGGGTATAATATTCTTTTAGTGGCACCTCAACCTGGTAACTATCACCTGACTGGGGAGCCCAAGATGTGAACATTGAACTTCTGGCCAGAGTCCCCCCACCTCTCCCCCACCCCATTCTTCACTCTCTGGGTTCCTCCCTCCGCTCTCATTTCACGCCTGTGGGACTTTGTAGCATCTCGGGGCTTTGGCTGACACGTCTCAGGAGGAAACTAGGCTACCGTACTCGTGCATGCATTTCTACCTAGAAGTTCATCTAGATTTCTACATTTTCCAAATCAAACCCTTTTATTTTAACCATTAAAGTTACCGCCTGCCTCTAAACCCCCAAACCACATTCCTGTCTGGGGTGCCGCTCCCGGGACCTCCAGGCTGCTAGGCTTGACAGCTTGAAATCCCCTTCAACGCATCCCCCCTCCTTCATCAGCTGCTACATGGCGTGCTTCCAAACGTCTCTCGGATTTGCCCTTTCCTCTCTGTTTGCGCTGTTCGGGTGTTTACCACTGCACACCTGGGGGCCTTCCACAGCCTTCTGGGGGGCTCCCTGTTTCTCACTGCACGTGCTCAAATAATTCTGGTCAAATGCCCCTCGGACTCACCCTTCTCCTGCTCCTGACCCCACAGATCCTTCTCAGGTACATGCAGGTACACACTCCTTTGCCTGGCTTCCAGATGACACCCCCTGTGTGCTTATTCACTCCTCTTCCCTTCTTTTCTGGCTTCAGTCATCAGGCCTCTGTCTGTCCTCCACAGCCTCCTTGTAATGTGGCTGAGGGGTGTCCCCAAAAGCCCAGGCGCAGGACTCGGCCAATGTTTTCTGCCTTCCCCAGGCCCCGCGGCCTGCCCCCCATCCCCTGTAGCCCACCAAACCCCTCGGATGCCTCATTTGCATTCTGATCCCAGTTTTGTATAATTTAAAAATGTAATTACTCAAGTGATATCATCTACATAGCCTTTAAGGATAAAATTCTGTGGACAACACTAAGGTCCCCTTTGATGACTTTCCCCTCGTCCAGAGGTAGCATGGTGAAGTGGTTGAAGTGTATTATTTCCAGATATTTTTCGATGTCTTTATACACACATATATGTGCCCATAGAGAATATGTGGTATTTATATTGCATGTGGCCATTTTTAATATACATGGCATCATACATTTATATGTTGTAAAATTCCGGAAGTCCATCCATGTTAACTCACTCGGATGAGCCTCACTCTGGCTAATGGTGGCTACTTCTCTGTAGTGTGACTCCATCCCTGTTTACTGGACTGTTGCCCTTTGATAGGCATTAGGTTGTTCCAGTGTTTAGGTTTACAAACGCCGTTTCCTGAACAACTGGAGGACGCATCCTTTTGCACGTGTGTGAACTGCTTTCACTGATTGCATGTTCTTGTCAGAACCACATAGTAAGATTACAATGAAGCTGAGGTTTATCCAAAGATTCTCAAGTACCAGGCGCTGAGAGAAGCATTTGCACAACAAACTTTAAGCTATGTATTATCATTCCCATTTTATAGGTGAGAAAACTGAGGTTTAAAGAGGCACAGTGATTCAGAATTGAAATCCCACTAAGGCTCTTGCTCCTACCAGTCCCTTGTGCCGAGTACTTTCCCTCCAACTCTGCTTTGAATTTCCTGACAGCAGGAACTACCCGCGTATTCCCTTTCATTCTCTAATATGTCCTGAATACACAATAAATCTCAATAAAACTTGATTGATTATTTGGAAGACAGATAAGCACTATCATCTTAACTAGCAGGATATTTTACTTAGGTATTTTAGCAACAATAAGAAGACACTAGCATCATGGAGTAGTTGGTTAAAATATTATTAGAAGTTAATTCATATTTTAGCAGATAATTCCTAATTAATTTGCTGTAGTTATCTTGTTAAACGTCTATTAAACCTCTCCACATCCCTTACAGGTTTCTGCTCTTCATAAAATGTAATTATACAGCTATTGCCCACGTATTCTTTATTGCTTATATAATCTACCAGTTAAATACAAGTCAAAAAGATTTATCTTCCAAGTTCTTAATAACATCACTAAATGTTCTAATTAATAATCAATAATCCATTTGCATAATTAATTGGGGAAAGAATCCTAATGAGATGGTGTCTTGCAGCAAGCCAAGCTGAGGCTAAAACTTCATCTCCTACGGCGATCATTGCTCAGAGTGCAAGAGATTTTTGAGCAACGCAATTCCTTTCGCGCTCCAGGAGGGGCGGAGCTTCAGGCCTATTGACCGGGAGCTCACGTGATTCTGTTGGCACGTCCTGATTGACGTTGTTTCTTAACAATACGTAATGTGTTGGGGCGCCTGGGTGGCTCAGTTGGTTGGGCGACTGCCTTCGGCTCAGGTCATGATCCTGGAGTCCGGGGATCGAGTCCCGCATCGGGCTCCCTGCTCGGCAGGGAGTCTGCTTCTCCCTCTGACCCTCCCCCCTCTCATGTGTTCTCTCTCTCTCTAAAAATAAATAAATAAAATCTTAAAAAAAAAAAAATACGTAATGTGAGTGTCTCCCTAAAGTAGAAACAATTTGTTGGATATGAATTTTCACGGACACAGGCTCAGGTGAACAAAAATACATTTCTTCACTTTCCTAAAAAACAATTTAATTCCCTGAATCTGAACCCTTATTCTACCTGATGCGCAAACCTAATCTAGTCACTTTTTTTTTTTTTTAAGATTTTATTTATTTATTTGACAGAGAGAGACACAGCGAGAGCAGGAACACAAGCAGGGGGAGTGGGAGAGGGAGAAGCAGGCTTCCCGCGGAGCAGGGAGCCCGATGCGAGGCTCGATCCCAGGACCCTGGGATCATGACCTGAGCCCAAGGCAGACGCTTAACGACTGAGCCACCCAGGCGCCCCCTAGTCACTTTCACGTAAACTCAGTGCTACGTAGTATCTTCTCAGGCAACTAGGCTTATCATTCTCTCACATTCTGGATTTGGAAAAAACAGAAACGAAACAAAACAAAACCCTCTCCCTTTCGGTTTTTCCCCTATCCCTCTTCCTTGGCACTGATTCTTAACTGGCGAGGAGGGTGGTTTTACAACGATGCACTGCTGTGGTGTCACCCGGGCAGGGACTGTCCATTTCCCACGTTCCACCTGTTTGGGTCCTGGCTGTCACCCTTCCAGACAGGATGTGAATGTTGGGTCCTCGAGGGAGCCCCTTTCACACTGGTCCCACTACAGGGTGTTCAATCATCCTTATTCTATATCAGTCTCGCTCACCAAAGTAATTTTGGTGTTGCTGTCACTTCCAGCTACCCAGGTTCAGGAGAGTTCCTTTTCACATCCTTGTTCTGATCTCTTGGTTCCTGTGCATCCATGCACCCTTCTTCAACGCTTCCTAGCCCTTCTCATGAGCTAGGGATCACTTAGTTTTGAGTCATTTTTTAACGGCGGAAACACTAAGCAGCGGTCAGGGGTCCTCATTCCGCCCCACCTATCCCCTTACAGCCTGCCTGCCTTATTTTTCACATGCCCAAAGGCACGAGGGCCACTGAAGGGATGCTGAAGCCTGTAACTCCGGGTGGGACCAGTAAAAGATGGATCTGTCTTTGACCCCAGAAAATCAGGGTCTTGTCCTACTCCCCTCTTCCAAATTATTTGGGGGTGGTGGGCTTGATACAAAGATGGACCCAAATCTTTGCTTTTTAGAGGCTCTCCAGTTCTTCTTTCCCCTTCCCGGACATGCAGGGGAGGGTGGGGCTGAGACAGTTCTACTTACAAGCACTCGGATTCGTACACTGTCTTACGCTGGAAACCTCAGCATTTTATCTTGGAGGCTGACAAGGTGGTATCTTTGTTTTCTGACTCTGGAGGTAAACGTGGCCCCTTGTCAACAGCAGGAATAGCAGTGATCACAAGGGAATAGAGAAAATAATATGCCAGTAACATCTCCAAGTGTTACTCTGCCACACTTTATCTTGTCAGAACCAAGATGGGGAATCCTGGAATATAGGGAGTCACCAGCGTTCACACCAAAGAGGACCGGCTTGAACCCATGACCTAGAGCCAGGGGACCATTGGGAAGGTTCTGAGGGTTCCATCAGTCAGCCATGTAGTTAGTCACAGGGATGGATGTGCGGAGCCCTCACAGGGACTTTCAGTCTCAGGCAAGTTTCCTGTAAAGTAGAGAAAAAATGTTCTATCTGCTTCGTTTTTTACCCCAAATCTCTGGCTGCAATTAAAAAAATAAGGTTAGATGCTTGGGGACTTGGGGCAGAGAGTTGCACATTCTAGGAGTTTTCAAAGAACCAAAAAAAAAAAAAAGGCTTTAAAATAAAATTCCATCATTTTTCATTGAACTACGAATTGCAATTGGTGAAAGAAAATAGTATTTTGATTTGGAAGAAGAAAATTCCTTCACCCGAGCACATCATGAGCCTCTTAACGCAGTTGCCTCTGTTCAGACAACACTGCCCGCTCAACCACACTTCAGATCAACCAGAGGTATTATCACCTTATTGAAAAGACGATTGCTTGTCATTTTTTATGAAACATCTGCCCCTTTTAGTTATCAACAACAAAGAGCTTTCCCCCTTCTTTCCTGCTTATTCTTCCTCTTGGCTCTTATCACAAGGGAATTGCTTTTTCACACTGGCTCTTCTCACAGAGAAGAGCTGCTTCTTCGGTCCATAATAACAGAAAAAGAGGAAGCAGGATGGGTCTGTCTCACAAAGCTCCAAACACGCTGTCAATCAGGTCAGCACAGCACAGCAGAGACCAGCGTGGGCAGCCCCCTCCCAAGGTCATCTTGTCCATCTTCTATCTTCTGGCAAGATGTCCTTCAACTCAACCAACAGAGGTCTTGCCTTGAAAGTCTCCAAGGAAGGGCACTCCTTGGCTTCTTGATATTGACCATGCCCAGGTCTTATATTTAGGAGTGCTTGGTGTCAAATGAAAATCTGTCTTACCATTTTTCATTTTCCTTCCTCCTCATGAGACCTACCCATGAAAAATTGATGAAGTAGGTAATGGTTCTTTTGGGTGCCTTCTCTTCTCTCCTCCTCCATTTTTATGCATCCTTTGCTCTCTCCATCTCCTGGGTTTTTCTGGGTCTTAATTGTCCTAGAGGAAAGTAGATGGATGTGCTTTTTTAAAAAAAAGATACTACAAAATGAACCCTGCAAGAAAAGAGCGATGCTTAATACAAAGTGTTGAATTATTAATGATGACATTTCAGGCACCTCTGAAAGGGAAAGGGAGACTGGGGTCGGAGTGAACTTTGCTCACATCCCTCAAATAATGTCATGCTTGTAAGATCAATCATGACTATTGAGTTAAGGCAGCCAGCTATGAACTTTGGGAAATCTGCATCTGGCTCTCCTTAATAGCCTTTCACTCTGGCCAACTTATTAAATGTCTCTTAGCCTCATTTTCCTGACCTGTAAAATGGGGGTAATCAGCCTTCTTCATAGGTTATTGTGAGAATCAAATGAGATGATGTGGGTAATGCACTTTATGGAATGTCTACTGAGCACATTGTGCTTAATACAAATTGGCTATTATTATTATAATCCATGGTGACTTTTAATGGATACAA
Organism: Mirounga leonina; assembly: GCF_011800145.1. NCBI lineage: Eukaryota > Metazoa > Chordata > Mammalia > Carnivora > Phocidae > Mirounga > Mirounga leonina. The sequence goes on along the minus strand of NW_023270389.1, from coordinate 34,535,896 downwards.
TCAAAAGATTTTCAGACAGGCTAGTGGAATACTGTGGGGAGTAGTTGCTCTTTCTACTGATATATTTGATAAATATTACTATATAATCGACAAATATCTTTCTCTCTCCCCAGGAAAATGTAGGCTGGCAAGTAGTGAAGGAACAGAGGCATCGGGAAATGAGAGGCTCCCCAAAGCACAATAGGAGTGGATGGTCAGGTGAGCATGAGGAAAGACAGCTCCTGTGTCCTCTGCCTGTCCTAAACATTTTGTGATTCTCATTAAGTGGCGTGAATGTCAGCAAGGGCTGGGAGTTGGGTTGAGACTGTGCACATTTCACATCTCCGTGGTTTATATTTCCCAGGACTGACCCATATACAGCCTCTTTCCCTGTAAGATAGAGGTCTGCTTAGTATATAATCAAGTAGACAGACAAGTCGTGATTTGGTGAAACCTGGAAGAATTATGAACTGTAGCGAAAATAGCCAACTAAAGGATAGCTAAGGCATATTTTCCTTTCCCCTTGATATCTGTGGAAATGTACATCTTCAAACATCACGGAAATAATCACCTACACTGTGTATTTCCCCCCCTTTTTTATGTTTTTTATTGGTATACAACATTATTCAGACTAGGCTCTTCCATCTCCCAAGTCAATTTCTTTCGCATCTGTGTTTATATTGATGCAATTCAAACAATGATCCTCCATCCCTTGTCAGTTTCCATTGTGCATTTCACATATTATGAACTTATTTAAACAGAAATCATCCTCTCCGGGTACATTTCTTTCCCATCTGTTTCCCCCCCCCCCCCCCCCCCGCCCCATACTACCAATTCTCATTTCAAAGCAACATTGTAATATCATTTATTGTTATTCTCTCTTGTTTTCCTGAGCTGCTTCTGTAACATTCAGAGTGGGAGAGGTGGTGGCGGGGAAATATAGGGTATTATTGATTTATATTCAAGAAGCTGTTTCTTACTCAAAATGTTTCTAAAAGGATTTGTATCTTTTTTTTTTTTTTTAGAACAATGAGACCTCGGTATGACTGCACTTTATATTTTTAGGGTGCTTACAGATAGTTTTTAATGTACTTTCACTAGTGTCATTTTAGGGAGTTTAGAGAAAGAAGAATGGAAAAATACAGCTGGCTATCCAAATCATTCTAAATATCCAGATTTTTGGCAACATTGTCGATTGGCATGCAGATGTTTGACTGAATTATTCACCCTTCTTCTAGATGCTTGGTGTTGAGGAAATATAGCTAATTGTCTATTAAAATCAATATGGGGGGATGGTGTAGGGGTGGGAGTTGTTTTTATTTTATGAAATAATTTAAACGTGGAGAGGCGAGTCTGTCTCTGAATACATTTGTAGCCCAATAATGATTTTTTAGTTTCCACTTGTTCAGAGGTACTGTTCTGTTTCCCAGGCTCAGAAAGCCCTGCTATAAATACCCTAATCCTTTCTAAATCAGGTGTTTGTATGCCTATTCCCATACAGATATGTTAGGGCCATGAGAGATAATTTATTCTCATAATCTGTCTACAAAAGATGAATGTTCCTCCTGTCAGTGCCAGCCTGGCCCAGATGAAAGATCCAGCGCCTCGTGCATGCTCCGGAGGCCAGCCGTGGGAGATCGGCTCAAATTTTTTAAGAGAAATAAGCCTTTTCCATGTTTGAAGAAATACCTGTGGAATCCACACTCTGATAGACAACTTCCAGAGGTCTCTGAGTCCTGCATGGAGTTTCGAACTCATTCACAAATGGGCCATGTTTCTCTCTCTGGAATGGCAGTCTGGGAGAGTAGTATTATCTCACAGAACACCTATCCTTGCCATAAGAGGCGGTTTAATGATTCCGAGGCCTTTTTCAAGAGTTCCTGAGCTTTGTTAGGATCTCTCACATGCAGGAGGAACCGTGGTGAGGTGGTCATCCTCTGTCTGGCTTAATCCTTCCTACTGCCTTGAAGCCCAATACTCCGGAGTTGGACCTCAAAGCCTAGTATATGTTGGAAACCATCTGCTCCACTTTCTCTGGGCTAAAGGAAGCAAGAAAGCAAGACGCTTCAATCCCTCTTCGTCTGTGATGGTTTTATAAGTGAGGAAGAGTCTATTCATCTCTTTTACAGTTCATTACACCTGAGGAACCTTATTTAGTCAAAGGAAATTGCCCTCTGGGGAAGGGTTAGAATTAGGAAGGAGTAAAATCTTTTGGGGGTGGAAAACATTCTCCGCATGTTATGGAAAACAAAACCCAACTCCCAACCTGCTCCATGATATGATCTCCCATTGGTAAGCAAAAGGTCTTTCTTTTTCTTAACTCTTCTCCTTTGGATTTTATATCAGTTTGGTTTCTGCTCTTCTGTTCTCATTTTCTGTTTTCCTCAGGTGGATTGGGTCTGGATTCCGTTCCACACAAGGACGAGCTTTCCCAAAGTGGGAAGATCCAAACATGAGATGTGTCACCTTGAGTAGTCATGGAGTCACTGGAAATTCCTATGTGGGCTGTTGGAAGAATTGAGTCAGGAGATTCTAGCCTCAGAAGGGGCATTGGATCAGATGTTTCTGTTGGTTTTTTTTTTTTTTAAGATTTATTTATTTTTTAGTGGGGAGGAGCAGAGGGAGAGGCAGAGAATCTTCAAGCAGACTCTCCCCACTGAGGGCAGAGGGAGCCTGAAGGGGGGCTCATTGTGGGGCTCGGCTCGTTGTGGGGCTCGGCTCGTTGTGGGGCTCAATCCGAGAACACTGAGATCTTGACCTGAGCCGAATCAAGAGTTGGAGCCTAACCAACTGAGCCACCTAGGTGCCCTTGGACCAGGTGTTTTTAAATGAACCCTTCTTATCGTGAAAGACTAACATCCTGGTATTTATAATAGTTCATTCTTGTCATAAGTCATCATGACCATGACCTTGGTGAAGTCATCACTGCCTTGATCTTCGTTCCCAAAATCTTCCTCTATTTCTCTAGTTCTTCTTGGCCTCTTCTGACTCGAAAAGGCTCCTTTCAGAGACATCAAGGTCTATAATCTTTACTTCTTTACCGAGGCAGCTTATGTTGTCTCCTTTTCCAGTATTGATTATATCCTGGCAACTACTTTCCACTGTCCTGACCAAATATACTTACGCCGTTGAAGGTAAAGGGATTTCTGAAATCAAGAGGCTCAGAGATTTAGGTCCAATATGACGTACTTAACCACAGGCATAGGACCAGGAAATGGGGGGCTCCTGCAGAACCTCTTCCCTCTTCCCTGAGTGGAAAATTACAGTTTCTGCCTGAAGCCTCCATGTCAGGGCTGAGAAATCTTTTACTGAGCACTTGGACCTGTGATGAACTATAATTTGAAGAATGTCCGCAAGCTATTGCTCTGTTTCGAAGCAGTTTCAGCAGTCACTTTAGATAAGGGGGATCCTGGCTTATGTTATTCTTTCCTAAACTCATTCTGAAGTTAAGGGGTCATGTCCTGGTTTGGAGTCAGGAAGCTGGTTTTAGAATGTTCTCTCTTCTGCTACACTTAGTGTGATCTTCGGTAAAGCATGCAGTGGCTCTGGGCTGATTCCACATCTGGGAAATGGAGGTGGGCTTATGTAGTCACCAAGGAGGCTAACTGCTGGGCAAGCATAGCATGTTGGTTGTGCTAGGATCAGAAATTCACACACTTCATTGGGCTTTACAACCATCAGGGAACCTCATTAAAGGACAGATTTCCAGACTCACTCCAGCAGGTCTTATCTAGTAGTCTGCTAGGTGATTTTGACACCCAGGGTCCTTAGACCATGCTTTGAGAAGCACTACTTTGGGAGGTGTAATTGCAGAGTCGCAGAGAACCAGTTCTTTCCAACTCTTCATTCACACTTGAAAGGTCCTTACCGGAGTACCAAGAGAAGACTTCTCATTGAGCTTAAAGCCCACAGGTCTTAGATAAGAATATAATTATACCAAAGACTGAGTGACAAGTGGGTCCCTTCTAGAAGCAGGTTTTGCTTCCTACACTGTTGGTGGGAATGCAAGATGGTGCAACCAGTCCAGAAAACAGTATGGAGGTTCCTCAAAAAGTTGAAAATAGAGTTACCCTACCCAGCAATCGCACTACTGGGTATTTACCCCAAAGATACAAATGTAGTGATCTGAAGGGGCACATGCACCCCAGTGTTTATAGCAACAATGTCCACAATAGCCAAACTATGGAAAGAGCCTAGATGTCCATCAACAGATGAATAGATAAAGAAGATGTGGTATATATATACAATGAAATATGATGCAGCTATCAAAAAATGAAATTTTGCCATTTGCAATGACGTGGATGGAACTAGAGGGTATTATGCTAAGCGAAATAAGTCAATTAGAGTATGACAATCATCCTATGATCTCACTGATATGAGGATTGTGAGAAACAAGACAGAGGATCATAGGGGAAGGGAGGGGAAAATGAAACAAGACAAATCCAGAGAGGGAGACAAACCATAAGAGACTCTTAATCTCAGGAAACAAACTGAGGGTTGTTGGAGGGGAGGGGGGTGGGAGGGATGGGGTGACTGGGTGATGGACATTGGGGAAGGTATGTGCTATGGTGAGGGCTGTGAATTGTGTAAGACTGATGAATCACAGACTTGTACCCCTGAGACAAATAATACATTATATGTTAATAAAAAAATTATTAAAAAAAAATAGAAGCAGGTTTTGATGGGAGGGAGGGAGCTTGAGGGAACTGAAAGATGGAAGGGGCACAAGAGGAATGGGGAAATGGTGGGAGTGATAGGCAGAACAACTCACAGATGAACTTCTCTGACTCTAAATTTTGCTACAAGTGGTCTTTGGAGATATAGACAAGGAGTTGGTGAGAGGTTCTGAGATGTCGTAAGGGGTTGGGGGGTGTGGCTGGAATAACGCATCCAGAGAGTAAATGCCTGGGGGTGTTTTCTGAGGGGCGCACTGGTGAGAAGATGACTTGTCCCAGCAGGGACCCTGTGGTGCCTGGCTGCGTCCTGGAGACACAGGCAGAGCCAATTGATGATGTGACATCTGTGGGTGGTGATAACCATTAGCTTGAAGTAGCCAGAGCACGTGTGCTGGGGCAGGTGCATTTGTGTGTGGAGGAGACCTGAGAGAGACAGAGGAGTCCTGCATAAGAAGAGGTCCTGCAGGACAGAGCGGCCCTGGGCAGCTCAATAATCCTGTCTGAGTTTCAGCTCCACTGGTACAAGGGCAAGGCACAAAAATTAGCCTTCCATCCAGTTTATTTGTTGTTCTCTAAATTCCAATTTATTTTTCTTGTCAAGTTGGTCTATTTGCATGCAAGGTGCCTAGCTCTAATCTACTCTGATAATGATTTGGGTAAGCAGGTTAGAAATTTCTTACTCCTCCCTGAAGGCTTACAGTGTGGGAAGGAAGAGGAGTAAAGCAACCTTATCATGATTCAATAAGGGAGAAAATTATATCTTATTTTTATTCTTCTCATTGCTTTCTATTTTCTCCCTACTTAAAGTCAGTTCTGCCACCTGGCATGAAAGGGATAACTTTTAATTAAAAATACTACCTGAGTAAATCACTTACTTCATTCATTTACATAGCCACGTGACAATGTATTCATTCAACAGATATTTACTGAGCGCCTGCTACATTCCAGGCCATGTGGAATGCGTTTGATAGAAATGATGAATGAGGCAGAATTCCAGGTAGTGAAATGTAAGCAACCAGAGTTCACTTCCTGACAGCCTCTAGGCTAGGAATACTTGTCAAACCCATCCCATCCATCGAGAGAGTGGGGGAAGCAAAGAAGGATAGAGAAGATAGGGCACATACTTGAACTTAATTCTTGCTGCCCTTGTACTATGGCTCAAGAAGAAAGGGTTTGGAAAAGCGAGATAAATACTTCAGTGGGAGCAAGCTGGCTGCCGAAACATATTTAAAAATCAAATTACCATTTTAATAGTATGCATCGTTTCCATATCAAATGATGACATTATTGGCAAAGACTAGAAGGTGACACAATTTTGAGTGTTTAAACTGTACCAACAATGGATGAAGCTATCTTAAAGGGACTACAAAGCCATTCTGCCATCTGGCACCCTCTCCCCATCCTGGTGGGAATGGGAAAAAGAACGCTTCCAAGTGGTGAAATGAAGTTGGCTGCTGTCTTGAGAATTGGCGTTGTGGGGGGCCTGTTAGCCCATCTGACATTCTTCCCACTGTGGCTGCATAAAGGGTTGACTTCCTAAACAGCACTCTTATAACCATACCGTTTTTTATTATTATGAATATATGACATGTTTACTGTAGAAAATGCAGCAGAACCCCAAGCCAAAAATAGAAATCACTCTTAAAACCTGCAGATAGCTAATATTGCTACATCAATATATATCTTTTCAGTTCTTTCAAAATTTCCACGTATTCATGTGAGTGTATGTCTGTGAGCACACATGTATGTGTGCATGAGTATGTGTGTGTGTGTGCTTTTCGAAGCAAAAATGAGATCAAACTCCACTGAGTGCAGGGCTGACTTCATGAGCGTGTAGCCTGAGGTTGGTTTCGTGTTCTGCCGTTGCCATCATGAGATTCGTAATAATTTTACCTTTGAACTTGTGTTTTGTAAGTGAAGTCCCTTGGGACATGCTCAGGAGCACAGGAGATCTGTGCACTATGGGTGACTCCTTGCTCTTGCTGCCCCATCTGCACCTAGCGGTCACAGTGCCCCATGAGCACAGGATTGCCACCGGTCCACAATGCATGGATCTTTCTTTCTTTTTTTTTTTTTTAATTTTTATTTATTTGAGACAGAGAGAATGAGATAGAGAGAGCATGAGAGAGAGGGGAGTCAGAGGGAGAAGCAGACTCCCTGCTGAGCAGGGAGCCCGATGCGGGACTCGATCCCGGGACTCCAGGATCATGACCTGAGCCGAAGGCAGTCGTTTAACCAACTGAGCCACCCAGGCGCCCTGCATGGATCTTTCTTGATACTGAAAGCAAGTGCTGGGTAAGGGTGTTACATTCTGACGAGCAAGTAGAATGCTGACCATGTTGAGAGGCCATGCTTTCCATCTGAATCAGAACTTGCTTCTAACAGGGGAAGAAGACAGTGGTGTTCTAAGAAAGACGAATGGCCAAGAAACCTTGTCATATCCTTTCCCACTCAAGCTCCTTCCCTCTGTTAGCCAGTCATTTGTGCCAAAAATGATGACATTGACAAGGAAAGGGAAAAATAGGGCAACCCCTAGTTCTTTTTTATTTCAGTCCTTCCTTACTCATCAGTAAGCTAAAAGTAGAGAGTGTTGGTGGATTGTGCATGTATAAAGAAGTGAAATAAAAACAGTTGGGTTCATTTTGCGCAGCGTTTCCACACTTTTGGCAAGAAAGAAATACATGTATACGAACTTCAAGATATGAATTGTATAATTTTGGTAATCCTGCTATCGAGCTAAATGGTTTTATTATTTGCATTTTAAACTCGCAATGTACAATAGAAAGATGAATGGTGGGTGCCTGGGTGGCTCAGTTGGTTAAGCGACTGCCTTCGGCTCAGGTCATGATCCCAGGGTCCTGGGATCGAGCCCCGCATCGGGCTCCCTGCTCCGCGGGGAAGCCTGCTTCTCCCTCTCCCCCTCCCCCTGCTTGTGTTCCCTGTCTCGCTGTGTCTCTCTCAGTCAAATAAATAAATAAAATCTTTAAAAAAAAAAAAGAAAGATGAATGGTAAAATTCATGTAATAATTTAAATTTTTAATTTTTCTTTACTTAGAACCATACTAAATAGCAAAAAATGCCATGCCAAGTCAATTGAGAGACCATTGAAGAAAGGAAAGTTACTTTTATCCTGCTTATCTACCCCACATTTTCATTTTCTACTGGGCTATGCAAATTCTGTAGCCAGCCCTGACCAAACCATATATTGTGATCATTTTTCAAGTCATTAAATATGATTTTAAAAGATTATTACTAACAGCTGCATAGAAGTGGTTTCCATTGATGAATTTATTCAGCTTATCTCCTATTATTTTTTAGACATTTAGATGGTTTGCAAGGTGTTCACAATTAGTTGATTCTCATAGTATGAAGAAAATTTTTGTACATAAATATTTATATACATCCATGGTTATTTCCTTAAGTCAATTCCAAGAAGTGGGATTGCTAAGTCAAATGACATGTACATTTTTAAAGGTTTTGAGATATTGTGACACATTGTTCTTCAGAAAGTTTGTAGCAATTTACAATTTTCACCTTAATATGGCAACCTCTGTCAGTTCTTCAATTATGGTTTGTATCCGTGCATTCTGTCTTTGGCATTTGCTCATCAGTTTATTCCTTCATCAACAAAGCCACCCATGTGCCAGGCACTGTATTAGGAACCTACTGGGGCTAATAGTGAGCAAGACGGGGACTTGATGAAACTTACAACCAAAGGGGAAGGGGTCAGGTGTTAAACAACACGGGAATACATATATATTTACAAACTGTGAAGATCCCATGAAGGAAAAGAAGGACCTTTTTAAAACATTTAGCTGGGGACTTGACTTAGCCAGAAAGTCAGGAAAAGTCCCCCTGAAGAAGTGATATCTTGCTGAGATTAGAAGGAAGAGGGTAAAATTGGTGAAGAAGGAAGGGGAGAGACATCAGAAGCAAAACAGAGGAGGGCCAGCCTGAGCAAAGTCCCTTGGGAGGAGAGTGGGCAGCAATGTCTTGGATCAGGTCAGTGCTGAGAGTGGAGGGGAAAATGGAGAGAGATGAAGCTGGAGTGTTCATTTTAGACAAGGCCAGGGGTCAGCAAACTATGGCTTGCCTGCCAAACCCAAATCTCACCTACTGTTTGTTTTTACAAATAAAGTTTTATTGAAACACAGGTGTGCTTGCTTTGTTTTGTTTTTCCATATTGTCTATGGGCTGCTTTTTTTTTTTTTAAGATTTTATTTATTTATTTGACAGAGAGAGACACAGCGAGAGAGGGAACACAAGCAGGGGGAGTGGGAGAGGGAGAAGCAGGCTTCCTGCAGAGCGGGGAGCCCAACTCGGGGCTCGATCCCAGGACCCTGGGACCATGACCTGAGCCGAAGGCAGACGCTTAACGACTGAGCCACCCAGGTGCCCCTGCTTTTTTGTTACAGTAGCAGAGTTGAGTCATTTCCACAGATATCACATGGTCTACAAAGTCTCAAATATTTATTATGAGTGCTCTATAAAAAGGAAAAGTTTGCTTCTCCTGGACAAGACCATGCAAGGTCTTGAAATCTGGAGACATTTCAGTCTTTACCTCAGAGCAATTGGAAATGATTGAAGAGTGGCGTGAGGAGACGTGGACCCTGAGGTGGGTTGGAGGGGGCTGAGGGAGACCCAGGAGCCCAGTGCAGGCTGTGACCGTATTCCAGGAGAAAGCTAATGGCCCCTTGGAACAGGGTAGTGGCTTTACAGATGGAGATGAAGAGACAGTTGGGAAATAAAACCAAGGGATGTAACAGGATGCATGAGGGAGAGAGGTACCGAAAGTTACGACAGCTTTCTGTCCAGTAGAATCGTATGGACCATAGTACCCTTTGTACTAGGGAATAGGGACAACTGGAAATTTGGTGTACTCTGGGAGATATTAATGAGTTCAGTGTGAGGTCCCTTTAAGGTATCCAAGAGGATTTTGAGCAGGCAGTAGGACAAAGATTTCTATAGCTCAGAAAAGTGGTAAATACTTCTCATTATCATTTGCCTCAAACCCTGCTTAGTATCTCATCATATATTTTCCACCGGGGCTTATATTTGCCACTGACTTTTCAACACAAAGAGCATCTATCTAGTGTCCACGATGTGCTGAGCACTTGCGGCTTGCTGCAAGGGTCCAACTATGAAAACAACAGGCTTTCTGCTCTCAAGACATGCACATATTACAACATAAGGCAGTCACTGATGAATGCCTTGAGAAGTGAGCCAAAAAACGCCATGGGAGCAAATGGCAAACACAGAAACAGAGGGACAGGGGAAGAGCACTTAGTTCTGGAAGGGGTGAGGAGTCCGCAAAGGAGGGACTGGAGCTTTGAAGGATGAATGGGATTTGGGATGGTAAAGAGGGGCGAGGTCCATGGATGGATGCACAAGCAAGAGGAAAAGCACTGGCTGAGCAGTAATACCGAGAAAAGAGAGCAGCTACGTGTAGCCACGGATTTCTTTTTCTGTCCTTACCATACTCACCCCCATGCCCCACCCTTGCCCTGGAGTTCAGAACAATGCTCGGCACCCTAATACTGCTTTCGTTGACTCTAATCTCTATTTCCTATGAGCATATAATGTGTCATCACCCCTACTACAGATAGGAGATCTTATCTGACTGATCCCTTTCTCCCACCGCAGAAATAATTAATTGCTTTCTCCTCTGCACTTTTTTATTGCTTTATCTTTTATGCTAAAATTGCCTTCGTCATGTGCCATGGGGGTTAAATGCATCTAAGTCCCTCTGTCTATTGGGACAGGAACTTCTTAAGAGTTTCTACTCTGTCTCCTACACCTCTGGGCCCCCGGTGCCCAGCACAGTGCATCGTAACTACAACCACAATAACAGCAAAAGGCAGCTGAACAGAATTGGACAGAAGCCAGGAACTCCTGGTTCCAGCGCTGGCAGTTTGAGTGATCTGATGGAAAGTCCCAGACTGCATGCTGGTGAGGACTGGGAGCAAGAGAAGAAATTGGATTTGAATAATTGAATTTTAAGAAGGAGGCATATGCCTCTGCTGTAACCTCCCCACACCAGACAGCCTAGCCCAGATGCAAGTCAAAATGCATTATGTATTTAATGTGTCTCCTGGGGTTGGCGTTTGAGATAATAGGAAGAGAAGGCAGGGATTATAATCAAAGTGGCAACATCTGAAGACATTTAGCGGGTGGTGAAAGGTCAGGGCATTTCTTAGATATTTAGTCAACCTTGTGCCAGAGAAGAGTGGGTATGATTGAGGGCTCTGTGTGTGTGTGTGTGTGTGTGTGTGTGTGTGTGTGTGTGTACAGTTTAGAGAGAGAAGATACTAAGTAGCAGGATCAGGATCCCTAGGGCAGATGTTTCTTGGGGTTGTAGGAGTCGGATGCCAATTCCTACAGTGGGCGTTGATGTTGATGTCAGTGTTGGGACTCGAACCTGGGAAGAACAGAAGTATTTTGCATATAGGGGTGGGAGAGGCAGCGGGAAGGTGAGATCCGGGGGAAGTAGTATGCCCCACCCAGTACCCTGGAAATCCCACAGCATGGCTGGCTGCGCAGTTCTTTGAGAGGCCCGGGGCTGAGTGCTCTCCTTGGCATGAGCGCCCAACGGCATCAGTCATGTAGCATTCCTCATGTCTTTTGTCCATCACTCAGATGTGAACAGTGGGATCAAATGGTGGCTGGATAACCATTTGTCTACTTCTGTTGTCTCCACTCATAAAAAACTACTCAGAAAAGAGGAAGCATGAGACAGGAAAAAAAGTCACCTTCAAGGAGCCTGACTCCTCTGGGAACTCATCAGTGTCATCTTGTCACTGGTCAAAGACGGGGACATTGAGAAATCAGGAGATGAGGGGCTGGGTCGTCTGTTTTCTCGGTCCAGGAGGAAGAAAACGGGCCCAGGCATCACACTGGAATCCCTTTGGTGTCCGGGCCGGCAAAAGGAGCATGCTTCCCCCATCACACAGAGCGCCTTAGCGTTTCTCGCTGTCTCACTGTGGTGTTCCGTTGACAATTCTGAAGCCTTGCCACAGCAATCAGCTGTCTCTGTCAACCCCAGCGTTTTTCTGTCTCTCATGCTCACTGGCTTTCCATCACACAAAAGAGTTCTGTTAACTAGAAGCCTTTGCAGTAAGGCAGTGAGGTCATGGGGGTGGGAGACCCCGTTGGCCAAAGCTGTCGGTGGCTGTCTGGGGCTCCAGACATTTTTAAGATCAAAATCAGGGGAAAAAAATATCAAACCCTTTTTGAAGCTTCTGCTCCAGCTTTCTTTGGAGTGCCGGGGCTCCTCCCCACCCAGGGCCCCAGGCACTGTCTGACCCAGCCTTTTATATACTTATGCTCTAGAACATTTCCAAAAATATACATGCACTTGAACAAAAAGTCATCTTTGCCAGTGTTCCCTTGGTGGGAAGAGTCTGTATGTAGGCTCCAAGCCCTGCTACTTGGAGGAAAGGAATGTGGGAGAAGCTGCAGGTTGCGAGAGCGAGCCTTTCAGTTCTCTCCCGATCCTCCTTTTGGAGGGACGCTTCTGGCCACAGAGTGCAAAGAGGACCCCAGGATCTGCAGGCCACAGACAGCTTACAGTCCTGGTGCCCTCCTTCACTGTTGATACAACCTTACAAAAGTTACTTAGCCTCTCTGAGCCTCGGCTTTCCCATCTGTACCTTGAGACTAATGATACCCCTCTGCTGGAGACATGGCAACATATGCTTGGAGTCTAAGATGGTGAGCAGGTGGTTGCTTAGCAAATGCAGTAGCTGTGATAACTGTTATTCGATGTCTGCTCTACAACTATGTCTTTCTTATGGAGAGCTCTCCCCCAGCTGGGGATTCTATGACTCGCCCAACTTTGCATGTGGTAATCTATGAATGCACACAGAAGAGGGATAAAAACTTCCAGTGAGGGGAGGCCTGGGTGGTGCAGTCGGTTGAGCGTCCGACGCTTGGTTTCAGCTCAGGTGGTGATCTCAGGGGTTGTGAGATTGAGCCCTGTGTTGTGCTGCGCCCTCAGCACAGAGCCTGCTTAAGACTCTCTCCCTAAGGGGGACCCTCCTACACTGTTGGTGGGAATGCAAGCTGGTGCAGCCACTCTGGAAAACAGTATGGAGGTTCCTCAAAAAGTTGAAAATAGAACTACCATATGATCCAGAATTGCACTATTGGGTATTTACCCCAAAGATACAAATGTAGGGATCCGAAGGGGTACGTGCACCCTGATGTTTATAGCAGCAACGTCCACAATAGTCAAACTGTGGAAAGAGCCAAGATGTCTATCGACAGATGAATGGATAAAGAAGATGTGGTATATATATATATATATATATATATATATATACACACACACACACACAATGGAATATTATGTAGCCATCAAAAGGAATGAGATCTTGCCATTTGCAACGACGTGGATGGAACTGGAGGGTGTTATGCTGAGCGAAATAAGTCAATCAGAGAAAGGCATGTATCATATGACCTCACTGATATGAGGAATTCTTTTTTTTTTTTTTTTTAAGATTTTATTTATTTATTTATTTGACAGAGAGAGACACAGCGAGAGAGGGAACACAAGCAGGGGGAGTGGGAGAGGGAGAAGCAGGCTCCCTGCAGAGCAGGGAGCCCGATGCGGGACTCGATCCCAGGACCCTGGGATCATGACCTGAGCTGAAGGCAGTCGCTTAACCAACTGAGCCACCCAGGCGCCCTGATATGAGGAATTCTTAATCTCAGGAAACAAACTGAGGGTTGCTGGAGTGGGGGGTGGGGTGGGAGGGATGGGGTGGCTGGGTGATAGACACTGGGGAGGGTATGTGCTATGGTGAGCACTGTGAATTGTGCAAGACTGTTGAATCACAGATCTGTACCTCTGAAACAAATAATACATTATATGTTAAAAAAAAAAAAGAAGAAGATAGCAGGAGGGGAAGAATGAAGGGGGGGGAAATCGGAGGGGGACACGAACCATGAGAGACGATGGACTCTGAAAAACAAACTGAGGGTTCTAGAGGGGAGGGGAGTGGAGGGATGGGTTAGCCTGGTGATGGGTATTGGGGAGGGCACGTTCTGCATGGAGCACTGGGTGTTCTGCACAAACAATGAATCATGGTACACTACATCAAAAACTAATGATGTAATGTATGGTGATTAACATAACAATAAAAAATTTTTTAAAAAAGAAAAAATAAATAAGAGACTGGAATCGTCCCTGGCTTCAGGGAACCTTCACTGTAGCAGGGGTAACATGACCTGACCGGCAAGTGAAACAGCGAGAGAACACAAGCCAACTGAGGCGATGGAGAGCATCGCAGGCCATCGGGAGCCAGCCTGGAGACTGGTGTCATCAGAGGGCTCCTTATGAGAAGTGGACCGGACTTTGCAGCATGGACACTGAGTAAGTGCCTTTGCAGATCAATGAAAGCATGGGTGGAATAAGATGGATAAAGACAGGGTGCGGGGGCGGCAAATGTGGAGGATGCCAAGATGAGACACTCACCCTGCCCAAGCTCTGAAACATCCTGGCCTCTGCCAGATGCAATGAGGTGTCCGAGGTCCTGGATTACAGAGGTTTGCTCCAAAGCCGTGAGGCTAGAGGTGGCTGAGTTCACAAGTGCTTGAATTCCAAGAGGCGGAACTTAGACCTGACCTATTACACAAAGGGTAAAATGTGCCTAATTGTAACTACTTATTACATGTTTATGCAGGGTGGAGCACTGCTCTATTAGGATGCAAGGGATTAGGAACATCAGTGAACTGGAAGGGAGAATGTACATCGGGGTGGGGCGAGTCTTATCGGAACAGGAGGCTGGGGAACCCTGAGGAAGCTTCGGGGGATAAAGACTGGTCTTATTTGGTGGCAACAGGATAAGGAGGAAGAAGGGAAATGAAGAGATGTTTGTTTCCCCAAAGGATGAATCGATAGGTCTTAGTGGTGCACTGGTGGACTTATCTGCAAAGACCAGAGAGGAATCATCGTTTCCCTGAGCTGAGAAGCAACCAAAAAAAAAAAAAAAAAAAAAAAAAATCCGCAGCTGAAAAGTGGAGGTTCCAAGCCATCCAAGCTGTTATTTGATGGGTGGCTCTCCCCATACAACAGCATCTGGTGTGACCCTGGGAAGCTGAGAGAAGTGCTGGTAGTGCCCCCTGGAGCCCGAGGAGCAATTCAGAGGCTTAGCATCCCCTGCCCTGGAGGAAAAGCGCTGCTGCAGCCCTGCGCATGCACGCCTGGGGGAACAAACGGGGAAAGAATCCAAGATCAAGTTGTCCTTCCTTCATTCAACCAGTGTTTATTAAGGATCAACTTTGTGCAAAGCCCGAGCAACCCTATGGACATAAATGCTAATTATCTAAGTCTCTAGATGCTGTAAGACTTTGGGGACGTTTCTCCTCCTCTGCAAACACCTTGTGCCTTAGCCATGTTTGTATCACCAGGTGTCTGATGCACAGGGGCACTTGGTCTGAACTTCACAAATGGACACACAGGGAAAGGAAGGAGTACTTGAAGGGGCCATTGAGGAAGGCTGGAGGACTCAGAGACGCGTCCTAGAGAAGATGCTCCAGGATTAGGACACTGTGGGTGGGCTGATTGAGAGGGACAGGTTGAAGGCTCCCCGGGGCGGGGGGTGGGGGTGGGGGAAGGGGGTAGCACCACATAGCAGAGGGGTGAAGTGGAAAGCACGGTGTCTGTCGGGAGCGCAGAGCTGCTGATGAATAGGGATTCCTTATCTATGACTCATAGATTCAGCCAATGTGGTCTGTCTTATCTGCTCTTCTTTACAAGTCCCCCCTCTGAGTGGTGACAGAGAGATTATGTTTAATCTACCCTGGTTTCAACATGCTTCATTTTGTTAATTTAACTCCCTGAAGGTAATGCTCAGAATTTGGGGACAGTTACTCAGTCTCCCCATATCTCCACGTGGTCGCCAGCCTGTAAGCTCTTCGAACCCTGTCCTTTCAGGTTTTCACTACCTAGTCAGGATTGATTAAATCGTTGTTTATCGGTGACTAATTCAACCTCCGGCCCCTCTCCCCTCCGATGTCTGAATGTTCCCACCCTCTCATCGCAGGGGGCAAGCAGCCTCCCCTCCTTAGGGCACCCAGGGGCTTTCCCAAAGTCATCTCATTAACATAATAAAAGACACCTCCTCATAGGAAATTCCAATAGTTTTAGGAGCTGGGGGCCTGAAACCAGGAGGACGACCAAACATGGATCTCTTATTACATATCCACATACCAATATTACACCCCTCTCTCCCCTTGTCACAGTGAAGCCCATGGTGGGCTTACTGGATTTCAGCTCAGCTGCCTTCCCCACCACAGTGGTGATGCTGAGGACGGGTGTTTCTTGGCCACACCTATGTCACTGAAAGTCAAGAAGGCCCAGGGAAGCTAAGCCGCAGGGAGAGTTTTTGCCTCCCCACGCTGCGTCACCATGGCTGTGTGGACGTGGCTGTGACCGAAGGGCAGCCTGGGGAGTATCCTTCAGAGCCAGAGCCCCTGCAGGTAAGTGAGCAAAACAATGAGGGCAAATGCATGTATCCCTTTCTAGCCAAAGCTTTCCTCTCCTACCTTTATCTCTCTCTCTGCCTTCTTTTTCTCACCATTTCCTGGCCCTTCTGGGAGATAACCCTGGCCCCCCAGAGCAGAGTTTCAGGGCATGGCCATCTTGGACGAGTGAGACCCTGAGGTGGGTCTCCTGGGCTACGTTCATGCTAGATGAAAAAGGACCTTAAGAAATTTTTAAAAAATCACATCCCAAGACAATAACCTCACTTGTCTGGATGCAAGTTCCTGCTTCTGATGCTGACTCTTTACTCTTTCTTTCTTTGCATTCCTTCTGTTGAAAAATCCCCCCAGGGCAGAGAGATTCCTTAGACCACTGGAAAAGTTAAAAAAGAACAGCTCAGGGAGATACATTCACGAATTTCCATCATCAAAGGCGCCCTGCACCATTCTCCAGATGAACCCCAGGCGTGGCAAAGTGAAGAGGCTGGCTCAGGGCTCCGCGTTCTTAGGAACTGACCCGGAATTGGGGGCTAGGTCTTCATTTGTAGGTGTCCCAGTCTGGCCACCACATCCCAGCACAACTGAAGTGGAGACTGCAATCTGGGGGCCCAGGGAAATGAGACGGGAAGGGAGGAGCAGGGCTGGACGCCAGGAAGAGAAACAGGATGGATTCAGGGAGAGAAGGCAGGCTGGTGGAAGTTTCCTGGGAAAAAGGATTGGGGGTAGAAGCAATATTTAATGTGGTCCACCAGGGAGAGGGCTGTAGGAGGTTTCTTTCCCCGGAGGGGAGACAGCTTTCCTCTGAGTAGGAGCATTTTGAGAGCTCTCCTCTCCTGGGCTCCATCTGCGGGATCCCCGGCTAAGGGCTGCGCAGGGAAACCAGCAGGTGCCTCTGCAGCCCAGGTCTCATCCTCACTCGGGGGTGTGCTGAGTGGGTTCTAGAGACCCTCCAGTCATCTCAGGATGCCCCCGCTGCAGGCTGGCTGCTCCTCAGCCCCCCCTTCCCCACCGTCGTGTCGACCCTTCCACCGTACTCCTCACTCGCACTAGATGCGGAGGAGACAAGCACTATATAAATGCTAAACAGACAGCCGTGCCTGTCCCCGGATAAATAGACCTCCAGCTCCCGCTGTCAATCCCACACCTTTCATGAACACAGACACATCTCCCGAGAAGGGGGAAAATGTTGGTGTCGCTTCTCCATTTAATTCTGCGATTTACCCTCAATCTTGATACCAGAATGTTGTGCTCTGGTTTTTGTTTGGTTTTGTTTTATTGCTTTTTTGGTATTGATTTCTTTTCCTTTTCTTTTTTCTTCTTTTCCCCCAGAAGACTTTATGGTTTGTTATTTTAATTTCCTAGATTAAAATTCAGAAAATAGGATGCTTTTCTTCTGATTGCTCTTCCTAAATAACAGCTATCATATGTATGGTCCTCTCACATGCATGATCTCATACAAATTCATTAGACTGGAGTCAGAGGAAACGGATTCCTCTCGAGTCCATCTCCCACTCCCTATGTGACCTTGGGCAAATGACTTGGCCTCTCTGAGTCTTGCTTGTTTTATTTGTGCAATGGGCATAGTGACAGACCTGTTCTTCCTGGCGCAAAGGTTTGTGCGAGGAGTAAATAGGATAATTTATATGAAAACTTGAGGTAGGTATTGATTTTTAGATGAGAAATTTGACGCACAGAGAACCTAAGTGGTTTGCTCCAAGGACTGTAGCTCATAAACAGCAAACGCCATATATAAACATAGGTCTTCTGACAACAAGTGATCTATCCACAAACCACAAGTCTGAGTGATGGCTGGCACTCGGGCAGATGGACGTGAAAGCCAACAGTACACAACATAATAATCGTTAGCATTTATGAACACTTACTGTATGCCAGCCACTCTTCCAAGAGCTTTACTGTGTTAACTCATTCAATCCTTATAATAACCGTATAAGGCTATTGTTAGTATGTTGATTTTATAAAGATTAATTTCTCTAAGGTCACAGAGCTGATTCTGAGCACAGACTACAGGGCCTCTGTCACTAACCACTACCCTATCCTGCCTCAGAGCCCATGTGCTTACACACTGGACTCCAGGGGCCTTTCCAAGAAGAAGGAGGGGCCTGGAGGAGGGACCAGGTTACAGGAGCATTGGGCCATTGACTTCCCTAAACACATTGCAAGGTTTACCTCTGTGATTAAATGATCAGGCCAGTGCTTCTCAACCTTGAACATGCACCAGAACTACCTGGAGGGCTTGTTAAAACACAGAGGGCTCTTCTTCTGATTCCGCCCCCTTCATTTTTCCCTTCCTTCTCCTAATGTCCTCCATGCTATTCCTTATGTTCCACAAATAAGTGAAACCATATGATAATTGACTTTCTCTGCTTGACTTATTTCACTTAGCATAATAAAATAAAATTAAACAAAACAACACACAGAGGGCTCCTTCTCTCTCCCAATTTTCACCCTCTTGTTCAGAGGTGGGACTTGAGAATTTGCATTCCTAACAGGTCCCCAGGTGGTGCGGATGCTGCCAATTTGAGTACCACATCTTGAGAAACACAGCCCCAGAAAGTAGAAGATGAGACACCACACGCCATCCAGCCGTCTAAGGACTCGCCCTTATCTGAATAAGGAAGAGCTGGTCTGGACCCTGGAACATCTGAAATGGTCTGGAAAATATTTCCTGCAGAAGAGGGCTGGGGCTGCCCTCCCCGGGCGGGCCAGAGCTCCCCCGCCCGTTGCTCTGCCCGGCGGGCTGAGGGCTGAGGGCAGTGTGCCCTGCATTATGGATGAGCCCGCTCAGAAACCCCCGCTGCAGATGAAGTAAACAAACAGCCTCTTCAGCCACAGGAAGGGCTGTGACCAAGCCCCCTTGCCTTCCCAGACAGAACCTTTCTTTCAGCTGTTGTTGTTTTGTTCGGCTGCTGCCTTCTCATCGCCTTGTACTGACAATAGTCGTAAATAACCGCAGTGCTGTACAGAAATCATTTTAACAGCAGAGAGTCAAATAAATACATTAGACCTGACAGCTTAACTACGCGGAGTCCATCTGTATGTGGTGGACAGCGCTTCCCGAGACGGGCGGTGAGCGCAGCGGCCACGAGAGGGCGCGTCGAGCTCACTCTGGGCGAGGCCCGCCGCGGCCGCCGCCCCCTCTCCCCCAAGCCCTGCCCGAGCCAGGTGCCGTGTGGTGGGGGGGTGGGGGGGTGGGGGAAGGGGGGGTGGCCACCGCTAAAACAAAGATTTCGGGTTCCAGTTTTAGCTGAGAAGTAATGCCAAGTCCCGCCCCCGTCCCTCACCCTTTCGTCGGGGAGGATTTTGTTCTCTACTCATCTGAGTTTAGGGTTAGAGTTGAGGTTTGAGGTGCTGAGATTGTGTCCCCAGAACTGTGTTGTCCCCAGGGATGGCAGAGTCACCAGGTCACATAGCCTCATGCGTGTGCCACCCACGCGCACCCCAGTCCCAACCAGATGCTCAGGGATTTTCTTTCTTGGCCCTGGTTTTCAGTGGATTTGGCCCATCATGGCCATTCTAAGTCTGGTCCCCTAATTCCTGGGAGAAATTGTCTGCCTCTTTCCCTTCCCACAGTGTCCTGGTTTTCAGGCTGCCCACCCTTTCAGGAAGTGCTGAGGGTTGGTTGTCGTGGGCAATGCATATTCAAGGTACCATCCTCCTCTGGGCAAAGAGACATCCAGGAGGTCTGCGGGACCCTGCTTCACCTACAGCCCTCTGCTTTCCCCTCGTCAGGGCCCCACAGGCACTGAGCTCAGGACAGCTTCCCTGGTGACAGGACTAAACGCCTGTGTGTGGAGAGGGGCTTTCCATTCAGGCTGACCACGTTTCCTCCAAACCTTCAACTAGCACATAAGCCACTGGAGGTCGAGGTGGAGAAGCAGGTGTGTGAGTTCTTCCCAATGGACACACCCAAATGCTCTCATGCTCATTGGTCGGGGGTTGATTTTTCTTTGTGGTCTTCCTAGATGCCAAACTTCATAACTCCTTGTGAGCACAGATTGGATCTTATTCTCTATAAAAAACCCTATAACCTAGCAGGATGCCTGTTATTGGCAGTCTCTTGATTATGGGGGACAGATTATAAGAACACTTAGTCCTTGGGTCTGTGGTCATGAAGTGAATATTTTATGTTCTTTCAAGGCAATTTAGAGTACAGCAAGTTGGGTAAAAGGAAGCACTTCCTGGCAATGAAGTTATTGGATGCTCTAATGGATTCCAACAGAGTTGTGGTCGATCTCTTCGGGAGCAGACCGAGTCAGACCCTCTAGTGCCTCCTTGAAGCTGACGCTATTTCTGTTTTTTGAGAATGGAGTCACAGCGGATTGGGAGCCTATGGAACTGTCAGTTTGGTGTCACTCTTCTCCGCACCCCCCCACCCTGCCCTCAGGCCCCAGGCACGTGATATTGGTTGCGGGATTGGTATCTGACCTGGTTCAAACGCTGTGATAGCTTATGGCCTTTGCAGATGGTTCCACAGCGGGTACCTGACGTGACCTGGGTCAATCCAAATTCTTCCCTGGGAAGATTGACATGGAAATTGAAAAAAAGAAGTTCATCTTTTTTGGGGGGTTCCTGGATGGTAAGATGGAAAACCAGGCATTCTTTCTACCATGTTTCTCGTCTTACGGATAAGAAAAGCAGAATAGGCCTTCAAGCAACATAGATACTCACCACATACAGAATGAGAGAGAGAGAGCGACCTAGAAACACCATGGGGTGATAACTAGATTTTTGACAATATCCAAGTCCCTACTTCCTTTTGTTTCTGAGGCCTAGCTACGTCCTCGTTCTTGAGTTCCCCATGATACTTTAGTACCTCTATAGTAATTTTCCTTATAAACAAAACCAAGAAAACCCCTCCCCTCCCCCAAAGCCCCATCTTCAGTTGGACTGTTATTGCCTGAGCTCAAAAGGATGTGGCTCACTGTGGTCTATTTAAAGTAAGACCCCAACCCACTTCATGAATTCAACTCCCAATGTTCTCCATCAGGACTTACCATCACCACAAACACACCGTCCAACTCTCTGCTACTGTACCACGCACCCGTCCTCTCTGCCCAGGATCCCGCAGAATCCTTCATTTCCTTCAGCCTCTCGTGAGAAGGATGGCCCCTCTCTTCTGAAGCTGTTCTGGACAGACAGGGCAGATTTATTTTTTCCCATAGCCCTTTGTCCAACCTCCTTAGAACGTGTTCCTCTGTACTGGGGTTAGAGAATCGTGTTCTGCACAAGACCATGACCTCCCTCAAGGGTGGGAACATGCCCCAGTCAGCCCCATTTCCATAATGCCTGCCACATCGAAATCCAGAGGGTGTTTGTACAGGGACGATGAAGCTTGCAGTCCTGCCCACAAGCAGGGAAGTAGGTACTGAAAAGGTCCCTGTGGCCAGTAATCCCTAGAAGATGCAATGATAGAATAGAATAGAATAGAATAGAATAGAATAGAATAGAATAGAATAAAATAGACCAATAGAGGGAATACAGCAGTACAGTGAGGACATCTGTCCCTTTTCCTTCTGTCTTATCCCCATTTAACCCACTCCTTTCTTCAACACACACCCCCCCCCCCCCCAAGACTGTCCCTTGCAGCCCTAGCTCCCACCCAGTGTTTAGAACTGGCTCACACCTCACCTCACTGTCTTCCCAGCTATTACCTTCAGAGCCTTCTCCAAGCTCCGATTGCCAGAGGGGACCTTCCACCTCCAAGGCAAAAGAGAAAAGGAGAAGAAAAAAGGAGGGGAGGAGGGGGGAGAGAAAGTAATATCCAATTTCAACATTTTGTTCTTTGCCGTTTCAACTCCCGGAGGCGGCAACTGTACGATTTGTTTGTTTTGTATCATGTCTGCTTCCTTGTGGGGGTTTCATAAATTGATGATAACACAGCACATTTCTTTTAAGTCCTTAGACATTCAGTCTTTATTGCTTTATAAAGTCTGCTCGGGGCACAGATGAAATGAAACTGGTGAGATTTTCCTCTGTCCATTCTGCAAATTCCATCACAGAATTTGCTGCTACGCAACTGGCGTTCAGAAGTAGCAAGTCATGTTGCCAAAGGTACTAGAGGCCAGCGCTGGGAGGCTCAGGACAGTGGGTGACCCAAAGCGATTGAACAGGGTCACCTCAGCAGCTGCTAGGAGGGGAAGCAACTTGATGAAGAATCAGTCTAGGGAAACAGCTACGTTCTGTAACCTCCACCCGCAACTGGGTTTTTTTTTTTAAACTATGCAAAATTCATTTCCCTCCAGCCCCATAGTAAAGTATATGCAATATGTAAATAGCAGCATTTTGAATGTGGAAGCCATTGGTCACCTGCTGTATTTAGTTATTGGAGTACCATGATTTTTTAATCCACAGCTAAATAGCCACAGTAATAGGAATATTACCTTGATGGACAAACTCACTCTCCAAGCCAAAATGTGTTTTGCCTTTTATGCTGATTTAGTGAAATAAATGTATGGCATTTGTCGTTCACACCAGAAAACAATGAGTTCTGCAGCATATCATTACCTACCTATGCACAGTGTGACTCTGAACTTCAGACTGGGAGGAAAACCTTCATCTGTTAATAAAAGGAATCAGACCTTTTCAGGCCAAGTTATAAAACTGAGCAGATGAAAATAATCTCATATGAGTAGATTTCCGTTCTCTTACCCACTCTCAAACCCTCAGAATAACACCCCTGAACACACACACACACACACACACACACACGATTTGTTCTCTTCTTGAATGAACTAATTTATTCCTAAAGAGCAAGGGTGACTTAACTCATGCTGGCTGTATGCAAATGACAAGCTGTAGCTGGTTCCTTTCTGTGTGGAGACAACAGACGAACCCCCCACCGCATGGCATTACCAGGCCAAACTGGGAAACGCTGCACCCAAGGTCCCTAGCCTGGTAAACTTGGCCTTTCAGCTACCAGCCTCCCCATGGTGGAGCAGCTTCAGGTCCCAGAGAGACTGAGCTAAAGTGATGCCTGTCTCTTGCTGAGTGCCTTAAAATCCTGCTATTCATTCCAAGAATTTGTGTAGCAACTGTTTCCTTATAAAGTACATGCAAATGGGTCCGCGGGACACTGCCCGGGCATTGTGGATCAATATAATGAAGTTGCATTATGGCCGGGCTCCCTATGTATGTACATTCACTTGTCAAGTAAGATGCTGCATGCAAAAGAGCCTTACCAACCCTACAGTGCTTTGTAAACTATAAAAACCATGGGCACACGGGTTTGCTATTATCAGGGTTGTGATTATGAATCCCTGAAGGGCAGAGCATTACAGCAGGCAGACTAGGGGTCCTCGCAGACATGGAGCAAGTTGGGCTTGAAATCAGAAATGAGCTCGAGATTTAGTGATTTTATTATAGGGAATAAATGCCTGGAGACTGAAGGGGATCCTTTATGACTGCCGTTTATCCCTTACTTGGAAAAGGCGCATCGTGTTGCCTGCCATCTAGTGGCAGGAGGGTAAGTTTGCAATTCCCTAAGTCCCTGGGAGATGACTTGCAGATTGTCTCTGGGAAGGGCAGGCAGATGGACGAAGCGCTGAGGGTGGAAGCTGACCGTGCAGGAGCGAGAGAGACCGGCGGTCTCCGCCGCCTCCGCCAGCCCAGGAGCCTGACCTCGGGCACAGCCGCCGCGTTAACTGGCATCTCCACTGTGTAAACCTCGAGAGCCCTGTGGGTCTTTTAGACATTAAGTAAGAATAACAACAGAAATGATCTGGATGATGATGATAATATTAAGAAGCATAAACAATTATAATCATAACACCAGATTGCTTCCACTGTTCCTTTCTCGGCCCTGATGAGTAAACACACGAAAAGCTGAAGCGGGGGATGAAGCATGCCCAGGAGGCTGCGCACAGCCTGTGAAGTCCTCCCCTCCCTGAGCTCCGCGCTCCAGGAGAGTCTGCTGATTACCGTTGGCCTTTGGAACCCCTGGAGCTTTGGAAGACAGGAAACCCACGTCAGCCGTCTCTGGGTTTATTGGGGCAAGTTGTTACCCTGGACTGCTGGCCACCGCCGGCCAGGCCCTGCCTTCACTTCCTGTGGGGCACCCAGCAAGCACAGCTTATGGGAGCTTCCAAAAAAGAGTCTGGGCGATCACTGGAAAGAAACAACAAAAATGAATAGATACAGCACTTGCTTAAATTAAAAAGAAAACAAAAACTTTTAAATGAAGCATTTCGGTGATTTATTAATGAATTTGGAGTTACTGATCAGAACTGCCATGCGCTGAGTACTTAACTATGTATCAGGCCCTGGACATGCACAATGCCAGGTAAATCTCCAGTCATCCTACAAGGCCAGTAGAGTTCCTGCCCCCATTTTACAGATGGAGAAATAGAGGATCAGAGAGGTTAAGCAGTCTGGTGACCATCACACAGTAAGTCATGGAACCGAGACCCAAACCTGTTTGCACCACTCTCTGGGGGTCTTATCCCAACCACCAAATATCAGAACCTTAGTGTAGAAAAGAACTTTGAGGGTCACCTAATTCAATTGCTCACCCCAAGGCAGAAGTTTCTTTTATAGTAGTGATTTATAGACTCTGGCAGGTTTTGATCGGTCATATTAAAATCATTAACAAACCAACGAAACCAAAAAACAAGTTCTGAGACGCCCCTCCCCCCCACCTCCCCCCTGCCTCTGCCCCGCCACCTGCACCTTTCCTTGCCTTCGCTTTCCGATCAGGTGGCTTTGCACCGAGGTCTGGAGATTCATCTACAAAGGCTTCTGAAGTGTTTCTCCAGCCCAGCCGGGGGGGAATGCTGTGCCTGGCAGCACCTCTGTGACATCCGGGGGGAGGAAAGAGTAAGAAATGGCTTGGGGCAGGCAGAGGAGGGAGCTGGCTTAATTCATCTCGAGGCACGGAGGAGGGAAGGTAAGAGAGCACAAGGCTGTACAAGAGACTGGCTTTCTGGAACTGTCAGGTCCTTTTTTTTTTTTTTAAAGGGGTGAAGAACATTAGCATCATTTTCTTTTTAAATGAAATACCAAGCAGATCTGCTTCGGGAGCCCGCACCTTGCTCCTCTCCCACATGCTGCCTAAGAAAACAGGCCACAGTTAAGTCAAACCTTAACGAATCTGAGTGTTGTGCTTCCATTTTTAATTGGTGGCAGGACTCACTTGCTGATCTCCGGGGCACCGTGAATTGCTGTTGTCTCTTGAAGACAGTGTTAGAAAAAGACAGCTGGGGGAAATGCCCACGTTGGGGATGGCTTTCTGGGATGCACGTGGGAGCCCACATGCTTGCTGTCCCAGAAATGGCCAGTGGGGATGGGGCACCTTATGGCTGAGGGTCTCTAACTCCCATGCAATGTGCGCGGCGGCCAAAGCCCCGTGATGCCCAGATCTCACCTCCTTGTGGTTATGAACTGGCTCTGGCTCCTTGTTTGGCCTTTGGCTTTCTAGAGGTGAATGGGTGATTATTTGAAGACTTGGATGTCTGTATGTAGCTAGAGTCTTTGCTTCCCATTAAAGCGAAAACATTTATCTGGCCAAATGAAGCCACCCTAGACTATTCTAAAAGCAAATGTCCTTTAGCTATTTTGTGTCTGATGTTTGTCTTCCTGTGTATTCTCTCTTATCTGGGGACTTTGTAGATTTCCTAAAAAATCAATATAAGAGGCTGAAAGGAAGTTCACACGAGCTACCAGTAAGAGCTGCATTGAGAGAGAGAGAGGGAGAGATAGAGAGGTAAAGGAGAACAGTCCCTCAGCCCCTGAACATCCATGTGCCCGGCCCTATGTTAGGAATGTGAGAATGCAGGGTATCAAGGCGAGTTCAACTCTCAGTGGCTCCCACAGATACTGGAGGGGACAACACAGAAAGAAGCTACACAAACGGATTCTAGTCAAATGTCTTGGGTTTCAATCTTAACTCTGCCCAGTATTCACTGTCTGGCTCGTTACTTAGCCACTCTGAACCTCATCTTTTTCATCTGTAAACTGGGGATTGGAAGAGATCTTCTCCGTGAGAGTCGGGTGAACTTACAAGAAATGGATCAGGACATCCTACACGACAAGATCAGAGAAACAGTATAACAAAACCGTTCCGAGTGTGGACGCGGAATTTGAGTTCCTGCAAATGAAGAGTTGTGCATGTAACAGAACATTTCCCCCTGGAGGACGTGCGTGGGTGATACATAATATAAAGAAATAGGGCATCACTACGTGCCTGGAAGAAGGTCACAGTGCGGTGTACTGACGAATGCCAGGAAGACTGAGAGGGTCTGCCATGAAGACACCTGTGTGACTTTCTTTGACCCAGTGTTGCCCTAATTTCCTTGAACGTAGACTCATTTCATTTCATTTAATCTTTTTATTTTGTTTTTACCTTAGACTCTCAGCCATGGGACTCGAGTTCTGACAAACTCGTGTTGGGCAACTCTGATCCCGATGAATGCCCTTATTCTATAGATGAGGAAACAGGCCCAGAGAGGGAGAGAGGCTTGGCCGATGTCCTGGGTGGCTGGCTGGGGCTGGGAACACACCCATGTCCCTTCGTCCTCAGCCATCAGCTGCTCTCGCTGACTGAGGCACTGCGGACTTATCGCAGGTTCATTCGCGCCAGACAGACCTTGCAACCGTCCAGGTGGTATCTGGCCATGCTTTTTAGGGGTACGGGTTTTATTTCTTATTGGCCAGTCATTACGGAACATTCCTTTCTCCATCTGGTAAGACCTTTCCCTTTTAGAGCCTTCTATTCCTTCTTCTTTTTCTTGCTTTCAATTCCAGGTCACGTGTGTGCAAGTGCTTTCTGAAATGCGAGTCAGTGTTACAGTTGATACCATCTTTAGGAACTAAAGGACTTATTTGCTTCTTGAAATAATGGGTTCCATTAAACGATAAATGTATCTGTTAAGGAAAGAGTGCAATCTTTGCATCAAAAACTAGTGGCTTTGTCTTGTTTGTGAGTCTGTGTGTTGGGGTGGACAGCAGAAATATAGGCAAGTGTTTACAGAATGCTAAATTCATTCACTGTTAAAAGGACACATGTGGAAATGGTGCCTTAGGCTCTTTAGGTTTTTGAGATAGTGACATTTGAAAAACATTTGTCTTATCTTAAATTTTGCCTTAGATAAGATGCCTTCGGAGCGAATTCTCTTCACAGCTGTTTTGCTTCTCATTAAAGGGGTAGACTTTAAGCCCTTTGTATCACATTTAGATAAACTTTTTGATGGAAACAGTGATTTTCCTGACTTTATTTTATAAATTTGCGTGTTTGCATTTACCAACTCA
Source organism: Mirounga leonina (assembly GCF_011800145.1). Lineage (NCBI taxonomy): Eukaryota > Metazoa > Chordata > Mammalia > Carnivora > Phocidae > Mirounga > Mirounga leonina. The sequence continues at coordinate 34,508,495 of NW_023270389.1, read as the reverse complement.
ACCAGCTCTTTTGGATTCCTGTGAACTCAGGGACGAAGTGCTGATGCAGCTGAAGAATTTAGAAATTAATTCTGAAAATGGCAGCGAAAGGAGTAAGAACCTAAGCCTGAGTCCGTGCTTGGTAGGCTAAAACTGATCAATTTCCTGGTCCCTAATTAAAACAAGCCACCAAACACAACAACAGCATAAAATCCAGGGCTTTTCCTGGTGATGAATGTGACCAGCCTGCAAATTTCTCCTCGCTGGGAGCAGAGATTTGGTGTGCTACAGCAGTTAAACAGAAAGCTTGCTGGCAATTTATGTTTGATAATCTGTATGTATCTCTTCCCTACTCAGACCCTGCCCCTACCCTACCTTCATCCCCCAACATAGGCGTCCATTGAAATTAAGCCGAAAGAATGAGAGGACGTTTCCTTCTTTCACAAGTATGTCTTCGAAGGGTGTCCATTCCTGGATATTGAAAGGGTAAACAAATATGGCAGGGTATCTAAATCTTTTATATTACTTGAGTTGTGAAAATTTGCATGTGAACCATCTGCTTTTAAATTGAATCCAAGCTTTCCATCAATTAGCACTATAATTTCAGATGTAATGTAGGTTAACTTCTGATTGATCTTCAATTAACACTAGTTCTTAACCATTTACTTTATTTCGAATGCATTTTCCCTTCCCAGATATATCAGGAAGTTGTAGAAGGACCTTCCTGCTTTTGAAATGCTGATAGCTCTTTTAGGATGAAAGAATCCACATTTCTCCCACCCTCTTTCCTTTCTGAGTTGATAAGAGCCCAGGTAACGCAAAGTCAGTACAATTTTATTTTCCAAAAGAGCATCAAGGAAATAGCTGAGAAGAACCTCATTTCATGCACACGTGTGTTGTCGTCGTTCTTTTTGCTTGACTTATTTAGATGGGAATGTTCACAAAATAAGTCACAAAATCATTCCAGGAAGCCCCAAAATAGCATTTGTAAAACTGAAGGTTTGGTAATTATGTAAATCTTAAGGAATTTGGAGATTTGGCTCCTCTCCTAGGACACAAACTCTCAGGATTTAAAGAGAACTCAGATGTCCTCCAGTCTGTACCCACCCAGGGCAGGCAAGCCCACCAGAGCATCCCTGCCAGATGGTCAAGCAGCTTCTCCTTGTTGTCACCATTGGACAAAGGGCAGAATCTTAACTGATGAGACGGTTGAAGAGAAATTCTGACAGCTCAATAATGTTTATCCGTTGATATAATTCAGATACTTCTTTTGAAATCTAGAATAATGTGCAATGTTGCTAATAATTTCTCTATGGCTTATGATGGTGTATGAGTGTGATGTGTTGTTCAACTTTTCTTCTCTATGTTGATTCATAAAAGATTTGTTATGTCCTTGCACATGTAATTTTATCACATAGGCGACTGTTTTTGCTTCAGAAAAACACACACAGATCTTTCTCAGTTTATGATGTGGTTACGTTCCAATATCATAAATTGAGAATATCATAAGTGGAAAATGCATTTAATATACCTAACTTACTGGATGTCATAGCTTAGCTTAGCCTAGCCTGTGATTGGGTAACATCATCTAACACAAAGCCTATTTTATAATAACATGTTGAATATCTTACGTAATTTATTGCATACTGTATTGGAAGGGAAAAACAGAATGGTTGTTTGTGTACAGAATGGTTGTAAGTGTATTGGTTTTTCTTTTTTTTTTTTTTTAAAGATTTTATTTATTTATTTGAGAGAGAGAATGAGAGACAGAGAGCATGAGAGGGAGGAGAGTCAGAGGGAGAAGCAGACTCCCCGCCGAGCAGGGAGCCCGATGCGGGACTCGATCCTGGGATTCCAGGATCATGACCTGAGCCGAAGGCAGTCGCTTAACCAACTGAGCCACCCAGGCGCCCCGAGCGTATTGGTTTTTCACCCTCATGATCGTGTGGCTGGCTGAGAACTGCCACTGCTCAGCATCATGAGAGAGCCTCGTACGGCATACCGCTAGCCCAGGGCAAAGATCAAAATTCAAAATTTGAAGTGTGGTGTCTACTGAATGCATATCACTATTGCACCATCATAAAGTGGAAACATTGTAAGTTGAACTGTCTTCATAAGTTGGGGATCGTCTGTACTGGATTTGTAATGGTTATCATTATGAACATACCATGTGCTTAGCAATCATTTCTGGTATGGTCAGCTTTTATTTTGGACCATTAAGCAAGGACAGGTTTTTTTGTGTTTTAATAAAAAAGATTTGTGACTTTTTCCTCGGGATTATCTTTTTTTTTTTTTTTTTTTTTAATATGCATCCCTGTTTCTCGTATCAGCATGCTGAACTGAAAACTCAACAAGGGTCACTGTGCTAGTTAGGCCACATAACCTTCGCTGCTATAATAAACCAACCCCAAACCTCGGCGTTTTAACTATAGTAAGCATTCACTTCTCACTCCTGTCACAGTCCAATGTACGTGTTCTTCTGTGGATGGTGTTCCTTGTGATACTTCTGCCATGCTTCTCCATTCGGCTGGGAAGTGGGACACAGAAAATAGAATGAAAGAGCAAGGTGGGAGTTTTTGGGGTCCCGTGTCCACTGTTTCTTCATGTATTCCAGGAGCTAGAACTCAGTCACTGGCCAGACCCAACTGAAGGCTGGCGGGGAGAAGAAACAGAGCTGTGAGCCATGACCAGCTTCTGCCACTGGTCCTGTTAGCCTTTGTTTTACCTCTCTATCTTGGAGACCGATATGTCCAGGATAGCTTCTAGAATTTCTATTGCATGGGTACTCTTGGTCTTCACTGGAAAACAAATGAAGAAGGATATGAGGTTTTTATGAGGTGCCCTGAATTCTGGGGTATATACATTGAAATATGGAGCATCCAGGGCTCCACTCTGCAGTGATCTCTGGTCTCTCTGCATCAGGGAGTCCAATAAAGAAAATGCTGGAAGTTAGACCTTCAGTACAGGGCATTACGTTTTTTTCCCTCAAAGATCTGCCCAAGACCACAGCTGCCACTAAAGGACACAGCAGAAGTCTTACAGAAAACCACCCCTGCATGTGCCCAGGACTTAGTAGCAGTTGGTGGTGATATAAGTGGGGCGAAGACATGAGGTCTTTGGCAGTATTGTCATTCTGGGCCAGACTGGTATCACGGAAGAGAGGAATCAACAGTCTTCTTAAAAGAAGGCCTGAAGGCCTATAAACTCAGACTGGAAACCCCACTCCACCTCAACCATACAGTAGAGAATGTGATCCAGGAAGTAGGGCCTTGAAGTGGATTGTCTAAATAGGGTAGATAATTTACTCCTTAACTACCTTCCTAAACTATGGAGACACCTTCTTTCCTGATTGTTAGTTTTTCATTCCAACCTATGTGAGGGGTTAGAAGAGTAGGGGGTGGCATTAAGGCTTGTCCCCGTGTTACTTCTATCTAGTGAATCTGTAGGAACTTCTTTGTGAATCTATGTGAAGCCCCTGTGAAATGGGCCATTTGCTTAAGGGAAAGTCCCTCTTCTTCCTTAGCATTCGGATATTAATCACTAAACGGGACTAAAGCAAAGTGTCACTTACTCAGTGACCCCAGCTTATTAAAATGTAGGTCAGAATAAGGAAGCAAGTGAAGGAGACCCCCAGTATGAAAAGAGATGCCACTAACTGAATTCAACAGTTAGAAAGGAGAGATTATACAGGCAAAGTACCACTTCCCACAGAGGAGGCCTTGTAGTCTCAAGAAGATATAGGGCCCCCTTCCTTTGTCACAGGTAGTTGAGAGTTGTCTCTGCTCACTTCTTGAGGGTGACAGGGATGAAGGGAGGCAGGGGAAGGGATGTGGCTCCATGATCAAAACCATGTTGCCTTTCTATGTTTATTTACCAAAGTCAATGCCATTAACTCTCTGTTCAAAATTGTCTGATTGTCCTTCAGATTCCCTACTTTTGAGGTCAATATTAGCCAAATCTGCCTTATTTGTTCTTCTTCCATCAAGTGATTCAGTTATAACACTAAATCTCTCTCTCTCTCTCCTTTTATTCTTCCCTCATCTATGAATGGAGACCTCTAGCTTACCTTTTTTGCTGGCCAATACATTTTATCCCCCTTATCAGTGAGTATCTGTATGTTCACTTCTCCAGTTTGACTTGAAATGCTTTACTTTATTTCCCCTTTTCCAAGAAGCAGCCAAAGGTTGAGTAAGATGCTTATTCATTAGGGTTTAGTCTTGAAACTTGGGGGAAGTTGGGTTAGGATATCTAGACTTAAATACTCCCCAATGAGTAGCTTTAGTTAAATAATGACTTGGACGAATGTCTGTTACCCCAAGGGCATCACAGGCAGATCAAGTAGGTGAAAGGCTCATGGGCCTTTATAATGAAAGTGCCTGTCCTTGATCTCTGGGACATAGGGTGTGAGACCCAGAAGGCTGAGATGTAATTTATCCCCCACTGTGCCTGTCCCAGGGCCTTAACCGTGATGGTCACTTAATTCCTGATTTTCTGAGTGTGCAGATGGAAGCTAGCCTGCAGGCGTGCCAGCAGAAGGGAAGGGAATCTCCATAGAAGGACGAGGGGCAGAAAGAATGGTTTTTCGATTTTAGGCCACTGTGAAATGCTTGGGGGGTAGAGGTCAGCGCATTTTGATCTCTGAGGAGATGAAACATCCTGAGTTGGCAGGAGAGGAGGCACCCCAGGAAAGCGCAGTTAACCTCTGAGTCTGCAAAGGACTTTTCCAGAATGTGTGAGGATACCAAGTGCAGAAGTTGTGTCTCCTTCAAATCCCATTAGTGGAGAAGGAGAAGATATTCACAGCCACCTTTTTAAAAAGTGAATGGCAAAAAACAGGATTTTTCTTTCCTTCTGCCCTCCCCTGGCCCCCTGCCTCCACCCCCCCAGCCCCGCCCCCGTGGGGACTGAGGGAGGGGCCCTGAGCCAATGCATTCAGAATAATGGCACCAGAGCAATAATGAGACCTTTCTCAAGGACTCATTTGTCTGCAGAAAGGGGGAAGTCATCAGGTATCCATTGTGAGAAGAATCGCCTTCTCTTAACAATGGCTCTGATGAAGTTGCTGGAAGGTTCTTATCAGGAAGAAAAGACTCCCAGCCCCAGGAGAAGGGGAAAGGGGAAAAAATGAAAGGCTACAAAACCCCCAAATCATCCTCAGGCTCAGTGCAGTGGAGAGGGTGAGGGGAGGCACACTTCTTGAATGCCAAATGACATTGGCTGGTCAGTCCAAATGAGCCTCTAAAGAGAGATAGTGACAAAGATGAGAGGGGGCCAGCTTTCCTGCAGGCCGGTGTTTAGCAGGGAGTGCGGGGTTGACTGCACTGAAACTGTGCAATCCTGCATTTCTCAGGCTGCAGGAAATAGCTAGAGGTCATCACAATTTATCCTTTGGCCTCTGCCTAGGGATTTTCTAGATCCGGGTCACAGGGCCACCCTTCTTTAGCTGGATTCTGGGAAGGAAGAGGAAATTCACAGTCAGCAGAGTCTTGATGAGACTCTAAGCCCATTTTTTCTGGGTTACAGGCACTTGATTCAGAAACAATAGATTTTCTGGGTGCTTTGAGAAGGGAGAAGAGAATTGGAATTAATTTTGCACTGTTGACTTTTGTTAGGGGTTTTACTGATTTGTCTCAATTAATCCTCATCACCTCCCAAGACAGGTGACTCTGATCAAATTCCAATCATACTGCCTTCTGTTCAAAATGCTTCATCGGCTCTTTTTATTAAAACTGAGTGAAGCTTTGGCCTTCCTTCGCACCCAGAATGGAAAGCGTCGACCATGGGGCCACCACCCACCTCTCCTGCCTTTCCTCCCACTACTTATACGTATATATCTCTTGCTTTAGTGCTAGGCCACGTTGACTCCTGGATGTTTCCCAGTCAAGACATCTGTGCTCCACTTCCCTGCCTTGCTCGATGCTGTTCCCTCCACCTGGAATGTTCTCTTGACATCCTCTCCTGCTCCATTCACTTGTGTCTTTCAAAGTCATGTGAATTTTCCTCATCCATGAAATCTTTATCAAAATGGAGGTAACTTCTCCCTCCCTGGAAATCCCAGAGCAGTTCTCTTCTCTCTTATAAGATTTCTCCTATGGGAACGTTTTATTGTTATTTACGGTCTTATCAAGCACCCACTATTGACCCATGAGTTCTTCAAAGGCAGGGACTGTATCCTGCCTATTATCTCTTTATCTTCCAGCGACTGGCAATTAGTAGGTGATCATTAAATAGTGATGGGACCGGATTTTCATTAACATTTGGATCTCTAATTTTGAAGTAGCATGAACTTGGTCTTGCCATTTCTAGGTTGATTTGGGAAGCAAATTCATGGGAAACATCTGGATTTGCAGAAGCAGCAGAAGAGCTGTTCCTGACTGGCATCCTTATTAGGGACAGGTTGCTTAAATGGATTTGGATTTTGGCTCCTTTTACCTCTTTTTCTTTCCTCTGAAGACAGTGGGACAGAACAACACAAAGTGGAATTTATTTCACACTTAGCATGTGCCTAACACTTGTTAACCACCTTACATCGTTGCTGGTTTCATCTTTGTAAGGATCTTTTGAAGGAGACATTATTCTCATTGTGTAGTTGAATAAACAAAGGTGTAACAAAGTTAAATAAGTTGCTTAAGGTCAAATAGCTAGCAAAGACCGAAACAGGACTCTAAACTGGTGTACTTGCCCACTATTCTATGCTGCCTTCTGGGCTCAATCCAGAGGATATTCTGAAGAGGAATAGCCAAGGAACACATGTATCCTTTTAATTTCTGTAAGGTTTTTGTACAAAATTCTTTAAGAGTTCACAACAAATTTTGGTTTCCTACTGTCATGTGAGAATATTCTGGGCACCAGGGCTGCAGGCTTGCCCTTCTTTGTTAAAAATGAAATTTCCAAAAGTCTCTTAAGGATAGACTAGATGGATAACAGGAGGTAGCAGTGGGTCCTGTACCCGTGGACCCTCATAATACCTGAGGCTATCTTAGTGATCATCACATCTGGGAGCCGCTGGTCAGGCAGAAAGAATATAGCCATTAAGGCCAGAAATCTATGGTTCAAAGGCCATCTCTGCCACTGACCAGTCAAGTGAAATTTAAGGAAGTTATGTTGTTACAGAACCTGGACTTGATCGCCTGATGGAAGAACCAAGCGGCTCTTGGAGATCTTGGAGGATAGGAGGTTTATTTAACGCTGGCGGGCTCAGAGGAGAGTGGTCTCCAAAGGTCTGAGCCCCGAGCACAAACAAAGGGGGCAATTTATACACTTCTCCTTCCGCATACCTGGCACTTCTGGCGTGTGCGGGAATCGGGGCAGGGAGAGGAACCCGGATTTGTGCGCGTGCATGAAGCAGAGCCGGGAGAAGAACCCAGAAGAGCCCCGGGGTGAGGACTGGGACTCTCTCTCGGATTCGTTTGGCCATCCTAGGACACAGATTTTCCTTATCAATGTAACCTTTGCAGGCTCAGTATTCTCATCTGTAGAATGGAGAGCATAATAACCCCTGGATTGTTTGTTTTAAGGATCGAAAGACTAAATGCGATTAAATGACCATAGAAAAGTTGAAATTGCCACCATGATGGTTGAGCCACAATTAACTAGAGCACCCTTTAAACATGTCTTTTAGATGTGTTCTCTTATCCTTCCTGAAAGTGACCAGATCCATGTGATACAATGTTTTATTTTAATGCCTTTCTGCTTCCGTGCAGGAAGCTTGCCCAGCTCAATCCTAAACTCAATGAGCACCCATTCAGAGCACTCCTGTGCACTCGTCTCTCTGCCTGCCTTGCTCCACAGACATGATCTGTGGAAGAATCTTGTCAGGATGGCACTTGGACAAGAGGGTCCAGCAGGAGAAGCAACAATGTACCCATTTTTAAAGATACCAAATTGTGTAGTGCTCACTTTTGCAACACATATATTAAAATTGGAATGATACAGAGAACACTAGCCCAGCCCTGGTAGGGATGACACATAAATAAAAGCATATAAAGAATACCAAAATGTTTAATAACTTGCCTGAGACCATGTGGTTAGTTAGTAGCAGAACTTGGAATCAGATCCCCAGACTCTTCTCACTACACCCGGAAACAGCAACTTAGAAGAGAACTTGTCCTGGCCCAGGGAGGAGGTGACAGTCCAGAGGTAGATGAGATTAGTTTTTCTCTTCGCCTCTAATTTCCTTTGATTTCCATAGCCTGGTTACATGCTAATGGCTTGGCAGAAACTTCAAAATTAAACTTGTGAGAGCAATCACTGTTACTGGACCTCTAGGCAATTATAGTAGCTGTCAAAGGTTTTAAAGCCAACATCCAGCCTGACCCTTTCCAAATGACTCAAAAGTGGCATTTTAATGAGAAACGGAAGCAGACAAAGGTGTTTTTAGTTTTTTTTAAAATAAAAGCTTTTTTTTCTTTCTTTCTTCTTTTTTTAAAAGGACAAACTGGCACTGAATTTTACTGCCTATCCAAAGGGTAGGGTGGGATTGTGAGACTGGGGAGAAGAGCCCAGGGCTGTTGACTTTTGTTTGTAATGGTCTCTCCCACTGAAGCCTATTAGGAGAAGCCCCACAGAGGGGTGTCGAAGGATTAGCTCCCAGTTTGGCTTTATGCACATGACTACATTTGGGATAACTGAATTACCAGCGCTGGTCAATCTGCATTTTCTTCTTTATCGCTGGGTCTGGTTGAGGCTAACCTACTAGGTGCCAAGATTGAGCTACTTTAAAAAATCTATCTATTTATCTGTCTATCTATCTATCTATCTATCTATCTATCTATCTATCTATCATCTATCTATCTATCTATCATCATCTATCTATCTCTCTATATCTTCCAGCTTTATTGAGATGTAATTGACATGTAACATTGTGTAAATTTAAGCTGTACAAGGTGATGATGCAATACATGTATATGTCTGCAAAATTATTAACCACAGTAAGGTTAGTTAACACTTCCACCACCTGGCATAATTACCATTTTTTTTTTTTTTTTGTAGTAAGAACGTTTAAGATCTACTCTCTTAGCAACTTTCAAGTAGTCTATAATGGGGTACTGTTACCTGTCACCACCGTCCTATACATTAGATGCCCAGAATTGATTCATTTTATAGCAATTAGCATAACTTAAATTATTTTTGTCCTACTTTTTTTAAAGACAAAATTCACACACTATAAATGCACCCCTTTAAGGTGTACAATTCAGTAGGTTTTAGTACAACCAACATCACTAATTCCAGAATATTTTCATCACTCCACAAAGAAACCTGTACCCATTAGCAGTCATGTCCCATTCCCCCTTCCTCAGGGGCCGGGTGAGCTGGGGGGGCCTGGGGTTATGGGAGCCTGTAGAGAGCATCGAGGACTGTGGGAGTCAGCCTGGGGCAAGCTGGATCTGGGGTCCTCGATGAAGTCAGGCACTCACTTCACTCTCCTTTCATGGGGCAGGTGTTTCTCTTCACTGGGCTACCTGGGCTTGGGAGAAGGGATGGCAGTAATGTAAATTTATCTTTCCTACCTCCTCAATGTGTCCTTTATTTCTATGCTTCACCCAGATGCTATGATCCCTCACCTGGAAACTGCAGATCTTGTGAAGGTATTTTCCTGTGCAGATAGGTACTCAAATTAATGTTTCTGGGGGAGAAGCAAGTGTTAGAAATTCTATGCTGCTGCTGTTTTGCTGGTGTCATTCCCCCTTGTTGTAGTCTTGATTTTATTTTCCTAATGAATCATGGTGTTGAGCACTTTTTTTTTTTTAAGAGAGAGTGCACGCAGGGCCAGCGTTGGGCGGGGGGGGGGGGGGGGGGGGGGGGGGGGGGGGGGGGGGGGGGGGGGGCACGGCCGAGGGAGAGGGAGAGAGAGAATCCTAAGCAGGCTCCACACCCAGTGTTGAGCCCTATGTGAAGATCCATGTCATGACCCTGAGATCATGACCTGAGCAGAAATCAAAAGTCTGATGCTTAACCGACTGAGCCACCCAGACAAGCCACGTGGTGTTGAGCACTTTAAAGTGCATATTGGTTATCTGTGTATCTGTGGAGAAATGTCTATTTAGATCCTTTACTCATTTTAATATTGGATTATTTACCTTTTGTTGTTGAGTTTTAAGACTTCTCTATATATATCTGGATACAAATCCTAGATACATGATTTAGGAATACTTCCTTTCAATTTGTGGGATGTCTTTTCACTTTCTTGATAGTTTTTGAAACATGAAAGTTTAAAATTTTAATGCAATCCTATATACTTATTTTTAAAATTTTGTTGCTTATGTTTTGGTGTCCTATTTCAGAAACCACTGCTTAATCCAAGGTCATGAATGTTTATGCCTATGTTTTTCTCTAAGACTTTTATAATTTTAGCTTTTAACTTTAGGTCTTGATCCTTTTTGAATTAATTGTTGTCTGTGGTGTGAGGTAAAGGTCTTACTTCATTCATGTGAAGGTAGGGGTCTAATTTTGCATGTGAATATCCAGTTGTCTCAGCACTATTTGTTAAAAGGACTATTTTTTTTTTAAGATTTTTAAAATTTATTTATTCAAGGCACAGAGATACAGAGAGAGAAAGAGCACACACGCAGGGGGAGCAGCAGAGGGAGGGGGAGAAGCAGGCTCCCGCGGGGCAGGGAGCCCGATGCGGGGCTCGATCCCAGGACCCCGGGATCATGACCTGAGCCAAAGGCAGACGCTTAACCATCTGAGCCACCCAGGTGCCCCTGTTTTTTTTTTTCTTACTCAGTCACCAGAACAGCCTTGTCAAAAGTCTGTTTACTATAAATTTAAGGTTTTACTTCCGAACTGCCAATTTTATTCCATTGTTCTCCATGTAACAGTTATACCAGTACCACATTTGTCTTGATTAGTGTAACTTTGTCTTGTTCTATAGTTTTGTTTGTAGTTTTGAAACCAGAAAGTGTGAGTTTTTCTTTTTCAAGGTTGTTTTGCTTATTCTAAGTCTCTTGAAAAATTTTGGAACTTGTTTGTCCATTTCTTCGAAAAAGCCAGGCAGGATTTTGGTAGGGATTGAACTGATTTGTAGATCAACTAGGGGAGTATTACCATGTTCACAATATTAAGTCTTCAATTCATGAACATTGACTGTCTTTCAGTTTACTTTGGTCTTCTTTAATTTCTTTCCATAATGTTTTGTAGTTTCATTGTATGATACTTGTATTTCTTTTGTAAAATTTATTCCTAAGTATTTTATCTTTTTTAATGTTAGTGTAAAAATAATCATTTTCTTAATTTCATTTTAGATAGTTCATTGGAAGTGTATAGATTGTATGATTGATTTTTGTATATTGGTCCTGTGTCCCGTAACCTTGCTGAAGTTGTTTATAAGAACTAGTTGTGTGTGTGTATTTTTTAATATTTTCTATATACAATCTAAGTAAATTTTATTCCTTTTTATTGCCTAATTTCTCTGGCTAGAACCTCCAGTACAATGTCAAATAGAAATAGTAAGAGCAGAGAGACATCCTTGTCTTGTTCCTGATCTTAGAGGGAAAGCCTTCAGTCTTTCACCATTGTGATATTACTTGTGAGTTTTCTTAGAGGCCCATTATCAGGTTGAGGAAATTCTCTTCTAAGATGGTTAAGCATTTTATCATGAAAGGGTGTTGGATTTTGTCAAATGCTTTTTCTGCAACTACTGTGATGATCATGATCCCCCCTCCCTTAATTGTACTAATATAGTGTATTACATTGATTTTCATATGTTGAGCTAACTTTGCATCTCTGGAATAAGTCCCATTTGGTCATGGTGTATAATCCTTGAGTTATTCCTCAGGTCTCCCCAAACCATGGGCTCCAAGCTCTACTGGATAAGAAATGCTCTTTAGGGTCACTGAAGCCGTTAGTTTTACCCTGTTGTTAAATATGAAAATGACCTGACTTCAACAGCTAGACTGTGTTCAAATTAAAATACTTCCACCTGACCTTTTTGAGCACCGTAACTATGTAATGTCCTCTCTGGGCCCAAGTACTGAGCCCAGTCTGGTGTACAGTGGGCATGTGACCAGCAATTTTTAAATGAATTAATTCAGACATTCAGGAGTGAATTTTAAAGCAAACTCTGCCTCTTTGGGGGGACCTCTTCTATAGTTCTGAGCTATGGGAGGTACTGAGGTGAGGCTCTGGAGAAGCAAATATACCACCCGGAGTAGGTTTTCTCTAAGCACTAATGATGAAATCCTACCTTGTGATCATGCAGATTGGTTTCAGAGGTGAAAAATAGCAGCTGAATTGAAAAATCAGGGGTTTTCTTTGAGTATATTTAGTCTGATGGTTGTTTTATATATATATATGGTTGTTAGAGGTAAATATAACACTTATCTCCCCCCACATAGATTTTTTCTGTTTTTTCTCAGCTCTGTGTTTGTGAGAATGATTCCAACCTTGACCACTGTTTCCTTCCTTATTGACTCATACTGTCCATGGCAGAAGAGTGTGGTGGATATTTGTTGAACAAATAAATGAATTACAAATATAGGTTGAAGGGAGGATAGCTGAATGAAAGAAGAAACCAGTGAACAGGACTTTCCTCTGAGAATCTGAATAGTCGGCCACATTTTATGTTTAAGTGGGCCCCCTCCTACCTCCATTATCCCATCTTCTCTTCCTCTAATTCCAGTTCCTCTCTCACCCTATAGAATGTTATTAATCAAGGTGCAGGCCAGGGAGAGTGCCAGAAGCATCACCTAAGGGCAGGAGCTCAGGCCCCTCCCCAGACCTGAACAACAAAACTGTGTTTTAGCAAGATTCGGAGGTGACTCCTCTGCACAGTCAAGTTTGAGAGACAGTGATCTAAAAATGTGGCCAGATGCTTGCTCTGGATCATGGTATCTTTGGGTACAGTTCAACCTTAGTGAAAATCAGCATGAAAGGGTTCATCTCATATTAATAAAATGAAATCAGCAAATAGTTCTTGAATCCCTATTGGACAGGGGAGTCGGCATCTCTTTCTGTGCTGTGAAGAGATGAGCCTGTATAGTTACTCCTTCAAAAAAAAAAAAGAAACTTCGGGAGTGGCCTACAGGGACCTCCAAATTATCTGAGTCATTCTTTTGGATTCAAATTCTTTGTCTCATCAGTTGGGACAATGAGATAAACTGTTATGTGAGTTACATTAGCATGATTAAGAAAAACAGACATTGAATAGACGAAAGTTCAATTTCGATGGGGGAGGAAGCAAGAAAAAAAGTCTTAGAGTCAGAGACAGTAAAAAAGGTAAGGTTGCTTGTGGGCATCTGTGGGGACAGTGCCAGGACCTGGGGATGCCTGCAGGGGGAAAGGAGAAAGAACTCAAGATACACCTCAACATCCTCACCGTCTTACACCCACCTGGGCTTGGTTACTGAACCAATGCAATTTGACTTTTCTAACTCAGGCTTGATTTTCCTTTAATACGAACCACCCCAAAGGATTCTTGGTGTGGGACAGTGGCAACAATGGGATCAGACATGCCTTCTTCTCCAATTTCTTTGGAGAGGGAAAGATTGTTGGAAAACAATGCAAACATCTTCCCGGCACAGATGGGCAAAGCATTTTGCTCAGGGCAGGCAGATCAGTGCTAGCACATTGAGGAAGGTTCCAAGAACCACATCAGAAGTGCTTCAGGGAACGATAGAGTTGGCCGGTAAAGGAATAACAACAGGAGCTAAATATGGACTGGCTGGCTAATTGCCTCTGAAGGGGGAACCAAGCAGCACGGCGATTATCTTGTGGGGAAATGCTACAGGGAGTTTGCCTGGGCTGTAAGGCATAATTGAAGTCGATGTAAGGTGAAAGACTCCAGGAAGAATACCTTGCACTGATGGATTTACAGGGGACTCTCTCTCTCTTCTTTCTCTCCCCTTGGTGTGTTATACGTTTCTTATCTGTGTGGTGTGTGCATTTACAGTGTAAGAAATCTGAAAAGACAACTTGAAAATTGCCCGAAGGGAGACCACATGGTGTGTGTTAACCTAAGCAGATGATGTGAATAGCAACACCCAAGCCTCCTCCCAATTTCATGCACCTTAATAGGTGGACACCATTTGGAGAAAGTCTTTTGTGCAAAATGCTGGCGTGTGTGTAGTTTTGGGGGCCAAGGGCAGGGCACCCCAAGATGGGCCACTTTAGTATGAAGATGATGTGGAGTTAAAAAGGCAATCAAACCCCAGCAGATTCAGGAAAAGCTCTTTACTCCCCCCACAACTGCCCAAAAGAATTTAGATAGAGGACCTGCTCCAGGAAGAGAGCTATCGCCATGGATAACTACATTTTGGTATGAACTATGTGTGGTGGACAGGGAGGAATCTAGAAAGTCCTCTTTTTGTCCCATTGTTTCAGCGTAGCTCACCAAACATTTATCATTTACCCTTTCTCATTCTCCCTGAAGATTGCACTCCTTCCCTTTGAAGTCCCAGACCGCTACTCCCTTCTCCTTAGTTCAGGATGACATCTATCCCTCACGTCACCTGATCGACTCTGGAATTTCCATGTCTGGGTGGATGGATTCCCTGTACATACACTATTAAATTTGATTTTCCCCTGTTAATCTGTCTCATGTCAATTTGATTCTTAGTCCAGCTAGAAGGATCTTGAAAGGACCAGGATATCCTTGCTCCTTGACAATAGAAGGAGCATGGCTTTTTCCTTATTTCTTTTTTGCTTGCTTTAGAGGAGGAAACAAATCTTTTCTTCTTACCATTTGAGGTTCTCAGCTGGAGCTCTGTAACAAAAGACAGACTAACCAGAGAGAAGCATACACATTTATTTAATATAAGTTTTACATGATAAAAGAGCTTTCATAAGGAAATAAAGATTGAGGGGAGTCTGGCTGGCTCAGTCCCTAGAGCAAGAGACTCTTGATCTCCGGGTTGTGAGTTCGAGCCCCACACTGGGTGTACAGATTGCTTAAAAATAAAATCTTTAAAAAGAAAAAAGATCCAAAGCAATGAAATTTTAGTATTTTTTGTCATTCATTCATTCATTCAAAAATTACTCAGTGCTCATCATCACTATAAGTGTACTCTTCATCCCCTTCACCTATTTCACTGACCCCCCCCAACTTCCTTCTGGCACCCATCAATTTAGTATTTTTATAGTAGGTTTGGTGAAGAGTGGACAGTAGTGGGAAAATATGACAAACACAGGGATATGAGCTAAGTGTAGTAAGCAAGGGGGCACTCTACAGGGTCCATTTATTTGGACTTTTCTTGGAGTCACTCAGTCTTGGAGATAGGATGCTGCTTTCCTTCAGGTGTAGGGAAGGTACTTCCCACCAAGGGTTTTACGCAGGACTTGCTTCAGGGGTAGGTCAGGAAGTCCTCCCTGCAAAGACCGTTTCTTAAATTCCTTCAGTCTAAAATGTTCCAGACACAAAGGTACCATATTTTGGGACAGTTTTTCTGAATCCTGTCATTTCTGAAAGAACAGTAAAATAGTGAGGGTTTTAAACTTTATTTTTAAATCCATCGAACAGTTTGGCGGGCGAACAGAGAGTGCGGGGGCTCTTTTACTTGGATAAAGAACCATTGTCATAATGACATTTTTAAGTTGTTTTTCTTGTTTTTGTTTTAATAGATTCAAGTGGACCATTCTAAGACTATGGCCATGGCCAGTGGTCAAGGGTGATTCCTAAATCGGCTGCAAATATCCAGGAATTAGCTTCTGCTTTAAACATTTTTTTTTTTTTTTTTTTGAAGTTTCATGTGCCCGGTTCTAAGGAATGTGGTTCCCCTGCTCCTTTGGATACAAGGTCAGTTAGTTGCGTGAGCCAGGCAGGGCAGGCTGGGGAATGACTGGCTTAGATCTTCAGCTTTTGCAGGGCGCCTGGGTGGCTCAGTTGGTTGGGCGACTGCCTTCGGCTCAGGTCATGATCCTGGAGTCCCGGGATCGAGTCCCGCATCGAGTCCCGCATCGAGTCCCGCATCGGGCTCCCTGCTCGGCAGGGAGTCTGCTTCTCCCTCTGACCCTCCCCCCTCTCATGTGCTCTCGCTCATTCTCTCTCAAATAAATAAATAAAATCCCTAAAAAAAAAATTAAGTCAAGTAAAAAGCACAGTGTTTTGGGGCGCCTGGGTGGCTCAGTTGGTTAAGCGACTGCCTTCGGCTCAGGTCATGATCCTGGAGTCCCGGGATCGAGTCCCGCATCGGGCTCCTTGCTCAGCGAGGAGCCTGCTTCTCCCTCTGACCCTCCCCCTCTCAAGCTCTCTCTCTCTCTCATTCTCTCTCTCAAATAAATAAATAAAAATCTTAAAAAAAAAAAATTTAGATCTTCAGCTTTTGCGTGCGAGGCTGGAAACTGAGATGCGAGCTGAGGGGGAGAAAGCTGGAGAGCGAGGAGCCGAACTAGGGCGTAAAGCTTCCTGGCAGTGACCCTGACGCTTCACGACCGCTCGGCTTTCCGAGGGAAAGTGGAAGCTTGAGCGCCATTATTATTATTATTTTTTTTTTATTTGAGACAGAGAGAATGAGAGACAGAGAGCATGAGAGGGAGGAGGGTCAGAGGGAGAAGCAGACTCCCTGCCGAGCAGGGAGCCCGATGCGGGACTCGATCCCGGGACTCCAGGATCATGACCTGAGCCGAAGGCAGTCGCCCAACCAACTGAGCCACCCAGGCGCCCATTGAGCGCCATTATTGATGGGGAGCACCCCCGGAGCCTGGTGCTGAAGAAACAGCCCTATTCTGTTACTCCGTAGAAAAGGCTGTAACACTTAGGAATCCCGAGCCCTTCCCGCACGCAGCTGGCAGGCTTTTCAAAAGCAGATTGTTCCCTTGCCCGGCACAGCGCAGGCCACTCGTAAACACTGCCTCCTTGGAAAGTCTGCTGACTTCGATTTCATTTCCCTGCACCTCCCTCCCTTTGACTTGAGGATCTGGAGTTTCAACCGAGCCAACTCCTCCTTCGAGGGTTGGTAGGACACCGT
This sequence comes from Mirounga leonina, assembly GCF_011800145.1. Classification (NCBI taxonomy): domain Eukaryota; kingdom Metazoa; phylum Chordata; class Mammalia; order Carnivora; family Phocidae; genus Mirounga; species Mirounga leonina. The sequence continues at coordinate 34,491,612 of NW_023270389.1, read as the reverse complement.
GAGGTTGGAGGGCTAGCCCTGGGTGCTGGGTTTGTGCAGGGAAGCATTCATGGCGCTGTGAAGGGCGCCATTTAGTCATGAGGCGACCAAACTCCTCCGGAGTGGGGAACCGGAAGCTGCATGACACGCATCCAGCCACAGATGTACTAATTTAATTTCATGCCTCAACATCAGCTGCTCCTCTCCACTTAAAAGGAACATTTGCCTCCATCTGTCATCATCTCTCCCTTTCATTTTAAAATCCCTCTGCTCTCCTTTCTTCCCCTTCACCTCCCCCCGCCCCCACCACAACTTGATGAAATAATGGGACACATTTAAAATCCAAACTCAGGCAATTCAAATTCTGAACTGATGTGATTTTGTTCCATTCTGAGTCAACCTCCGAAGAGTGTCTGGGGAGTAGAAATCAAGGGGCCAAACAAAAAAGCAAGTGAGGGAGAGAAGATTTCGAATGCAAATCAACCTCCTCAACCCATTTGAAACAACCTGCTGTGAACTGGGCTAGAACGTATGGCCCATTAGCACCTTGTTAGGCTGTCAAGAGTCTGAGCAGCTTAACCGGGTGATAATGGGGAAGAAATGGCTTGAGACCTTTTCCATCCCAGCCCCAGCTTCTTGCTATTCTACCCCACCCACTGCAGGAGCCCAGGCGCAGGGCTGCTAAGAGCAGCTCAAGAGAAAACGAAGGTGGGAGAGAACAACTTCATGAAACACATCGTGATAATTGTTAAAGGCACCTTTCTAGCAAAAAAAGAATACAGAGGGTAACTTCAGTTTCCTTGGAGTGGGGTGGGGGGTGGGGCGATTCATTTTTTGTGGGAATCTTTTTGTGCTTGCTCTCTGCTGCTTCATTCGATATTGAGATTTAGTTTTTAAAAAACCGATGTTGGGGCGCCTGGGTGGCTCAGTCGTTAAGCGTCTGCCTTTGGCTCAGGTCATGGTCCCAGGGTCCTGGGATCGAGCCCCGCGTCGGGCTCCCTGCTCGGCGGGAAGCCTGCTTCTCCCTCTCCCACTGCCCCTGCCTGTGTTCCCTCTCTCGCTGTGTCTCTCTCTGTCAAATAAATAAATAAATAAATAAATAATCTTAAAAAAAAAACCAAAACGATGTTAAAGATGACATGGTAAAATCTTCGTGATTAAATCTTAATCCTCATAAGACAAATCCTCAAATATGAACTATATGGTTGACATACCTATCAGTAAACATTATTTACAAATGCTCTTAAGAATATAATACTTGCTTTATTTGGAGCAAGGATTCAGAGAGGGAAAGGTTTACTGGAAGCTCCTCCATCTTCTTCTCTTCCTCTGCTTGGGTGGAGAGCAGCTTCAGTGGTACTGTCTCTAATCTACCAGTGGCTGGTAGAAAGGCCACAGCTCTTGCTGATGAGAATACTTACTTCTAGATATCAAAGATATTAGATAGTCCATTACTAGGCAATAGGAATATTTTCTTTTTTTCCATCCCCAAAATGCACAATTTGTCAGGTTTAGTATGAAGTAAGCCAGGAGAGCCTTACTGACTTTGATGAACCAGTAGAATTGACAGTGGGGAGATAAAATCTGTTCTAGGGTTTTTGCCAAAAGGTTTAAGTGGGATGATGGTGCCTTTAAGGTCAGGCTTTAATGAGCCTGGACTAATTTAGGGTCAATGACCTTATAAACTTAGGACTTGTACCCACAGGGGTGGGGAACAAACAATATAACCACATGAATTAGCATGGACAAGGTCTGGAAAGAATAGTTACTAGGACATCTCCCAAATGAACTCTGCTGTTTTCAAACCAAACTTCTTTGAAAGTATTTTTATTTATTCTGTCGTCACCACCAGGACGGTTTTTATGTGGTTTTGCTTGGAGTAAGGGGATAGATTTCATAACCTCTTAAGGTCACCAGAATATTTCTGTGCTCCCAGACTACTATGCTTAAATACCAATAAGAGATAAATGACCCAAGGCTATTTGTTTTAGTGTTCATTTCAGCGTGGAGGTGGGGATTAGGATTTACAATAGTAGGACGAATCTTTTGTCTCTCTGTCAGAATAAAAAATGAGTAATAAATAGCCACATTATACTTAATTTTATAAAAGTGCAAAATAAGTGCAAAATTTTGCAAATTTTTCCATTGTGCCATGTAAGTGCTAACCGCTACTAGTCCTTTGCTTTCACTCCTAAGGGAGCTTTCTCCCGCTTTTTTCTATAGGCAGGATCCCTGAGGCTAACTCGACATCCCGCTATTCTTAAGGGATATGGAAATGTCCCTGGGACAGCTGTACTCTGCTGGCTGAGGAGCCCACAAGGTTAATGAACACCCACAAAGACTGAGGAGGAGAGCGAGCGTTCTTCACGGGATGATTAGCATGCCCGCATTCTTTCCTTTGTGGTAATGATGGTCAAGAAGGTGCCTGGTGATACAGGGGAAAATGAAGAGTTTCTGCTTCTTCTACCTCCAAAGCTTATTAAAATTCATTTTCATTCCAATAGCCGTCGTCTGATTTTCATCATCAAATAAGCATACACTGTACATATTTAACAGGCAGGAGACCTGTGCCGGGTTCATGTCGTTTTGAAGAGAAGGCCTGTTCTCTTAATGACTGTCCATGCTTATCTCTGCATGTAATTTTCTCCCCTTCCTCTTTTTTACCCTGGCTACTTTCCTGCTACCCTGGATCTGGGATCTTTGATAGGCAGCCCGGATGCCTATTATAATGATAATGCATTTGGAGCGGAAAGGAATCTCCTCGGCTAGTCTAGCTCATTATAAAGGTGAAGCCCCCGGGAGGGCAGGCTGGGAATGAACAGGTTTACAGAGTGATTTTTCCCTCTACGAGAGGGAAAGGATGGGGGAGGGAGGTCTCCTCGCTTCTCTGCTTTGGGTTTTTCTCCCCTAGAAGCTGGCCCCCTTTCCCAGCCATGGCGATTGTCCTCTAGCGCTTCTGGGGACCGCCATCAGTGGGAAGACATTTCAGCTCAGGCAGTTTTATACTGAACAGCTGCTGGGAACAGCTGGGCCTGCCCTACCGTTGTCAGTGAGAAACCAAGTGGCAAATGTGAGTGTACTGGGCTTCCTTAAAGGGTCCATGTGATCTGATAATTCAGCGCAACACAAAGATGTTGGCCTCTCTTTAGTGTGCCAGGTAGACCCTGCTAAGGCTTATTTTATTTTATTTTTTGGAAACCTAAGGGGCATACAGAATCCCTTTGAAAGCTTTGGGGATCCCAGAACAAGATCAAAAAGGATACCAAGAAAGCAATCAGATCAGTGATGAGAGTTTTATGAAACTCATGACAAGATAGCTTTTTCTAACACGATTCAATTTGTAAAGTATCTTGTTACAATTATAGTCCAATCAGAGCAGGACAACAAGTAACTTCCTTTTCTTTTCTTTTTATGTTTTTCTCACCTGCCTTAAAAAAAACCCACTTTGGATCTAAAATAATCTAACTTCGTCTCATGGGTTGAAAAATCATCTCTACCTCTGCAGAATCCTGGTGTAGAGGGTGGGGGAAGAAATTAGCTTTACAAAGCATATGCTGTGCCAAAATATAAGATAAGTGAGATCTGGGATAAAGCAAAGACAAATATTTCCTGCTCAGGGTCTGGATCTTGTGATTTCTTTCTTCTGTTGAAACATATTGTGTCTCCTAATTTTAGAAACTTGATTATTCGGAGGAAGTTCAGTCTGATGAAACAGTTCTCCTGTGTTTCAACAAAGGAATTGGACAAGTTCACAAAGTTTGTCTAAGCTCCTCATCTGAGTGTCTGGAAAGAACATTTGGTGGAAGCAGTTGCCAGGAGCTCATTTCTAGCCTTCGGGGTGGGGGGCCCCTAAGAGTTGCCTGGCCCAGCCTAATTTAGGTACCAAATGACCTGACGTTATCTGGCTTTTTATTGCTTCGGCCACATTGTTTTTCAGCTTAGGGAATGCCACTCAGGGCTGGTGGAACAATGAGAATAAAGTTGTATAGATGTAGAATTATGAGAGTAGCTGTTTCAACCTCATCAATACCAAGGTTGGCAAACATTCCCCTTTCTTATCTGTAACAAAAAACAGCCAAGGCAATGTGAAGGATTCCAAAAGAGGCAATATGGATGAAACCATTTATTAGATTTACAAGAGCTGAAGGGAAGTGCTAAAGCTATACATCTCCTATATTTTATGGAGAACAGGACCAATGACTCAGACGATCAGGACAGTATCTGCAAGGCAGAAATGAAATCCCAAAGTAAACTGAGAATAAATGCATGCATTTTAGGAGAAGAAGGATCAAAGGCCAGACTAAAAAGCACATGTAAGCCTTCAAATACATTGAATACAATTCTGTCTGTAACAGCTATGCAGCCACATAACTTTGTAAATAAAGACCTCATTTCAGAAGGCCTTAAAGGTTTTTCTTTCCCCTTAGTCCTTTCTTACATTGGAAAGCAAGCTCCAAATATCAGGTGACAGTGGGCAAAATTATCGTTTGGTTCATGTGAACTGCATGTGTGTAAATAAATAAAACTAAGAATGATGTAAAGAACAAATAATATCATTTAATTGAGAAATATACAAGTTAGATCTTCTCTTTTGACATGATGACATTATCAAAATAAGTCAAATTGACTGAGTACGTTTAAAAGTGTCCTGTGTACCTATGTGTTTGGAAATTGAGTAAATCTAAAGATGTTTGCTTTAGAATCTTGACAATATAAAATGCTAACATGTTCATCTAAGGACAAGGATTTCATTTATTCAGTTAGACATTGATTTCAAAATGCTTTTTTTTTTTTGGTCTGTGTTCCATCAGATAGAGCTGGTTTCAGCCCCTGAAAATGGCTGGTTTGGTATTTATAAGCTATGTGATCTGGGGCAAGTTTTATTTGTCTTTGCTTAGGCTCAGTTTTGTCAGTTATAAAAGGGGGTAATAATGGACAGTCCCTAGTGCAAAGATGATAAAATTAAAACAGTTATCTCAGTGCTCAATCAATAGTAAATGTTAGTTATGATGATGATGATGATGATGATGATGATGATGATGATGATGATGGTGATGATGATGCAAAAGAGTGGGTGGCAGAACCTTGGACCCTTCTAGAAGAGAGCTATGAAGCAAGGAGAGGGCATGCACCAGGAATTCTCTGGGTGTCTGGTTATTGTAGGGGATTGAGGTTAAAATACTAATTCCATTGAAAGAGTATTCACTGAGCATCCACCAGGTTCAAGTTACACATTCCCTGCTCTCTTATAGACTGGATCCTAGTAAAAGTTATAAGAAACACACACAGCTTACTTTGTTTCAAGTCAGAATAATGGGGGTGCAACAGGAGAGGCACATCCATGGGACTGACCTTGGGAGTTTAGGGAGAGACACCCACCCACCTTCAGCAGGGAGGGAGGTGGTCAGAGAAAGCTTAGAGGAAGGAGTGAAGATGCACCCTTTAAGAATGAATATAAATTTGAAAGGCAGAAATGTTCATTCATTTGACAAATATGTATTGAATACCTGCCAGATACTCTTTCATGTGCTAGAGGTTCAGCAGTGAGCAAAGCGGCTGAATTGCTCTGCTTGGTGGAACCAGGAAGGAACATTGGAATGAATGTTCTTTAGATTTGGAATAAAAAAATCTAAACTTTATGACAAGTAGCAGTGATTTCCACATAAATATCTTCAAGTCACAATACCTCACTTATCTCTATCCAACAAGCATAAAATTGTGATCCATTTCTCAGAATTAGAAGATGATTAGAGGCAAAATTTTATAGATAGACATAAAGAGATAAAATCTTAAAGTGGAACGTGTACTCTTCACTCTGTTTCCTTGACTCATCCTCATATCCATTAAGTTTTTCTATATGACATAAAGATAATAATTTTCTCAATATACCCATATCTATATTTATATCTTTTCCATCTCTCAATATAAATTTCCTTTTGAGAACTGCATAAGACTAAGAGTCTTCATTTTATTTTCTAACTTGCCCACTTGGCACATTTCAGCTCCTGCGCCTTTATTTCTACTTCTAGTTTACAACATGGCACTCCTAAATATCTCTCCATAGTGCCCCAAACAGTTTGCTGAAGGAAACAAAACAAATCCACTTTGGAAATAGGACTCAACGATGCCAGCCTGAGCTCTATGAATCCCCCCCAAGGGAACAAGATAGAAACCTAGTGTTGTTGGATCCTCGCACTCTGCTCCTAAAATACAAAATTACTGAATTAAAAATAACACTACTATTAGCAAATCTGGTGACATCATGATTAAAAAAATAATTGTGTCCATTGGACAGGCACAGTTGCCCTTGGTCTGCCTGAAGGCTTCAGCCTCTTGGGCAATATCGATCTTCATTGAGTTTTGAAATCCCAGAAGCTCATACAAACCAGATGGCCCCCCCCAAATTAAGATGAATGTATGTAATTGTCATTCAAAACTCTCAACATTAGATGTTGCCATTTGCATGAAGAGTTTGCCTCCTGTGTGTGTCCCTGTCCGTGGTACTAAGGAGCCTACCAGGACTTGTGGGAAAGCTGTTAATGAAGATAATAGTAATATAGAAAAGCATGTTTGAAAGCAAGGTTCTGGCAGTGCTATTTCTCAGAGATTCATGCACTACATTTAAAACTTTTTCACACTGCTGATTTACTAACAGTCTCTTTTTAATTGCCATCCTCTCTCTTTCTCTGATTGATTGACCTTGGGTCATGGGAAGAAAATGTCAGGGTTTGCAAGGGGAAAGGAACATGTATTTATTAAAGGCAGATAGTTGAACTGAGCTAGGATTTGTCACTTCCTATTATAAAATCTTATTTTCAAAGATTTTACAACACGACCATAAAAAATCATACTCTCGGTTAAAACCTAGAAATGACTCTTTGCAGGATAGCGAATTAGGGGAAGGTCCTATAACCTGCAAGTTATGCTTATGGAAAATAAGGCAATGCTGGACTGTAAGTGCCTAACTATCTACCACCTATTGTGTGGGATCATATAATTTGAAAATCAATAACCAAGTAATGTATTTAAAACTTCAAACCCCAGAGTTGTACAATGCTGACCGATTAGAATTGGTCTTTGAGCAAAAACATTGATAGACAGTGGTGTCAAGAAATGGTGGAGATGCTGAAGGTCATGAGCCAGCTGTTATGCATCTGTTGTACTTTCTACCAATATCATTATGAAGAAAAGGGTTAGTGAGTTGGCAAGAAAACTTAATGCCTGATACTTTTGAAATCATTAAATGAGATGGCATTTCCTCAGCTTATACCAGGGCCACCTGAGCCCTTTGAGAACAGGAATGGGGGTTGGGGGGGGGGCGCCTGGGTGGCTCAGTCGGTTAAGCATCTATCTTCGGCTCAAGTCATGATCTCTGGTCCTGGCATGAGCCCTGCCTAGGGCTCCCTGCTCAGCAGGGAGTCTGCTTCTCCCTCTCCCTCTGCTCCTCCCCCTTGCTCCTGTTCCCCCTCTCTCTCCCGCTCTCTCAAAATAAAGAAATAAAATGTTTAAAAAAGAAGAACAAGTATAGGGATTTCTCTACATAACTGATTTTAAAGGTAAAATCAGAAAAAAAATAATAAAAAAGTAAAAAACAGGGCAGTTTCAAATTCAAGATTTCTAGTCTTGTACTAGAAATTGGTTCATATATCTGTTGCTCAACAGAAAAAAAAAAAAGTCTTTTTTCCTCGAGTAGCTGAAAAAGTAAAACCTATAATTACAATGCAAGAAATATTTGAAACTTGCATTTCAGATCTCTACAACCATTAATATGTTTGTTCGGAAAAGATAAATTACAGATATTTGATTGTATGGGAAATTCTTCACAGCTGTGACTATCTAGATAAAGGAAAATAGAAATGATAATTTTGAGAAAGTGCTGCATTAATTCTGGTGAATGAGTTAATTTATTAAATCATTTACATTGAGTACTCAGAACAATGAATGGCACACAGCAAGTCCTTCTACTACAAATACGCTTTGTTGTTGCTGATGAAGTGTTTTTTATTGTTGTCATTAAACAGAGTAAAAAAACTTCCAATCTTGGCCATAAACCCATGTAATCAGTTAAATAGAATCACCAGAGGTGCTCGGGCAACTTTCTTTCCTCCTCTTTCCTTTCTTAATCTCCATCCCATTACGTACACCTCAATATGTGTTTTCTTGTCCTGATAATCTTGGATGAAATTATTATAGCTTAAATAAAAGTTAATTGTGAAAGGCAAAAGTTCTCTGTGGGTGATCTAATAGTGATAGAAGTGTCCTTAGTTCAAATAACAAAAACATATATTAAAAGGATAGTCAGCAGTTTAGTCTGGGAACCCACAGAATAAAATAATGTCTTCAGGTTCCTCACATGGAAAATGGAATTAATAAGACCTATCTCATAGGGGTGCCTGGATGGCTCAGTCGGTTAAGCATCAGACTCCTGGTTTTGGTTCAGGTCATGATCTCAGGGTCACGAGATCGAGCCCCGCATTGGGCTCCACACTCATCATGAGTCTGCTTCAAATTCTCTCCCTCCCCCTCTCCTCCTCACCTTTGCTCTCTCTCTCAAATAAATAAATAAAATCTTTAAAAATATACCTATCTCACAGGATGTCATGTAAATATCTTTGAAGTAATTAGAACAAGGGTTGGCACTTGATGTCTGTTTTCAAGCAATTTTTAAAAAGAAAATTAAAAAGGTTTGTTCTTATTCTTGTTTTTATTTTTCTCATCAGAACCAGAATGGATATGAAGGTCTTGGAGGGGCTGAGGTGGTTCTGAGTAGGAGCCAGAGAGTAAAGCACCGCTTCAGTAAACTAGCCTATAACTTATCTAATAAAATTAGCTCAGTTTCTAAGGCCCAGGGAGTTCCCACTTCATCTCCGTACAGACTTTCCCTTTTATAGCTCCCTGATGCTTTCCTCCTACAGAGAGAATATATTTAAGGCCCTACTCAGTCCGTCATGGGGCATATGAAGCTACTGTACTCATCTTAAGGCTGAAGGTCATACCTGGGAGTAATTTATAGATATCAGGAGTCATTGAATCAAAGTGTTCAGGATTTTTGGGTAGGTTCTACATTTTATTCCCTAACCCTTCCTTGGCTTTTACCTCTGCTCCAAACTAGAGGTCACCCCTCTCTATTTCCATGAGGATGTAGACAGCTCACATGTCTCGTTTCTGGCTGGATTCTGCAGGATTTACATGTAATCCAGGCAGCCTTCACCATTGGGAGGGCCCCTGGGCCTTTGGTTTTCCATTATTTTGTTTTTACCAAGTCATAAATTCTGTGACCATCTCTTTGTTTCAGGCCTTTCCCAGGTGGATGTCCTCCCTGTATAGTGGCCTGATTTATGACTTCCCCCCACATCCAACCCTCTACCACCAACTGTTTTCGTTTAATTCTATTTCTAGCTTTTGTTTTACCTAGGTGCACAAAAGTTCCCTAGCCCATACGTAACATATTTAATTTTATATTTATGTTGTAATTACTTTTGCCAAAGTCAGGCAGATATAAAAAAAATTAGGGGTGTTTGCACCACAACTCAATGGAACTGATGGAAATATTCATAACTCAGGTGACTTGAACTAATATTTTGGTCTAGACACAGGTTATATATCTGTTTTCTGTAGTTAGCCATTTTTCCCCTAGTAAACTTTTTTTTTTTTTTTTAGCTGGTTTGGCTGCATATTCTATAATTGCATATCAAAAGATGCTACACAAATTCATCTCCTCACCACTTAAAATGTGAAGTGCAAACTTTGTTTTGGTAATTGTTGATTTGTTTTCGGTAGGGCAATTTGATCTGTCCACAGACTCAGGATGACAAGGTGGAGGGGTGAAAGAGGGAAGAAGAGTCATTTTCCTAGACAATATTTATAAGGGGCCTACACTCTTCGGGAGTGCCAGAATGGTAAGCTGTCGTCTGGGCCCTCACATCTTCTGGGTCCAATTTCCTGAGATAACTCGGTGGGGGTGACCATGTATACACAGCTAAGAAATCATCTTGTATTCTTCAGAACCTTCTCCAGGATTTGCCTGTGGAAACGGGAAGGTGCAAACCCCATTTGTTTTAATATCTCAGGCATTCCCTTGTACTGCTAAGTTGCTTTCAATAGTCAACTGTTGAATCTTTGGCTACCCCTTGTGTGTAGAGTAAGGAGATAATTGTTCTGATCTCAGGGTGAGCCATCTGGTAGTACAAATTGCTCTGCTATCTGCTTCACTGAAACGCTTGTGTTCGTTATATTATGTTGAAATGTTCATGAAATGTGGTTTATACTAAGCAGTGTTCCTGGAAAATTTGATTCTATAAATGGGCAGAACACTTTTAATTGCAAAGGCTCGTCTCTCTCTTTAGATTTTGAAACTGCTTTGCTGATTTGATCTGGGGTACTGGAAAGGCAGCATCCTGTGATAGCTGATTATTGATGCCTAGGAGGGTATAGCAGTGACAACCCAAATTTACAAGACTCATAATGGTTTCTGAAACCTCCTTCAAAAACAGACATTCCTGAGTTCTGGAATCTGAAAAATAATATGTCTTGTTATTACCATTCCAATGGTCCTTGCTGATGCTGCTATTGGAGAGCTCAGTTAGCGTCTCATCTATCAACTTTACTCTTGTATTGTAATACCAGTCAGGGGAAAGTATAATTTGATAAATGCTCACTCCCAAATCTTTTAGTTTGCTGTGTTAATGTAAGATTAATGACCAGGATGGCTTGAGATGGGATTTTTTTGACGTGTTGCTTTCTTTATGCCTCCCGATATCACACAGATCTGCAAAATGTATCTATGGCACAAAGGGAGAAAATAATGATTTGAGTAAGAGAGAGGAGTAGGGTCTTCAATTAACAAGACAATGTTAACATTTATAGGTGGATTTCATAATTCTTCAGGCACATCTGGTAGAAATTTGAGAAGTAAAAGTAGGGAAAGGCAGAGAGACAATGTTAGGATACTAGCAATTTCCTCCTGCCGTAATACTTCTTACTCCACTGTGAATAAAGCCAATGCTAATTTATTTATTCATCCAACCTTTGAACTACAGTTTAAAAAGCCATAAAACAAAGATTTGGGCAGAAGGGCAGATTTGCTCTGATTGAATACTCCAATGATTTGTATCATCTGGGGTCTGTTGACATAGTATGGGTATTAGAGGACCTGGAATCACCAGGTTGGGTCTCTTCCACTGAGATCTTCATCATCCATGATGATTTGTACACACCAAATATTTCTTCAGGTGAAATCATTTTATAAATGATGCGTGGAGATTCTATATATAAGGCAAAAAGTTAGTAGTTCCAGATTCAAACAAAAAGTTATGGATGTGACCTGTGAGAGTCTTCCATCACTTGCTAGTAGGCTGGACTAGACAGATGGGAATTTTGGCCCTTGTGTGGTAAATTAGTTTTAAAATTCCTCCTTTGTCTTTCCCACCTGTTTTGGGCAGCCAAGACTGAGAGAAGAGCTATTTATTTGAAACATCTCTCCTCTCTTTCTTCCTCATCTTTCAACAATTTGATTCCCTTTTTATTATCATTATTTATGTTTTGTATAACTAGAAAAATAATTTGTCATGGATTACATCTTATTTGCAGGAGGCTCTAGCAAGATGGCAACAAGGCATACACAATATATCATAATTTACCAGCTTCTCTTGCAACTATACAGAAGTAATGGTGGAAAAAAACATATATAAACAACTCTGAGGACAGATTTTGAATGATCCAGTAATTTTGATTTATACTTGGTATTTGATGGAACTGTATTAGCAGTTAAAGTCAATGGCTAAATGATTCCCAGCACAAAATGAGCCAGAAGTACAAAAGAAGCTTTACAATGCACGATTGAGAGCTCCGAGCTTCCCAGCTTAAATTTCCAAAGTGCAGTGTAAATTACAGGCCTGGTTGTCACTTTTAACTAACAGTTCTACCCAATATGGTCTAGCTGGGTAATTTGTCCACTATTCCTTTATGAAACCGTAAACACCAGCTTAATTCCATTGGCTTTTTTAACACAAGCAGCCTCATTTCTCATATCTACTGCAGAGGAGGGGTGACTCTCCTGCCTCTGATGACAATAAGCTCCACTAAACAAACATGTGGAACCTGGGATGGGATGGAAATGCTTTCTGGGTCTGTTAATAGCACATGCTGCTGATCATCTTGAGGAGATCTCAAGCTCCCCGAGGCCTCCCCCGGGTAGGACTCTCCTATTCTTGTGTTTCTCTTCCTTCGCCAATATCCCCTCCCACCTCCCAGCAACCGATCCCTTTGTACTAGTTTCCCCAATGGCTTTCCCTGTCACCGAGAGGAAAGAAATCAAAGCCCGGCACTGTCCCAACATTAACAGAAAAAGAAAAACAATCCAAATTTCAATCAAAGCCTCAAATCCAACCAAGCCAAATAAGCAATTAGGCAGTCAGGGGCTGGTTGGGCAGCCACTGATAAAGACTGATTTTTACTACTTCATTAATTTGACTTGTGTACCCTGGGCAATTTGGTCCCCCCCCCCCACAGCAGATTTCTTAGCCAGAGATGGATCTCTGAAATTTACAGATGTTATGAGGGAAAGGCCATTCAGGCATGAGATCTTTGATCCTTGCAGGCCAGGTGGGAAAGCTCAAAGATGTGCATGGCGCTTCCCAGCTCATCTGCATTGTAGCGATGATGCAGAATGTTTTATGCAAGGGGCTGGATGTGGACCAGAGAATCCTCTTTCTTCTTTAACCTAAATGGGGCATCAGGCACAGAGCACGGTCAGCCTTTACATCTGCCCACTGGTCTTTGTTGCTCTGTTTTGAATCAAAGAAGATGATCCCTGCTACTATCATTCATTTGAAAAGTGTCATTGGAATCTTTCAATCATATGCATTCACCAAATATTTACTAAGTCTTACTTTCGTTAAGCGTTGTAGTAGACGTTAGGGATGTAAAAATGAACACCGCTTGGTCACGGTCCTTGCAGAACTCAAGGGCTAGAGGGGAAGACTGACATGTGAATAGATGATTATAACCACTATAATCATAATAATATGTGTAAATAATTGGCATAAGAATCCTGAAGAGCACTGAAGAGGGAGCGACTAACTGGGAGAGTTAGGACAGTGTTCTAAGAACAAGTGATATTAGAGTGCGTTTCTAAAAAATACCTAAGAATTTGCAACTTGTGATGGGGAGTTGCTGTGGTGGTGAGGGCCTGGGAGCACGTGGTCTCTACTCAGTCGAGAAGATCTCGTTGAGCCATTGCTGTTCCCAGCATTATGCCAGATGAACTCATTATGCCAACACCACTCCAATATTCACCCCCTGACCCTCCCGTGAGCCATCTCCTCCAGGATGGAAAAGAAGGGGGTGGGGCTGTGGGGTGGGGAGGAGGGAATGGTGAGATTCATTACCTAAAGGTCATTTGGAGAACAAGATGAACATGATGTGGCTCTTCTTTGGAAGCTCATCTTCTCCTGAGCTGCCAAAATGCCACCATTTAAGAAGACACTCGCAGAGTTTTACTCTTTAATTTCTCTGCTCATTAAGCCTTCACTTCTGAGGTGTGAAAATGACTCCAGGCTGGTAATAAACTGCTGGAGAAGTCATTATTTTAAAAAGGATCTTGCTCCCAAAGGGGATGGAGTGGTACAAAGCACAATTGCTCCAAGATCAGCTCCTCTGTAGGACAATGATTGTTCAAATGTTTCAGTTATAAGAATAAAAAAGGGCTGTCTGGTTACAGAAAGAAAAGATGAAGCACAAAGTACCCATACCTACTCAATAACCACACTAGTCTATTTTGGAGGGTGGGGAGAAGGCACATTTCAATGGGGGAGAATTTTAGTATTGTTAGCCTGTGCATTATAATGCAAAGACAGCTGAAAGGGTACTGAAAGGACCAAAGGAGACAGAAGTCACTTTCAGAGAGCTTTGTGATGTTAAAGAAGGGATCTGGAATAAGTTGGAATAACAATAATGCTGCTAATAATAACAAAATGCTCTTGGAGTGGTAAATGTCACTCACCTTCACTTTCGAGAGAACTTAGTCCTGTGTAGACTGGACCTCTTCAGTTTTGCTTTTTCACATGGTTCTCATTTTACCCCCAAATTAGTAAGGGGCAGAAAAGTTTCTTTTGACTAACACAGAATCTCTCCTTACCCACAAGGGATACTCTCCACACCCCGCAGGGGACACCTGAAACTTTGCATCGTTCCCAACCCTATATATGCTATGTTTTTTGCTATTCATACATACGTATAAGGTTTAATTTATAAATTATGTTCAGTAAGAGATTAACAACAACTAATAATAACATAGAACAATGATAACAATATACTGTAATATATTGAATGTGGTCTCTCTCTCAAAATATTATACTGTACTCACCCGTCTTGTGATGGATGTGAGATGATAAAATGCCTAGTGATGAGATGAAATGAGGGGAATGATGTAGGCATTGTGACATACTGTTAGGCTACCCTTGACCTTCTGACACTATGTAAGAAGGGGAATCATCTGCTTTTAGACCGGGGCTACCTAGAACCTTGGAAAGTGAAAGCACAGATAAATGGAGACCGCTGTACTTTCCTAAGGTAATGAGTCCCAGACTTTTGGGACATCAACTTTCTGTTGAGTGTGAAAGTGGAAATGAAAGAGAGCCTGTGTCTTTTCCCTCCCTCCCTCCCTCCCTCCCTCCCTCCCTCCCTCCCTCCCTTCCTTCCTTCCTTCCTTCCTTCCTTCCTTCCTTCCTTTCTTCCTTCTTCCAGTTGTTTGTTCAGGGCTTATGGCTCTATTTCTCCCCTTAATACCATCATGAAGAATGCAATCTCTGCATTTCTCTCTAAGTAAAAGTAAATTAAGACAATTTGATTTTGAGAAATTTTTGAGCCTGCAGTAGAACCCAGTGAGATAATCAGACAGCTCCTGTGCTGTTGCCTAAGTGGGATTGTGGGAGGTGTAGAGGGAAAAATGATTGATTGAATGTGGATAAAATGTTATTCTAAGGATTCTGCTTTTCATCCCGCATTTTAAGTCCTTGAGCAATCAGCCCCCTCTGCTTGGGCCAGTTAAGGGGCATGATTAGAGGGAAATTGAAGCTGCTGGCTGCTGATACAGGGATAATGTTTCTCTTCAGGAGGCAGTGTCTTCTCTGGGGAAGAGAGTTCACTCAGTCACCTCACCTCTGACCTAGAGCCATTGGACCTCTGATGGGGAGAAGGAATAGTAAAACCCCTGTGGCCTATGCAAGCCTTTTGGCTTTTCTCCTGAGGTTACTAATTATTTCCCTCCACAGCAATTTGGTCACATGTCCTCACTGCAGAATCACCCAGGGACTTGGCCTTCACTTCTGAAGACTCATTCTCAGGTTTCCTTCTGCCACAAGGTACATGGCCATGTACAAACACATAGCAGATGTTACTCAAGGCAGAAACTGAATAACTGCCCCTTTGCTAACTGCTCTCTGACTCTGTGGTCCAAATAGCAATCACCAGTTATAGCTCACCTCTTCTCCCACCCCTTATATTATCTGGCCAACTTCCACGTGCTCAGTTATACTTCAGCCCTTTGACAATCAATTCTGCATCAGCTGGGAACTAATGAGGAGACTGAATTTTACTCACTGAAACAGAGCACAAAGGAAAGAAGAGAGAGAAAGAACACATGGTGATCTTCACTGGAGTGATGTAGAATGCTCTCCTATTTTTTGGCTCATATTGATGAATGAGGCTAGTCCAGGAAGTTTGGTAAATAGAACCCCTATGTCTTGTTGGAACAGCTCAAAGAGTTTGCCCTCACAACCCATGCCAGAACACTATCACTACCCCTAGCACCAACTTCACCATCACCTCCACCATCTCCTCCATTTCCACCTGCACACTCAATGCCCTGA
>NW_023270389.1:34429713-34475754 GCF_011800145.1 Mirounga leonina | reverse complement strand
CCTCCATTTCCACCTGCACACTCAATGCCCTGAGGATCACCTCCACCATCTCTTTCATTTCCACTTTCACACTCAAAGCCCCAATGATCACTTCCAACACCACCTTCCTCACCACCCTGCTCCCAATACTGCTACTACTTCCACCCTACCACCATTACTTCCATCACCACTAGCATTGTGCCCTTAGTCATTTAAAATCAGTAAATGATCAGGCAATGGCATCTTCCTTATATTTGAATAAGGTATTGGTTAGTTTGCTTTCCCTCTAGTTCCTTTTCTTTTGGGAGCTCCAACTGATCATTTATTTTTAATTTAAAATTTTATTTAATTTTTAAAATGTAACTTTTATTTTATTTAAAACTTAGATATTAGCACTGAAAATTCTCAAAATACAAATATATCCCTTTTACACAAATGGTAGCAGGCTGCATGCTACATTTATTTTTAATTCTTCCTTAATGCAATGACTTGGATATCATTCCAAAAGAGTATATCAAGGGCTTCATTCTTCTTTTATATTTGTTTGAAATTAAATTTTAGCTCTTACTTGTATTAGTTCTTTCCCTTTATGTTATTGGGTTTATTTTGATGTTTTCATTCTAATTTCTTTTGAAGGATGCTTAGCTCATTGATTTTCAATCTTTCTATTTTTCTAATATGAATAATTATGATGATAAATTTCTATGCATTCTATTAGCTTCATTCCATGTCACAGTATTTACATTATTTTGTGATTTTTCAGTTCAAGATATTTTAAAAGTTCTATTATGCTTTATTCTTTGACCTATTTAAAAGGATATTTCCTGACAGCCTGACAGGGATTTATCAAGCTATCTTTTTGTTATTGATTTTTAGCTCAATTGCATTGTTGTCAGAGAATGTATTCTGTAGTTTTTTGTAATTGTCCTTTTGCTCTATGTCTCTGTATATGATTATTTTTAAAAATCTAGTAGCTGAGGCTCTGTTAAAATAGTTTCTCTTAAAGGCAGGTCTTGTTAAGAACATAAAGCTCTGGTATATTTTAAATGGTTTCTTTTCCCCTTTTCCTCTGGTAGCATGAGGAGATTTTTCTCCAATACTCACTATGAGAACTTGGTACAATTTGTGGAGGTAAAACTCACAAAAGTGTCAGTGCACCCACCCCCAAAACTGACCCCCTTGGAGTTTTTAACTCTCAGACTTGACTGCTCTGAGCACCTAGCAATTTGTCAATTACAGTTTAGGTTTTGCTACCCCAGTCCTGGTTTCTGTAGAGGTTTTTTTGCTCCTTTAAATTGTGATTCTTTATATCTTCCTCTCAGTCTCTCCAATTCTGGGGGCATCAGTTTGCTTCTGTGACCTCAATTCTCCGATGGATTTAAGAAGAATTGTTGAGTCTCGGTTTGTTTAGCTCTCTCTCTCTCTCTCTCTGTGTGTGTGTGTGTGTTTGTGTGTGTGTGTGTGTGATGATGGGAATCACGACTT
Source organism: Mirounga leonina (assembly GCF_011800145.1). Classification (NCBI taxonomy): domain Eukaryota; kingdom Metazoa; phylum Chordata; class Mammalia; order Carnivora; family Phocidae; genus Mirounga; species Mirounga leonina. The sequence continues at coordinate 34,474,290 of NW_023270389.1, read as the reverse complement.
CCAAGCTTCTTACATGCTGAGTTTGAAACACTTTTCCTCAAATGCTGTCATTTTCTTAAACTGAAGTATAATTGACATATGGTGTCCTATTAGTTTCAGGTGTATATCATAGTGATTTGATATTTTTAAACATTATGAAATGATCCCCATGACAAGTCTAGTTACCATCAGTCACTATACAAAGTTATTACAATATTATTGACAATATTTCCAGTGCAGTATATTATATACCCTGACTTATTTATTTTGTTAACTGGAAATTTGTACCTCTTAGTTCCCTTCACCTATGTTGCCTGTTTCACCAAGCCCTCCTTTCTCTGTTAACCAACGGTTTGTTTCCTCTATCTATGGATATTTCTGCTTTGTTTTGTTTGCTTGTTTTGTTTTTCAGATTCCACATATAAGTGAAATCATAGGGTATTTGTCTTTCTCTGTCTGACTTATTTCACTTAGCATAATACCTCCTAGGTTCATCCATGGTATTGAAACTGATAAGATTTCAATCATTTTATGTCTGAGTAATATTCTATTGTATGTATATACTACATCTTTATCCATTCATCTATGGATGGAAACTTGGGTTGCTTCCATATCTTGACTTTTGTAAATAATGCTGCAAAAAACATAGGGGTACATATATCTCTTTGAATTGGTGGTTTCATTTTCTTCAGATAAATACCAAGAAGTGAAATTACTGTATCATGTGGTCTTTAATTTTTTAATTTTTTGAGGAAACTCCATACTATTTTCCATAGTGGTTGCACCAATTTACATTCCTACCAATAGTGCAGAAAGGTTCCCTTTTCTCCACATCCTTGCCAACACTTGTCATTTTTTGTCTTTTTGATACTAGCTAATCTGACAGGTGTGAGGTGGTATCTCATTGTGGTTTTGATTTGCTTTTCCCTGATGATGAGTGATTTTGAGCATGTTTTCCATGTGCCTTTTGGCCACCTGTATGTCTTCTTTGGAAAAATGTCTATTTAAATCAGCAGCCCATTTTTTAATTGGATTCTTTGTTTTATTTATTTATTTATTTATTTTTAAATATTTTATTTGAGAGACAGAAAGAGAAAGAGAGAGAGCATGAGCAGGGGGAGGGGCAGAAGGAGAAGCAGACTCCCCACTGAGCAGGGAGCCCCACACTGCAGGGCTGGATCCCAGGACCCTGGGATCATGACCTGAGCCGAAGGCAGATGCTTAATGGACTGAACCACCCAGGTGCCTCGGTTTTATTTATTTATTTTTGTTATTGAATTGTATGAGTTCTTTATGTATTTTGGATATCAACTCTTTATTGGATATATGATTTGCAAATATCTTCTCTAATTCAATAGATGGCCTTTTTATTTTGTTGATGGTTTCCTTCACTATGTAAAAACTTTTTAGTTTGATATAACCACATTTGTTTATTTTAGCTTTTGTTGCCCTTACCTGAGGAGACTTGTCCAAAAAAAATATTGCTAAGACTGGTGTCAAGGTGCTCATTGCTGATGTTTGCTTCTAGGAGTTTTATGGTTTCCAGTCTTACATTCAAGTCTTTAATTCATTTTGAATTTACTTTTGTTATATGGTGTAAGATAGCGGTCCAGTTTTATTCTTTTGCATGTAGCTGTCTGGTTTTCCCAGCACCATTTATTACAGAGACTGTCTTTTCCTAATGTATATTCATGCTTTTTTTGTCATAGACTAGTTGACCATATGTGTGTGGGTTTATTCTGGGCTCTCTATACCTGTTCCAGTTATTTGTGTGTCCATTTTTATGCCAGCACCATACTGTTTTAATTACTATAGCTTTATAGTGTAGTTTGAAATCAGTGAGCATGATACCACCAGCTTTGTTCTCCTTTCTTTGGCTATTGCTTTGGCTATTCAGGGTCTTTTTCTTTGTTCTAGTTCTGTGAAAAATGCCATTGGTATTTTGATGAGGACTGCATCGAATCTGTAGATTGCTTTACGTAGTCTGGACATTTTAACAATATCAATTCTTCCAATCCATGAGCATGGTATATCTTTCCATTTATTTGTATCTTCAGTTTTTTTTCAGCAATGTTTTGTAGTTCTCAGAGTACAGGTCTTTCACCTCCTTAGCTAAATTTATTCCTAGATATTTTATTAATGCTGTCATTTTTAAAAGCAGATACTCTAACTTTTGTTGTGGGGAGGAAACATTTTTTCTTTTACCCTTCTAAGTTCTTTGGTTCATCTAATAATTATATTAACATAAGAGAAATTAACGAGAGAAAAATGAATTTAATTACATACAGGGGTCTTTCAAACACAATGAGATGAAAGGACAAGCTGGGAAATTGAGGCTTATATGTCATCTTGAGTTAAGGAATGGATTAGAGGCCTGGGACTTCACTGGGGAGAGAGTGATTCACAAGATGATAAGAAAAGCAGATGTTTGGTAATTAGACATTTGTCCTGCCATACAGATAGGTCATTTAGATAAAAAAAATCATCTCTTGGTAATAGCTCTCTTTCTGAGCCATGTGCCCCATCTAAATTATTTTAGGTAGTTTAAGGGAGAGGCATAAGTTTTTCTTGAGTCTGATGGGTCTTGATTGCCTTTAGCTCAAAATAGTCCGCATTCAAAAGTGATATGTTTTAAGGATACTTGTTCTGAACCCCTTCATTTTCATTTTCTTTAAATAGTAAGTATAGTGGTTTTCAAATATAATTCCAATGGTTTTTGTATCTAAAGTTTTTAAGGATCTGTTTCTATTTCTTGTTGTTGTCTGTTGGTTCTTACTCCTACTACCTTTTTCCCTTATGTCATTGAAACTGTTCTGTGCCACCCATGGCTCTTGAAAATTATTTGTTTAGGTTCTCAGAGACCCTGGATGAAGATACCTTCCTCCAGAGTTGATTTGGGTTTGTGTTTTCAGGTATCTGAAGATAAGAGAGCCAGGCTTGACATTTTTGGACCACCCTGACCATGACAATTTGAGTAATTTCTACCAGATTGTCAAAACTTGGTTTACAACTGTTAAAAAATGGGTTTGTTTTTCTCTCCCAGGTGACCGTTTTATCCTCCCCTCCCCCTACTTCTTGTCAGGATGTGGGAAGTTTATTTCTAAGGAGGCTCTATCCTGAGAGGGTAGCACTCTGATATCCTGGCTCTGTGTGTGTGTGTGTGTGTGTGCTCACAAGCACATGCCAAAGGGGCATTGTTCTATAGTACTGCTCACCTTGGTTAAGATTTGGGTTTTCAGTTTGTCATTTTACCTAGAAAAGCCAACAAAACTTTAGCTCAGTTTTATAGCCATTTCCTGTTGATTGTCAAATGCCCCTAGGGGAAAAGCAGCATGGAATCCCAACTTACTCCTCTGAGTTCTCAGCTTTTTCTTTATTTTAAGCCTGGTAATAACTCCTTTCAGCTCTTTGATACTTTTTTAAAAGAACAACTATTTTGAATTCATACCATTTGTGTGTCTCTATTTCTTTGGGGTCAGTTACTAGAAGTTTATTGTGTTCCATTAGTGGTGTCATGTTGCCCCGATTTTTTCTTGATCCCTGTAGCCTTGCAAAGGTATCTCTGCATTTGAGGAAGCAGTCACCTCTTCTAGACTTTATGGACTGATTTCAGTAAGGAAAGACCTACACTTACGGGTGGGCAGGGACACACTGGAGCATGCTGTGACTCCAAGTTTAGGGGTGCAAGGCATCAAGTGCAGGGGCATAATGTGGCTCCAGTTGGGAGGGGTGTGAATTCTCATCAGTTCAGGCTACTGGGGTTCACAACACCAACAACTGTGTGGTTCTTGGCAAGAGTTGCAGGGGTTATGCAGTAGCTGCAAGGGTTTTTGGGGTCCTCAGCAGCATGTCCAGATCCAGTGGCTGGGGACTAATGCAGGCAGCGGTGGTGGGCAGAGTGGGTGGTGTGCACATGTTCTGTTGCAGGGGCTCAGGTGCAGGTGCCTGTGAAATAGCAAGGCCCAGCTGTAGATACACATTGTGGTGAGGGCTAAAGCCGGCAGGAGGGGACCAGGCCAACTGTGGGCTTACTAGCAGCTGTGGGGGTCCTGGCTGTCAGCATGAACTCATGTTGTTTTAGGTTCTCACCAAAGGCAAATGTGGCGATGGAAGCTGGTGATGGGGAGTCAAGATGGCAGTATGCAAGTGCACAGCTGTGGGGGCTAGGTGCAAGTAAACCCAGGGGCGCTGGCTAGTGACAAGAGTCAGGGTTGGATCTATCTGGGCCCACAGCTGTGGGGGCCCTGGCTCTCTGTGTGCACTCCTGTGACTGCTGGGGCTAGCCAGGAGTACGCAAATGGCAGTGGGATCGCTGCCAGCGTCTAGGCTGGTGCTTTGCATGCCTACAGCTGCAGATGCTGGGGCTGACAGCTCTTGTGGGAATCCTGAGCTCCACGGAGAGGGGAGAGGAGACAGTGGGAAGAGACTTGGGCAGCAGGTTTTGGGAAACATGATAGCATGTGGGGAGAAAATCCTCAGCAGTGAAGTCTTCATGGGCAAAAGCTGTTGGGGTCCTCTGCACAGCTGGAACCCATGACCAGTTCTCAGTGAAAGCTGGAGATACCTGCAGCATCTACAAGAGCTGTTAATGTCCTCAGCAGTGAAGGCGGTCAGGGTCTCGTGCAGAGCAGGCAACTGGGAACTGTGTTGTCTCGCTCTGCTTGGCTGATACGTAGCCCAGCCCTTCTATCATCTTCCTAGATTTCTTCAGATGTTTCAGCCCTTCTCCATCTCTGGGTGGGGTGGAACGGAAGCAGGTCCTTTGTGAAGTGCCCTGAAAAGTTGGGGTAGGTGGTTGCTCACTCCACTTTCCCTTTACTGGTGAGGGAAACTCTTTTGACCTGAGGAGTTCCCTCTTGGTGCTGAGCAGTACTGGCCTAGGATGGACAGATGTAGGCAAAATGAAACTATTCCTTCTACCCTTTTTGTGTGGTATCTTCAGCTATTTTGTTTCACTAAGTTGCTGAAGCTTCTTAACTGGACTCCTGAGCTCTCCCAGGGCTATTTTTAATCAAGGATAGCTATCTAATTGTTGATCTTACTGGGGGACAGAGGTTGGGGTCACCTACTCCACTACCTTGGTGATATCACTGTCTCAGCTCTTTGATACTTTAAAGAAAATACTAAAGAAAAATGTATCCAGCATTTTATTTGTTTTCCACTGGAGAATTAGTCCAAATAACTAGTGTCATTACTAGAAGCAGATGTCTCCTATATGTTTTCAAGTTGTCCTTGATTACTCTTTTGGACTTTTGCTCATAAATGTGTCAATATATTTTTTCTACCAATCTGAAAAAGCCCATTTTCAAAACCGTTTAGTCTCAGAACTTTTTGCAGCCAAGTAGGAGCTTGCTTTGTCTCTACTGGTTTATTCAGAGGTACACAGGGAAGGGTCATGCATACAGCCCCTGCAATCTGATCCATTTGGCTGGTTCTGATCCTGGCAGAGTGTAGGGGGATAGGTCCTGTAACCCTGACCTCAGCTGGCTAGTCTAGCTAGATGTATGGTCCTGTAGGCATAGGATTTCAAATGACTCCTTCACACACCTAAATCATTCTTCATACCCTCAGATTTTACTCCACTAAGGATTTTTCTATTCTATTCTTTTCTTTCCTTCCTTTTTTTTTTTTTTTATCTTTCTATTCTTGGGTCACTATTGACATTCCAGTTCTCTACCTCTTTCTCAGATCTAAACTGTCCCTTGTGAGATGTTAATTTTTTTGTTTTATTTTTCAGACATCTCCTAATTTATTACTCCTCTTTGAACCACATTAGGAGTCTAGAAGGTCTGGATCCAAGATAAAGTCTTTCTACTTTCCAGGCTAAATCTCTTTGCTGAGTCACAAACAATGACATTTATTGAGTGCTTACTATGTGTGCTGTTTTACTCATTATCTTGCTGAAATTTTACTCATGTCATGCATGATTATTTGGAATGGGTACCCATGTCTCAGAATCTTCTATTTTTTCCATACTGCTTCCAAGTTTGAAAATGCAACTTCTCTTGAGAAGGGTAAGATAGTCAATGTAAAGCACCTTAAAATCAATCAGCTTATCAAGGACAGACAAAGCAGTTACTTTTGAAGTACTTAAGTCTCGGTGCTAGTTTTCTATTGCTGATGTAATGAATTACCACAAATTAGCTGATTCGTATAACATAAATTTATTATCTTACAGTGTCTTTAGTTCAGGAGTCAGAAATGGCACTTGAGGGTCTAAAATCAAGATGTCTACAGGGCTGAATGCCCTACTGGAGGATCTGGGGAAGAATCTGCTTCCAGGCCCACTTGGGTTGTTGGCAGAATCCAATTCCTAGTGGTTGTAGGACTGAAGTCCTCATTTCCTTGCTGGTTGTTGCATTTAGCTTTTAGAGGCTGCTAGCATTCCTCAGCTCGTGGCCCCCTTCCTCATCAAAGCCCCCAATGGCGGGTCAAGTCTCTTGCATATTTCAATCTCCTGACCCCCACTCCTGTCTCATCTTTCTTGCTTCCCTTTGTTATATCTCTGACTCACTCCAGCGGGAGAAATTTATTTAGCTTAGACTGGGCCTGCATGAATAATCCAGGATAGTTTCCCTGTTTTAAGGATTGTAAGAATTACATCCACAAAATCCCCCTTGCCATGTAATATGATGTATTCACAGGTTCTGGGATGTAAGGCATGAACATTTTGGCGGGGATGGGTGGGTGAGTAGGGGCATTGTTTGGTGTACCATAGGCTCAAACAACACATGAGAAAGGATATGAAAGGGGTTGGGGAGAGAGGCAGGCCAAGTCCTGGAGTGTTGCCTGTAATAAAGCCAAGGGACCACTGGAGGACACCACAGTGATGGGCAGGAATGACAGAGAGGAGCAGAAGGCACTGGTCCAGTGTGCGGGTGGGAGATAAGAATTTAAACTAGAATGTCAGCTGGAGGCAGAGATCATGGAGGACAATATTGCCTTCTTAAATTTACCTGGACTGACTTTGCTGAGGAAAGCTAGTGGGGGACGGGGTGGGACTGATCCCTGGAGCACTTGACTTCTTTGAGGAGCATGTGGATGTCTGTCTAGACCCTGGCCTATTGGGCACGTAGGCCAGTAGCAGAAGACAAAGCAGAACTTGGAGAATCCTGGAGGAAGTGACCTGCTGAATCCAAGGCACAGCTCTCTGGCCATCTGTCTGCTTTGCTGGCAGTTCTCTGACAGCTCTTTGAGCCCTTTGACTCTGACTGTCAATGGCACTGGCCTGATGGCTTCTGAGAACCTCTCACACTCCCTAACATGCATTCTGATTCCCTTCCCTGCTTTCCACTTTCTTCTAAAGGAAACTCCGGCACAGCCTGTCATTGGAGCTGGGATGTCCCGTTTAGACACGTGTTATACAGACCTCTTCACGTGCACTATCGCACATTCCTGCAGCCCTCTCTTTACTCCAGCTGTTGCTAGGGCAGCCAGCTTCACACAGGTGCCACCAAATATCCCCTTGTTTGCCTTCTACCTCAGGATCGGAAGACACCACCATGGGGCTGGTGCAGAAAGTAATTCTGCACTCATAGACATCTTAGCAGTCAGTGAAAGTTAATATTCCATGGAACAATCTTTGACTAGCTGGAAATGGGAGTTTGTGATAAATCTCCCTGCTTCTTTTTCTGAGGTGGATGTTTCTGAAGTGTATTCTATACCCGCTCCTCACAGGGTCCTAGTGAAGTGGAGTTCCACAGGAGTGACCAGCTCGATGACACACCCTCATACTGGCTCTTACCCCTCCCTAGTTTTATTCCCTCTGCTCTCTGACTACTGTTCCCTAGAATCACTTCCCAGGATAAATGATCTGTATGCAAGCACTGCCTCAGGTTCTGCTAAGACATGTGCTAACAATATTAACTGGCAAAGCTGAGGAAAATCTCTGTCAGAATCAAAAAATTCAGTAAGACAAAGCTCAGTCTCTTTTTATAATTACCTACCCATGAATCATAGGCCAGGGCTGGGAGAAAACAGCCTGGAGTATCTCCTACCATTGGCTCTTGGGGAGATACGTGGCTCTGTAAAGCCCTTTTAACTGCAGGCCAAGTTGTAGATGGCTTGCTTGTGTAAACAAAAGAGGCAGCGAAGCATAGAGGTGGCATTGTACTAGTATTATAAACAGTTTATATGGATATCATGAGGAAACAAAATAGAAAGCCTATGATATATCAATTAGTCAAATGAATTGATTGCTGTATTTTATGCCTGTCCTTTGGAAGGAATTGGGAGGGGGCAGAAGAATAGAGGTAGAGTCCTCATAAATCTTTTATCTAAAAATGTACTGTAGAAGCTTAAGTATTGAAAAATCTTAGTGATGCTTGAAAGGCCAGACACTATAAGGTTGAAATGAAAACAAACACCCTAGAAAAGAGAATACTTGGCTGTGAGTAAAATATATAGTTTAAAAGTGCTGGCTCCACTTCCTTCCTATCTGTGAGCCCTGGCTTCTAGTGACTTAACATATTTGAACCATAATTTTCTTGTCTGGAATTTGGGGAAACTAATAATTTTGTTCTGATATGTTGTAAGAATCAAATGATACAATGTATAGAAGGTAAAATTAACCTAAAACAAACATTTAGTGAGAGCCCACTTTGTACCAGGACTGCTCTGGACAATAGGGAATATAGAGATAAGTGCGATATGGTCCTTGCCTTTGAGGAACTCCCAAGGTATGAAGACAGAGACAAGTACATGTGTGACTATATAGAAGACAATGCCATTAAGAGAGGGAAGGAAATCTGAGGCATCCAGAAGAGAAGCAATCAATTTTTCTGGGTGTGGGAAATGAGAAGTTGACATCTATGCTAGAAGCTTAGTAGCTTTCTTAAGGCATAGAAAGAAATGGAATATGTGGGGGGAGGCAAGGGCATTCCAAGGAGACTGATGAGCAGCACTAAAGGCATCTGTGTGCAAGTTAGAATGAAGAAATGATAAGTTTGTTTTGGAACCTATTAAATGGCAAGTTCCCACTGAACCTCCCCAGTGTTAGTATTCGGGAAGTAGTTGGAATTAGGACGTAGAGACTCAGGTGAGGGGATGGAACTGGACATAAGGATTTGGAAGTAATTTACATGTCCATAATTGTTACCATGAGAGTGGGAAACTACTCAGAGAAGACTAGTGTATTGAGTGAAACAATAATTGGCTCAAGGACAGAAATCTGTGGAATACCGCTATTCAGTGGGTGAGGAAAGGAAGATGGAACAAGAGGTTATACTGGAAATTTTCACTGAGACAAGAAAACGTAAGTATGGAAACTACACGTAGAGGTATTAAATCACCAGACAGAAATTTAAAAGTAGGTGTCTGAGAACATTTTGCTCACTCTTATGTCAACAAGGAGAATATGAAAGTATCTGTAGAGATTGATAGAAGAATTTATAATGAGGACTTCTTTGAGGAAAGATTATTCTGGGATTCCTATTGTTTTTCACTCAGGTCTGTTGGGAAGAGCCTCAAAGATGATCTTTTGGAGAACTTCGTATGCGAATCTTGTATTGGAAGTTCGGGGGACAATGTCCTGGCATCCAGCACATGCCTTAGGAATCATAACATGAGGGAAGGACCAGCTGAACTGGCCTGTGGTAGCAGCATAGTGAGAAATAATTGCATTTTCTTCTAATGGTGTGTACAAGGTACATGATCCTAGGGATTTCACAATAAGATGTTCATATGGTGTCATTTAAAAAGTTATCTTGACGGGAGACCTTATGTCAGAGAGAGTTCTAGTTGGGAGCTTTGGTAGGGGAGCCTCCAAAACACCCACTAATTTGCTCATGAGAAAAAAAGTCAGCTTTACATTCCTTTCAAGTCTGGAGACAAAAGAACCTCCTTAAGAGAGTGCTAGTCAGGACAGAGCCTTCTCATTCCTCTTCCCTTCTTCTTTCATTCTATCCCCAGTTAAACTGCGGGAAGTTTAAAAATAGCAATTAGGAGGAGGTGACAAAGAAGGAGAGAGAAAGTGAATCTCACCTTCTTTCTTGAAAACAGTCAATCTGCTTTCAATCCTATGTTATTTGGGGTGTGAGGGGAGAGGGAAAGGGATTGCTATATCTTTGAATGAAGATTGAAGTGTCAATTAACTTATTTAACTTGGAATTTCTATATTCCAAATTGAGACTCTATGACTTAAATTATTCTTTCATTTTGTTTGTTTCCCAAGAGTCACTGTCTTTTTTTTTTTTTTTTTTTAATAAATCTAGGGACTTGGGAAAGACTTCTCCCAATGAAAAAGCATAAATAAAGAGCAAAATACCAAAATAAGTTTGCAGTTTGAATAGATCCCACAAGTTATGTCTTTTTTTTTCAAGGCTTGATTCAAAGAGGATTCAGACAAAGAAAGAGAATAAAAAGCCAGAGAAGTCAATAAGATTAGTGTGATAGAAACTGGGGGGAGAGGGGGAAGCTATCAAAAATAGGGCTGATGCAGGAGATAGTTGTTTTCATCCTAACAATGAAGATAATCCAGATAAACTGTAAAATTATACTTTTTTTTTAAAATCCATCTGAGATCTGAGGATTTAGAAGAATCCTAAATGAACTGAATCCAGAAAGGAATGAGTCCTTTCTAAAAGGAAAGAGTCTCACAGATGCTTTAAATGCTGGAGACATAGTGGCAAAGGATGTAAACCCCCCCTAAAAAGGGTAATGAGAAGCCAGACTCTTAATGAACATTTTATGACTGCATATGGACTGGCATAACAGGCCAGAATTTTGAAGAGTCCCAGTCACAGGATGATTCTGCATACATCCACCAACTCTTTTCCATGGACTTTCTCCGCACCACCATACCACACCAGAGCAGTGTGCCAAAGTTTGGGGTGGGGGGAACAGGGCAGAAGAACTGAGAGAGATTTACCCCTGGGTACAAAGGGTCTTTTCTAAGAGTAAGGCAGGGACCAGCGGGACATAAGTAGAGGAAGTGACATAAATGCCTTTACGTTTCCCTGGACCTTTACTAAGTATAGGTTAGTGGCCCAAAAGAGGCCAGGGATGGGCCTGCAGAACACACAGCTCTTCCAAGGCACAGAGAGCCAATGTCAGAACTGGAAAGCAAAGAAAACTCTCCAGTGACCCACAAACCTGATATCCAGGCAATAAAGGAGCAGAATATCCCACAATCTTAAAAGATAGCACATGGAGAGATGTACAGATGATCACCAGTACATAAATTCCAAAAGACCTGATCCTACCTTTACAATATTTCAAACAATTGGTAAGGTGAATATAACTAAAGTTGTAAAAAAAGTCCAGATCCAGCTCAGTGCATCACTGTGTCCATAAACTAGCACTCTGGTACAGGAAGAGGGATGGCTTTTTCTGGGGATTAGTATTATTTACTTTAGTATCTATTGTTCTTTTATACAGGATGTCCTGTAAGCAATAAAAATTATAAAACATGAGAAGAGGCAAGAAAATGTGAGGTCTTATAGGAAGAGGTAAATGGAGACCCACAGATAGTCCAGATAAGGGTTTTAAATGAATCATTATAAATTTATTCAATATTTTGACTGAAAAATGAAAAGCATAAAAAAAGAACTACGTGGAAGTATCAGAAATGAGGAGTTTATACAGGAAATAAAGAATTCATTCAATGGCTCCATTAGCAATATAGGTATAGCGAGAGAAAGTATCCATGGATTGGAATATTGGTTAATGTAATTATCCAAACTAAAAATCAAAGAGAAAAAAACAATAGAAAAGCACCAAGCAGAATGTCTGAGACTTGTGAAACAATCCCCAAAGGTCAAGAACATATATAATCGGAATCTCAGAAGGAGAGGAGGGAGAGAGAACAGGACAGAAGAAATATTTGAATAGTTAATGGCCTGGAAGTTTTCAAAGTTGATGAAAGACATCAATTCACAGTTCCTAAAAGCTCAGCAAACCCCCAAGAAGGATAAACACAAAGAAAATAACACTTAAATATATCATAATCAAATTGATAAATACTAAATACAAAAATTAAGTCTTAAAGGCAGCTAGATAAAAAAAGACACATGAGATGTGGGACAATAATAAGAATAATGACTGACTTCGTACCAGAAATAATGAAGGGAAAAGACAATGGGTACATTTTTAAAGTGCTGAAAGAAAAAACAAGATAAAACAAAAATTGTCAACCTCAAATTCTATATAGAGCAAGTTTATCTGTGCTTTTTTCAGGCAGAAAAGAGCAGAAATAATTCCTCTTCAGAAGACCTGAATGACAAAAATGAAAGAGGATATTCTTAGACCAGATAGAGGTCTGGTTTTTCAGGAACGAATGCAGAGCACCAAAGGATAAAACTGTGAGTAAATATAAAAGATCTTTATCTTTTCTTTAAACTTCTCTAATGGACCATTGGCTGTCAACATAAAAATTTTAGCAATGTAGGCTGAGTGTGAAGAATTGACCAGTTGTCTGGTGGATCCTGTGGGACAAGGGATAAGAATTTTGTTTTGGGGAGTATGGTCTAGCAGGACCAAGGCTGGTGAGGCAGTTTGTGTGGCTGTGGTCAGGAAGAGAACCTGATATTGATTAAATGCAGGGAGACTGAGTAAATAATCATATATTTTGAGAATAGTGGGAGTGAGTTTCTGACTATTCCAGTTACAAATATAGAAAGAGGGAAGGCCATAATAAACCCTCTGGTATTGGGTTAGGATTGGAGGTATTGGTGTGAGCTCATGGTTTTACATCTATCTATCTATCTATCTATCTATCTATCTATCTATCATCTATTGATAAACATATAGATAGGGAAATAGAAATACAGATGTTTGTGGGTATATACATAAATATATTTTCTAGTTTTGCCCATTGAGAGAACCTATCTAGAATCAATGATACTCCAGGAACAATAAACACACCTAGATTTTGCTTTCTAAATACTATTATCCACTAAAAGAAACCAGAACTTCCTGAAGAAATCATTGATTCTTGGACTGGGTCAGGGAAAGTTCAAGGTAATGTTTCATGCATCAGAAAGCAAGAAAATGCTTAGAGAATGTTGGAAGATATAATAGAAGCATATAACAGCATGCTTGTGTGAACTCCTGCTAGCCAGATCTAGCAATTTGAACATCAAAATAAATAGAGTAACAGGTTATGATCCATTGGATAAAATAAGAATCTGTGTTTCCATATTAATATAAATTAATGAATTAATGGAAGAGAGGGGAAGCTCTATCTTATGGTAGGATGACAACTAATAAATGTAGAAGTATTATAGGCATGAGAAAAATCAACATTTCAGTGCTATCATAATATGAAATTATTCAAGCAAGAATCATCAGTAGACATTAAAACTAGTGGGTAAAAGTTTGAATAGGAACGAGAGACTTATGTACTGTCAAAGCATTTTCCCACAAGTTACTTATTAACTAATAAGTACAAAATACTTAGTAATTTACAGTGGAGTCTTTTTTAGCAGACTCCATTTTAATCAAGAGCTATAAGTTAACATCACCAGTAATAGGACAAATAGACATTGTGTGCTTCCTGATATGTTTCATTTGGAAGCATACAGCATCACTTTTGTGGAGTTCCTGCAAAAAACACATAACCTGAATCTAATTATGAAGAAATGTTGAACAGATCCAAACTGAAGGTTATTCTACAAATAAGTAGGTTGTATATAACAATGATTTTTATTTTGAAAGAATCAGCCAAATAGGTTGCCTGCTTCCATCCTACCTCAATATGTAAATGGGAAGCTTTCAATGGGACAAGACAGAAAGGGGAGCAGTTAGCCAGAGCAGGCGAGCCTAGGGAAGGCCCCTATTCTCCCCATACATTTTGGACATCCATGAGGGAACTTGCTTTATGGTTAATGAGCTCTTCCTTTAAGACAAACCTTATGAAGGTTACACCTCCTATTCTCACCTTAGCAGGAATTTCTTTAATTAGATAATTAAATTGCTTTCTTTTGAACAAATTGAAGAATCACAAAATGAGAGAATTTTTTTTTCCCTTTTAATTAAACATTTTTTGGGGTGGTGGTGGTTACTTGGGGCACATGACATCTAGGAGAAAGAAAATACCTAATCAGAGAGTGGGGACACTTTGGGTAGTTGAAGGGCAGTTGAAAGACATCTCCCTGTGATAGTGAGAAACATGCAGGGAAAAGTTGAAGATTAGGAGTAGAGAAAGATCAATTGAAAGTTTTATTTTCTTGTACCCACTTGCTTTTTTTTTTTGTGGACTCAGCTTTCTATCTTTATGCTCTGGAAAGTCACCCAAATAGCCATTGTCCTATGGGAAGAAGGCAATCGCCAATCCTTTGAACAGAACTAGTGGCCATTCAAGAGAATTTCCAAGGGAATAATGAGTGGTGTTTGCAGCAATCACCCATCTGATCAGAATACTAGAGAAAATCATTCTCATGGAGGTGGGGTGTTTTTGTTGCCCTATCAGATATATGTAGTTGGAAAAGTCAGCTGGGTCCCAGAAAGATTTTGCAAAAAGCCACAGATTCTGTTGTTCTACTGCCTCAGAAATCTATCTCCTCATGCTATCTGATGACCTTGAGGCCAGCCCCAGAAAAGAATACTGACTCAGAATGGGATCAGGGACATTGGAATCTCAGATAAGTAAAAAGCAAAACAAGGCAAAAAACCTTGCTCTACACTCACTTAATAATGCTTCTTATGAGTAGCCAAGAAGAAAAACGAGATTGTTTTCATCAAACAAAGCCTAGCAGAGAGAAAAAAAAAATGTTTAGAATGTTTGCTGTGTCCATCTAGCTTAATCTTAGTATCTTCTCAAATTCCTGGGGAGAGGACGTGTATGAGGATGGCCGTGGGCAGCTGCCTACAGATCCATCCTCTCGTTCAGTGGGACCCCAAAGGGCAGAATACAGATGCGTAGTTATATGTTGAGTTCCAGCAATTTGACTGGCTGACAATGTCATAAATGCCCTCATGTTGAAGATGCCAGGATGCTGAGGGTTGGAGAATAAAATTAAGCATCATGTGGGGGTTATTTAGGGTGAACAGCTGATCCCAGTATGCCTGGGACTCTCCTGGTTTTAAACCCCATGTCTCAGTCCCAGGCAAACCTGGATGTCTGGTCACCCATCTAGTGGGTCAACCTCATTGATTCATGAAGTTTTTTTCAAATCCTAAAATCCTTTTTGTTCTGATGCTTGTACATGTAAGTGCAGTGTTGCCTTCATGAACTCTGGGCTTGGTAGAACAGAAACAATAATCATGTCACAAGCTTGGTCAAGAAGGCAGTGTTGGACTAAGAACTGGTGGTTTCACCAACAAGTGACTATGTGACCTTGGGACAAAAAATCTCTCCTCTCTGAGTCTTTTGATTTCCCAGAGTGAAGGAACTCATATGGAGGTTTTATAAGATTCTTTCCAACTCTTCCATACCATGGCTTTTTTCTATGAATTTAAATAGTCTCATGTGAGTCTTAAGGAGATGCTCTCGCATACCAATTCTCTGCTTATCTGTGTGTATGTGGAGGGGGAGTGGGTGTAGGAAGGGAGATATGGAAAGCAAGTAGGTAGAACAAAAAATAGGGTATAGAAAGGACAACAACAACAGCAGCAACAACAACAAATAGGAGAAATTCTGAGCTTTTATTCCAAGGAAATCAGAGGACACATTATAAATCTATTCCACTTACCGCTATAGAATTCTTTTTAGGGGCGTAACAAGCAAGATCTCTCCTTTCCCCACCTAAGCCCACAGAGGAGAATAAGTTTGTTCAAGGTTATACATTACATTTGTGGCTAAGGTAAGAAGTAGAGGTTACGTCTCCTAGACTGCGCTGTTTTCCTGTCGGGCTGCGCGGCATATCAAGTGCCCCTAATTAGGGCAACTGCTCCTTCCTCCTTTTCATTTTGAACCAAAGAGAGGAGCATTACGTCTGATAAAAAGCAAACATGGTAGATGGGGAATAATTTTCAGACTCGGGCTCTTCTCCCAACTCGTTGTCCAACCCTTGGCATTGTTGACACTTTCAGATACGGGTTAAATACGGCAAGGGGAAGTCAATGCTATCCCTTAAAAATTAATTGTTCAAGTACTAGGTCATTTCAGAGTAATGCACCGTGAAATTATGTTATTCTCTAGAGGAATTTCCATAAAGTTTAACATGCCATGACACATTCTTTTTCCATTGGAGTTAGTATTTTTAAAAAAGTACATAAAAAGAGTCTTTGGAGTCCATGGATGTGTGTAAGCCTTTCTGCAGACAAAGCAGGACCTGTGAGGCCAGACTTTCATCGCAGCAGATGCTGCTGGATCGCTGCAGGAGAAGACCCCATTACCAGGGCATGTCCCCTAAAAGCACAGCTCGACTGGTATCTGCAGAGGCAAGCGAAGAAGAAGTCATTAGTCTTGGTGTTTTTTACTGTTATTCACACTGGGATAATGAGATTATTGGAATATTTTTTTTCCTAATGAGAATGAGACAGAATACCTTGGTCTCTAAATGATTTAGTCACAGGGGGAACACATTACTCTTCCCTTGATTGCTGTCAAATGCTGGAAAATTGGAATATTATACTGATATTTATCGTGATGGGCAATATTTTTCCTGCCTTCTCAGTGTCAAATGAGATGGCAAAAATATCTGTCTGAAAAGCAGACTCCTTTACAAGGTTTACAGAAAGGAAGACAGATGACCATGCAGGATAAGGAACCAAGGGTGGAGGTTAGAAGGAGGATAATTGGAGGACAGTTTTCTACTATTTCTTCTTCTTTTTTTTTTCTCCCCACCAGTAGCGCTATCCCCTTGCTTTAATTTCCTACCGTCTTCTCTTCCAGTAAGCTCACCAGTGCTTGGGGCTAATTAGACATTGTTTAGATTCAGAATAGAAGGTTAATTTCAAGGGAAAATGAGTTTGTGCTGGTCTGGAGGTCATTAGTGGCAGCTAGTTAATTTGTGTTGCTTGGGTAGAAATAACATCCTGGGGATGGAGAATTCTTTGCAGAGGGAAGGAAGGTTTTCGCGCTTCCTCTTAAGAACCTTTCACCTGAGTCTTTAACCCCCGGTTTATGTGGCCAGTACAGACTAATTGGGTGACCTGATGAACTGAGGTCCAACCCAGGTCATAGGTGGCTTTGAAGCCAAGCTGGACAAAGAAATCCTGAGTTCTAACTCCTGCTCCAAACTTGTTCTCCAAGAAGGTCTGAAGCTTTGGAAAGATGAAAAATATTAAGTGAAACAATGCCTGTCATCATTATGTGTTGGCTTTCAAAAGGGAGATGTCACCGTATTTCTACATTATAATCAGGAAATTTTAGTGTTCTCAATGTAAGAGGTGGAAGACGCTTGCAGCATAAGCACTGGCCCTTGATTTGTAGAGACGACTATTTGTTAGATTTATTCTGAAAGCCTGTTATAAATACAGAAATTCAGGCTCGCCCACTGTGGACCTGATTCAGTGAGTTCAGGTGAGGGCCTACTCATCTGCGTTCTGACAGGCTCCCAGAAGATCTTGTTGCAGCCCTGGACATAAACTGGGGCTCTTACAGGGAATGGAGATGTTCTAAATGCTTAGGACAGTGGAGGAGGCAGCCAGCAAGAAATGTTGAAGACCTTATGTAAATGAATGAGATGCGGGGTTGTGGATGTGTCTACGATTAGGATTGTATCTTCTTACCATGAATCCCTGGAAATGAGAAATTCCTTAGTGCCAGGAAAGAGGACATTCGTGTAGCTTAAATGATGCTCGGATTTCAGCTCCTCCATGAAACTCCGCCCCCCAAAGCTCTCTTCTTTTGAAAATAATGTATGCCTCCAAATTAAACTTAGCAGCGTCCAATTTGTAGTATTGGTCTCTGTATCTATAATTTAGCGCCTACAGAACTATATGCAATTTGAGGCAAGAAATCATCCATTTTATTCATCTTTGAATCTCATCCCTGGGGCTTTCGAGAGAGCCTTCCCTGTAATCTATTTGTACTGAATTAATTAAGTGGACAAAACTGTGCCACACAGAGAGACCACCTCATGCAGTGAATGGCCCTCCATGGCACCCTGCCCTATACACTTCCCGTCTCTTGCTCCTTCTTTGTTTTCCTATTCGGATGCCCTCCCCTCCCCCCCATCATCTCAAGTTCCCAGATAATGGCTTGCCTTTTTCCTCTTTTATCTCCTTCTCTTCCTTGCTCACTGCTCAGCGTTGCCAACAGGAACATTACTCAGCCCATTACTGGGTCAGTGCTCCCTAGGAGCTGCTGGGGACCATGGTGAGGTTTGGGATTCTAGCATCATTTTGCATCAGAATGCATGCAAATCATTTCCTGGATGGTGAGGGATGGTGTATCTTAGTTAGCTTCAAGCTAGCTTGTGTCTCACCCCCAGTAAAACCACTTATTTATACCATATCAGTGTATTGACAAGGTTGGAGAGCAAGGCTGTCCTAAGGTGAGATGCACATTCCAAAGGGGTGAGCACTAATTGTCCCAGTGATTGTTTATCTATTGGCAATGACATAATCACCCTCTTTGGGGTCACACATTCCCCTCCAGGTTGCTACGTCGCTGTGCCCCTGGGATCAGGCCAGGGCAGAGTGTGATCACTGACATTCAAACTCCCAAAGCAACCAGCCGGAACCTCCTGGAGAGGTGGTGGGCCCTGTTCCCTGTGGGATGCAGAGTGGTGGGTGGAGAAGCTGAGATTCTGACCTGCTGCGGAAGGGCTCTTGGTTTTTTTTGAAGTGGTGCTAGTACCATGTGGGTCCAACGTGTGACCCAAGTGGCCCCAAAGGGAAATGGGCACAGCAGACGCATCGGAGTCGGGAAATTGTACCGGGGCTCTGCATTTAGATGTGTGTGGCAGGAACCTATTTCACTTCCCCTGTATTTTGTAAGCACCTGACACCCCACAATTGCACCGCTAGTGATGAAACCCTGAAAGGTACTGCAGGGATATGTTTAAGTGGACTCACTTGACTTTCGCAGGTCCAGCCACAGAAAATACGTACCAGGCTCTGTTCCTGACTGGGAAGCAGTCATTTCCTGGTGGGTGACTGAGATCGCCTTCAGGGACCCATCGCCATCCTTGGAATCAGGAAGATGAGACACCTGCGGCTGGTGGGCCACAGCCACCCCTGGAAGCTCCAACATGGAGATGGCTAGGTCTGCGATTTTTTCCAGCGGAAGCACACTCGCAAGGGTGGGCACAATACCGGAAAGCCAGTGAGCTCCTGCAGCCGTGGGCACGGGCCAGTGGGCCCCCAGCCGGGAGCAATCAGGGCCCTGCAGCAGAGCTGCGCTGGGGCTTGGGGGGAGTTGAGTGTGCACTCTGGTCTTCCATGGCCGGCAGCTCTCTCTGCGAGAGGGAAGAGAGGATGCAGGGAGATGGCTGAGCGTGGGAGAAATGGGTTTCCACCAAAGTGATTCGTCCAGTGTTTTTCTCTGTTTCCTTATACATTTTTTTTTTAAAGATTTTATTTATTTATTTGAGACAGAGAGAATGAGAGACAGAGAGCACGAGAGGGAGGAGGGTCAGAGGGAGAAGCAGACTCCCCGCTGAGCGGGGAGCCCGATGTGGGACTCGATCCCGGGACTCCAGGATCATGACCTGAGCCGAAGGCAGTCGCTCAACCGACTGAGCCACCCACGCGCCCTGTTTCCTTATACATTTTTAAAGCAGATTTATTGCTAGCAAAACTGCTGGCTGGACAAAGCTCTCTCATGCTGTGCATTTGCTTTTTCTTTTCTTGAATGTTTTTAAATCCCTCTAGGTGTTTTCTCCCTCTGACACAGACTAGCAGAGAAACCTAGCACTCTCGATTCCCAGTTCACTGCTGGAAAGACTTCGCTGCTTGCTGGCTGCCCTGCCTGGCCAACTCCAGGCCTGCAGGCCCCACACAGCGGGGCATGCAGCACCAGATGGAGAGACGGAAGGCCGACCCAGTGAGAATCCTCTCAAAGAGAAGCAAACTGCCCAGGGAGGAGAAAGATGGTGCTGGACCAGTTGGACAAGAGCCCAGCTCTGAGTTACTCCTCCATTTGGGGGAGAATAAAATCACAAATGAGAACACTAGGGGGCCAAGAACCAGCAGGAGACAAAGGGGTGTTAGCCTTGGAGTGGGGGCTGTGAGACAAGGAAGGCTCTGATGAGATGCTCAAAAGTCTGGCCTGCTGTGGACAGCTGCCCCCCCCCCCCGCCCCCCCCCCCCCCCCCCCCCCCCCCCCCCCGCCCCAGGCTCCAGGCCCGGATCATTGTCACAAGTCCAGCAATTCGGGCCTTCTGCCTCAGCCCAGGACCTGGGAAGACTGATGAGACAAGGAAAGGCCTCAGGCCTCCTCCCGCCTCCCCCATCTTTTAGCTTTTCCTGTCCACCCCTGGTGATTTAGCCGGGAGAGCCAAGATCTCTCCCCTTAGGCAACTGGCAGCAGGAGGAGGAGGAGGAAAAGGAGGAAGGGGCTGCAGGAGGGAGAAGGAAAGCGGTGGGGGAGGGGGGAGGAGGGGGGAGGAGGCAGAGGGGGAGAATAAGGGATGGGGAAGGAGGAGGAGGGGAGGGAAAGGGGGAAGGAGGGAAAGGAGAGGGGAGGAAGAGGAGGAGGGGGAAGAGCAGGTTTTGAGATTCACTGAGTTACAGAGTAGAGGCTGCCTCTCATTATCCCCACCTCCGGGACACGGTTTCTGGGCAAGAAGCTGAAATGGTCTTTCTGGAGGGTTTCAGCTCTCCAAATTCAGCTCTGTTTCTCCAAACAGAAATGGAAATTAATAGCAGGAGGATGGCCTCAGTTTTGCTGTCCTTATCCTGTGGGGCAGGCCCCTTGCTCCTTCCCATTCTGCATTAGAAAACCATCCCTGCTTGTATTCTGACTGAACTGTTCATCCTGGAACATCAGAGCTTCTCCCCGCTGCCCATTACTGCCCAACTCAGAAGATGAAAGACTTCTTCCTCCTCCGCCCCCGCTCAGAAACAAGAGTAACATGAAGTGCCATTTCGTCATTTCTTTGCATTACCTGATGATCATCTCTTGAGCTGATTTGAGGTTTTCCAAGGCATTTTCCTACCTGGGTAAAGATACGACTGAGGCCTGGTGTGTAGAGGAGAGAGGTTAGGTTCTTTTAAGGATATTAGGCAACATAAACACATACACACAATTTATGTATGTACACACACATACATACATATACATACATGTATATACTATACATGTGTGAAAATTTATATATGCTTACATCTATGTTTAAATGAGATTTATACAATATTTAAAACATCTGTATAATGCTTTATATTTTAAAAAGTATTTCCATATCTAGTGTCAGATTTGATGTGATTCATGTAACAACCTTGAAGAATATGTAACAACAGAATCCCAATTTTACAGAGGAAATTAAAGCTCAGAGACATTGTGACTTGTGTAAAGTCACACAGCTCCTGAGAGGCATAACTGGGATTCAAACCTGATTTTCTTTTTCAGTGTAAGATTTTATGTTCTTTCCTTTATATGATTCTGCCTGGTATATAAGGTAAAAGAATGCTCACAAAAGGGGTTCCTTCATCTTTACCAGGGAATGTGCTTGGCACGATTTCATCTAATTTAGTTCTTAAAATAGTTATTTAAAATACAAATTGGTATTCTTCAGTATATAAGCAGTAGAGCCAGGATTTGAACCAAGATCTGGATGACTCCAGAGCCGTGCTCTTTCCCTTACTCCGGAGAATGGACAAGGTGACATCCTGCAGGTCAGTGGGGGCAGAGTAGTCCAACAGTGAGGCATGAGTTCCCGTTGGAACCATCCGCTCCATGTGAGCTGGAGGGGGTCATTCTTCTTTGGCTTTACCTTCCTGAAGGAAACAAAAGAGAAGAGTAGCTTAAGTTATATATTAGGACAGGGAAAATTCCAATATGAACCCTCCCCTGCTCCCAGTCCAGCACGATCCCACCTCCATCTTGCCTTTCTGCTCATTGATAGCGCCGTCACCTGTTAGCAATGACAGAACCAATGAGTTTACAGAGTAAGGCCCACACCCCACCTTCTCTGTTGCAAATGCAATATCCCTTGGAAGCTTCAGATTAAGGAGGAGTTCTGTCCCTTTGTTACTTTGTATTTTCAATTAAATTTTTCCCTTTCTGTCTTAAAAAGAAAATAAAATACCAAACTTACCCCTCTTTCTTTGACACAGACACTACATTTCTAGGCTCTTAGTATTGGTGTTTTTCTTTTCTTTTCTTTTTTTCTCTGATGCATGTGACATTTTAATAATTCTAACACCAGGGGTGGAGAAATGGAAAAGGAAACAGCATGACAAAATACTTCTGGGCCATTTTGGAATTAGTGATATTTTTCAGGAGTGATCAATTACATTACTTAACTGGAGAGCTCAGATTATAAAGAGAAATATAATTAGTGGCAAATGTGGTGAGATATATAAAGACAGATAGGTGGGCCAAGGCATGGGAGCTCATCAATTTTTCCAGGTTCCATCAGGAGGGCAGTTATTTAGTGCAAGACTCCATCCGAGTGATTGGAAAGCAAATGCAAGCACACTCTGAGCCTTGCCAGTGCTAAAAGGGAAAAGCATCTGCTGAAAATCAGTGGGTCTGCATCTGGTCTACAATTGATTACCACGCAATTCACTTATTCTGCCCTGTGTCTCAGTTTCCTCCTCTGTAGAAAAGGATTAATAATGCCTATCCATCCTGCCTCCCTGGGAGCTGTTGTGAGGCTTACATAAACCATATGGATGTGGACTTGCTTTGAAAATTAAAAGCCCTATATACATGCAAAGGAGGATTAGGAATATTATCGCTATTTGAGCTGGATCTTGCAGAATAAGTAGGATTTGACTTTCTGGAAACAGATATGGGGGATATCAATTAAAGGATACAGAACAAGCAAGGCATCGAACCCATAATTAGTCTCCCATAGCATAGAATATTGAAATAGAAGAGGAAAATATTATAACCAAAACGTGGGCTGGAGCAAGCACATGAAGGCTTAGGAATTTGAGGGTTTTTTTCCCAAAGCAGGAGCAACTGCTGACAAGTTCTAGTGGAGAATTCCATATTTTAGCCAGTTTTGTAGAAAGATGAAACAGAGAGCGTAGGGTAGAAGGATTTGTCAGGGGGAAGTGGTTAGGACATTGTGGTAAGAAATAAGGGATGTCTGGGGCACCTGAGTGGCTCAATCGTTAAGCATCTGCCTTCAGCTCAGGTCATGATCCCAGGGTCCTGGGATCGAGCCCCGCATCAGGCTCCCTGCTCGGCGGGAAGCCTGCTTCTCCCTCTCCCACTCCCCCTGCTTGTGTTCCCTCTCATTATATCTCGCTGTCAAATAAATAAAATCTTTAAAAAAAAAAAAAGAAATAAGGGATGTCCATGCAGGGGCATTGAAAAGAGGCATCGCGGGAGAATTAGTGGAGCGGGATACACAGGGCTGATGGAAATGCCAAGGAAGAGCTGGGGAAAAGGGAAAGGAGGAATCAGCTTACTTCAAGGATTCCAGCATGAGTTCCTGGGAGGATGGCCATGCTGTTGACAGAATCTAGAATGCGGGTTGAGGAGCACCTTGGGGTGGGGATGGAGAGCATAATAAATGTGATCCATCCTGCCAATGTTGATTTTAGTGTTGATTAGACCTACAGCGAAAAGTACCACTTATATGGTAAAAAATTGCCAGGCTAGAGCTCAGGAGGTGTCAAGGCATTCTTGAAATCATTAGGAAAGAGGAAAAGCCATTGGAAGTTGAGAAACTCTAGGAAGAGAAAGAGAAGAGTCGAGGGGACAGAGACAAGAGTTTCAAGAAGTTGACTGGAAGGTGAGGTGGATGTGTAGACTTAACTTGCTCATTGAATTTTCTGCTTTCCTTCCAAAATTTGTCACTTTTCTTTCAAGGACAGCGACAGGGAGGGGAGGCATTCTTATCTCCTGTGTGGAGGCAACCGAGGGCCATAGAAGTAGTGAGAATGTTTGCTCAGACTGGTCATCACTGGTGCAGCCCTTGAAGAGGGGAAGGGACAGTGGCTCTGTCAGAGTCCTCTGAAGCCACGGTTGGCCACTCTGTGGCCTCGGGGAGTCTGGGAGATTACTCTGCAGCTAATTAGGAATCACTCTTAAGGATCAGTATCATCTTTGGATTCCTTGTATCCTTAGCCAGAACATTAGCTCTTCTCTGAGAATATGGATGGTCTGTATGGCTGCTTTGTTCATGGAAAGCTACGTTCTACTTTACTGGAATGTTTTTTCACACTAGCAGCTTGTAGATATGGAGGAGCCATCAGCTTATAGCACTCCTTTCTCTGGAACACAGGCTCGACACTGTCATAGGAGAAAGGAAATGAATCGGCCCAACAGACTGGAAACTCCAGCCGGACAACTTTTCCATTCTCTGGCTGAAAATTCCACCCCCGATTCGGAATGCCAAAAATGGCATCTTTGCTTTGGTATCTCCTTGTGCCTGAGTATGATTTTTATGGCTTTGTTTATGTATGTGCATGTGTGTGAGTGTTTGTTTTTGAAATCTCAAACACACATTTTACAGGAAGAGTACTGGCATTTCAGAAGCCATTGATGTTTTGGGTTATTGTATCCAAGAGATGTGGGTCATTCTGAACAATCTGACATGAGCATTATCAGGCTTGCAAACCTGTTTTCAAGTGAGATGTTCTAAAGCAATATTTATAGCAAAGTTATGACCTCGAGGCATCTGAATGTAATCCATTTTTAAATCTCATTTTTTCCCTCTGAATCCTTCAATCTAATTAGGCTCACATCAGTATATTATTACGGAGAGTAATCATTCCTTTCTTCTAATAACATTCATGGATAATTTTATTTCTCATTTCCAGCCTCCTACTCCTGTGGTGTAATTAGTGTCTTTGGCACCTCGTGATGCTCAGAATGAGTTGCAGCTGCTAATTGCTAATTGAAAAATTAGAAACTCAGTTAGAAAAAGGATCTAATTAAAATGAAATTAGATAAAAATCCCTTCAAACCAGCTCCTGTCCCTCTCTCTTTCTCCCTTTTCTTTTTCTTTCTCCTCCTTCTGCCTTCTTTTCCTGCCACAGAACTATTAGCATTTGCAAAACATGTGTGACAACTGACAGCCAAATACCATTCCGGAGAGTGCTTTCCAGGGGCCTTGAGGAAGGAGCTGCGGAGAGTTTATAACAATTGAACTCAACTTCAGAACTTGGACTTTCTCTCTATTCACGTTCTACCCTACAAATAAGACTTCCAGGCTCCCTTTAGAGGGTAAGTGTGTGGTCAGCCCCATATGCTTTTCTTGTGTGGTGGGAAGGGTCACTGCCAGCCTCATACCTGTGAGCTCTAGGGAGCCACTCACTTCCTATTGTACATCTATCCCACCCTCTTCTCTACTGCATTGTCCCACCTGATAGATGATTATCCAGTAAACGTTCAGCCCCGTGGGAGACACAGAGTGAACCAAGTCTCTTCTGTCTCCAAGTACTTACAGTCTGCCAAGAAGTCTAGACAGACAGACATAACAACAGAACATATCATCAGCAGAACATATCATCAAATGCAAAATAGTGCATTAGACTCTATGTGATATTTAGTTTAGCCCTTCAGGTATTTTTAAGCGCTTTCTTACTACATGCCAGGCACCATGCTAGCGCCTGAGCATGTAAAATATACACCACATAATTCCTACCCTTAAGGAGTTCATATCTGAACACATGTAAAGCAGTGATTTAAAAAATGACATGATGAAAGCAATAATAACAAATATACAAGTTGTTGAATTAATGTAGAAATATGGGTGATGAATTCTGGTGGGCCAGACAGAGAGAGCGTCAGAGAATACTTTACATAGAGGAAGTGACATCTCCATAGGATTTTGAAGGATGAGCAGGAGTCCATTAGGGGGACAAGCATTTTAGACAAATGTGTCATTTCCAAAAAACAGACACATAAAATAATATGGTGGTCTCTGGAACTATAAGTAAGTAGGTATTTCTGAAGACTAAATTGGGAGGTATACAGCAAGAGATGAGACTGGGGAAATGGGTAGGCAGGGGTCAGATTACAAAGCATCTTGTGTGCTTTTGAAATTTAAAGAAGAAATAGATTTGACTATTTGGGAGATATTTTCTTGGGCGATATAAGAATTAAATGTTGGGAGGATCAATAAAAATCTTCAGGAGGGGATTTTGTGCACTGAGAGGTACATTCCAGATTAAACCAAAAGATAGCAAAGACTTTGAATATCCAGTTTGACTCTAATAGAGAGAGTAGTTTAGGAGTAGGTAGAGAAAAGTAAAGTGAGTTCGGATTATGGTTAAAAATCAGGCAAGGAAGAGACACCTGGGTGGCTCAGTTGGTTGAGCCTCTGCCTTTGGCTCAGGTCATGATCTCGGGGTCCTGGGATCCAGCCCCGCACCAGGCTCCTTGCTCAGCAGGGAGCCTGCTTCTTCCTCTGCCTGACGCTCCCCCTGCTTGTGCTCTCTCTCTCTGACAAATAAATACATAACATCTTTTAAAAAAATCAGGCAAGGAAGTTTCTTTTAAAAACAATAAAAATAAGCACTTTCAACTGCATATTTTCTTTTGTAGATATAAGTGGACTCTCCTTTAAGATGTGGACACTAAGAGTCGGAAAGGAAAGCTTAAATAATTTATCCTAGATCACACAGCTAAGCTGTGACTCAGAAGAACTGCAGCCTGAGGGGGTCTGATTCCAGAAGCCGTTGTCTCAACCCTCCACCAGCACCCCCACCTCCAGCCCTGCCTCAGCCCACCGCCTTCTGTCCCCTGTGCATTCTGAAGGGGGCACCGGGGGCTCAGCACGGCTCGGCACGGCCGGCAGCTGCACCTGTCCTCGGTCCCCGGCAGAAATGGAGAACGCATCCTGGCATTTCTTGACTTGCTGGTCCTTCTTGTTCAGCAAGAGAGGCAGTTGCTGCTGATTGATCTGTGAGCCGGCACTTAGAGGAAGCCATTCTGTCTTTTAAGAATTCTCAGTCAACAAAAAGCAAAGAGATAAATGAGAAAGAATGGTGAACTAATGGGCCAAGGGAGTCCTTCCCTGCACATGCTGTGGAAGGAGAGAGCAGGAAACAGCCAATACCAGGAATTCATTCGCCGATAATTTAATGTGTGTGGAAAGCTTCTACGTGGGTCATCTATTTTCTGCCTTACGAATACTGCCCAAACAACTCTGAAAACAGAAGTCTACATGTTCTGTTCCTCATAACTTATTTTGATCCCAAAAGATAATGGAATGGCATTTTAAGATAAGCCTTGCCTTCAAGAAGTCCTTTTTGATAGCTAACATATTTTTCATGCTGAAATTCAGCTAACTTCCCTCTAGTTTATCAGAACCAAACCCGATACTTTTTTTTTAACCCCTCTACATCTTCTAGAATAATTAAAGTGCTCTGGTGTGTCCATGCCTCAGCCGCTAAACAGAGTTCAGGTAAATGGGTGCGAAAGATGGAGAGTGGTGTTAGTGTGTGAGCTTTGCAGCAGACCACTTGGGTTCAGATCCGAACTCTTCCACCCGATTGTGCGAGCTGATAAATCTCTCCATGGTGATGACGATGGCAAAAATCATAGCACTTATAGGGTTTGGGGATACTCCAATGAAATAATACATTATGTGTTTGTTCCATGTTTGACACACACCGGTTACCGAGACAAGAGAGTAGGAAAAAAAAAAAAAAAAAAAAGGCGAGAGAAGAATGGAAGAAAGTGATGGCTGGCCCTACTTATAGCACTCAGCTCTGTGCCCGCCAGAGACTAAGCCCTCTGTGCTCCTGGCTCGCTTATAGAACGCATGTCTGGATAGAGCCAATTCTTTGCCTGATGTGTTGCATGTCACTTTTCGTCATCCCAACTACATTGGTCCCATGATCTCTTGGTGGAGTGAGATGTTCTAAAGCGTACGGAGAAAGGAAATGACACACTGACAATCTCCTGTTTGTCACTTCTGGAAGGAGACTGCACAAGGAAGAAAATGGGATTGTGGACTGGTCGAGAGAATCAGCTTGAGTTCTACCTTCGGAGGCGACGCAGTTCTACCTTCCGCTGCATCCGACGCAGATGCTGGTGCTCCTCTACTTCTCCATCTTTGCTGTTCTCTTGGTTCTCCAGTCCCAGGGTGCCCTGGGGCTCTCCTGTAAACTTCCGGTGAAGCTGGAAGCCTCATTTTGGGGGAGGAGCCTGATAACTAGCTGGATAAGATGTAAATAAAAAACTATGGGAAAGTTAAGTGAAATGACCACTTCCTGGAAAAGAAAGCTACAGGAGGATCTCCCGTCTATGCTAATTTATTGAGAGGCATGTTTTAAAAATAAGCTTTTAAAGATGTTCAAGGGAACATTTATGGGTTATGAATTCTAACACCCTTAGAGTTCGGTAGCAGTCAGCTCAAGTCTCAGGAAATACACTGACTAACTTGCCTCTGCTAAACTATTCCCTTGTACATCACCTTTTCCCATTTTCCTCTTACACAAAGCATCACTGCACGTCAACACAAAAATAATTTCACCCTAACATGCCAGGGGGAGAAGCATTTTTCCCACTTCGACCCAAACTGTCTCTCTCCTCAAAGAGGCATCTGGGGAATTCTCCACTCTCTTGGACTCTGCGTTTTAAAGGGGAAAATGAGAAAATGCACATCAAGAAAGGCAGTATGTGAGGCACATCCATATTCAAAGCATGATTCTGGTGGACAGGTCAGTCCTTCTGGGGTTCAGCACTCTTCCCCCTCAACATACCGTGCGAACTATAGTCACGATGCCAAAGCTATTGCTATTCCGCTTCATAGAGAAGGGATTTTCAAAGAAAGGTGACTTTGAAGGACTCAAGGTGAAAGTCACTGTCAGCAGGCAGAGCTGGCTGTTTGCAGAGAAGGAATTCACTAGGGGATATAAGAAGGGCTGGGGGCTTTAAGTCCTGGCTATGGCTAAGCTTCCCATTTCAGAGAAGCAGGTCGTCCTGCTAATTATCTGTCATGTCACCCTGGCTCTCCATAGAAACAGATAATTTCCTTTTCTGGGTTTTTCAAATCCATTTAGAGGTGCAAAAAACCCTTCCCACCCTGTCTTTCAGAGATTCTAGGAACGAGAGTAAAGGTTGTGACCACTGGAGCAATTTTCTTCAAGGACTTCTGAGTATGCTAATATTTTCACAGGAAGACAAATGCGCGAACTCAGTCACCACAATACTTTTAAGTGAATAGATGCTATTTTATGGTTTCTAGCTACCTGGAGGAGGAGGGATGAAAATAGTAGTAAGGGTAAATTTACTCAAGGGCAATAATATAGTGTATTATGAGACCCAGGTAAATGTCGCACATAGGATTTGGACATTCTGGCCCAAGGGTGCCAGCACTAAATCTTCGAATATTCTAGATGTTATTATGTGCAAACATCTCAAATCACCATATCACATAATATGAAAATGATAAAAGGGAAATCAGAGTAAAAGGAAATGCAGAGTGATGTCCCCAAGGGAGGCTTGGCTTCTAAGAGACCTAATAAGACTGGAAAATTCAATGACGTCTAGAGACTACCCCTCAGCTTTATTGGTTCAGGTTCACATTTGCCAGTTTCCTAGAGTTCACCAGGGAGACTGATACTCAGCATTGATAGTAATATAAGAATGTTCAATACAACTGCACCCATCCTGTGTCCTTCATCATGGTCGGAGATGGCAGAATCCAGTGCCGAGGAGGGAATGAGCCCTTGGCAAGGTGATCTGGGTACTATTTCTCTTTGTAGCTTCAGCATCCAGCCCAGGGCCTCATCCCTAAATACACTTTGGTGGATGCCAAATGACCACTCAGTGACAGAGTGATTGGCTGACTGGTGGGGTAGGTGAGTGAGTAGATGGGGGCAGATGGGTGGAGAGATAAAAAACAGGCAGAAGAGAAAGAGTGAGGGACAGGAACACAGCAGCAGTCCCAGCTGATATTTATTGGACAGCACTATGTCACTATGTGCCCAGCCATGTACGAAGTGCTTTCACCTGCTTTAATCCCCAAACCCTCACAACAACCCCAGGACAATAGGGAGACTATATTTACCATTTTATACAGGAAGAAAGTGAGGTTTAGAGGAAGGTAGTTGGCTCAAGGATACTCCAAGACTAAGTGGCAGAGTCAGAATACCTTCACAAGAGACTAAGGCATACAATATTTTTTCTCAGGGCACAATGAGAACTAGAACATGGAAGTTAACACCGCACTTACATTCTCTGGCAAGCATGGTCTCTCTTGTTGGACAAGCTATGTAGGACGCCATGTCTAATTAGACATGTTCTTGCGGAGGTTAGCCTCAGAAAGAGGAAGCAACTATGTGATTTAAATGTTCAATATTGCCTAGTGCCTTCCTCCATATTGAGAATAGGAGTATAACTACCAGGGATCCATCCTTCATGGAAGCACTCAGAGCACTCTCTCCCCTGGACAATGCTCATATGGATGGTTCTGTTTCTCTACGTTCTGTGCTTCCATTGCTCATCCTTTAAATTTACACTACCTTGGAAATCAGAGGTCCTTTAAGATAATTTTAGATATATCTACTCTAGTGTATATTGTATGGAATGTGTCATTATCAACAGCTATTCTTGTTTCTCTCATTTTTCAGTGGTTGCTACACATTTCAGTGTCACCTAGCATTAGTGCTAAGTAGGTGGTGGGGCATGAGGAACGGAAGTGGCTTGCTCAGCTGGATAGGGCTGAGTCTCCTGATTCCAGCCTGGTGCTTTCCTGCGATATTATACCCACAGTTGAGTGCATAAATATCATTTCACAGAATCTTAGAGCCATCAAATTAAAGTTGTTTTTAATGAGATATGTCATGTTTTTCAAATGCTTCATGAGTTTGGTGGAACATGGGATTTCTCAGCTCTTCAGGCTTTATGTCTGCTTTCTCTGATCTTTCCCAGCCAGGGACTTGCCCCCAGCCTGCAGGTTTCTGGCACCAGTTTATGAAATCTGAGTGGGTCTTTGTCTTGTGGTTTAAGAACTTTGGAAACCCAACCATAGATTGTATAAATGACTCCTCCTGTGAGATAAGCACACACCATGTGGACAGGTCTCTTAAATCCACATACCTTTCCAATACATCTATTTTGACAACAAAATGTCAAGATTACTAGGTATTCTGGACACCTGTCAATCCCACAGTTAATCATAAACTCTCCCTGATCGAGAAAGACTTTTCCGTATGCTGGTCCTAACCTTGTAGGACTCTGAAGGCAAATCGATGACACCAGAAGTTCTTGGGGAAATTGAGTATCTTCTGAGATTTTGTTTTTTCCTCAGTGAAGAAGCATGACGAAGATATGATTACCATGGGGGATAACTGATGGGTCACTTTCTGCAAAAAACAAAGGGCTATTTACAGGGAATTTCTCCCTTTAAGGAGTAACAGCGTTCATTTTTTCCATGATAAGTATTAGCAAAAGAAGCCACCCTTCTCCTGTGCGTAGGGACACCCACACACTCATATGCCCACCATCACTTCCCCCCCCCCCCCCCCCCCCCCCTTCATGCACCTCCAGTGGAAAGCCTGAAAACTAATCGGGCTGGCCTTACATAGCTAAATAAGCCTCACCATTATTTTTCCCAATTATTTTTTTCTATTTCTGGGTAATGTGTCCCCTATGCTCTCCAAGTACTTCATTATCTGCTTATTTTCTGTTTGATTCACCCCCTTCCCTGGCTAGCAATTTCACTGCTATAGCTCAAAATTACTTTTAATAGTTTTTTTTTTTTTAAAACTCATTTTAAAATATCTCCCCTTCCCTAATCCCTTCATGCTAGACTTGGCTTTCTCCTAAACTAATCTCTGTGGTAGCAAATTAAGGTCAATATATATTAAATGTACCACCAATCAAAGTTTGTAATGAGAATCCTTCCATTTATTAGTTTTGCTTTAAATTAAGGGGAATGATCAATGGGACGGATTCAGAGCACTGAGGATGATGGTCTAAATTCTCCCAGCCAAGAATACGGCGGGCATCACCGAATCCAGATGGTGTACCTTCAGACATTTCTGTGTTAGCACAGGCTGAGGTATTGCCTTATAATGAATAGACACTCCTCAACCTCTCTATGGGTTCAGGATCTTTAGGTTTTCAGGACCCTAGGGCAAAAGTACCAAATGGAGGCTCACATGCCTATGTATTTAAACATTCTAAATCAAGTTAATAAATATGTCCTAAGTGTCTACAGTGATGATTATATCTAAGTTATAACCTGAACATTGGTTGACATTTAGAATGCTTCAACCCTTTCAGAATTCTGTTCTTGAACATGGTAGCATAAGAGCATGGGAAGGCCTGGCCCCTGACGTGTGGCCTTCCCTTTGCTTTCCACCACTGGCTCTGATTTGTACTGCAGAGGCCCTCGTGAGCCCTCATATGGACAACATAGTCTGCGCACCCAAGGTCTGTCCAATCTTTACCACCAAACCTCTCCTCTCTCCTCAACGTGAGGCGTGGGTAAACAGAAAACTTGTGGAAGAGGCTTACCTAGGTCCTAGAAGTGAACTCCAGGCTGATTGGGTTGGGAATTGGTGAACGGATCTGGGTACTCTGAGTCTCTGAGTGTGGTCAAGATGGGTGGGCTTGGAGGAAATGTACACTCTGGGTAGACATCTCCTCTTGACTCCATGGGGTGGGGAGCAGTTGGGGGAGTAAGACAAAAAGGAACCCTCTAAAGTGTGGGGCCCATAATATAGGTCCCTCTTGTGGGGCCAGAGGGTAGCATTGGTGTTAGAAACTCCACAGAGTTTGGAAGAATTAATGTGAGAAGAATCAGAGCTGACAACAAATTATTACTTTAAGGATATTTTCATCTTATTTTTATTAGGTAGTTTCCATTCTTATAAGCAATAACCATTTTTATTAAACTAATAAGCATTACACATTCTTGAGACTCCTCATAAATCCTTCAGAGTGCTGCTATTTTAGCTAGATGAAACAATCCACCACCTCTATCGCATCTCCTCATCTCGTGTACCTGTTCATTCCAGCCCGCAATACTAACAACATGCGCGCACACGCAAAATGCATACAGACTACCAGAGGAGAGCTTTAACCTAAATTGAACCTTGCGAGTATAACTCATATAGTAAATATTTCTAAGCTGTAAGTGCCCTGAGAAATCCTCACTTCCACCCCTCTCCCTTTGTATACGGTAAGAACTGAGGTTGAGAGAGAGGAAGTGATCTGTCAGTGTTTTGTTTGCTGACTTTTGTATCTTCATATCTCACTGTGCCTGAAAATTGGGATGTTGGGGCCACCAATAGGGTCAGTTCTGGGGAAGGGAAAGTAGCCAGGTGTCCCTTGACCAGTGGCTAATTGGGGTGATCCACTAAGAAATCATCTTTATCCCCCCATCTTAGAAATCTTTTGTCTGCTCTTGGGGGAAGTTTACTAATCAGAGGGAATGGAAATGTTTTCGCTTGACTCTCGACCCAGGAGATAAGCTAGTGTGTGGCTAAGAACGGAACCGTTTTGACCCCAAAAGGAGTGTAAAGATTTTTGTTTTTAAATCAGGATTATAGAGGTAAATTTCACATTTAATAAAAATCATCGGTTTTAAGAGTACAATTTGATGAAGGTTGACACACGTTTATAGTCAAAATCACCATTACAATCATCACATAGACCATACCCCCAAGTTCCTTCCTGCCCTTTGGATGTCAATACCTGCGTCTGTCCCCAGCATCTGTCAAGTGATCAGCTCTTTGCTGCCATTGTTTTGCCTTTTCTAGAATTTCATATAAATGGAATCACATAGTAAATAGAGTTTTGTGTCTGGTTTCTTTTACTTCTGAGATTTACCTATGTTGTTGCATATAGCAGAAGTTCATTTTTTAAATTGTTGAAGAGTACTTAATTAGATAGATAACCCACAATTTGCTTATTCATCAGTTGATGGACACTTGGATTGTTTCCAGTTTTTGACTGAGAAAGAAACAAACAAACAAAAAAAGAGAATCCCCTGACATTTGAGGCCTGGCGCTCACAGCTAGGTCATGCTATTGTCCTATAGGATGTAAACAATTTTGCAAAATAAAAATCTCAGACAAGGTTATTTTGAGACCATGATAACATAGGCAAAGCAAGCCTGCCTCATAATTTTGTCTAAGTACAGACAAAAATACTCTTTTTAAAAGAAAAGATTTGTTCATTTATTTGAGAGAGAGAGTGAGAGAGAGAGTGAGCACCAGCAGGGGGAGAGGCAGGGAGCGAGGGACAGGCAGACAGGGCTCGATCCCAGGACCCTGAGATCATGACCTGAGCCAGTCAGGCGCTTTACCAACTGAGCCACCAGGCGCCCCCAGACAAAAATATTCTTATTTGCTACCTCCAAATCCTAAACATTCCCCTTCTTGGACAAATGAGTGACTACTGCTTCTTAATAAATTTTTTTATTGGTGCGCCTGGGTGGCTCAGTCGTTAAGCATCTGCCTTCGGCTCAGGTCATGATCCCAGGGTCCTGGGATGGAGCCCCGCATCGGCCTCCCTGCTCCGCAGAAAGCCTGCTTCTCCGTCTCCCATTCCCCCTGCTTGTGTTCCCTCTCTTACTGTGTCTCTCTCTGTCAAATAAATAAATAAAATCTTTAAAAAAAATAAATTTTTTTATTAAATTTTTTTTATTATTATGTTGTTAGTCACCATACATTACATCATTAGCGTTTTTTTTTTTTTAAAGATTTTATTTATTTATTTGACAGAGAGAGCGAGAGAGCACAAGCAGGGAGAACAGTAGAGGGA
Source organism: Mirounga leonina (assembly GCF_011800145.1). Classification (NCBI taxonomy): domain Eukaryota; kingdom Metazoa; phylum Chordata; class Mammalia; order Carnivora; family Phocidae; genus Mirounga; species Mirounga leonina. The sequence goes on along the minus strand of NW_023270389.1, from coordinate 34,439,633 downwards.
GAGGGAGAAGCAGGCTCCCCGCCAAGCAGGGAGTCCGATGTGGGGCTAGATCCCAGGACCCTGAGATCAGGACCTGAGCCGAAGGCAGACGCTTAACCATCTGAGCCACCCAGGCACCCCACATCATTAGTTTTTGATGTAGTGTTCCATGATCCATTGTTTGCATATAACACCCAGGGCTCCATGCAGAACGTGCCCTCTTTAATACCCATCACCAGGCTAACCCATCCCCCCACCCCCCTCCCCTCTAGAACCCTCAGTTTGTTTCAGAGTCCATAGTCACTCATGGTTCATCTCCCCCTGCGATTTCCCCCCCTTCATTCTTCCCTTCCTGCTATCTTCTTCTTCTTCTTTTTTTTTTTTAACATAAAATGTTTTATTTGTTTCAGAGGTACAAGTCTGTGATTCAACAGTCTTACACAATTCACAGCGCTCACCATAGCACATACCCTCCCCAATGTCTATCACCCAGCCATCCCAATCCCTCCCACCCCCCCCCTCCAACCACCCTCAGTTTGTTTCCTGAGATTAAGAATTCCTCATATCAGTGAGGTCATATGATACATGTCTTTCTCTGATTGACTTATTTTGCTCAGCATAACACCCTTCAGTTCCATCCATGTCGTTGCAAATGGCAATATTTCATTCCTTTTGATGGCTGCATAATATTCCATTGTATATATATACCACCTCTTCTTTATCCATTCATCTGTCGAGGGACATCTTGGCTCTTTCCACAGTTTGGCTATTGTGGACATTGCTGCTATAAACATCGGGGTGCATGTACCCCTTCAGATCCCTACATTTGTATCTTTGGGGTAAATACCCAGTAGTGCAATTGCTGGATCATATGGTAGTTCTATTTTCAACTTTTTGAGGAGCCTCCATACTGTTTTCCAGAGTGGCTGCACCAGCTTGCATTCCCACCAACATGACTACTGCTTCTTTACTAATTATAGCTATATGTCCCTCTGCCCTCCCTATAGATTTATTATCCAGATACCCAATCATAGAATTACCTTCATTTGGACACCCTCAATCTAGAGTCAACTTCCACTTCCTTCTGGTGCCTCTCAAATCACCCAATCAGGGTCTGAATCCTATAATAGTCTCATTCTAATACCCTCTTACTGAGATTCCCTACACTTCCCCATGATATGTGTTTTCCTTTTTTTTTAATATAAATTATTTTATTTTATTATGTTATGTTAATCACCATACATTATATCATTAGTTTTTGAGGTAGTGTTCCATGATTCATTGTTTTCATATAACACCCAGTGCTCCATTCTGTGATTATTCTCTTTTTTTTTTTAAATTTTATTATATTAGTCACCATACAATACATCATTAGTTTTTGATGCAGTGATCCACGATCCATTGTTTTCATATAACACTCAGTGCTCCATGCAGTATGTGCCCTCCTTAATACCCATCACCGGGCTAACCCATCCCCCCTACCCCTTCCCCTCTAAAACCCTGTTTGTTTCTCAGAGTCCATAGTCTCTCATGGTTCATCTCTCCCTCCAATTACCCCCCGCTCCTCATTTTTCCCTTCCTTCTCCTAATGTCCTCCATGTTATTCCTTATGTTCCACAAATAAGTGAAACCATATGATAATTGACTTTCTCTGCCTGACTTATTTCACTTAGCATAATCTCCTCCAGTCCCATCCATGTTGATGTAAAAGTTGGGTATTCATCCTTTCTGATGGCTGAGTAATATTCCATCGTATATATGGACCACATCTTCTTTATCCATTCATCTGTTGAAGGGCATCTCGGCTCTTTCCACAGTTCAGCTATTGTGGACATTGCTGCTATGAACATTGGGGTGCATATGGCCCTTCTTTTCCCTACATCTGGGTCTTTGGGGTAAATACCCAGGAGTGCAATTGCTGGGTCATAGGGTAGCTCCATTTTTAAATTTTTGAAGAACCTCCACAGTGTTTTCCAAAGTGGCTGTACCAACTTGCATTCCCACCAACAGTGTAAGAGGGTTCCCCTTTCTCCACAACCTCTCCAACATTTGTTGTTTCTTTCCCTGTCCATTTTTGCCATTCTAACTGGTATAAGGTGGTATCTCAGTGTGGTTTTGATTTGGATTTCCCTGATGGCTAATGATGATGAACATTTTTTCATGTGTCTGTTAGCCATTTGTATGTCTTCTTCAGAGAAGTGTCTTTTCATCTCTTCTGCCCACTTTTTGACTTGATTATTTGTTTTTGGGGGGTTGAGTTTGAGAAGTTCTTTACAGATCTTGGATACCAGCCCTTTATCTGTGGTGTCATTTGCAAATATCTTCTCCCATTCTATGGGTTGCCTCTTTGTTCTGTTGACTGTTTCCTTTGCTGTGCAGAAGCTTTTTATCTTGATGAAGTCCCAAAAGTTCATTTTTGCTTGTTTCACTAGCTTTTGGAGATGTATCTTGAAAGAAGTTGTTGTGGGCGATGTCAAAGAGGTTACTGCCTATGTTCTCCTCTAGGATTTTGATGGATTCTTGTCTCACATTGAGGTCTTTCATCCACTTTGAGTTTCTTTGTGAATGGTGTTAGAGAATGGTCAAGTTTCATTCTTCTGCATGTGGCTGTCCAATTTTCCCGGCACCATTTATTGCAGAGACTGTCTTTTTTCCATTGCATGTTTTTTCCTGCTTTGTCAAAGATTGTTTGACCATGGAGTTGAGGGTCCATATCTGGGTTCTCTATTCTGTTCCATTGGTCTGTATGTCTGTTTTTGTGCCAGTACATGCTGTCTTGGTGATCACAGCTTTGTAATATAGCTTGAAATCGGGCAACGTGATGCCCCCAGCTTTGTTTTTCTTTTTCAACATTTCCTCGGCGATTCGGGGTCTTTTCTGATTCCATACAAATTTTAGGATTGTTTGTTCCAGCACTTTGAAAAATGTCATTGGAATTTTGATCGGGATGGCATTGAAGGTATAGATTGCTCTGGGTAGCATAGACATTTTAACAATGTTTATTCTTCCGATCCATGAGAATGGAATATTTTTCCATCTTTTTGTGTCTTCTTCAATTTCTTTCATGAGTGTTCTGTAGTTCCTAGAGTATAGATCCTTCACCTCTTTGCTTAGGTTTATTCCGAGATATCTTATGGTTTTTGGTGCTATTGTAAATGGAATCCTTTCTCTAATTTCTCTTTCTACAGTTGTGTTGTTAGTGTGTAAGAAAACAACTGATTTCTGTGCATTGATTTTGTATCCTGCCACATTACTGAATTGCTGGATGAGTTCTAGTAATTCGGGGGTGGAGTCTTTTGAGTTTTCCACATAAAGTATCATGTCATCTGCTAAAAGAGAGAGTTTGACTCCTTCTTTGCCAATTTGAATACCTTTTATTTCTTTTTGTTGTCTGATTGCTGTTGCTAGGACTTCTAGTACTATGTTGAACAACAGTGGCAAGAGTGGGCATCCTTGACGTGTTCCTGATCTTCAGGAAAAGGCTCTCAGCTTTTCCCCTTTGAGGATGATATTTGCTGTGGGTTTTTCATAGATGGATTTTATGAACTTGAGGAATGTTCCCTCTATCCCTATACTCTGAAGAGTTTTAATCAGGAAAGGATGTTGTATTTTGTCAAATGCTTTTTCTGCATCAATTGAGAGGACCATATGGTTCTTCTCCCTCCTCTTATTAATGTGTTCTATCACATTGATTGATTTGCGAATGTTGAACCACCCTTGCATCCCAAGGATAAATCCCACTTGGTCATGGTGGATGATCCTTTTAATGTATTGTTGGATCCTATTAGCTAGGATTTTGTTGAGGATTTTGGAATCCATATTCATCAGGGATATCGGTCTGAAATTCTCCTTTTTGATGGGGTCTTTGCCTGGTTTGGGGATTAAGGTAATGCTGGCCTCATAAAATGAGTTTGGAAGTTTTCCTTCTTTCTATTTTTTGAAACAGCTTCAGTAGAATAGGTATTATTTCTTCTTTGAATGTTTGGTAGAATTCCCCAGGGAATCCATCAGGCCCTGGACTCTTGTTTTTTGGGAGGTTTTTGATCACTGCTTCAATCTCATTACTGGTTATTGGCCTATTCAGGTTGTCAATTTCTTCCTGTTTCAGTCTTGGCAGCTTATAGATTTCCAGGAAGGCCTCCATTTCATCCAGATTGCTCAGTTTATTGGCATATAGTTGTTGATAATAATTCCTAATAATTGTTTCTATTTCTTTGGTGTTAGTCGTGATCTCTCCGCTTTCATTCATAATTTGGGTCCTTTCTCTTTTCTTTTAGATAAGTCTGGCTAGTGGTTTATCGATCTTATTAAGTCTTTCAAAGAACCAACTTCTAGTTTTGTTGATCTGATCTACTGTGTTTCTGGTTTCTAATTCTTTGATTTCTGCTCTAATTTTAATTATTTCTCTTCTAATGCGTGGCTCAGGCATCATTTGTTGCTTTTTCTCTAGTTCTTTAAGGTGTAGAGTTAGTTGGTGAATTCGGGATTTTTCTATTTTTTTGAGTGAGGCTTGGATGGCTATGTATTTCCCCCTTAGGACCGCCTTTGCAGTATCCCATAGGTTTTGGACCGATGTGTTTTCGTTCTCATTGATTTCCATGAATTGTTTAAGTTCTTCTTTGATTTCCTGGTTGACCCAAACATTCTTGAGCAGAGTGGTCTTTAGCTTCCAAGTCTTTGAATTTCCGCCAAATTTTTTCTTGTGATTGAGTTCCAGTTTTAAAGCATTGTGGTCTGAGAATATGCAGGGAATAATCTCAATCTTTTGGTATCAGTTGAGACCTGATTTGTGATGTGGTCTATTCTGGAGAAAGTTCCATGTGTGCTCGAGAAGAATGAGTATTCTGTTGTTTTAGGGTGGAATGTTCTGTAAATATCTATGAGGTCCATGTGGTCCAGTGTATCATTCAAAGCTCTTGTTTCCTTGTTGATTTTTTGCTTAGATGATCTGTCCATTGCTGAGAGTGGAGTATTGAAGTCTCCTACAATTAACGTATTGTTATCAATATGACTCTTTATTTTGGTTAACAGTTGGCTTATGTAGATGGCTGCTCCCATGTTGGGGGCATAGATATTTACAATTGTTAGATCTTCTTGTTGGATAGACCCTTTAAGAATGATATAGTGTCCTTCTCTGTCTCTAATTATAGACTTTAGTTTAAAATCTAATTTGTCTGATATAAGAATTGCTACCCCAGCTTTCTTTTGAGGTCCGCTGGCATGGAAGATGGATCTCCATCCCTTCACTTTCAGTCTGGATGTATCTTTAGGTTCAAAATGAGTCCTTTGTAGACAGCATATGGATGGGTCCTGTCTTTTTATCCAATCTGCAACCCTGTGCCATTTTATGGGAGCATTTAGGCCATCCACGTTGAGAGTGATTATTGAAAGATATGAATTAATTGTCATCATGTTGCCTGTGAAGACATTGTTTTTATAGATTGTCCCTGTAAATTTCTGTTGTAGATCACTCTTGGGGTCTTTCTCCTTTTATAGAACCCCCCTTAATATTTCTTGCAGGGCCGGCTTAGTGGTCACATATTCTTTCAGTTTCTGCTGGTCGTGGAAGCTCTGCATCTCTCCATCCATTCTAAATGACAGCCTTGCTGGATAAAGTATCCTTGGCTGCGTGTTCTTCTCATTTAGTACCCTGAATATGTCTTGCCAGGCCTTTCTGGCTTGCCAGGTCTCTGTGGATAGGTCTGATGTTATTCTGATGTTTCTCCCTCTGTACGTAAGGAATCTCTTCCCCCTAAATGCCCTTAAGATGGTTTCCTTGGTTCTAAGATTTGCAAGTTTTACTATTACATGCAGGGGTGTTGACCTGTTTTCCATGATCTTAGGAGGAGTCCTTGCTGCCTCTAGGACACGGATGTTTGTTTCATTCCCCAGATTAGGGAAGTTCTCAGCTATGATTTGCTCAAATACATCTTCTAGTCCTCTCTCTCTCTCCACTCCCTCCGGGATTCCAGTGATTCTGACATTGGAACGCCTCATGGTGTCATTTATTTCTCTGATTCTATTTTCATGGATTCTGAGTTGTTTTTCCCTGACCTCCTCTTTTCCCTTTTTATCTATTATATTGTTTTCCAGGTTGCTTATTCGTTCTTCTGCCTCACTTACCCTAGCTATTAGATTATCTAGATTGGATTGGATCTCACTGATAGCATTTTTAAGTTCTGCCAATTCAGCTTTCATTTCTGCCCTTAGAGACTCTATGTTGCCATTAATTGATTTCTCCATTCTAACCATTGTCTTCACAATTGCTAGCCTGAATTCCATCTCCGACATCTTGGTTATATCTGCATCCATTTGTAAATCTGCAGCATAAGTCATAATCTCTGAGTCTTTTCTATTTTGGGGGTTCCTCCTCCTAGTCATTCTGTTGATGGGTGTTTGAGGGAATGTATAGAGTCCAAATTATTTTCCAGAACCCAAGCAAGATGTACCTGTTTTCTTGGGACCTTAGGGTTGCTGGCCTCTTGTTTTCCCAGCCTGTCTTCTGCGGGAGGGGCCTGCTACCCTGTTACTCAGGCAACCCTGTTTAGGCGGAGTTGCCCTGCGCCCCTGTGGTGGGGGATGGGCTCAGTGGGAATTAGTCTTTGGGGCTTTTGTTCTCTGGCGCCTTTCCGCGTTTCTTCCGCGAGTCAGAGCAGAAGAGACCATTTCCAACCCTCTGCCTCAGAGCAGAGAGACCTCAGTCTGTTTTTCAGGGAGCTCTCCAGGCCACACCGTCTCCATTTCTGTCCCTGCTGCTATAAACTGCAGCGTCCTGGGTTGTGCGCCCCTCCGCAGCGCTCCCAGTCCTGCCTCCAGGTCGGGGCGTGTCTCTGCCCTTTGTGCTTCTAAAACCACCAGCTGCTCCCAGTTCGCGGGACCCCGTCGCTCCGGGTTTCCGCCCCAGGGGCTGCCCTAAAGTCCTTTTCCCGCCACTATGGGTCTGCGAGTCTGTGCCGGTCTGCAGCGCACGAGGCTGTCACTCACCGGCGGTGTAGGATCCCCACGGCCAGGCACCCTCCCACTGCCGTTTATCCTCCGATATCTGCCCGTGGAATCACGGCTCTCCACTTGGTACCTCACAACCAACCGCCTGCGGTATTCTGCTTGTCGAGATCCAGATCTTCTTACATCTCAGGCTGGTTTCGTGGGTGCTTAGAGTGGTCTGGTAGATATCCAGCTCAATTCCGCGAACCAGTCGAAGTAGGGTCCCCTACTCTGCCATCTTTCCTTCTCCCCAGTATGTGTTCTCCTTTGCTGCACTGAGAAATAAACCCAACCTGTTCAACAATAGGCATCTTCCTGGGGGCTTTTGGCTGAAGAGCTATTACTTTAAAAAATTTTTTTTGATTTAAATTAAATTTAGTTAACATATAGTGTATTATTAGTTTCAGAGGTAGAGTTTAGTGATTCATCAATTGCATGTAATACCCAGTACTCATTACATCAAGTGCCCTCCTTAATGCCCATCACCCAGTTACCCCTTCCCCCATCCACCTCCCTGCTAGCAACCCTCAGTTTGTTCCCTATAGTTAAGAGTCTCGTATGGTTTACCTCCCTCTCTGTTTTCATCTTACTTTATTTTATATTTTATTTTTCCTTCCTTTCCTCATGGTCATGTGTTTTGTTTCTTAAATTCCACATATGAATGAAATCATATGGTATTGGTCTTTCTCTAACTGACTTATTTTGCTTAGCATAATATCCTCCACTTCCATCCACATCGTTGCAAACGGTAAGATTTCATTCCTTTTGATGGCTGCATAATATTCCATTGTATATATATATATATATATATATATATATATATATATATATATACACCACATCTTCTTGATTCATTCATCTGCCGATGGACATCTGGGCTCTTTCCATAGTTTGGCTATTGTGGACATTGTTGCTATAAACTTCTGGGTGCAGGTGCCCCTTTGGATCAATACATTTGTATCTTTGGGGTAAATACCTAGTAGTGCAATTGCTGGGTCAACTCTAGGGTAATTCTATTTTTTTAACATCTTGAGGAACCTCCATACTGTTTTCCAAAGTGGCTGCACCAGTTTACATTCCCACCAACAGTGTAAGAGGGTTCCCCTTTTGGAGAGCTGTTACTTTAAACATTCCCATATAGGTCTTTATGTGCATTTGTATTTCCCTTTCTTTTGTATGAATCTAAGGGTGGAATGGCTGCTGTGTTTGTAAATGTATGCTTAATTTTATAAGACACCGTCAAAATGGTTTCCCAAAGTGGCTGCCGCGCTGTGTTCCCATCAGCAGTGGAGGAAAGTTTCAGTTGCCTCACATCGTCCCCAGTGCTTTATCTTTTAGGTCTTTTCCATGTGACCACGTCAGTGGGTGTGTCCGGGTATTTCACTGTGATTTTAACTTCCATTTCTCTGTTCACTAGTGATGTTGAGTATCTTTTAACATGCTGATACACATGCATATATCTTTGGTAAAGTGACTTCAAATCTTTTGCCCATTTTTAAGTTGTGCTATTCACCTTTTATTGTGTTCCAATAATTGTTAGATTCAAGTCCTTTATCAATTATACTTTGTAACCATTTCTCCTAGTCTGCTGTTTAACTTCATATGTTTGTAGCAATTGTTTTTGAAGAGCAGATTTAAAAAACTTTATAATATCTATTTTATCATTTTTTTCTTTTTTGGTTTGTGGTTTTTGTGCCCTCAGATGTCTTTATTTACCTAAGATAGTAAAAATTTTCTCCTCTTTTATTTTTCTAGTCTTTAAAATCCTGTATATGCTTTACACTTATGACATATTTTATTTTATATTAAGCACATTTTAATTTCTCAGTAGTCCCATGTGGTCTGTGGAAACATTGGACAGTTCAAGACTTAAGGCTCATCAATCTTATTGGTCTTTTTAAAGAATCAGCTTGGGGGGGGGCGCCTGCGTGGCTCAGTCGTTAAGTGTCTGCCTTTGACTCAGGTCATGATCCCAGGGTCCTGGGATGGAGACTCAGGCTTCCCGCTTAGTGGGGAGCCTGCTTCTCCCTCTCCCTCTACCCTTGCTTGTGTTCCCTCTCTCACTCTCTCTCTCTCTGTTAAATAAGTAAATAAAATCTTAAAAAAAAAAAAGAATCAGCTTATAATTCTTTGATTTTCTCTACCACTATCCTGTTTTCAAATTCATTTATCTCTGTTCTCATCTTTTTTATTTTTGCTTCTGCTACTTTGGGTTTAATGCTTTCTCTTTGCCTAGTTTCTTAGGGTAGAAATTTATATATTTGATTTGAGACTTTTTTTCTTTTCAACAAAACTTTATCCACAAATTCTGATATATTTTGCTCTCATTTATACATTTCAAAACATATTCAGATCTTCCTTTTGATTGCCTTTTTTTACTCATGTGTTATTTAGAACTATACTTATTGTTTTTGAATATTTTAGTTTTCTAGATTGTTCTTTGTTATTCATTCCATTTTCTTTCTGTTGTCAGAAACATATGATTTTAATTTTCTTAAATGTATTAATGCATGTTTTATGGCTCAAAATATGGTATATTTGGTGCATGTTTCATTAAAAACATGTGTACATGTTTTTAATGAAACATGTGTACATTAAAAAAAGAATTCTACTGCTATTGGGTAGAATATTCTATAAATGTAATTGATATAAATATCAGTTAGGTCATGTTCATTGATGTTGTTAAAGTGTTTTATATCCTTATATTTGTGTATGTGTGACTGGTTATTTTATCAATTACTGAGAAAGTTGAAATCACCAACAGTAATTGTGAATTTGTCTATTCTTTCAGTTCTGTAAATTCACTAAATTTTTTATTTTGCTCCATCTAATCTGCTAATAATTCCACCCAATGTCATTTTCATTTCAGGTACTACATTTGTTACTTCCAGAAGTTAGTTTCTTTCTCTCTCTTTCTTTCTTTCTTTCTTTCTTTCTTTCTTTCTTTCTTTCTTTCT
>NW_023270389.1:34375203-34429703 GCF_011800145.1 Mirounga leonina | reverse complement strand
TCTTTCTTTCTTTCTTTCTTTCTTTCTTTCTTTCTTTCTTTCTTTCTTTCTTTCTTTCAATAGCTTCCATGTCTCCCCCTACCATGTTCATATTGTTCTTTGCCTTTTTGAACATATGAAGCACATCTATGGTAACTATTTTGACATCTTTGTTGACTAATTCTATCAACTGTCATTTCTGGGTCTGTTCTAATTAATGAGTTTTCTAGTTATAGCTCATATTTTCCTATTTCTTACATGTTTTTGACCAAATGCAGACATCATGAATTTTATTTTGGGGGTATTTAATTTTGCTGTATTATTTAGAGAGGGTCATACTTTATTTTGGCTTGCACTTAAGTTTTTCAGATCAGTTTGTCCTTCAAGCATTCCAGGGCATATTTTGGGCAACCTTTGGTCTAGTGCTCATTTAGTTCCACTACTGAGCCAATCTTATTGAGGATTTTATCCAATGCCTTTTGTATTTGGAGTCTCTCACTTTGGCTGGTAGGAGAATAAATTATTCTTATCCTTATTTGATGTCCAGACATTGGTTTATCTACTACTTTCTGGTGGCTCTTTTCTCAATTTCAGGTAGACTTCTCTCATGCATACTCAAAATGGTACTCAGTCAAAGACTCTAGGGGACCTGTCTTAGATCTCTGGATCTCTCTCTGTGAATATCTCCTCTACCACATTCTTCCTTGCAAACTCTAGCCATGCTCATTCCCTGAAATCCAGTTTCTATGTCTTTAACTCAGCAAGACCATCAGCTTTAGTTGTGTTCACCTTCCCTGAACAGTAGCCTGAAGACTATCTCATTTTTTATTCTCTTAGGACTCATAGTCATGTGCTACCTGTGACTAAGTCATTTTCAATGGCAGAAAATTTTTTTTTTTCCTGGTTTTCTGGTTGTTTGAGGCAGGCAGATAAATCTGATCCCAGTTTTCTCATTATAGTCAGTAGTGGAGGTGATTGGTATACACTTTTTTGAGTGATCAACTTTTTCTGTCAAGCTATCGGTCATTTTCTGATTGCCAACAAAGACCTATTATTGAAGTAAAAGGCATAAAAAGCCTTAAGAGGATAGAAGTAGGGGAAGGATATTGGATTTTGGGTTTTAAGCACATGGGCTCTTCTATGTGGTCATAGGATCATTTAGTAGCCCAGAAGGGTTGAGGCTGGTGAACTTTGTGTGGAGATTCTTTTTTTTTTAAGATTTATTTATTTATTTGGGAGAGAGGGGCTGGGTAAGGGAGCAGGGGAGGGGCAGAGGGAGAGGGGGAGAGAGAATTTTGAGTAGACTCCCTGCTGACCATGACCTGAGCTGAAATCAAGAGTTGGATGTTCCACCTACTGAGCCACCCAGGCACCCCTGTGTGGAGATTCTAATGAAGGCTTGGTAGCTGTGTTGGTTTGTAGAAGAATCATCCAGGCAAGTTCCCTTGTGTAACTGGGATACCCCATCTTCACCTGTCATGAGATCTGAGCACTCTGTGAGACTGACATTTTGTACTATCCCAGTCACTGCTTCTGGAGGATGGCAGGACACCAGTGTGACAGGTAAGGAGTCTCTTTTCCCAAACCAGTTCTCAGAAGCCAGACTAGGGCATCCTACATACTCTTATTACAAAAAGAAGTTTGCTTCAGAGCTGAGTTGTGGCTGTTAACTTTTTCATTATAAAGTATTTTAATCCTTCCTATGTCACAGCACTGGGTGGAAATAGAGGAATAAATTAGTGGATGAGGCTCAGGCTTAGTATATTCTTTCTTATTTTTAGAATTAAACCAAAGATGGGCTAAAAGTTTCATCATTCCTAATGAGAGATACGTCCATTCTTTTTAAAGAAGTTAAACACTTATCACTCTTAAATTTGAAGTTTTTCTCCTTTCTTTATAGTCTTAATTGTTTTATAAAAGAATTGAGCCTGCTTGTCTATGGATATATTTCTGATCTATTAATGAATTACTTTAAGTTAGGCCTACATCCTATTTATATATGTATATAGGATAGTTTCTCCTCTCTGTCTTTTTAAATTTTTTAAAAAGATTTTATTTATTTATTTGAGGGAGAGAGAGAGAGAGAGAGAGAGCACGACCAGGGGAAGGGCCGGAGGGAGAGGGAAAAGCAGTCTCCTGGCTGATCAGGGAGCCTGACTTAGGGCTCGATTCCAGGACCCTGGGATCATGACCTGAGCTGAAGGCAGACACTTAACTGACTGAGCCACCCAGGTGCCCCTCCTTTTGTAAAAACATTTATTTATTTATTTCAGAGAGAGTGGGGGGAGAATCAGAGGGAGAGGGAGAGAGAAACTCAAGCAGACTAGAGAGAACATGGGGAAGAGCAGAGGGAGAGGGAGAAGCAGACTCCCTGCTGAGCGCAGAGCTCGATTCCACGACCCTGAGATCACGACCTGAGCTGAAACCAAGAGTTGGATGCTTAACCTACTGAGCCACCCAGGTGCCCCAGTTTCTTCTGTATTACAGATTATGTTAGACATGCCTGGCTGGCTCACTTGGTAGAGCATGCAACTCTTCATCTCAGGGTTGTGAGTTCAAGCCCCACATTGGTTGTACAGATTACTTAAACATAAAAACAGTTTTAAAAAAAGATTATGCTGTTTGGTTCATTTGGACATAAGAAAAACAGATCTTCATAATGTCTGATTACTCTAATTTACAGGATTTTTAGTCATGAAACTAAGAAAGTTGGGAAGACAGGAAGCCTCAGGACCACTCAGCTGAACAACAAGGGGAATGAGAACATACTTTAGGATAGACTGGAGTTATGACAACCACGTGTTATATTTTAGGTAGCCTTTTGATCCTCTACTGCTTCCCACCCAATTGTTCTGCCATTATAGTCATGATACATGACTCTGCTCCTCTGTCTTTGCTTCAGCTTATTCTCCTTCTCTGGGTTGACCATGTCTCCTCTCTTACTCATGGCTTCTGCTTGTTTATGGCTTTGCTATATCATAGCTTTCGCTTACTGACTTCTTTCTACATGTATCTTCTCTTCAACCCTTCTTAACTGTCTCTTAGTCTTTCTACATTCTGATTGGACTGAATTCTTATTTTGGGTTATATCACAGGCTGCTGGACAGATGGCTGTGTTAGAACAAGTACCCATCCTTTGTTCAATCACTTGTAACAATGCAGCTTGAATAAAAATACTACCAAACTGGTGGCTCATCCCTATGAAACCACTTAGAAGGGTGCTGGGATTATTGAAGGCACTGTGAGATATTCCAGAGGGGAAACAGAGGTGTTAGACATGTTGTATTGACTATATAATGTGCAGATGTCAACTAAATTATCACTGAGTGAGTGAATGAGTGAAATAATAAATCTACTCTCCTTTGTTTGACTGGATGAAGATCACTTAGCTAAAACATACTTTATGCTTTAAACTGCCATTTTATTTCATCTCAGTCTGGTTTTTCCCCCTTTGTAACTTTTCCTCTTCTCTGCTTCCCCCTTCGTAACTCAAAATGGAACTGGGTACCTCGAGGCAGAGCAGATCCTCTACTGTTGAATGAAGGAAGGTGTTTCATTTTCTGTAGCATCCAATCTCCCGACAGCTAAGTGCCTCATTCCTCATTTGCTTCACAGGGTGGCTGTGAGGAGGAAATGAGATCCTTTATATAGATTCGCCAACCTCAGTGTCTGTGCCATAAAAAGTGCTTCATATCAGTTGGGTGTTATTTTTCTTTTTTCTTTTTAATTTAATTTTATTATGTTATGTTAGTCACTACACAATACATCATTAGTTATTGATGTAGTGATCCACGATTCATTGTTTTCGTATAACACCCAGTGCTCCATGCAGTACGCGCCCTCCTCAATACCCATCACTGGGCTAACCCATCCCCCCACCCCTCTCCCCTCTAAAACCCTCAATTTGTTTCTCAGAGTCCATAGTCTCTCATGGTTCATCTCTCTGATTTCCCCCCTTCATTTTTTGCTTCCTTCTCCTAATGTCTTCCACGCTATTCCTTATGTTCCACAAATAAGTGAAACCATATGATAATTGACTTTCTCTGCTTGGCTTATTTCATTTAGCATAATCTCCTCCAGTCCCATCCATGTTGATGTAAAAGTTGGGTATTCATCCTTTCTGATGGCTGAGTAATATTCCATCGTATATATGGACCACATCTTCTTTATCCATTCATCTGTTGAAGGGCATCTCAGCTCTTTCCACAGTTTGGCTATTGCGGACATTGCTGCTGTGAACATTGGGGTGCATATGGCCCCTTTTTTCACTGCATCTGTGTCTTTGGGGTAAATACCCAGTAGTGCAATTGCTGGGTCATAGGGTAGCTCTATTTTTAATTTTCTGAGGCACTTCCACACTGTTTTCCAAAGTGGCTGTACCAACTTGCATTCCCACCAACAGTGTAAGAGGGTTCCCCTTTCTCCACAACCTCTCCAACATTTGTTTTTTCTTCCCTTGTCAATTTTTGCCATTCTAACTGGTGTAAGGTGGTATCTCAGTGTGGTTTTGATTTGAATTTCCCTGATGGCTAATGATGATGAACATTTTTTTATGTGTCTATTAACCATTTGTATGTCTTCTTTGGAGAAGTGTCTGTTCATGTCTTCTCCCCATTTTTTGACTTGATTATTTGTTTTTTGGGTGTTGAGTTTGAGAAGTTCTTTATAGATCATGGATACCAGCCCTTTACCTGTAGTGTCCTTTGCAAATATCTTCTCCCATTCTGTGGGTTGCTATGCTCCTCATGATTGGGTCCTCATTTAAGGCCTATCCCAAGCTCCAAAATTACTTTTTAAAAAATGTTCCCTTTCATATCAGGAGGTACTCCTTATTTCTGCGCCATCAGTTGTGTTGGGGGGGCAATAAATTAAGTAAAATAATCATACTAAGGGGTTAATAATTTATTTTTCCCTCTTCATAAGATTTTTGTTTTTAAAAGAAGATTTTGTGAACTCCAAGGGATTATACTCTAAATGTATATACCCTGAGCAAATACGGGTTGGATAAAGGGCATCTCTTTCATAGATAAGAAAATGCAGTAGAAAATACTTACTTTGACTTACTTGGCTTTCTCAATTCAAACACTGAATAAATCTGATCCCTAATGTTAGGGTCAGGTTTAATTTCTACAGCTCCTAGAAGACAAGGACCAGGTCTATGAATTATCTTTATGGAAAACCTTCAGCAATCAAAAACTTAAAAAACAGTTATGACAACTAAGTTCACAAAGGTGTAGTGAGTGGTATTTTCTGGCTTTAGAAAAGGGTGAATGAAGAATGGAGATTCTTGGTCAATCTAATGGATGAGTTAGAATGCCAATATGGACCCCATATTCCTGGACTCTTGTTGGCCCTCGAGCCCCTATTTGTTTATGTTTTCAACCATGCAGTGAACCCTCCTCTTGTTTGGAGCTCGAAGAGAAAGTGGACATTGGTAAGCTGAGTTGCTAAAGACCATGAGACCCTGGAACATTGACAACTTCTCAGCCTCCCCCCACCCCCCATTGAGGTAGATAAACCATAGGCAAACTTCTGCATGGCCCTCATATGCAGCTGCTTGCTTTTGGGACATCTTGCTCACTAGTTATTTTAGCAATGTGTCAGCAGGCAGGGCAGCCAAGCAGAAATACCACACTCTTTGCGAAAACCCAAGGTCAGCACAATTTCTTCCCAGGGAAATTGTAACTTTTTGTGCTGAGATTGGGATGTCTGGGTTAGAAAAGAGGAGAGAAAAACCAGTTTCTGGGGTCCCCAAAGCCCTTATCTCTTTCCAGAGCACCAGAGCTCAGATCACAAGTTCATTCCCGGCAGATGGAAAGTCTCCTATCTCTCAGGGCTGCTAAGAGAATGCAGGGTATTTTGCAAGTCACACTACCAGTAATATCTACATCGAAGTGATGTATGCTTTGAGTTTTCTGTTGTCTTGCTCTTGCCTCTTCCCCATTTTATTCCCTCATTCTTCTGTGTAGAATGGCTTGCCTCCTCTGTACTAATACCTCTCCATCCTCAAAGATTCAACTCTTCCAAAAAGTCTTTCCTGAACTTGACACATCACACGTGTATCTTCTTCTTCACCAATTCTAGGTAGCTGAACTTCTTTGCTCTTGCAGCCTCCTATGCTTGTCTCCAACCTGGAGAGCACAGAGGATGGTATTAAAGTCTGTTTACATGTCTGTGTCTCCCATCGTTCTGTGGGAGCAAGAACCATATTTAATTTATCACTCTATCTGGTGGGCTCGGGGTTGAGTTTAAAGCTTCAAATCAGAGACTTCTAGATTCAAATATATGCTGTCTCTGATGTCTTCATAAACTTAATTTCCTCTTCTATATAATGAAGAGAATAATGCTTTGAAAGTTGATATGATTTAAAAAATATATATGTAAGTTCCTGAGATTGTGGTAGGGTTCTTGGGTTTTATTGAATACATGTTTGCTGAACATCAGGACCCTCTTTGAAGGAGAAAAATGCCATGAAAGATACACAGGTTGAGGGGCATGTAAGAAGGTGTAGACAGTAGAGCAGACCGACTTTTGGTGACATGGGTCCAGGAGGTGGCAATGGGATGTTATGAGCTAATTCTACATCTAGGTCTGCTGGGTCTTTCATTCTGTAAGTAGGCTTGGCAGCCACTTTCTTGCCAGCCCTGGGCTTCTTCTCCATTGCTGTCTCCACCCTCCACAACCTGAGATGCATGGCCCCGAGTCATCGCCTGGGATTACCACGTTTTATGAACAAACATGGTATCAGAATAAAGGTCTCAAGAGAAAGAGTCTTTCTGTTTTTTATTCAGATCAAAGCTGAGGCTGTATAAGCTGGACTCTGACCTTTTCTTAGAAGACTTGGAAGGGTCCTCTTGGTTCCAGTGGATTTCCATTTGTGTAGAAACATGTTAATCATATTGGCCTGTTTCATGTCTCACCCTTATGGGAGGAAAAAAAAAGCCATGAAGACTTACTTTGTCAGTCTGTGAGCACAGCTGAGAAAGTATCAATTGAGATGGCAAGACTGCTGAGGTGGGAGATGGAAAAGTGGCCCTCAGTGTTCTCTTTCTCTAGACACACATTGAAGATTCCTTGAAGATTTCTGGCATGCTAGCCCAAATTTTTCCTTTTGATCCACTTCTCTTAATTTTTACAATACGTGTGATAGATATTATTGTTGCGATATATAGAAAGAGAGGCACAGAGGTAAAGTGACTCACCCAAAGGCACACACAAAATAAGTGGAATAGTCAGGATTTGAACCCAAGTCTGCCCTATTGTGAAGTTCAGCTTCTTTCTTTTAACCCCTGCCATTTCCCCAGTGTCAAAAAATACTTTTCCCCCAGGCAGTACAAATGCTGAGGTCAAGTGCAACCCTCAGTTTCATATATTTGGGAAGTTATGGCCTCACTGTGAATCTGAAAAAAGCTATACTCCTTCCTCCTAGAAAAAATGTACATATGTATCAAATTTTACATCTGATTTCTTGGGTTAACAGAGTCCTGAATCCCACCCATGGGCCTCAGTTTAAGAATTCGTGATCTGGTCTAAATCGTCAGGTTACTTACGGAGATGCTAATAATTTATAAAGGAAATAATTTAGTCGATCACTTGGTGGCAGAATCCAGGCCTTTCAAATCTTTATCTAGTTTTATTTTACCACCCAATGGGTCTCCCATATGCAACTGTACACTGAGAAAAAAAGCCACACTCGGGAAAAGACTGAAAGTCAAGGTGAGGGAACATAACTGCTTTAATTACTTAAAGCCCAATTTCTAGGCCCAAGTTATTGTTGGCTGTGAGGACACTACCCAACAGAGCGGAGGTAGAGCATGCCAGTGATTTTAACTCCTTCAGGTGTTTATTAGTCCAAGAATCCCAAATTTTCAAGGCACCTCATTTACTAAGGAGCAGCTTCTACATAGAAAGAATCTACGACATCAATATTCTAGCCTTGCCTCACGCCCTATAGATCAATGGCTAGTTCTTATCTGACAGCATCCACTGACATATTTTCCTGGGATCGAAGAAAGAAGAGAAGAAATTGCAGGTAGGATTTGCAGCTGGTTGGCATATTGTGTTTTTATTGAAGGGCTTTACCGTCCCCACATTGCCTGGATTCCCAAAATCCATGCGGTCAAGAGTCTCAGCATGCATGAGGTGATAGGAGAGCCTTGTCAATAAGCCTCCACTATTCCACGTTGGTTGTTTCCTTACCAAATTGGAATATCATCTTCAAGGGCTCTGACTCTTATACTGGCAATTCTGTATTTTTATGAGAGAATAAGCGAGGAAATCCATGCTGTGTAAATGTAGATCCATACACAGACTCGTGTAGGGTACTCCTTAGGGTAGACTACTTACACTGTTAGGTTCAGGATCCGCAAAGTGAAAAAAAAATGTATGAAGGCACGCTATAATTTTGATGAATTGTACAAAAGCACCTCTTAGGTAAAAACCAACTCTTACAAACTCTTATTGAGTATGTGCCTGAGACTGTGTTAGGTGTAGGGATATAAGTAAGAGCCAAAGCATCCATCCATCCATTCATCCATCCATCCATCCATCCATCCATTCACTCTTTCAAGGAAAAAAAAATGTTCTAGGGTTTTTTACAGAAGCACAGAAATAAGTGTAAATCAAATTAAACAATCAAGTAAGACAACCTAGAGAAATTGGCCATTAAGCTAAATTTGGACATGAATGGGGCACCCCTGGATAAATTAGAGATTGAGGCAGGATGAGTGGGGCATTGGTTCAGTGCAGAGATTGTATGATCGACTGGCATGGAAGCATTAACCAGCATGGTGGGCTTAGGGAATTGCATGTACTTCAATATTGTTGGAGTAAAGGTCATGGAATGTAGAGGAATGGGAGCAGGGAGGGAAGAGGCTAGAGAGTTATTCAGGGGCAGGATCACAAAGAATTTTATGTGCTAAGCTAGAGAGTTTGAACTTTACCTTGAAAACTAAGGGGAGCTATTGAAGGATTTTAATAGAGGCGAGTGGTAGGATCAGATTTACATTTTGGACAGATTATTCTGTCTGCAGGGGGGAGAATGTGTTGGAAATTGGCCAGACTAGAGGCTGGAAGATGAGTTAGGAGGCTATTGCTGTAATCCAGATGGGATCCAGAATGAAGCAGTAACAGTTACTAAAGATGGGAAGGCATATCTATTAAATAGATATTTAAGATGTAGGATATACTGTTTGTAAGTGGGAATGAAAAGGAAGGAGGAGCCAAGGACTCTGCTTTAGGCAATTATTTGTATGTTGGTGCCATCCACTGAAATGGTGGATATAATGACAGCAGCACGTGGGAAGGGCATTAGCTTAAGGCAAAGTAATTAATTCATTTTAGGATATTTTGTAGTTGGAAGAATGTTCAAGTGGAGATACCAAAATAGCAGTTGACTATATGGGTCTCAGGGAATAAATTTGAACTGAAAACCCAGATTTGGGATTCATCATTCATAGATGGCTGTGGACGAGATCACTCAATGGGAGCATAAAGCCTGAGAGGAACAAAGGTGAGGACAGAGATCAAGGAGTGGCCAGAAGGTTAGAAGGAAAACTGCAGAAAAGTTCTTTCAACAGAGGCCAGAGAGGAGAAAGTTTTAGTAAGGAAGAATTCTGCATGGTCAAGTGCTTTAGAAGACAAAGATGCTTAATGATATGAAGGGCTTTGGTGTCCTACAAAAGACCAATTTCATGAGAGAGGCATAGTTGGAAGCCATATTATAGGGGGATGAACAGTGAGTGGGAGAAATGATAAATTATAAGAAATTAGAAACAACTGATGTAGATAATGCTTTCAAGAAAGAAGAGAGTAAAAGGAAAGAGGTAGGTAGGAAGGTTGGGCAAATGGATATAGTTTTGGATTTGTGTTGTTTCATTTGGTCATTGTTTTAATGGGAGAGACCTGAGGGTATTTATTTTCCCAGCGGGAAGAACCCTTACAAAGGGAGACTCAAATAAAAAGGAGACAGAAAGGATGGAGCTGCATCCATCAGGAGGTACAAAGGGATGGGATCTAAAACATGAATGGAGAAACCATTCTTAGACAGCAGACCAGAAGGCAGAGGGAGGAGTAGGTACAGATGGAGGTAAAAATGCAGGTGGCCCGGGAGGAGGCTGAGGGAGTGGTAGCTTCTGGTGGCTGGTATCTTCACCAAGATAACATAGGCGAGTCTTATTTGAGAACGGCATGGCTGTGAGTCATCAAGGAGAGTTTGGGGTAATTAGACTCAGAAGTAACCAGAGGCCAGAAGAGGGTTGCCTGGGCAGCACTGAGGGCCCAGTGGAGAGGGCAGGCCTTGAAGTTGTAGTGACGCCCATGTGTTCTTCAGAAGAACCAACTGTAGTGTTGCCTAACTCCTGACGCGGCATCAGACAATTGTCTGGAAAATGAGCCTACCTTTCCACCCCACCAGGAAGCAGCTGTGGTGCAGCAGAGGATGCACTGACCAGGGAGAAAGAATATCCCAGGTCTTCATCTCACTAGACCACATTCCGCTTATGTGACCTTGAGCTGGTAACTTTACTTTCTGAGCCTCAGTTTTCTGATCTGTAAAAGGGTTAAGATGGCACGTATCCAGGGTAGTTACTATGTAGGAGAATTCACTCTGTCAATTATTCAATAATATGTAAAAATGATGGATGTTTTTCTGAATATGAAAAATGAATATAGAACCTTGGAGAGCTTACTACTATCTGATATAGAATAAAAGTAAATGTGAGTTGACATGGCCTAAATGCAAGGTTGAGCAGTGCTGAACAGAAAGGACCTTTAAGACTTAAGACGAGGGCCCAGGAAAGTCTCTTCTTCTTCTTCTTTTTTTTTTTATCTTTTTTTTTTCCTAAGTGAAATTGTAAACGTTATAAGATAATGTGGAGTGACCAAGATACATAAAGTATCTCTATTCTAAGAAGCTCCTCTGAGAACGAGGACCAAAGGAACTTTTGCTGGTTGGCTAGCCAGGAGATGAACAAGGGGAATAAGATGTTGGTACAAGCCTTTAAGAAGTTGCCCCAGGGGACGTGCATCCAGAACACCCTTCAGGTCCCACATGAGATAAAAGGAGAAGGAGTCTGCCATTTTGGGAAAGCCCTCTGGACTCTTCCTGAGGCAACTGAGGATAGACCTTTTTCTCTCCGATCGCTAGCTAACTTGGTAGTGCCCAACCTGGTCTGCCCACCAGAGCATTGCGTCAGATGAGCAGTGTGTGTGTGTGTACATATAAAGGGCTGCTACAACTAATCTCTTATTTATAAAATTGATCCACTTTCCAAAAAACACTGTATGTTCTGAAATGCCACTTATGCAACACATTTTGAGGAGGAAACAACAGGAAACAATTACAGAACAATAGAAGGTGGCGTGTAACCTGGAATGAAACTGTGAATTATGGATGATAAGAATTACAGAAAGTCATGGCAAGAAATTGGGCACTGTGGGCTGGAAGATCAGAATTGGAAAAAAAAAAAAAGTCAAAACTGGAAGAGCCCTAGAAGTAATATAGATCTTTGGTCTTTTTTTTTTTTTGGCCTTTTTCCAAACTCAACTCCATTTTACAGGTGAGGTGGCTGAGGCTCAGAGAGATGAAGTCCCTTACCTGGGGTCACAGTGAATGAGAGCTGTTGTAAAAGCAGTAAAAATGAAAGACGCCAAGAGGCGGTTGAGCAAAGCAAGAATGAGGCAGTAAGAGCGACCACTATTATGAAAACAATTTCCATTGATGTCATGCTTACTGGGCACCTTCACTGTGTTAATGATTATATATGCATAATTCTCTTCTAATACAGGTGGCAGCTCTGTAAGGTAATTTGTAGGTTATAATGAACATTTATTTCGTTTTTTTTTTTCTTTTTTTTTAATTTGGCCATTCCACATCTGAATCGCCTTCTTATGTTTGAAGAATCTGTTGCTTTTCGAGGTGGACAGTGACCTTCACTATAGAAGTTGGAAATTCCAGGAGAAGAGCAGAAAGGAATTTTCCCGAAGATAACAGGCTCTGGAGCCGGACGATTTAGGTTTTAATTCCAGCTCTGCAGGCACTAGCTAAGTCATTCGGCTCTACTGTGCCGCAGTTTCCTCACCAGTGAAAATGGGGCTGACATACAGACTTCACAGAAGTGCTGTGAAGATTCAGTGAATTAGTATATGGAAATACAGACAAGTACTTGCAACATAATAAATGCTCAGTAAATCATAGCTACTTTCTCAGACTCCCTAGCAGCTGGGGCGTGGGCCCATGACCCATGTCCACCAATCAGACACACTCACTTCACATGCTGACAAGAAAAAACAGGAGCTGCCAAAAACAAAAAAAAAAAAAAAAAAAAGAGAAAGTCATTTTTAGTTAATATCGAGTGGCTGCAACGAGGACAGCAGCTATAACTAGTTTCTAAAGATGTCAGTGGCAGCAGTGGATTGCTGTCCTTCCTGCGAGCTACCCAATTTCCTTCCCACAGATTTCTTTTCCCCTTAAATTATCAGCCGGTATCAATATCTGCCATCCAAGAATGCTGACTCATTAAAGAAGGCTTACTATTTCTGGCTATTAGCACTTAAGAAATGTGTTTAAGTAGCTAGTATGTAGTGAACCTGGGAGGCTGATTGAGATTTTTCTCGTTCCAAATCCTTGTTCTTATGCACGATGCTGCTCTGCCTTGGAGACTCACGGACTCCTCATGTTTATGAACATGAGGAAGTCATATAGACCACCGTTCAGGGCAGGAATGTTCTGTACAATATCCTAACTGGTGGTTGTCCAGACTCTGGATGGACTCTACCCACGGTAGGGAAGTCACTACCCTTCTATTTGGTAAATTGTCAGACACCTTTTTGGTTGCTGTTCTTTACACACACACACACACACACATGCTCACACACGGTGGTTGGTGTATCAACGAACATTACTTTTAGAACATACTGTTTTATTAGTTTCCTGGGACAACTGAACCAAGTTACCACTAACTGGGTAGCTTAAAACAATGGCATTTTCGTCTCTTACCATTCAGGAGGACAGAAGTCTGACATCAAGCTTCGTTCCTCTGGAAGCTCTGGGTAGAAATCTCTTTGAGCCCCTCTCCTCGCTTCCAGCCACCACCAGCAATCCGCAGCCTTCCTTGGCTCACAGCTGCGTTACTCCAAACTCTGCCCCACCCTTATGTGGTCTTCCTCTCCAATTGGTTTTTTCTCTGCGTGTCTGTGTGTCCAAATCTCCCCCTCCTTTCTCTCTTAAAGACACCCGTCACTGGGTTAGGGTCCAGTTTAATTCAGCATCACCTCATTTTGGCTTGATTAAAATGGCAAAGACCCTATTCTCAAGTAAAGTCACATTCACGGGTAAGAGGGAGAGGACTTGAACATATCTTCTTGGGAGACACAGTTCAACCTACAGCTGTGGTCAATAAAATTAAAATATGAAAATATTTTTAATACAGCACAGATGACTTTGGCCATGAGAGAGAAAAGGCACAATTGGTTCACGGGAGGAGGAGGGAGCTAGGAAAGTGACAAGGTTGGATGCTCGCAGGCAGATCTGTCTGCTGGAGATGGATCTGGTCCCTGCTCCAGGAAACTGCAATAGGTCTTAGAAAAGGCTAGAACCTGACAGACAGAGATTAAAAGATTAACATTTATCTCCCAGGCTCTTCCTTTTCCTAAAGGTAACCACTACGAAAGGATTTTCTTCAGACCTGTTTAAAAAATTGGATTTTCTCTATTTATATGAATATGTATAGTTTAAAAAATATATATGGGGTCAAGCTATAATATATATATTTTAAAAGATTTTAGTTATTTATTTGAGAGAGAGCAGAAGCGGGGGGGAAGAACAGAGGGAAAGGAAGAAGCAGGGTCCCTGCTGAGCAGGGAGCCTGATGTAGGGCTCGATCCCAGGACCCCAGGATCACCACCCAAGCCAAAGGGAGACGCTTAACAGACTGAGCCACCCAGGCGCCCCATATGTTTATTTGTATTGTTTCCCATCTTGCTGTTTCCTCTTAAATTTATATCCCATATGAGCTGTGTAGGTCTGCCTTAATCTTAGTTGTTTTACTTTTGATCTGAAATTGACTTAGTTTTTTTACCAGTACAAGCAGATTTCAGTTAAGAACTTATGGAAAAGAAGTCTTTGCCCACAAATGCAAGTATTTCTTTAGATCTTGGAAGCTGATGTTACCATATCAAAGGGTGTACATTTGAAATCTTTATTAGATATCACTGGCTTTTAGAAATTAGTTTATCAATTCATTTTCTCACAAACAACCTATTTTTGTGTGTCCTCGCCTACACTAATATTATATGATTTATTTTTGCGAATCTGATATAAAAAAATATGTTTTTTCCCTTCACCCTTATTACTAGTAATGTTGGAAAGCTTTTCTTATCTTTATTGGCTATTTAATCTCTCCCGTGAATTAACTGTTCATAGTCCTTACATTTTTATTGATCTATTTATCTTTTTCTTATTAATTTGTAGGTGTAACTTTTATATTTTATATATTAATCCTTTGCTTTTATATGGTCATTGCAAATCTTTTCTCCCAAGCTCCTGGTGTTTTAACTTTACTTACAGTCTTTTGAGATTAGAAGTTTTAAAGTTTTACGTATTCATATCTATAAATTTTTTTCATGTTCTTACATCTACATTTTTGGATGCTTTTATAGTTCTTTGATTTAATGTGCTTTTATTTTTGTGCACCTGTGAGGGTCTAGCTTCATTTTTTCCAAGAAATAGCCACTGATTTCAACATCATTTATTAAGCATTGAATTCTGCTTAGTGTCTTTTTTTTAATAAAGTTTTATTGGAACACAGCTACCATCATTTGTTTAGTTTTGTCTGTGGCTGTTTTCACTCCACAGTGTCACAGCTGAGTGGTTGCAACTGAGCCTTGATGTCCCCCAGAGCCTACAGTATTTGCCCTTTACAGAAAGGGCAAGATTTTTTTTTTATTTAGTTGAATTATTTTTTTAGCTTTATTGAAGTAAAATTAACAGATAAAATTGTAAGATATTTAAAATGTTCATTGTGGTGATTTGCTACACATGTATGTTGTAAAAGGTTTCCCATTCATCTAGTTAATTAACATTGCCATCACCTCTTATATTTTTCTCTTTTTTTGACCCTTAATTCCCTACTGAATTGAAATACTTTCTTTTATATACTACCTGTCTGCTAGTATAGTGACTTTCTCTGAGTTCTCTTCTGCCCCACTGATCTATGTATCTATTCCTGGGTCAATGCCATACTACACAATTATAGGTTAATGGCATATTTGGGTACCTAGTATGTTGAATAATCCCCTTTTTTTCTGTTTCAAAAAGTTCTTTGCTCTTTTGTGTGTATTATTCTATATATGTGCATTAGAACCATCTGTTGAACTCTAAAACAAACAGAAACTCTTGCATTTCTGATCAGAATTCCAGTGAATTTGTAGATCTGGTGAGAACTGATGTCTTAACAATATAAACACTTTTCATTCTGAAAATGCCTCATCATTTGTTTTATATTCCTTCTACTTCCTTGGGGAAAGTTTTATAGTTTTCTTCCATAGGACTTGCACATTTCTTGTGAGATTTGTGCACATGCATTTAATGAATTCTGTTGCTATTTTTTATTGGATATTTGCTATGTTGCCATCCATACTCATCTTTTTGGGGGGAATCTCATGGTAAGGAAAGGAGTTGCTCTGGTTCTACGTGTCTCTCACTACAGAAGATAAAGTAGAGGGGATATTTTATCTCCCTACCTCTGGCAGCTACAGAATGAACATATAAATTAATCTTGGTCCATGAAATGCTACTACCAGAGACTTTAAACCTTAAGAGAATAATGCAAAGGATCCGGTAGAGATATTTTTGGTGTAGTAGCTGCTTGGAGGCAAGAGTGATGAGGTTTAATGGCTTGGTGGTGAGTGTGCTGGGACAGAGGAGACTAGCAGCATAGCAGTGGATGTTCAGTGGTGGTATTGCCATGCAAATTGCTTTTGGTATGATCTTGGCTGTGCATTGCCTGTTCTTGGTTTCTGCCTGAACTTCTCTCAATCAATTCAGTGACCTATTTGATACCCTGCCAAGAAACTTTGTTTCTGCCTGAGATAACCAGAATTAGTTTCTGTTATTTATAACCAAGGTCCCTGACAAGGGATCATCTTACCATTAGAGTTTATAACTGGTTATTGTTGATGCATGTACACGCTAGCAATTTTTGCAATAGTCTTAGAAGTCAAGGCAAAAATGGATTATTTTACCTCTGTCACTCATGTTTAGAGGATTCCGAAGCTGTCATCGTCCTGAGAGTGCCTGGCTATTGAACACCTACCACATGATAGATACATGTGTCCTTATTGCATTCAATTCCTGTAATTACCTTGGAGATTTGGCATTTTTATTTCTATTTTTATAAATAAGGAAATGGAGTTTTAGAGAGTTTAAGGTCCATGGCTATGTAACTGATCAGGAATGGAGCCAGACTTTGAACTTGTATTTGTCCTATCACTGAGCCTCTGATCTTTTTAGTTCATCAAGCTGACTTTATAAATAAGTGTTATCTTTTAAATATTTACTTCCCAGGTATACAAATGTAATATTCATCACATTTTTTCCCCCTAAGAATACAAACGTGGTCCTAGGTCTTCTCTTTAGACCTCTAAACTTTGTTCATGTCCATCCTCTTTGCCCTCTGCAGCCCCCACACCTATAACCAGACAGGTTTTGTTTCCTCACAACAAACACATCATTCTTTCCCTCCCTTTGTCTAGTTTATGTATCTAAAGTCTTCTGTGTATTCTCTGGTCTATAAGGTTCTTTCTCTCCCTTCTCTGAACTTCTGCAACAGATCTCAGTTCCACTCATCTGGAGTCTTACCCAGCTTTGCATTTTTATTGCCTCATCACCCCTAAAAAACTGATCTAATTCTAGAAGATACGAATTTACCCTATTCATCTTTGAGGTCCCCTACCGGGACATGCATCCATGTTAAATGGCACGTTCGTGGTAACTCTAAAAGCGTCAAAAGTCATCAAGGCTCTGAGGTCTTAGAAAACAATTTACCCTTGAATGAGATAGTTCACTCTGCAGGTGCTCTATCTGCAGAGCATAGACTTCTGTGAAGGTGGTTTTCAGATTCCATCTAAAAATTAGTTCAGACTTGTGGAATGTTCTTGCCAATACCTAAGGTGTGCATGGTGACCGTCGACAATCTCTGCCACCATGGAACTGATGCAGAGGCGCGTGGCCAGAGCTGCAGTGCACGGTTGTACAAGGGCACAGGATAAGGTGGCCCCTGCCATCTGACTCGCGCTTCCCGAGCCTGGAGCCATGCTGCCAGAAGAGGCACTTTTTCCTAATTTGCACAAAAGCTCCCCATAGCCTCTCTGAGGCCCGGGGGGATGCATGGGTTTTGAATAAGTAGAAAGTACTGGTGGTAGATAGCACTAAGCACTTTCTTACTCAGAAATCCAGGCATTGACATTGCTGTTGGCTTTCCTTCTATAGAAATTTTAACAAACAACAAATGACCATGTCCTCAGAGAAGTTTAGTTTTATATTTACCTGAAGACAGAATAAATGTGCCTAAGGACTGCTGATTTTAGTCAATTGCTTACCTTCACGGTGATTTGAAAGGTTTTTGAGATTCATTGCTCAGAGGGGTTTATAGGAGATCAGGGTGGTATTGACACACCCTCAGACTGGAACTGGAAGGATCACATCCCCAGTGTCCTTGATCTTGACCTTTTTCCACATGTACGCCTAATTTCCTCCTTACAACATGTGTGTAAGACACACACACACATGAGCACATGTGCACACACGTACAAACGTACACTCACACACACATACACACACACTTGATCCATCTAAGCTACCCTGCATCCTCCAATCCTCTGTACTTATCAAACTCATTGCCACACCGCAAACTTGCTTTTATAGAAAAACACTGGGGCTCCTGAGTGTCTCAGTCAGTTGAGCATCAACTCTTGATTTCAGCTCAGTCATGATCTCAGGGTCATGGGATCGAGCCCCATGTTGGGGGGGTCCACACTCAGTGGACAGTCTGTTTGAGATTCTCTCTCTCCCTCTCCACCGCCCCCTCATACCCACTTGCTCCCCTCCCTCTCTCTCAAATAAATAAATCTTAAAAAAAAAAAAAAAAGAAAAGAAAGAAATCCAAGCCCTTTCTCCATTTTGAAGGGGAAGAAAAATACAATCTCATCTTTTTCAGGGAAAATAAGGTTTGGAATTTAAAAAGGGACAGTAATTAGAAAAATAAAACCAAGTGCCACAAACAAGTACAGACACATTTTGCAGAACACAGACATCTGAGCATAATTTTATATACAGTTTAGTCAGCAAATCATGGCACATATTTCAGAGTGCTCAGAGACCAGTTTCTTTATTTCTATTCACCCCATTCTGGAATAGATATCGAATAATGATGTTCAGATTTCTGGCCTTGGCAGATTTTACTGAGTGTAACTTTGGGTTGTAATGGAGACTATAGTCTCCTTCCCCAAACCTTCATTGAAATCCAGTTTCCTTGCTCAGCCCCTCAGGTCATCCTCTCTGGCTTGGAAGGGTGGGGTTGGGAGTTCAGAGACTGCCCACATGCATGGTCTGAGACTGCCTTCTCTTGTAGCTCCCCCTTCCCTATCTACCAGGAAGAGGGTCCCGTCCATCTGATTGTACACACGTCTCGCAGGGCAGTAGAAACTCTTACACTGACTTTAGTGTCATTATTTCCTTCTTGCTTGACGTCTCTATGGCTTCAGTCTATAAGCTCCAATATTGCCTCTGGAAAGGTTTGTTTTTCTGAAACCTGTTCATCAATATTATTAAGGTTGGTTCTATCCCCTAAGCTAATATGCTGATCTAGTGTCTTAAAGATTTGGTGGCCACATTTTCCAAATGCAAAATTGAACAAGGTGATAGAATATTTGGAATTGAGACTGACCTAGAAAATTCAGGACATGCAGTTGTCATACATAATGGCCAAGCAGCCTAGATAACACACACCATTTTCCCTGACGTCTGTCTGCATCATGACAGCTTCATTTGCTGGTCCAAGATAGTCTGTCTCTTTCTGCTTTGGGTCACCTGGTTAGTAAATCCCAATTTCCTCTCAGAGGGATGAATCCTGCTTTCAGCTTATTTGTAGCACAGGGATGAGTAACAAATCTTGTACCTGGCTCTACCCACTTCTACAGATCAACTTGGGTCTACACAAGTGGGGTTCCTCCGGAATCTCTTGTGGCTGAGGAACCAGCCTAGTCACACTGAAACTCAGGCTATGGATGCTGGTAGTCTCTCCTTCAGCCTGTTTGCATGAACTAGCATGCATAGGGTGGGATGGAGATTCTTTGGGGAGAATCAAAGAAATTAAGGAATTTTCCCCTGGGAAAAGACAGCGGGGGGGGGGTAGAAATGAAAAGAAAGGTGGGGGGCATGCTTGTTTTTCTATTGTGGACTGAGATGAGGAGCTGAAATTGATTTGCAAGACAGAGCAGCAAGACTAGTTCTCTTGAGAAGCTTTGTGATTTTCTAAGTGTGAGTATGGTTGCCTAGGATCCAGGTGGTAAAGGAGAAGACAGAATTTAGGAGAAGGGCTCTCTTCTTATTTCTGGATATGAGGCATCTCTATGATTCACGGTTTGGGAAGCACCAGGAGTGGGTACCTGCTATGAACTGGATGTGTCCCCCCTCCAAGTTCATATGTTAAAGCTCTAACCCCCACCCATGTGACTATATTGGAGATAAAGCCTATAGGGGGATGACTGAGGCTAAATGAGGTCGTAAGTGTGGAACCCTGATTTGACAGAACTCCTGTTTATAACAGAGGAGGAGACACCAGAGAGGTTGCTCTCTCTTTCCCCACCATGTTAGGACAGTGAGAAAGCAGCCGTGTACAAGGCAGGAAGAGAACTCTCAGTAACTGAACTCTGTTGGAACCTTGATCTTGGATTCT
Organism: Mirounga leonina; assembly: GCF_011800145.1. NCBI lineage: Eukaryota > Metazoa > Chordata > Mammalia > Carnivora > Phocidae > Mirounga > Mirounga leonina. Next base: position 34,409,769 of record NW_023270389.1, on the reverse strand, counting down.
CCAGCCTCCAGAACTGTGAGAAAATAAATGTCTGCTATTTTTTTTTTTTTAAGATTTATTTGAGAGGTTGGGGGGAGGGGCAGAGGGAGAGAATCTTTCAAGCAGACTCCCCGCTGAGCATGTAGTCTGACACGGGGTTCTATGTCAGGACCCTGAGATCATGACCTGAGTCGAAACCAAGAGTCAGACACTCAACCAACTGAGCCACCCACTGGCTGCTCTTTAAGCACCCCCTGTTGAGGCTATTTTGTTACGGCAGCTCAAGCAGACTAAGGCACCATCATCACAGATGTTGTTCCTTTAGAGTCCACTGGCAGCGGAGGCAGGTCAGGGTAGAGAGCGGAGAGGTTCAGCAGAAAGCCTCTGGAGCCAGGTTGAATGGGTTTGTATCCTGCTCTGCACTCACTAGCTCTGCAATGGTGCAAATTAATTGACCTGTCTGTGCCTTGATTTTCCTATCTGAAAATGGGGCCTACTTAAAGATTAAATGAGCAAATACACGTGAAGTGCTTAGAGCAGTAACTAGCATGTAGAAAGTTCTGAGCACGAGTTTGCTTTTACAGGCATACCTCATTTTACTGCACTTTACAGATACTGTGTTTTTTTTTTTACAAATTGGAAGTTTGTGACAACCTTGCCTCAAAGAAATCTACTGGTGCCATTTTTCCAACAGCATGTGCTCATTTTATGTATTACATTTCGGTAATTTTAGCAATATTTCAAACTTTGTTTTTTGTTGTTTCTTTTTGTTTTTTTGTTTGTTTCTTTTTGGTTTTGTTTTGTTTTTTAATGAGCTCTATGCCCAGTGTGGAGCTTGAACTCACAATCCCAAGATCAAGAGTCACATGCTCTACTGAATGAGTCGGACAGGGGCCCCTCAAACTTTTTCATTATTTCTGTATGGTGATCTGTGATCAGTGATGTTTGATGTTACTATTATAATTGTTTTGAGGCACCATGAACTGTGCCCATGTAAGTTGTGTCTGCATATTGTGCCTACAAACTTAGTGGATAAATGTGTGTGTTCTGATTGTTCTACTGACCGGTTGTTCCCCTCTCCTCAGCCTCCCTATTTCCTGAGACATAATATTGAAATTAAGCCAGTTAATAACCCTACAATGGCTTCTAGGTGTTCAAGTGAAAGGGAGAGTTGCACATTTCACACTTTACATCGAAAACTAGAAATGAGTAAGCTCGGTGAGGAAGGCATGTTGAAAGCTGGATAAGCTGAAAACTGGGCCTCTTGTGTCAGTTAGCCAATTTGTGAATACAGAGGAAAAGTTCCTGAAGGAAATTAAAAGTGCTGCTCCAGGGAACACATAATAAGAAGAGAGGGAGGGCGCCTGGGTGGCTCAGTTGGTTAAGTGACCGCCTTCGGCTCAGGTCATGATCCTGGAGTCCCGGGATCGAGTCCCGCATCGGGCTCCCTGCTCGGCGGGGAGTCTGCTTCTCCCTCCGACCCTCCCCCCTCTCATGTGCTCTCTCTCATTCTCTCTCTCTCAAATAAATAAATAAAATCTTTAAAAAAAAAAAAAAAGAAGAGAGGGAAACACCCTTATTGCTGATATGGAAAAAGTTCTAGTGGTCTGAATCCAGTGAGCCACAGTGTTCCCTTGAGCCAAAGCCCAATCCAGTAGCAAGGCCCTGACTCTTTTCAATTCTATGGAGGCTGAGAGAGGTGAGGAAGTTTCAGAAGAAAAGTCTGAAGCTAGCTGAGGTTGGCTCGTGAGGTTTATGGAGAGAAGCCATCTCCACAGCATCCGAGTACAAGGTGAAGCAGCAAGTGCTAATGTAGGAGCTGCAGCGAGTTACCCGGAAGATCTAAGAGAATTCATGAAGCTGGCTACACTAAATAACAGCTTTTTATTAGAATAAGATGGCATCTAGGACTTTCATAGCTAGAGAGAAGTCAATGCCTAGCTTCAAATCTTCAAAGGACAGGCTGACTCCCTTGTCAGAAGCTATGCAGCTGGTGACTTTAAGTTGAATCCAATGCTCAGTTACCATTCCAAAAATCCTAGGGCCCTTCAGAATTATGCTCAATCTACTCTGCTCATGCTCTATAAATGGAACAACAAAGCCTGGATGACTGCACATCTGTTTACAACATGATTTGCTGAATATTTTAAGTCCACTGTTGAGACCAACTGCCCAGAAAAAAAAGATTCCCTTTAAAAGATGACTGCTCATTGACAATGCACCTGGTCACCAAGAGCTGTGGTAGAGATGTCCAATGAGATTAATGTTGTTTTCATGCCTGCAAACACAGCATCCATTCTACAGCCCATGGATCAAGGAGCAATTTTGGCTTTTAATTCTTATTATTTAAGAAATACATTTTGTAAGGCTGTGGCTGCATAGATGGAGATTCCATTGATGGATCTGGGCAAGGTAAGTTGAGAACCTTCTATAAGGGATTCATCCTTCTAGATGCCATTAAGAACATTTGATTCATGGGAAGAAGTCCAAATATCAGCATTACCAAGAGTTTGGAAGAAGGTGATTCTGACCCTCATGGATGACTTTGAGGGGTTCAAGACTTCACTGGAGGAAGTAACTGCAGATGTGGCAGAAACAGCAAGAGAACTGGAATCAGAAGAGGAACCCGAAGCTGTGAGCGAATTGCTGCAATCTCATGATGAAACTTGAATGAATGAGGGTTGCTTCTTATGGGTGAGCAAAGAAATTGGTTTCTTGAGATGGAATCTACTGGTGGAGATGCTGTGAAGATTATTGAAATGACAACAAAGGACTTAGAACATTGCATAAACTGAACTGGTAAAGCAATGGCATGGTTTGGGAGGATTAACTCCAATTTTGAAAGCAGTTCTACTGCAGGTTAAATGCTATCAAATAACATCATATGCTACCAAGAAATTGTTGATGAAAGGAAGAGTCCACTGATGTGGCAAACTTCATTGTTGTCTTATTTTAAGAAGTTGACATCCCAACCTTCAGCAACCACCGCCCTGATCTGTCAGCAGCCATCAACACTGAGGCAAAACCCTCCACCAGCAAAAAGATTATGACTTGCTGAAAGCTCAGATGATGGTTAGTGTTTTTAAGCAATAAAGTATTTTTTTATTAAGGTGTATACATTGTTTTTTTAGACATACTTCACAGCTGCTAGACTACAGCTTAGTGTAAATATAACTTTTACGTGCAGTGAGAACCCCCCCCAAAACTCACTTTGTCGCTTTATTGTGATATTCACTTTCTTGCGGTGGTCTTCAACTCAACCTGCACTATCTCTCAGATCTGCCTGTTTTGGTTTGCTCTTATTTTTGTTGCTGCCATAGGAATTTTATTATCATCTTCTCTTGTTTTTGTTGTTGCTATGAGGAATTCAGAGTAGGGTACCATTAATGGGATTATTTTTGAGCTCATTAGATATCTTTTTTTTTTTTTAAATTAAGTCGTTTTTTTTTTTTTTTTTTAGATTTTATTTATTTGACAGAGAGAGACACAGCGAGAGAGGGAACACAAGCGGGGGTAATGGGAGAGGGAGAAGCAGGCCTCCCGCGGAGCAGGGAGCCCGATGTGGGGCTCGATCCCAGGACCCTGGGATCATGACCTGAGCCGAAGGCAGACACTTAACGACTGAGCCACCCAGGTGCCCTGAGCTCATTAGATATCTTGCCGGAGCTCCCACAAACAACCTGCTTAAGCTTTTTTTTTTTTTTTAAAGATTTTATTTATTTATTTGAGAGAGAGAATGAGACAGAGAGAGAGAGCATGAGATGGGGGACATCAGAGGGAGAAGCAGACTTCCTGCTGAGCAGGGAGCCCGATGCGGGACTCGATCCCGGGACTCCAGGATCATGCCCTGAGCCGAAGGCAGTCGGTTAACCAACTGAGCCACCCAGGCGCCCTGCTTAATCTTTTACATGGGGCATTGGGGAGCTGTAGTTAATCAGTTGATACAAAAGTCTTTGAAAATTTGGATATAAATATTAATGTAACCTCACTTTTAGACATAGGCTGATGAGGCCTGTGTGTATCTATCTAACCTATAATTACTGTTTTATAATGCTCCATGCAGAAGCACTTGCTAGCTCCTCCCTGAAGTCCATGCCTTTCCTCTCCTTCCTGGACAGACAGAATATGATGTCAGCTTCTCCTGCTGGTTGGTGCATCTGTGTGACAGGAGTCCAGTTGTAGAACGTGACATGGAAGTGATACGTGCCACACCCAGGCTTGGCCCACGAAAACTTCCTATGGGAGCATCTTGTCTATTCCTTCTTCTAGGTGGCAGGAATGAGAATACTTCTTTTTTTTTTTTTTTAAAGATTTTTTATTTATTTGAGAGAGAGAGAATGAGAGACAGAGAGCACAAGAGGGAAGAGGGTCAGAGGGAGAAGCAGACCCCCCACTGAGCGGGGAGCCCGATGCGGGACTCGATCCTGGGACTCCAGGATCATGATCTGAGCTGAAGGCAGTTGCTTAACCAACTGAGCCACCCAGGTGCCCAGGAATGAGAATACTTCTAAAGAACAACATCCAACTCCTGAAAATGGCAGAAACTCCATCAGTCTGGGTCCTTGAATAATAGCAACTGTTCACCCTACTGGCAAAAAATAAGCTTCTATTGTGTTTGTGCTATACATTTTTGAAAGGTTGTTTGCTACTGCAGTTAGCCTACTACATTCCAAATATCATAAGCCTACCATAAGTATAAAATAGTTTTCATGTTTCTTCAAAAGGGTTATTTACCCACAGCATTATAGATGTACTTATTTCTAAAAATAAGCAAGACTCATGGGATTTGGTCAGAAAGCACTTTTATATTTATTTCCCACTGTCTTTTTATACCTGCTCAGTGGTAGAAGTCCTTCCTTTCCCATGGACAGAAACTCGGGTGAACCTCACAACATTTCTAGTCACTTCTAGTAAAGACAAAGACCGATGTTGATTTAAAATTGCAAACACAAACTCAATTTGGTAATAAATGTGTCCATTCCTATATAATAACCAAAGCTTCCAACTTCATTGAAAGGTCACATTTCCCTCCTTCATCTTCTTGCTAAGAGCATGTTGCAGATGGAGTCCCCTGCCTTAGGGAAAGATGGTGTGGTCATTTTTTTCTCTGTGTTTTATCTGACCTTCCAGAGTAGAGTGGAGTGTGGAATATGGGGGTAGGGATGGCAGGGGCATGAGGAGAGAGATGGAGAGCAGAAAATTTCTTACTTACTGGCACTGTCAGCCCCAAGAGGTTGACATTTCTATCTGTCTCTTTCTTTCATGAGGCTCTTTAGAAGTTTTTTTGGAGATACCGCATCACTGGTAATCTCTCACCTTCTGTTCCTTAACTTGGGTTTATGGTTCTCTGGCCCAACTTTATTATTGAAACACGATTCCCTCTCAATTTTTAAAAGTCTGCGATCCACCTCCAGATTCTCTCTGGTCTTAGCATCCTTTCAGGTGGGCTATTTTGAAAAGCATTTTAAAAACTTGAATTCTGGCTCTCTCTCTTTGGTATCCTTTGCTCTACCAACTTTTATTTCTTGCTGGTTGGCTGAATCGTTAACAGAAACCCTCCTTTGTTCTACCACCAAAGCCTCTAGCCAGCTTATCTTTTGTTCTCCTGATTTCCAGAATGGAATTAAGATATCAATACATTGTGGCTCCCTTCTCCCACATCCAAGCACAGGAACACATCTCAGACCCATTGAGTGTTCTCATGGAATCCCTCTCTCTTGAAGTTAGGTGAAGGTCAGGAGGAGATACTCAGCACCACTATCCCCAAGAGATTCTCATCACAGATCTCTGCATTTCTATTCTCTATCTCTCTCATAAGATTTATTTATTTATTTTAGAGAGAGAGAGGCAGGAGGAGGGACAGAGAGGGAGAAAATCTCAAGCAGACTCCACCTGACTTGGGGCTCGATCCCACGACCCTGAGATCATGACTTGAGCCAAAACCAAGAATCAGATGCTTAACCAACAGAGCCACCAAGGCACCCTGTACATTTCTATTCTCTTGTCCTTTAATATATATCCTTAACGTGGGTGAAGAGGTCTAAGAATCATGACACTGGCTCTTATCATTTCCTCTGAAAATGTGCATCTTGATTGTGTATCTGACCCTGGTGTCCAATATAATTGTAACTCATGTAAAACTTTAACGTCCTGCTATGAAGAGGTTAAGTGTGTTATATGTCAAAAACTAGGATATGAGGTTCTGAGCCTCAGCAAGTAGATAGCTAGTGAAACAATGAAGAGAAATCAAGATTTGTTAATTTATTCAACAAATATTTACTGAGTCTTTATTATATAACAGCTTCTGGAAAAGGCATTAGAGGTTGAGTAAAGTAGAAAACATACATAGTCACTGCCTTTATGGAGCTTATAGTCCAGATGGGGGGCCAATATTAATTACATAATTAAACAAAATGATATATAATTTAAAATAGTGATGATTGTATGAAGGGACATTACTGGATGTTACAAGACAGAATCAGAGAAACACCTGATTTAGATGGAGTTTTTAAGGAAAAGTCATTAAGAGGAGGAGGTGGCCAGGTGAAAATTTTGAGAAGAGTGTTCCAAAGAGAGGGAAGGTTGTCTTTAAAGTCTGTGAGGCTATAGCTAGCATAGCAAATTTGAAGAATTAAAGGAAGACCAGAGTCAGTGTTCCTTTAGGAGCTCAGTCATGCAGTGCCTTGGAGACCACATAGAACATTTTGGAAATACATTAAAGGATTTTAAAAAGGGAGTAAAGGGATAAGATTTGTGCTTAAAATGATCACATTAACTACTGTTAAGAGAATGGATTAGGACTGGGAGTAAGCCTAGATAATCCAGAAGAAATGTGCTTCAGTCCAGGTATGGTAATGAAGATAGATGGAAAGAAAAAGGCTTATTTGGGATATATGTTGGAGGTATACACAAAAGGACTTGGACTTGAATTGGATGAAGGAAAGGGAAGTGTTTAGGACAACTCCCAGGTTTGTGGCTTGGGCAAAAGGTGAACAGAGAAGCCATGTACTGATGGGAGGAACTCTAAATAAGAGCCAATTGTAGGCGGGAGTGAGACAGTATAGGGAAAGTGAGAGGAACTTAACTCCTGCAAAGCCACTGGTCTGAGGTAAGGATTAAACGTTTCCATATGATTAGAGACAAATACCTCCTTCTGGGAAAGAGAATAAATGAGAGAGAACAGCCATTAGGGAGTAATGGTTGCCTGAGCGAAATTAGAAGTAACAATTTAAAGCCTGCTTGCATAAGTATTTTTATTTTCCAGGAGTCTTAGAGAATGTTGATCATGAACAAAGTCATCCTGTGATTGTCTTGTGTCCACTAAAAAGTAATAACCACAAAATAATGAATGTGGGACTGAAGAATGATTCCCTACTCCCAGCTCTTCACCCTACGGAAAAGCTCTTTCATAAGCCTTGCATGCTACCCCATCAGAGAGTTATAGTCTTCCTTCTTGCTGGCTCCCTGGTATACAAGCCAACCCTAATAAACTCTACCTGCTTTCTTCTCTCAAGTTCAGTCTTCATTTCTATGACATTGAGAGTCAAGAACCTGGTCTTGGAGGTCCGGTAACGGGAGGAAGGTAAGAAATTTAGTTCGAAACACACTGAATTTGAGGAGTCCATGGAACTTCTAAACAGAGGGGCTAAACTGACAGTTGCATAGAAGGATCTGGAATTCAGAAGAGAGATTTAAACTGGAGATTAAAATGTAAGAGTTGGTGTTATACCTTGTCACCTAGAGGTTGCATAGAGGAGGAAGAGTGAGTGAGGTGTGAAGAAAAACCAGGAGCGTGAGACATTATCAAAGCAAGTATATTAAGAAAGAAGGGTGGCCAACTCCATCAAAATTTGTTGAGATGTCAAGTAAGAACAGGAACTAAAATGTGCCCATCAGATTTTGCAGTATGGAAGCCATTAGTGATCTTAGTAAGAACATTTAGGGGAGAAAGAGCTTGGAAGAGAAGTTACCAAGTGGATAGCAAGCATTCCAAGATCAAATACTGGAATGACAAAGTTCATGAGAACATTATAATAAAGCAAGATTCAGAAAGTAGAGAATGGACACAAGTCAGGAATCAAGCACACAGATGAACGCCAGGGCAAAGTACTACATCAAAGTGACAAAGAACGATTTGGAGTAAAAGGATCCTTTGTGATCATTTAATCAAACCCTGGCTCTGTGGATGAGTAAGCAGAGCCCTAGAAATGACTTTGCAGATGGAGGCCACAAAGTGAAAGGATGGGTGAGTCAGGACTAGAACCTTGTCCAGGATTGGAGTCCATTGCTTTTTCTGCTACCTATGTTGCCTCCCATGGTCTGCTTATTCCAGGCAAGAGACTCAGGAAGAGGATCCTGACTCCATTGTCAGGCAGCACCTGGCACTCCCATCTGGAAGAAACTCACTGGAGCCGACTTAAGTGACCTGTAACTTAAAACCGGCAAGCCAGGGTCAGAAATAATCAAGCCTCAGCCTGATTTATCAACAGCTAGTAGCATGCTGCCGAGGCTGCCTGTCTCTTTGAGTTGCTCAGGCACAGGCCACACAGCTCTCCCCCAGTCCTCCAGTGGCAGGAGGACTTCATAAATGACATTTGATTATGCTCAACACAGCAGCCAGGGGCTCTACACCAGCTGCAGTCAAGACGGCAAACACAAGCGATCTCCATAAAACACGGGAGCCCGGGGGGGAACCGAATCGAAATCTTGATGTAGAGATCCACAGCCACTAAGGCAAATGACAGCAAAATGGGAACAAATTGCAAAACCAATAATAATAAAATTCTTGCTTGTGCGGCCTGTAAGACATCGGCTCTCCAATATCTCCCCCAGGGAGCAAAGTCAACTCTCCATGGGGTCAGTGGAGGCTATTAGAAGCCTGCTTGCTGGGCTTCTCAGCTGGAACCCACGGTTGCTGAAATAGCTTTGTGTTCAGTTGAGTTGGAACCCTCTAATCCCGCCTGTCTGCCTGAGGGGACTTATAGGCAAATTTAGCCTTATTCCCAAGCTGGGAATATTCCTTGAGACATACGAATCTTGATTTTTTTTTTTTTTCAAATATTTAGTTTTGAATGAAATTTTTGAATTTTAATGCTAGAAGAAGTCTTGGAGAGATCATTTAGTTCTCCCCAAGTCTTTATTCATAGAAACTGAGAGCCAGAGAAATGGGAGCCTTTGTCCCAAATCACACAGCGCATGACAGTGCTTGAATTGGAATCTGGGGCTCTGAATACATAGTCACTGCTCCCAGGCAGATGTAGTGAAGGAGAACTTACTGTTAAATCAGGAACTAAATATAGATGGACTTTTTTCTTTTTTTCTCATTCTAAGAGAGTCACAGAATTTACCTCAGGGGGAAATTATTCTTTTGTTTAGAAGCACACTTTAATTTAAATTGTTTTTTTTTTTTTTTTTGGTCATAAAAGGCACAGCCTTGGGTCTTGTTTAAAATGGGAAAGTTAAGTGGACTGTATAAAACTGCATAGTAAAAGTAGAAGGTGCATTCTCCCAGGGGCTGGAGGGGTTGTTTTGATGTGTTGTGACTGGGGATAGCGGTGGAGTAGATTTCTTCTGGAGGTGGGTTCTTTGCTTGCAGATGGAAGGGAGAATGGACCAGGCTGAGTGAAAATTGGCTGTGGGTTCTACAGACCCGGACAATTTGGGGATCAATGGCCTCCTTGCAGTGGAGATGACTCCAGAATGTCTGATATTGCCCTGACATTATCCCCATTAGCCTTCAATGACAATGGTTTGTTTCACCACTAAGCATGGCATGAGTGGTGTGGGGTGGAAGGGAGGCAACGTATGGGCTTCTGTGCACTGAAGAGGAGAGGCCTTCCTGGCACCTCTCTCCCTGGAGACTTTGAGGCCTGGAAGTGAAAGCAGCATCATAGGAAGAGAGACTGCATCCCGGGATTCCAGCAGCTGACCAGCCAGGGGAGGCCTTAGGGAGAGCAGGCAGGGAAGACCACCAGCCAGGCGGCAGCCCTGGAATAGGCAGCAGTGGGACCCCGACTCAAGCCCAAACCAAATTTACTGGGGGAAGGTATTCTTGCCCAGATGGTGGGCAGGCCATGAAAAAGGTAGGAGGCTCTAGATTCTGCTTTAGGAAATGAGAAACTGTATGGGTGATAAGTATCAGAAGCTTCGCGTACTTGGGTCCGTCATTTAGCTTTGCTGAACTTCCCTGTCCTCATGCTAAAAGAGGTTCAACTTTATTCTTCAAAGTCGTTGTTCTGATTCAATATGATAATATGTTCATGTGCCATAGAATGAACACATTATTATTCCTCTCTCTTTAGACTTCGGATACATGGGCCATCTCAACCCCAAAGCTAATCTGTGCCAGTATCAGTGAAATCATTCATTGACCTCTCTGCTCTGGATCCCATGCTTAGCTCAGCCACAAGGTCATTGCAAAGAGCGGGTGAGCAAGGGCGTTGTGGTGTAGACGGTGATTCCGGGCCCAATCCTCCTCAGGAAGCCAGCATTTCTTTCCTTGAATCTCCCTTTTCATTTGGGGTTTCAGAATGAAAGACGGAGGAGCAGAAATCTCCCCTCTTCTGCACTTTGAGGTTAAGATTCCAGAGATCGCTATAGTGGGGAAAAAGTCATGAAGAAAAGTAAAGTCATTCTAGTCACCAGATACTTGCATATGGTCAAAGGCGGTAGGGATAGCAAGCGAGGTAGGGAGGAAACACAGGAGTCAGAGAAGGGCCGAACCTCTTTTACTGGGAGTTCTCTGGAGCTTGTGGGAAAGCACAATATGTATTTTGAGCAGCGTACATCTCATTTCACTGTTTAAAGGAAAATAGCAGGCCCAGGCCACAAGGGGCTCACACGGAGAGAGGAGGGCCTTGGGGTATACATGCACTCAATACAGTGACCTTCTCAAATGTAAACATTCCAGAGATGAATAGTTTATGACTTCTGCTGGTGCCTGAGATAGCTTCATAAATGAATGAATTAGATTGGGCCACAGTAAATACCAACTGTAAGAAATTTGCAAGACCAGCAAAGGAAAAACAAGGGAATGGAAGTTTCTGGTTGTCCTTACCAAAAAAGTGATTATTTTTCATTTGTAACCTCTGTAATATATATTAATGTTCATGCAGTAGTTTGGGTCTAAAGAAAGCAAAGGATTCTTACTCTTTGTGGCAGATGCTGCAGATTGTCTATTTGACATCTCTTTTTGCCTTTTTTTCTTAGTAACTCGACTCTGACTTTGTTTAGGGTGGCAATGAGCCTAGTCAATTGCCCAGCTCTTCCTTGCACCAAGGGGTGGCCGAATGGAACAGTTCTGGCCAGTGAGGTGTAAACAGAAGTCACTGGATGGGACTTCTGGAAAGGTCCTGGGAGGGGTACAGAGTCGTCTAATTCTCACGCTTCCTCCCTTGCTTGTTCTTCTATTGTCTTCTAGAATGGAAACCAAGACGCGTGGGCCCGTGAGGATGACCAGTGCTCACTGCGGCGGCTGAGCAGAGGCACCAAGCTCCGGTCTCTGCTGGTGTCTTAGAGCCACTGCACTATTCCTCAGCAGCCTACTTCCGGGCTTCTTTTTGCACAAGAAAAAGTAACCCCTGAACTGCCTTTGTGAATTTGTCTGTTGAAGCCAAAAGCAATTCTCACTGATAGAATGGTAATTTTTAATTTTAAGACACCTATGGAGAGAAACGAAAAACAGTAACCACCATAGCAAGTTCACCATGATTTCCTCTGAGGGATGCGCGCTGGCATATCATATGGGTGGCCAGGATGCGCCATGGACCTGAACGCCCTCAGGCAGGGGGTGAGAAAGACTGCCTCCTCCTGGAATTAAAGAGGCAAGTTGAATGTAGACCTCCCAAATCACCTCCGGGATAAGATGGTCTATAAGACACAGGACAGAATCCAAGCTCATACCTGTGGGCTCAAACCTCCAGCTGAATCCTTAACCTCATCTGTGGGAAAACTTCAGGAAGAGAGACACACGTCTCAGGGCAGCATTGTAAGCATTATTAAGTATTTTCATGCTAAGCGTGCAGTAGTCACTCCACAAAATTTTGTGAGATCAAGTGGAATTCAGAAGTCTCTTTAAAGTTGTCCAGATAACCTGGCAAATCATAGGTGTGTGTGTGTGTGTGTGTGTGTGTGTGTGTCAGATATATCAAAGACCAGGGCACATGAACCCAAGCTTCATCCTAACAGGGTCAAATGCTGTGCCTGTGTTGACTTTTCTTTAAGATTTATTTATTAAAGAGAGAGAGAGAGAAAGAAAATGACTGGGGGAGGGGCAGAGGGAGAGGGTCGGAGAGAACCTCAAGCAGACTCCCCACTAAGAGTGGAGCCCGACATGTGACTTGATCCCACGACCCTGGGATCATGAACTGAGCCAAAACGAAGAGTCAGATGCTCAATTGACAGCCACCCAGGCTTCCCTGTACCCATGTTGCCATTAACTGTTCTTCCTGCAGGGCACATTTGCCATTAGATTGGTAAAATCTATGTGACATCTCTATCTTTACCCAGGAGAGAGTGACTCATATTGAATCCTGTAAGTTGAGTCAAATTAGAAAAAGCACAAAGGAAGCATGCTAGATACATGAAGAATGTTTTGTAAAGTGAATCAGAGCCCCTTCTCCACTTCATTTAATTTCAAGTTACCTATCTGCTTTGTAAATTTTTAACTATTACAGCTCAGGTTTCCTTAAAGGGGGCATGCTATTGGCAATTATTTGTAGCCTTTGAGAACAGACAGAGCAGCCCTATGGAACACCAAGGAAATCACCAGCAGCTGAGCAGTTAAGAGAGGCATTTGTTGGTAAAAGAAGCAAAAGTAATTGTGCAAAGCTTTTATGAGCTTTTTGAAACAGTCTGGAAGGTGATGATCTTTCTGACAGCTAAGCTCAGCCTGAATGACAAGGAGAAGGTAAATACAGTAACAAATTGTTCTCCAAATGTGGCTGGGAGGTGACTTTTTTCAAAGGAAGCATATTGGAGATAAAATGAGGCGACCTTTTAATGTTCTGCTCCCAGTGAAATTATTATGAGTTGCTTTATAACAAACAACACCAGGAGTAGCATCCCCAGCAACTTCCTTAATGTGGCCCCCAGAAATCTAATTTGTAGATCAGATGGAGCCCCCCTAGAAAGGGCAGCCTTCATCTGAACCACCCTCATTCTCAAAGATCTTAACATCCACACACGCACACACAAAAAGGAATTAAAATTGATTTTCGGTGTTTTGGCAGCCCGAGGAGACCCTCTTCCCTCCAGCAGCATTTCCCATAGAAGACATTACTTATCAGAGCTGGTCAGCATCAGCAATCTCTCAGATAAATAATTTATATGGGGAACTAATAAAATAATGAAGTACTTTGGGGGATGGTAATAAGTAGGCAGAGCCAGGACCTCCTGGGGACAGTCTTGAGAAAAGGCATGGATCTGCAGCTTGGGAGCACTGCTTGACTTTGCTTTAACTCCCCACGGCCCCCACTCCCTCCCCTCACCCATGGAATGTCATCTCTTATTGTACTTGCTTGTACTTTAAACTCATGCAGATTCTCCTCACATTCCAATAACCAGCTCAACTCTTTTCTTTTTGGTATAGCCTTTTCTGCCCCTTCAAACCTCATCTCTCTTTCCTTCAAATGCTCATAGTATTTATGTTTATATGATTTATCCAATATCTCTTTGATGTAGCCATGGGTTAGCTCTTATCTTGCAACGTTATTTATTTATTTTTGACTAAAATTAGACTACAAGCTCTCTGGAGGCAGGACATGTTGAATAGTCTCTGAATTCCCAACATTGTATATGTAACACCTTACTTCATATCTACCAGTTGCACACATTTGCTAATTCACCTCCAGGGCAAGAATCCTCTCAAGGAATTATTTCTTATATTGTGTGAATCTAACAGGTGAGGAAGGGTCTAAATGTATTGGATTTTGGTGTCAATTTCAAAAGTAAGGATTTTTATTTTGTTTTGTTTTTGAAGAACTATACAAGCAATGCCCAAGAAATAAAAATGTCATATTATTTTGGAGGAAATTAGCAAAGAACAGGGAGACTCTGATTAGCAATCAATTTAAAAAAATTGTCCTTTCTAGAAAGAAGTCTTTGTTCCAGCTTGCCTTTCTCTGGGCCAATGGAATGACATCATACAGAAAGGGCCTTAAAGGCAGGACAGAGATAATGGGACCCACCCAAGTAGAGTTCCGGTGTGGCCCCCAAGGAGGGCTGGCTCCTTTGTTTGATGCCTCACTGGCTCTCTGGACCTTTCCATCAATCTATGGGTCTTCTTTGCAGAACAGGGATCTTTCACAGAATCATTAGTTCTAAGAAGCAGTTATAAACCCTTCTCTCTTATAGCCCTGAGCTGGTCTCCCCTCCTGCATTTCCCCATTGTCTTTTCTTTTTCGGGAAATCCTGAGGTCTTGGGTAAGAAGCCAGTTGTCTGATGTCTCAGATTCTCTCATGTTCTCTCTCTCTCTCTCTCTCTCTCTCTCTCTCTGTGATACTTCAGACTCACACCAGAAAGGCAATGCTTCTTTGAGGAGGATGGTCATGATGGATTCTCTTGGAACCTGGCATTTAAGCTGAAGCCTAATGGATAAGAATAGCCAGTTAGGCAAAGAGCAGGAGACTTGCTGGGTGCACAGGCAACACCAGTCAGCCTCCTCACCGCCTAATCATTGGTTAACACAGGTGTATATATGTGAATAGGGGAGCATTGTCTTTTCTCCCTGGACAGGGTGGGGAGACCTCTAGGATCAGAGTCCAGGAGAGCCCTAGCTGAAGTATTAATGGGTGGTGGTTTGAAACAGTTTTGGGGTGTATGAGATCCTTGAGGAGAAAGAAGGTCTTCAATGGTATTGAAACAAGGTTGGCAGAAAAGACCAGATGGAATGTGGGGACTGTGAAGAGCAGTCACAATAGCTTAGCTAAGGATTCCCAGATGCTCAGACCCAAGCCTCAATCCTCACTTTGTGCACTGGACATGTGTTTTTTCTCATTCTATGTGTGTGTCTGTAATAACTGTGACAAAGTCAATGTTCACAGGAAAGGGCAGTGGGTAATATATGAGTCTAGGGTCAGGGGACTGCAGGATATATGATCAGTTCAAGGAGCAAATCACTGCTGAGCTCCAGGAGATTCAGGAATCTTGCCTAGTATTGTCATATGTAATAATTTTTCAAGAGAAACTAAATATCTGGGTTTGCATGTGAAATTTACTCATTTTGAAATGTTAACAACTAATAAAAACATTTTGTGGACCAAAAAATGTCCCTTGGTAGACCATGTGAGTCACCTGTTACAATTTAGGACAGAAGTGAAAGCAATGTGAAGGTGAGAATAGGGCCTCTTTTTACACCATTGTCTCCTCAACCCCACACAGTGCCTGGCACCTAGCTGTCTCAAATATGCATAGATGAATGGCTCCCTATATACCCCATCCTCTAACCACTGCCATGCCTGGTTCCTCCTAACATAGTTAGTCTTTGCCTGAAGTCTTATACAACATCAACTTAACAAAAGAGAGTCCATGGAATTAATTTTCCCCCTTTTTTGGGGAAAGAAATTCTAGAACCCCATTTCTCTCAACCCTAATCACATACCCAAACCCTTCCAGGCCTCTCTGAGTCAGACTGAGCTTTCTAATGCATTCCAGCATTTTCTTTCAAGCAGCCATGATGAAGTAGTTATTTCCACCCCAGTCTGGCATCTCAAAGTGTTTTTATCAAATGTCTAATTAATTAACCTTAATTAATTGGAATTTTAAATCGCTTTCCAAATCCACAATAACATAAAGCTGTCCTTTCTCACTCCTAGGAAGATTCAGTAGAAAGTCCTGCATTATTATTAAGAGCATAATATTCTTAAAGCACATCTCTCATGAAGACTATGAAATTGTTCAAAGAGAAAATCAGGAGAAATTGTCTCTATCAAGTGGCACAAGGCTATTTAGATAGAATTACTTTGTCAAGCCAGCTTTGAGCTAAGTTATTCTTTTGTGAGATTTCTTTTTTGCTTTGCGTATTTTTTTTACCCCTTCCCCTCTCCTGATTCTTGCAAAAAAAAAAAGAAAATCAATGTTTTCTGGAAGAACAGAGATGAGAGCCTTCGGAGAACTCCACCTCCTGTTTGCTGCAAAAACATTAATAAATGTCACCAGCAACATTGGGTACCAGGGGAAACTGGATGACCTCATGAATATATTTTCTAAAGAGCTTAAAATGTCCATCTTGTGTATTATTCGTCCCTTAAAGAGTCTAAGAGCTATTGATTCCTTCGACTGCTGCAAAATGCAATTTAAATGCACTGAAAGCTCTAAGTATGAATGTATAGACAGAGCAGTGCCTGTTCAGAGTGGCTTCTAAATGTCCCCTTTCTCAACGTGGAGAACTGCTCTGCAGTAAAGGATACCCCATGGTAGGGTAGGTGGTGTCATCCAGTCTGTTATAGCAAAATAAAAGGAAATTAATGCTGCTTTCACTTAAAATGGTATTAGTGCCTAGCCCTGTTAAAACTTAGCTGCTGATAAAAATTGATTTTTATATTCATTGGTCATTATTGCGGGGCTACCCCCTGACCTTCTAAAGGCGCAATCATCTGACACCCTTGCCCATTTACTTACTTACTTAGTTCTCCTTCTGCAAGCATCCAGTGATAGGTACGGTATTCCAGAACAGCACCTAGCATTAAGGAGTGCCATAGACAAGAAGCTATGGACAGAGATCTAGTTGTTATGGGATATTAAGTGATGCGTTCTTATCTCTGCCAAAGATCTTCTAGATGATGCGGGATCACCTACTTCACCTGTTAGCTGTGATTTCCCTGCCGATAAGACGTCCTTTCCTTATCTCTTGGGGGTAGTAAGAAGGTGACTAATGAATGTGCTCTGAGATTAGTAGTGTGCTTTGTCAAAATGAGGCAGCTGTAGGTCTAAGCCTACAATTTGCAGGACAAGAAAGAATATTAATATTTTATCCTTCAGGAATTTCAAGGCACTTTGAGGCTTTTGGTTCTGGCTTCTGCTGCAAGCGTTCTCCACCAGCTCTCAGCCCAAGGAATAGGAGGCTCCTTCTGTTACCACTCCTTATTCATACTGAGGCATATTAGCAGGGATACACAACTAGGTCTGTCTTCTTGAGTTCCCCGTGACATGAGGAATCAGAGATGTCTCAGACAACAGTGACAGCTATACACAACCATAACACAGTGATGGTAGTACAGAGGGCAGGGTACAAAGATGGGACTCAGAAGACCAGCTCCTTAGTTCCAGCCCCACTGCTAACTAACTGGCTGTGCAGACTTGGCTGAACCATTGACTTCATGGAGTTGTGAGTTTATCTATCTGTAAGATGGGGATTATGATAAAATAAAAGTGTAAAGATAAACAATGCTACGTGAAAGCATTGTGTAAGCTATAAAAATAAAAATACTATGACAAGATAGGTTAGTCACAATTTTTTTTTTCCTTTGAGAACGGTTTCCTACTGGTTTCCTCTGGATCTCACTCATGGGCTCCATGATTCATCATTGATCTTGGCTTAAGCTCCTCTTCTAAATTTTCCTCATAAACACTCTCACTTCTACCATCTCTCTTCCAACCGCAATCCAAGGATGAAAACCCTTAAAGGCAAATCTCTCCTTCAGCAGATGAAAACCCTTTGGTTCTCTCCAGCTTCCATTTCATCCAGGAGGAAGCACCATCCATTCCAGCAAACACTAGCAACAACACACCTAGATATCCATTACATTCCATCCTAAATAGAGGAACGTGGTCTACATTTTAAAAAATGGTCCTGAGTTAGTAGCCAGATGGTTTTACTCTGTACCCTTGTACCAGCCTCTTTGTCATATAGTAGATGCTTTTTCAAGAACCATGACTCTGCTGCCCTTGTATTTGCTGCATTTTTGACAGGTTTGGACAGCAGCTGTATATCCATGTGAAAATCTCACAGATGACGTTGTCTGGCTGGGCAAAAGCCACTCAGGTTCACAAAAGCTTAATGCCAAAAAAGGGCAATATTCCTCTTTGTAAGAAGGTATCTAGTTTTCTATTACGCTCATGGACACACACAGCCCAAACTGGCTTGGTTTCAGGTGATCAAGGTTTGGAGAACTGTGCACTCAGTGTTGGTCAGGCCCTGGCTGAAGCTTGGTGAGGATAAAGCCATGACATTTGTTAGTCTGTCCTAGCATTCTGATGATGTCAACCACAAAAGATTTGGGATGTATGCGAATTATTTTACTTTTCTATATATTAATTCATCAAAACTTTTGAACTTACATATTTCTTTTCTAGGCTGCGTTACTCCCTCAGGGTAACAAATGCCCAAACTACCTTTCTAAAATGTGAGTCTGACTGTGTCATTTCCCTTCTTAAAAACTCCAGTGGCTCCTCCTACCTGGGTTGGAGACCAACTTGCAGATTCACCACCAGTCCTTCCCACTTCCTGTAACAGACCACCTATTTTCATATCCCCATGCTTTCTCATGCCTTTTTTCTGTGTCTGAAATGATCGTTTTCACCTAGTCTGATGACATAATCTTACTCATTCTTCAAAGCTCAGATCAAATGTCACCTCAGCCGTGAAGTCCAGTGATTCTTTTATTTTATTACCACATACTTATGATAATGCAATCATGCATCTTTTTCTATACCTCTCTCTCTTCTGTTAAATTTCCCATCAAGGGGGGCACCTGGGTGGCTCAGTCGTTAAGCGTCTGCCTTTGGCTCAGCTCATGTTCCCAGGGTCCTGGGATCGAGCCCCACATCGAGCTCCCTGCTCAACAGTTAGCCTGCTTCTCCCTCTCCCACTCCCCTTGCTTGTGTTCCCTCTCTCGCTGTGTCTCTCTCTGTCAAATAAATAAATAAAATCTTTAAAAAAAATTTCCCATCAAGGGCAAGTCACATTCTATTTATCCAGGTGTTTTGAGAGCCTGGGTGAGTGCTTGGCACATAGTAGGTGTTCCATAAATGTTTAGGAAGAATCAAATATTGACAAACACTGAGTCTTTTACTGGTTCCAATATTATCTTTTTTAAGGTTCAAGAGTTAACTCCTACTTCCTATATATACACAATACAGTCGATGGATACTTTATGTGACACAATTTTTTCACACTCTGTACTCCTTTAAAGGATTCACAGCACATCCCCTCTTGATTTTTTTTTTTCTTTCCAGATGGTTCTAATCTTTCTGATACATTTTCATATACTGCATCCTGTTGATAATTTTAGTTGTTTTCTCTGGAGCTTTGCAGTATTATTTCATTTTTATAAAATGAGGACAGGTTAGACAGCCTGAGCTGAATCCAAGATTCCAAGAGTGGAAGATTTATGGTTTGTACAAGGCTGCAACAATGTTTTCTGCCTTATTACAATATCTTCTTGTCCCTGAAGGCCAAAGGCTCTCTTCAGGGAATGGTTGCAATGTCTCTTGAATCCCCTTATCAAGTTCTAATGATCACTCAGAGCCCAGTGTCCTTTGAGTATAGATGGATTTTTTTCCTAAAGTCATTGCCTTATTCTTGTTCATGTGGAAATGTGCCTCCACCTTTTGACCTCCACTTGGTTTTCCTGACGTTTTTTCACAAGTACATCACAAGAGTTTTCTTTTCCCCATATGAAGAAATTCTCTGTTATCTGCAAACTTGGAGATTTCACTAGATATTCGCTCTTTTACTTCATTAGCTAAACCTTTTTTTTTTTTTTTTAAGATTTTATTTATTTATTTGACAGAGAGACACAGTGAGAGCAGGATCACAAGCAGGGGGAGAGGGAGAGGGAGAAACAGGTTTCCCGCGGAGCAGGGAGCCCGATGCGGGGCTCGATCCCAGGACCCTGGGATCATGACCTGAGCCGAAGGCAGACGCTTAACGACTGAGCCACCCAGGCGCCCCATTAGCTAAACTTTTAAATAAGAGTGATCAAGAGTCTAATATCTTGGTGATCCTACTATTAACATTTCATCACAGAATGCTCATTTATTTCAATCCTTTCATTCCTGGATCTATGCCAGTTCTTTAGCTATGAAGAAAAAAGATCTCTTTAATCGTGTATTTTTAGAAAAAAAAATCACTTAGCATATAATTTAGTCAAAGGCTTTTTGAAAGTGCAAATAATTGCATCTCCTAATTTTATTTTACCAAGTTCAATTTATTCGTTCAGAAACACCACAAGGATCAGGTGGCCGGGCCAAGCTGGATGAAGAGTAGATCTAGCTGCTAGTGGTAGCCAGAAATACATTGATTAGTAGAAAGAAGAGCAAGGACAGGAAAAAGGAAAACAGTGAGGCTAGAGTTTGCAGAGAAGAGAGAATGGGGGTGAGTTTAGCCAGGGGGCCAATAAGGGAGGATAAAGGCGGAGGAAGACAAATGCCCATGAGACCAAGGCTGATGTAAACCAAGAAGCAGCCAAAGGATTGGAAGTAGATATAGGTGATGGGGAGGAGTGTCCTTGGATAGTGGTTATTTTTAAAAGCTGGGATCTCATTTTTTTAAGGGTTTGCATCTTCCTAAAGTACATGAATCCCTAATGTTGACTTCTGAAAGTATAGATTTCCCAGGTATGGTTTTCCCCCCACCAATACAGTGCTACTGTATTTTGAATTCACTTCATCCACTGTTCAGTGATTCTATCATTTATTATCCAGTCAACAGACACTTACTGGACACCTGTAATTTTTAGGTCCTTCTGGAAAACAAACAAGATGGAGAGAATAGAGTTCTTCTCTGCCCTTAAGGATATCACAATCTAGCAGAGAGGATAAGACAAATAACCACAAAAGTTGAATATAAGATAGACTAGAATAAATGCTGTAAGAAAGGCAAAAACAAAGTGTTCTGTATGCTGGCATCTCTGTTTAGAGAGTCCTTCCCATCATCACCAATCTCTCATTGTCAAAATATGGCTTTCTTTCCAAATCAGCCTGTCTTATGAAGTCTTCTCTGTCTAGTCCCCTCCATAACCTTTTGTTTACACCTTACTTATGGCATGGTGTGTGATTGGGGAGTTATGAGGATTCTAATTCCTAGTGGTAACATGATGAGTGTTCATCCTAGATTTTTCTGGACAATTAATTTTATGTAACTGTATTTCTCTTTTCTTAATAGAATAAATTTAATAACTGTATGATTTAATCTTTAGACTTTGTCACTTATTAGACCACGTGTTCTGACCCTGAGCTTTGGTTTGGACAATGTGGTCACTGTAGCTAGAGTCAGAGAGAAAGTGCGTGTTCCCCTAAAATGACTGGCCCACCAGCTATTTATGATTGGCACCCATCCTGATTGATTAGGAAAAGTCTATTCTGCCTGGTCAGAGCCTATGCTATGTAAATTGTTAACTATTTTGAATATTACTCTGATAGGGCATTCATGGAAGTGTAGATTGGGTTCAGAAAAGTAGAAACTTATACATGGGGTCAGGGAAATTTGAAGAGCACTATAATACCATCAGTGGTTTTATACATATTTGCTCAGGTGTCAAATGATTCACTGGTCTGCAAACCCAAAAAATCTTCTTATCAGTGTAGACATTCTTTTGCATTTATGCATCAAGTTATTCAACAAATACATACTTAGTACCAGTGTGTTAGGGACTTGCTAACTGTTGACCCAAATCCACTTCTTATTCTTAGGTATAGCTATATATTTTTCTGCCTCCTTTGCAATTAGGTGTGACCATCTGACTAGACTTTAATATGGTATGACTGGGATAGAGAGGCCCCTTGAGTGACCTTGAAAACTATGGGATTAATAAGACAAAGTGGCTGTCATCCTGGGTCGTGAATAACTGTGTGGATCAGTGTGCCCTCCACTTTTATCTCACCAATCTGGCACAGTTAGTGAGCAAAAATTAAATTTCTAAGATATTAAGCCATTATGTGTTTGGATCTATTTATTATTATAGCCTGGCTATATCAATTAGGATAAGCTAGGTTATAATTTTTTTTTAACTCAGTGGTTTAAACCATAAATGTTTGTTTCTTACTCATGCTACTTAATCATTGAGGGTTTTCTGAGAGATATTCTCCCATATTGTTCTTGCTTTGTCACCCTCTCTTTGGGGCCCAGCCACGTGGAACATCCACTGTCTGGATCATGCTGGGCACTCTGAAGGAGAAAAAAGAATCCTGGAAAGTCTTTCATTAGCTATTAAACAAGCAGCCATACAGATACATCACTTCTACCTATAACTCATTGGTCAGACTTGGCCATATGGCCCTAGTCAAGGCCAGAAAGTATAACCATACCAGGTGCCTAAAAGCTGGACAGCAGAAGAATTCAGAGAGCATCATTAAAGACCACCACACCAGCCTATCTAAAACATCCTACTGTGTGCTAGACACTATGTGAAATGTTGGCATTTAAAGATAAATATGTCATGGTCCCAATTTTATAATTTTATAATGCATTGTCTTCTAAACCTGTGGGTTGGTACCACCTGTATTTGCTGATTTTCTGTAATATGTTTTAACACAACAGTATGTATATTATCAATTAACTAATGTATTCCTTTATTCCATCAGTAATATTTACTAAGTGTTTTTTACTACATATATCTGTCCTGGGAGCTGTGTGGTTTACAATGATGAAATCAACATCAATCCTACCCACAAAAAACTCAGAGTGTAGAAAATGTGTTTGTTCTCATACCTCCAAGCTACCCCCATATATATCTCCCTGGCCATTTTCTCAATAAAACTAAGGCTGGGATTTCATTTTGTTGCTTTGCTCTCATCATGTGGAAGTCAAGTGTTAAATTGGAGGAATGTCTAGATTACTGCCCAAGGCTCGTGGAGAGATTCCCCTTGTGATCTTCTACCACTTGGTTCCTGGGCCCTTGGCTCATTTTGAGGTCCTGTGAACCATAGTCTACATGTGATATGGGCTTCCACCAATATAGCAGAGAAACACAAGGTAGGGACACAGACTGAAAACAATATACTCTGCTCTAACTCATTCTTTTTCAGATGTCCAGGCCCTACTTACTTTTGGAAACTTTTTTCAACTTACAGGTCTCCCTGAAAAGTAAGAAAATTGTGGTTTTCAAACTGTGTTCTACTGTGCCTGAAGGAAAGAGGAAGGTGCCCCAGAGAGGGAAGGGGCAGCCCAAGCAGGAAGCTGTGGTCATTCTATCTCAACTCCAACCAGAGCAGCTTCACTTTTGATGGTTTTATGTATTGGAAATCTACCTATGATTCTATGATTAGAAAGTTTAATTTCTTTAAAAAGATTAGATGATCTAATAAGTTGCTATTTCAAAACACTGCCAGGAGCCCAAGAGAATGAATAAAATCACCTTCTTCACAAATAACAGACCATAAAATCTGGAAGGGACTCAGAATCATCCAAATTCTTTGGAGAGAGCAGCTTTGGTCTGTGGCTCCCTCTGCCATCTGGAAAGTGCAGAAGATCTCATTGAGCAGACTTCATCCCCTCGAAGCCACGTTTTCCCCAAAGGAAGCAGTTAGCCCCTTGAGTTGCACACCTTGGATGATCAAAGAGTATCTGTTGAACGAACAAAGGAAAGAGTCAGGATTAACCTTCTTTGTCACAGGTAGGAAAAATAAAGCTCAGAGTGGTGAAGGTTTTGGCCCGAAGTCACACTGTAAAAACAAAGGCAAAGTCAGGAGAAAACCCTAGGGCTTTGTACACGGGATTATTTCATGTTGACTCCTAAACAGCAAAAAAAAAAAAAAAAAAAAAAAAAAATCCAAACTCAGTCTCTCACTTCTTATCCTTTGCTCTGTCTCCATAGCCATCCTAATGATGTAACAAAGGTAGCCGGAGTTCCAACTCAAATGATCAGTGGCCTTGTCTGTCTGCTATTTCTGTGAGTATGGGATGCGAATGAGGTGAGGTGTCTCTCTTTTATCCTCCACGATACATGCTGTGTCTCTCCCCTTCCTACCGCTGCCTCACCAAGGGCAGGCTACACTCAGTGGGGGACTGGCCAGCCCCAGTATCTGAGGGAGGTCCTGTACAGAGGATGGGGGGCAGTTGAAGAAGGACAAGTCATACTAGGGTTAAGTTCTTGCTGTTTCTTTTTCCTTTGTGCTTTCTTTTCTTTGCATCACTGATGATGTTATTTATGGGATGCCAGTTTCTTTTTTTAATTAAAAGGAGGAAAAATCCAGTCTTGTACAAGAACAAGAGTGATGACTCAACAGGACTGCTCGGTGCCAAATGACTTCCTGTAATCACTTCTCTAACAGTGTTTCTTACAGAAGCAGGCTTTTGGACCCAGGGTGAGACTGCAGCCCCAGCTGCTCACCTGTCCAAGTGGCTCCCTCATAAGGCGGCCCAGGTTGGCTGGTGCATCCGCAGTCATGAACTCTGGCCTGGAGAACCCAACCTCACCAAATCTTGCTGTTCTATGAGCATGGAGAGGGGAATAACGTAGCAGAGATAATGGAATTCTTGCTGACATCTTTCAGGTACTTTAAATAGTAGCCTTTTCTGGCACTGTGACATGTCAGAGGATCATTATTTTTAATGATGTAAATTACCTTGAAACTCACCTGTTTTAACTCCTTCCTATGACAGGTAAGAAAACTGAGACCTAAATCAATTTGGCAAAATTTATTGACCACCTACTGTTTGTAAAGGATGGTGCTCCGCCTCTCTGGACCAAATGACATTTTAAGGTCTCACAACTTATTGGGTGACAGATAGAATTAAAAACTAAATGTCCTCACTCCCTTGCCAGTCTTTTTTCCACTATTCGAATCTAAAGTTTGGGTTATTATCATATCTTGCTGGTCTAGAAATTCTAGACTGGTGTGTGATTGAGTATGAGTGTATGTGTGTGTGTGGGGGGGTGGTGTGTTGCGTGTGTGTGTTTCTTTTAACCCTGGGCATGTAGCTAGGAGAGATATAAAGCAATCCAAACTGATAACAGGAAATGCTGGAGGCAGCATGTTAGAGTCAGGAAAACACTCGCTTTGGGATCAAACAGACATAGTTATGAATCCTGGCCCTTCCACTTACTATGTGACCATGGCTCAGTTTCATAATCATTTTGATCCATCCTTTCTTCATATACAAATGTATACTAAAGTATGTTTCATGTTTACCTTAAAAGAATATATGCAATATACAGAATTAATATATTAGCCGTATCTTTTGTTGTTTGATGCTTTAACATCTTGGGGCCTTGCTGACCATGGAAGGATTGTCCCTCCCAGGGTTAGCTAATCCCTAGTACCTTTCATAGGCAAACGAACCAATCCAGAGCCCATAACCCCATCCGCTTCCTTGATTGGGCTCTCACACTCTAGACCACTATTCCTCTGGCCTAATCACTCCAGGGCCAGGTGCCAGATGTGTAGGGACAGCCCCTGTGATCCAGAACCTCTGAAATTATTCAAACTAGTCAATCTTAAACCGGCATACCCTGCCTTGTCCATTCTTTCTCGTGGAAATGACAATTAAGGAAGGCTCTTGCCTAGATTTTCCCCTCCTCCCTCTGCCTCCCCATCTTGATCCTTTCTCTGTGGCCTCTCCCACCATGGCTTCAGCCTTCAACCTCCCCCCACCTTGGGATCTGTGAGTGACAAATGATCTTTTCCATGACAACCATCCAATCTGTTGGCCTCACCATACCTGAATAATAATAAAACCTATATTTGAAAGCATAGTGTACTTGACAAAGCACCTCATGCATAAAGGTTCTCAATAAATTCCTTCATAGAACATAATGTATTAATGACTTTCTACGTGTGAAGTCCCTGGGTGCACGGATATGAATAATACCTAGTTCCCCCTCTCAAGGAACCTAACTGAAAATAAGGACAACAGCAACCTATCAGAAGTGGGGGGAGGTCATGAGAATCTCTCTATGGCAGATGGAGACGTAGGAGGACAACAGAGGTATTAAATGACCTGCTTTGGAACACATAGCAGGATGGCACAGCGGAGGACTCCAATTCAGGCTCTTCTGACCCCCAGCCCTGGATCTGGTTTTCGGTGGGGTCCATGATTTCTTTGAGTGCACGAGACTGGAGCTGGAGGAGGAGAGCATGCCCAGGTTCCCCTGAAATAGTCATCCTCGGCTTCTTTCAGCTACTCGAGGGCTTTATTCCTGCAGTACTTAAGACAAAATATTCGGTTCTTCTTTGGCCTCTGTTCTATATTCCATATTCATTTATTTTCAATAAACATTTTCAGATTCCTTATTTTTCCCCCTAAAGCTTACAAATAAATTTTTCTGTCTTGCCTTTCTTGCTACATTTACATAAAAGCCACACTGAAAAATTTATAGCAGTAATGGAGGTCTTGGGGAAAACAAAATGCTCTGAGAACAAAAGCCACCTTAACCCTTTCCTGAGGAGTGGGGTCAGGCTGGCTGCGCCACGGAGCGGGACTTTACAGGGCAGAGGACACACTGCAGGTGTGTTCCCTTTACCGATGAAGCGTTAACAATGGGCTCAAGTTGGGGATCCTCATGACTTCATTCACGACATTCTTTAGACCACGAAAGATACCATGGAAATAAAAGTGAATTCAACTGCAAAATTTTGAAGTTGCTATATAAATTCTATGAAAGTTTACTGTTTGGAAATACTGAAAGGATGGAATGTAGCTTAGGGCAAAATACAACTTCCTGAGAAGTCTGCATAGCAATATTTTATAAGGATTATAATTCGACCACTTTGAAATACAGTACATATAAAATAAAAGACAAAATCATTCCTCCTTTCATCCAATGAACATTTAACGAGCATCTACTATGTGTGGGTCCCTCAGGATACAAAGAATCTAATGTATTCCTTGCCCACAAGGAGTATGTAGCCTAGTGTTCATTAATAGAAAATCGGTACTAATAAGCCAAATAAGTTAAATTAGTAAAAATAAGTTTTTTTATTTTATAATGTAGCATACACAAGGAAATACTTGAGCACATGAGAATTAATTTCTGAATGCCTGGAAGTAAAAGAGATCTTTAATTTATGGCACGTTCAGTTCAGAAAGGTTTCTAATTTTAGGAGAATTCCCTTTGTGAGTAAGTCCTAGAACATTCAGAGAGAGGCATGATTCAAGCCTTTGTAGCCACTCCGATCAAGCACACGCTGCCTACTATGATGGGATTGGTGCCAAATCCACATTATGAAAACTGGACTCAATTAGGCTTTGCCGGCAACCTTGACATCAGTACCATCCAGCAGTTGAAAGGGACATAGGCCGTCTCTGCCATCGGGTTGCTGCAAGCCTTCCTTTCCTTGAGCAAGCGAGACTGGTAGATGGGAAGATTTTGCAAATCTTCTGCAAATAGAGCTTCTAACTCCTTGGTCAAAATGATCACAGCTAACATGAAAAAATATATATTGCCAGTGTTTGGGACTTTCCAGCCCAGTCTTCCATGTTGCGCTCTTTACCTGTTGGCACCCCACCTCCAGAGCTTTGTCCTTGTGTTCTTGTGTATAATCTGACAAATCATCTAACCTCACTAGAGATTCGGAGAGTTCCTCCCATCTAAGGATAGGCTGTGTGCCTAGAGTGTGGTAGGCCTGAATGCTGTTCTTTCTCTTCCTTGTTGAGATACATTCTGATTCTCTCTGGAGGCCTAGGCTGAGGATTGCTTCATCAGCTCCAGGGAGAACAAAGGGGAGGCCAGCTGGGTAGGTGTCAAGGCAACAGGTACATAAAGGGCACTAAAACACTCCTGGAAATGTGACCAGAGGGATAAATGGTATTTAACAGAACACCTTAGCAGAGGGTAGCAGAGGATACGGTTGGAAAGAAGATGACTAAGGCACTGAGGATGATAATGAGCAAGAACCAACAGAGAGGTGACACGCAACCTCCAAGAATGGTTTCACTTGAATACGGGATTTATCTCGGGATGCTTGAGTGGCTCAGTCGGTTTAAGTGTCTGCCTTCAGCTCAGGTCGTGATCCCAGGGTCCTGGGATTGAGACCCATGTTGGGCTCCCTGCTCAGCGGGGAGTCTGCTTCTCCCTCTGCCTCTCCCTCTGCTTGTTCTCTCTCTCTCTCAATCGGTCAAATAAAGAAATAAATAAACAAGTAAATAAGTAAATAAATAAATAATCTTAAAAAAAAAAATACAGGACTTTTCTCTTCCTTGCTGGGTTACGCAAGTTTGGAACCAGAAATCAGTTGCTCCGACGACAGAAGCGAGGTTGAGTGATGCTGTCTTTGGTTCCACTCCTCCATCCTCCCCAGCAGAGCATTCAGATTCTCCTCTGTGTAAATGTTGAACAAATATTTAAACATATTAGTCCCCACGTTTCAATCTATTCCTGGCCATAGATTGAATCCTTGGGGCAAGTTAGTATTTCTATGTCTTCAAATCACATGTTTGACCTTCATAATAATAATAATAGTGATAGTATAATAAAATTAGTAATAGTACTGGTTGTGGTGGCGGCGATAGTGATTACTATGATTTGCTGACCTCTTCCTTTGTCTTATATGGGGGGACTTGGAGTGAGAATTCTGGGTTTGAAATGCCTGGTTTTATGCATCTCAACTCTGTTATATAGACTTGGTCAAATTAGTTAACCTCTACTTCTGTCTCCTCATTTTTAAAGTGCAGATAATAATAGTACATGACTTCATAGGGTTGATGAAAGGATTAATTGAGGTAGCACATGCAGAGTCTTTAGAGTGTTCCTGACATGTAATATGACTACATTACTTTATTTGTTATTACGATTTTATATATTCCTCATAACAACCTTGATAGGGAGGTATTACTCCCATTACACAGTTAGGGAACGAAAGTTCGTGGAAATTAAACAATTGGTTTAAGACCAAATTACTGCTCAGTGCCATAGCTGGGATTCAAACCCAGGTCTCGCTGATAGTGCAGCTTCTCTGACACGACATCTTCTGTCAATGCTGCGTAGTCCTTGAATGCAGCGGCACCGGGGTTGAACTGACTGAATTCAAATAACAGCTCCACCTCTTCTAGCTGTGTGACCCTCGGTGAGTTCCTTCACCTCTCTGTGCCTTTGTTATCTCACGTCTAAGATAAGGATCACAGTAATCCCCATCTCAGATGGTTAAATAGTGAATATATATAAAGTACCTCGCACAGCACCTCACACACAGTAAGTACTCAAGCTTTGTTATTTTCACTGTTGTCACCAAAGCCATTTTATAAATTGGGAGCGTTTGTGTACAGGGTACTAACTCCAGTGTTTTTCTTTACCTTGTATCTTGTAAATAAACACATTCACATTAGTCAACTTTTGTTGAGAGCACATAAAACCTGGGTTTTGGATATTCTCTGCTACCGTATCTTTCTCCCTCTCAGAATGTGTTCAGACTTTCTCCCGCTTTGTGTGTTGTGACCTACTGCTCCTCCTGTCCATTTTGCCAAGCTACAGTGACCTCTGTTTCTTGGGGTATGGGATGAGTTGTGTCTTCCCCCATAAATTCACATATTGAAGTTCTAAACCCCAGTACCTTAGGATGTGACTCTATTTGAAGACAGGGCCTTTAACAGGGTGATCAAATTAAAAAGAGGTGATTGGGGAGGCCCTAATCCAATATGAATGGTGCCCTTATAAGAAGAGGGAGATGTTGGAGGTACTCATGCACAGAGGGATGACCAGGTGAGGACAAAGCAGTGAGAGGTCAGCCATCTGCAAGCCAAGGAGAGAAGCCTTAGAGGAAACCCACTCTGCTAGTACCTTGATCTTGAACTTCCAGCCTCCAGAACTGCAAGAAAATGAATTTTGGTTGTTTAACCCAACTGGTCATTGGTTTGTTGTCATGGCAGCCCTAACAAATGAATATTCTTGGCTTCACATACTTGCTCCCACATACCTACAACCTTGTGTGCCCCGTGTTAGCCATTCGACCCCACTTAATCTCAGCCTCATTCAGACCATATTCCAATACTCCTCCTCCACCTCCCCACCTTGCTTGGTCCCAGGACCCACAGCAGATGGACCTTCTTCCTTCCTCCCAGCCTCTCTGGGGTGGAGACTTAAGTGTTGGGCATCATTTCCTGATTCTTCTTTCCATAGTTGTAATACAAGAATGGATTGATACTGAAGATAATTATGGTCTTACTGTCATATGGAATTAAAATAAAAACAATACTGTTAGGAAGTCTAACAGACTTCTGATTTTACCCAGGGTGATTGTTTTGATGTTTGGATGAAAAAAAGAAAATAGCAAATTTTTCTCTACCCTCATGTCACCTCCAATCTATTTTATGGCTTCCTGGAACTGCTGCAATCCTGAGCACACATGTATTTTGCTTGTCTATCAGTAAAGATTTAATAAGATGACTCCCTGCAGTTTCATGGTTTCCCAGCTCTGGCATACTTGACCTGCTTCCTTGACCTTCTTCCTACCTTAGCCACATAGTCTGGGTTGACCTGCAAGCTTCTGCACCTCCAAACCTCCTGCCTCCTGCCTCCAACTTCAGTTCTCCTTTCTAGTTTGCTTCCAAGTTGTAGCTCCCCTGCTTGGTGGCAAAGTCCGGCACGATAGGCACCACCTCTGCTAGTCATTCATCACAAGATTCTGCTTTTCCATCCACCAATTTCCATTCTGTTCTGTAGAAACTTTGAATCAGTTTAGTGCCATTGTAGGGTGCGGAGGTAGGAGAGGAAAGCAAGAGCTTTGGAGTTTGAGGGATTGAGGTTTGAATGTTGGTTCCACCTTCTGGACTATGATCTTGGGCAATGTATGAGTTTCTTGTGGCTGCTGTAACAAATTATGATAATCTTAGTGGGTTGAAACAACAGAAATAGATTCTCTCTCAATTCTGGAGGCTAAAAGTTTGAAATCAATGTGTTGGCAGAACCTCACCTCTGATGGGCTCTGTGGGGGGATCCATCCCTTGTCTCCTCCAACTTCTGGTGGCTGCCCAGCTTTCCTTAGCTTGTGGCCTCATCACTCCAATCCTTAATTCTGTGGTCACATTACCTCTTCCTCTTCTTTGCATGTTTCCTCCTCTGTATATCTGTCTTATAAGGATACATGAGATTGATCACATTTAAGGCCCACTGGGATAATCCCGAATAAGCTTATCCTCTCAAGAGCCTTATCATAATCTCATCTTTTACCATGTAAGATAATACTCTTTTTCCATATGAGGTAATGTTCACAGAGTCTGAGGTTTAGGACATGGACACATCTCCTAGGAGCCACACTGGATTCACTTCAAGCAAGTTATAGTGCCTCAATTTTCTCATATACAGAACAGGAATAATAATAGCTACTTCACAGACTCAAAGTGAAGAGTGAATAAAAGGGGTTCAGCAAATGGTAGTCAGCAAAAACCTATATCCCAAGAGCCCCACACACTGCTGGGTATAAACTGTATAACCCCCAACTGTCCCAGCTCCAGTCCAGCTGTATTTCAAGAAGTCCCTCTCAGTCCTAGACCACCCAGCGAGAGGCTGTGCCCAAGAGAATGGCCTCCAGGAACCAATGGCAACTCTAGGCTCATTTTCCCAGTGCCTAGGGATGGATTTAGTTTTCTAGTTAGTCTAGGAGCAATTGCAACATCTATTTTATCTAATTAACCCAGTCTTATCTAATTGACCTTTAGTCTTGGTTACTGTCTCATCTTTCGGTGTCTGAAGTAGGTTTTTTACCAGGTCTGGTCTCCGCCAGTCTATTTCCCTGAGACAGGAGTCTGCTTCTCTGTGATCTCCACCCTGCCCTGCAGGGACTTGCACTCAGCCTCTTCCCTGCCTCACCTGCCTCCTCCCTCTACACCTGAGCCATTCTCCAACTTGTCTGTTCCCTTTGTACTTGAACCATTGTCGGCCTCACCTGTTCAGTCTCCACACCTGAGCCATTCCTTGCCTCATTCCCTCGCACTAAAGCCACGACACATGCCCCCTTGGTGACACCATTCTCTTTCATCACTATCCCTCGGCATATGTAATTTATTTCCCCGGAATGTACTCTCTGCCTTGTCTGTCTGTTTACTCCTTTATTTCCTTGAAAATTATTATTTCCTACAGGAAGTCTTCTCATATTGGGGTCGATGTTCCTTCTCTATGCCTCCATCATGGCTTTGATACTATATCATGCTTGGTTTTTTTAAGCATGACTATCTTTCCTAGGAAGTGGTGAGCTTCTTGAGGCTG
Organism: Mirounga leonina; assembly: GCF_011800145.1. NCBI lineage: Eukaryota > Metazoa > Chordata > Mammalia > Carnivora > Phocidae > Mirounga > Mirounga leonina. Next base: position 34,377,711 of record NW_023270389.1, on the reverse strand, counting down.
AGTGTCTTTTTATACCATTGGCCTCTAGCACAGTGCCTCAAGATATTAACTACTCAAAGAAGGACTATTGAATGGTTCTTATTTCAAGAACTATCATCTTCCTAAAGTCATGATGCTCTATTCTTTGAATTAGATCCTCTTTAACAGACAATGAAACTCAACTGGACTTTAAAGTATTAATTGAAATTGTTTTAGATCTCCGGATCCTCTCAAAGACCATCTCTGCCTCTGTAGTCAATTGTTGTTTTTAGACCCATCTTGGGCCAATCGAAACAGGTTCCCAAATCTATCCTCCTCCTTGGTGGAGGCTCCCAAGACATGCTGAAGTGGATCTGTGATGCGTTTGACAAATGAAAACCTTTAGGAGATGAAATTCACTAATCTAGCTGAATGCACTCAGCTGGGAATGAACTTATTCACTGTGCTTTCTAGATCCAGAAGTGGGTCTTATTTCTATTGTTATTACTTGCAATAACATATTGCTTTGTAGTTTGCAAAAGTGCTTTTTCATATATTATGGTAAGCCTCATGTTAACCCTTATAGGTAGGTGTTAGTATTATTTTCTCTCTTTCTCTCCCTCTTTTCTAGAAAAGTATCATGGTGAAAGATAACGGTACTAGAGTTAGGCTTAGGTTGGGATCTCATCTCTGTTGATTATTAGTTGTATGTCTTTGGAAAAATCAGTTAACCTCCTTGAGCCTCAGGATTTTTAAGCAGCAGGATATTTTAACCATACCAAATTGAAACTGCCATTTGATTCCACCATTTAAACTTCAGAGATATTTCAATCTTGCTGTAAAATTGAAATGGAAAAGAAATAATGCTAATGAAAATGGGAAAAAATTACAAATGATTAAATTGTGCAATATGGAACATTGATCAAGGAATTAGATTGGCTTAATGGAGTTCGCTGGAAAAATACTTTCTCCACAAAAATGCATTGATGTTAGCATAATTCTGATTAAAATATTTGTATCTGAAATATACTTGGGGGTCAAAATGGGGTTGAAATGGTGAGCACAAATAGCCCGGTCCCTGATGACCATAATAGTAACTGTAATACTCTTATTGAGCACTATTTCAAGGGCTTTGCATGCCATATCAGTGAATTATCCTAAAAATCCAGGCGGTAGGTCTGTCATGTGGCTCCATTTTACAGAAATGGAACAAGGTCTGGCACATATGACTCCATGATCACCATCATCATTATCTCTTTGCCTCCATGCTGACATTTGATGGTTTCTCAATACCACCAGGATAAAATCCAACCTCTTTGTCAGGGCCGGGAAGGCCCTGCCTCATTGGTTCCCTAAACTTTATCATTTTTTCCACTACTTTCCATGCTTATTCATACTTATTTCTTATAGCTCCTGTGCACAACAAGCATATTTCTGCTTTGTGCCCTTGCTAGTCCTATTTAAGAAATGTCCTTTACCTAGATAGATACACAGTTCCCTCCATTCATTACTCCTGGGCCACCTGCCATGGAGGGTTGTTTTGACAACCTTGTCTCCAGTAATCACCCTGACCTTGTCGTTCTCTACTTACTCTGCTTTTTCCCCCTTTGTGGAACATGTGTGAAACTATATTTCTATAATTTTTTATTTGTTGTCTGTCTCCTGTGTGAGAATATTCTGTTGACCCTTGAACAACATGGGTTTGAACTGTGTGGCTCCATTTACATGTGGATTTTTTTTAAATAAATACACACAGTACTATAAGTGTATATTCTCTTTCTTACAATTTTCTTAATAATATTTTCTTTTCTCTGGTTACTTTATTGTAAGAATATACATGTAATACATATAACATACAAAATGTGTTAATCAACCTTTTATGGTATTGGTAAGGCTTCCAGTCAACAGAAGGCTATTAGTAGTTCAGTTTTTTAGGAGTCAAAAGTCATATGTGGATTTTTGACTGTGGGAGGGCTGGGGGTGGGTAGGCTCCCCTAACCCCCATGTGGTTCAAGGGCCAACTACAATTGCCACGAGGACAGGGATTATCTCTATTTTGTTCATTATTTTACCCTGAGTGTCTAGGACAGTGCCTGCTGCATAGTATGTTCACAATAAATAGTATCAGTATAAATGAAGAGGTAAGTGAATGTAGGTCTTTGTATACCATCACCTGTTTCTAAGTGCCTGATCTTTGCTTTTTATTCAAGTGACTTGTCCAGAGAGCCCAAAGTAAGAGGTTTCTGAAGGGCATATACCAGAAATCAAGTCTGCCTGATCCCTCAGCTTTACCCTTTAAGTGGCACTGTCCAGGCTTTCTGCTCTCTATGAAGAGGCTCTTTGCTCAAATCTTGTCCATACAGTGGTCATTCTTCTTCTCTTCTTTCCTTTTGCTCCAACCTGCCACCCTGGGAATGACAGTGTGTACTGAGAAAACACGGAGTCACTTCTGTGGAAGTCCTGTTCTAGGCGGGGGTCATTGTGTTTTATTTACTTAGAGAATTTTATTTATTTATTTATTTATTTATTTATTTATTTATTTATTTATTT
>NW_023270389.1:34245636-34375193 GCF_011800145.1 Mirounga leonina | reverse complement strand
TTTATTTATTTATTTATTTATTTATTTATTTATTTATTTATTTATTTATTTATTAGATTTTTATTTATTTGCGAGAGAGAGAATGAGAGACAGAGAGCATGAGAGGGAGGAGAGTCAGAGGGAGAAGCAGACTCCCGGCCAAGCAGGGAGCCCGATGCGGGACTCGATCCCGGGACTCCAGGATCATGACCTGAGCCGAAGGCAGCCGCTTAACCGACTGAGCCACCCAGGCGCCCTAGAGAATTTTTTTTAAAGATTCTATTTATTTATTTGACAGAGAGAGAGAGAAAGAGAGAGAGAGCACAAGCAAGGGGAGCAGCAGAGGGAAAGGGAGAAGTAGGCTCCCCGCTGAGCCAGGAGCCCGATGTGGGGCTCGATCCCAGGACCCTGGGATCATGACCTGAGCTGAAGGCAGCCGCTTAACTGACTGAGCCACCCAGGCGCCCCTTTACTTAATGAATTTTTATGTGTGGATTATGGACATAATTTCTGGGGTCTGCAGAACATGTAAAGAGCCTGTGTCTCAGGGAAGCAATGCTGGGGAAGCAGCAGGTAAGGGCTGGCTTCCCAGCGGGCCTGTCTGTGGCATCGGTCCACGTGCTAGCTGTTTGCTGCTTTACAGATTGCCAATCTCATTCCTATTGACAGACGTTGCACGCCTCAGGGATAGAGTATGTTCTGTCTCCCAGGCGGAAATTGATCTCAATTGAATGACCGGGAAGTTGGATTTACATTGCTTGCAAAAACAGCCACCTTTTCTCTTTGGATTAAAAAAAAAAAAAAAAAAAGGAGATAATGAACAGGATACGTCGATGTTCAGGGAGAGGGATGAAGGCAAGTGAGAAGGAAAAAAAGAATCAAATATTGATTAAAATCAAAGAAAAATATTGAAAATGAACAAAGACCCTTTATTCTTCTGAGCAGGGTAAAAAATCAGAATTTTTTTTAAAGAAATGGGTGCTAGCCTTGAGTTGGAGGAAAAGAGGCATGGTGGAATTGGAAAACAGCCTAGAGATCTTTACTTCAGGTTTTTGAAATATTTATTTGTGTAAGTGAAATCCTAATGGAGAGAACAGAGAAGAGGAACAAAGCAAAGATCCCTTAAATAAACACAAGAAATGGAGTCCAGGCCCTGAATAAGATTTTGGCTTTTAGGTTTTCTAGTGTCGATCAGCATCTTTAAAAAGGTCTCTAACCTAGTCCAGAAGCTGTATTTAAAACACGAACGGGCGCCAGATTGATCGTCTCCCCATTCATGGAACAACTCGCAGCCTCTCAATTACCCACTAATACTTTTGTATCACAAACCAGCCACTGGGTGGGGCAAAGTGCAGAAAAACTGAAATCAAAGGAAAAGAAGGGGAAGTCTAAGGCAGTCCAGATGGCAAGAGTGGCTAGGAGGGAGTGACACCGGAGTAAACTCATGGGTATGAGAAAAGAAGGCAGTTGTAGACATGGATACAAATCAAGGGAAGGAACCTGAAAGAAATAAGGTGGCAGGAAGGGAAGATAGGGAGGAGAGGTGTGGGTGGTCCAGCTGAACTGTTTAAATACCATCCTGCACATCTAGATTTCTTTTGATCTTTTAAAACTTTTAAAAATAAACAATTGAATGAATGTAATCGGTTGTTTTATTTGGGCAGAGCTTCTTTTAATAGGTTCTAAGGATATCACGCATATCTTCTATGCATGGTGTTGTTCATTTTTAAAAGCTGAGCCAACATGTGACCCTTATCTCAACTTAAAATATATATTATTTATATTAAGTGTCTCCTCTTTAAGTTTTGAGCATCAGTGGGGGTAACTGCTATATATTTCAGTGACTTAATATAAGAAGATTATGTTTTTTAAGTTTTTATCTAAATCCTAATTAGTTAACATACAGTATAATATTAGTTTCAGGTGATTCAACACTTACATACCACACCCAGTGCTCATTACAAGTGCACTCCTTGAACCCCATCACCTCTTCAACCCATCCCCCTGCCCACTTCCCCTCTGGTAACCAACAATTTGTTCTCCATAGTGAAGAGTCTGTTTCTTGATTTTCCTCTCTTTTTTCCCCATGTTCATTTGTTTTGTTTCTTAAATTCCACATATGAGTGATATCATATGGTGTTTGTCTTTCTCTGACTGACTTGTTTCACTTAGCATAATACCCTCTAGCTCCATCCATGTCATTGTAAATGGCAAGATTTCATTCTTTTTTTATGGCCAAGTAATATTCCTGTGTGTGTGTGTGTGTGTATCTCACATCAAGATTATTTTTTAAAAGTAATATTTTATTATGTTGAGCCCCAGATCTGCATGACTCATTTTGTTTGTTTGTTTTTACTATTCCACACTGCCTAATATCTTCTTTTTTTAAAATTTAAATTCAATTAGCCAACTTATAGTATATCATTAGTTTCAGAGGCAGAGTTCAATAATTCATCAGTTGCATGTAATATCCAGTGCTCCTCACATCAAGTGCCTCCTTCATGCCCATCACCCAATTACCCCATCCTCCCACCCACCTCTCCCCCAGCAATCCTCAGTTTGTTTCCTATAGTTAAGAGTATCTTATGGTTTTTCTCCCTCTCCAATGTCTTCCCATTCAGTTTTCCCTCCCTTCCCCTATGGTCCTCTGCGCTGTTTCTTATATTCCACATATGAGTGAAATCATATGATAATTGTCTATCTCTGATTGACTTATTTCTCTCAGCATAATACCCTCCAGTTCCATCCATGTCAATGTAAATGGTAAGTATTCATCCATTGTGTGTGTATACACATATACACACCACATCTTTATCCATTCATCTGTCAATGGACATCTGGCTTCTTTCCATACTTGGGCTATTTTGGACATTGCTGCTATGAACATTGGGGTGCAGGTGCCCCTTCAGATCACTACATTTGTATCTTTAGGGTAAATACAATTGCTCGGTCATAGAGTAGTTCTATTTTTAATTTTTTGAGGAACCTCCACACTGTTTTCCAAAGTGGCTGCACCAGCTTGCATTCCCACCAACAGTGTAAGATGTTCCCTTTTCTCCACATCCTTGCCAACATTAGTTGTTTCCCGACTTGTTAATTTTAGCTGTTCTGACTGGTGTGAATGTGGTGTCTCATTATGGTTTTGATTTGTATTTCCCTGATGCCGAGTGATGTTGAACACTTTTTCATGTGTCTGTTGGCCATTTGGATGTCTTCTTTGGAGAAATGTCTGTTCATGTCTTCTACCCATTTCTTGACTGGATTATTTGTTTTTTGGGTGTGGAGTTTGATAAGTTCTTTATCCAAGATATTTGGATACTAGCCTTTTATCTGATATGTCATTTGCAAATATCTTCTCTCATTTGGTAGGTTGCCTTTTAGTTTTGTTGACTGTTTTCTTTGCTGTGCAGAAGTTTTTTATCTTGATGAAGTCCCAATAGTTCATTTTTAACTTTTGTTTCCCTTGTCTTTGGAGACATGTCTAGCAAGAAGTTGCTGCCTGATATCTTCTGATACCTGCCATCAAGATCATGTATGCTGAGATACGAGGTCCAGGACATTTCCTAAAATGTTTAACAGCTCAGAGAAAATAATTGCTATATGCCTCCATTTTAGGAGGGTTTTATTCATGTCACCATGTCAGTTTTAAAGGGAAAAAAGTGAGAAAATCATAGCTTTCAACTTGGGTTCTCTGTGGTTGTGAATGTGTGGCAGGAAAGGTAATGTTACATCTGCTTTGAGGCTTACCTTGGGCATGTCAACATTGTGTTTGCCCCCTCAATGAGAAAGGAGCCATTGGACTTTATTTAGATCCTGTAACTAGTACCCCTCTTCCTACTCCAGGGCATAGTTATTTAGGCCACAGGTAGACTCTGACCCAAGGGCAGCCAATCTCCAGCATAATGAAAGGCCTCTTGCATTGCTTGGCAAAGAGAGGTGCTGGGCCAAGGAGGTTCACTTCCTCTAGAATTCAAATTGAGAAATATGGAGTTCAACAGAGTTGTAGTTACAGGGGTCAGGTGGAATCTAAACTATGATGAAACAAAAACAATAAATATGGGGAAGTCATGAGGTAAGCAAAAGTATAAAGAGTTGCATAAAAAATGAACAAGTTAGTAGGAGGAAAAAGAAGCAAATGCACAGAAGAAAAAGACATGACATAGTGGTTATGTGACCCTTGAACAAGAAAGAGAGCAATTGAGTCCAAGAACCACATTGCTTCTGATAGAATGACAGAACCAGCTTCAGATTTAGCCTACAAATATAAAAAATAACCAGCACAAATCCCTTGTTTATTATCTTAAGGTGTTTTTGTGAATTTCTGTCCCATACCCTCCCCCCCAAAACCATACACATTAAAAAACCTCACCACCAACAAAAATTACAAAAGCTAACCCAAATAAAACAGAGGTGATATGGGCAAAAGTTATAAGTTGTTGTTACCTCCTGTCAAGTAGGAAATTTAGGCCTTAAATTTCAAGCATGTTTTGTGATAAGGAAACTGATTTCCAGGGCTGTGGATCCCATTGTGACTCACCAAATAACGATCAGTTTGGACCAGTTAGCATCCAGGCAGGAAAGCAGAAACCAGTCCAGGTTTTTCTAACAAAGAGAATTTAATTCAGAGACTTTGTTACAAAATTTTTGGAAGAATTTAAGAAGCAAAAAGAGTGAGAGATTACCTAAAGATGAGTAATTGTGGGGAACTCTCACTACTCCTTGAGCTGGAGGAAGAGAATGGAAGATGGTGTTATCTAGAGCTCAACATGCTGGTCATTGAGGCTGCTGGAGCATGCTCTGCTTCTGCTGCTGTGGTTAGAACATCTGGTGCCACTTTGCAGGCTCCCTAAAGAATGGACATCACCCCAACTTATATTAACTTAAGAATCTATATGTATGTTGAACTTGCCCTCCACGACATGCTTTTCAATGGAACAATAAGCACCTGGTACCCTGATACGCAAACATGGTCTGAGTAGTTCAGAAAAGGCACCAAAGTTCCTTGTGTCAGATCTTCTCTAAGGATTAAAGCATTCCAATAATTCTGTGACCAATTGCCTGTATTGAATTCCTACTGTTTTAAATATCTAAACTGGCTTCTGTTTTCCTGGCTGGATACTGACTTATACTGACTGTGGTTCAGCAGAAAGACGCAACTGGAGATTCACTGCCCTTGAGAGAAAAAGTCTTCCCACTATCATAAAGGATGAAGATAAATGTGGACTTACAGATTATTAACCTCAGTGGAGAACACCTCTCTTTTGTAATAAAATCTTCATTGGAAGACCCTTAATTTATGTTTGGTGATGAATACATCTTCTTCCTTAAGCTATATCCTCATAAGTGTCGACTAATAAAACAGACATAAATAGAGTAGATACTACGCACATCATCCATAAACTTTATTCAGGACCCATTGAGGAACAAAACAGGTCAGCTAACTAACGTGATGCCATGGATGTCACACTACGGAGGCTGCAGGCTTGTTGCTATAGACACCGTTGATGGGATTGTTCTATCTGAACCTAGGAGCCCCTCCTCCTTCTCCCCCCCACTCTCCATCTACAAATGCTTCTGCTGGAGACACTGACAGAAATTGGCAAATAGTAGATTCTGCCTTCCAGTCTCTCCCACTTCCTCATACTGACAGAGTCTAACTGAAAGCCAGCTGGGAAAGAAATCTTGGAAATGTAGTTTATAGTTTTACTTCCTACTCCTGTGTTATAAAGGAACTCAAAGATGGGCAAAAATAGAGATGAAAGCCAACAAATAATTGACTCAAGAGATAAAGCAAAAAAAATTCTTTGTAGTTACAAGACATTGAACCTTGTGAATATTTAGATTTTCATTTCAACAGTCCACAACATAATCCTTGTGTCGCTTACCCAGTCACACACCCTCATGGGAATCAGGGCAAAACCCATGCCCAGCTCTGGAGGTAGACTCTAATGAGTCTAAGGCTGGTTCTGGGATCAGTTTTCCTAGTGATTAGGTCTATGGCTACGTATGTGAGCCACTTCTGGTCAATGGTACTACATGAAAAAGTGCTGGAGGAGGTTTTTTTCTAGTTCTTTGAGAGAGATGAGAAGCCAGTCTCTCTTTTGCCAGACATGGTCAAGAAAACAAATAGCCGTGCTTGCTACTCTGTAAGTATGGGAGGAACTGGAATTAAAGTTGCCAGTGTAGATGGCCAAACAGAGATCTGGAAAGAAACAGAGTCCTTCAGGAAATCACTGGGCTACAAAATCCATCAATCTTGAGGTTCCCACTTTACCCCTACACCACTACCCCTAATCCGTTTTCTTATTGCTTAAACTAATTCAAGTTGTTGGATTTTTTGTAGCTTGCAGACACAAATATATTCAAGGATATTTTCATAATAATGTCACTTTTTTGCTTTCTGATAAACTTGTGTGTGGGGGGGCGGAGATCAAGGGGTAGAATTATATCTAGAACATTAAGAAGTGTATGTAACACCAGGACACCCACATAACTATGATCCATTATGTCTACTGCAGTGGTTAAAGAAAAAAGTATTGTCCATATATTAAGACATTAAGAGAAGATGCAAACCCAATGTTCTCTAAGAGAACATTTAACCAAGATGGACAGATTTATGGCATAGTTTTCTTTGAGCTTCTTTGCAATATGGGAGATGGATTCTTCCATCTAGAGGATGTACCAAGGGCAAAACTGACAAAAATGACATGGAGGCAGGTTTTAGTGTATTAAAAAGTGAAATTATAGTTTCAGGGCTGTCCAAAATGAACAGGGCTTCTTGAAGACGAGGAAATGAATCCCTTGTCATTGGAAATGTTTAAGCAGAGATTGAATGACCACTCTGTAAGTGTTAGAGAGGGCATCATATTGTGGGAAGAGGCTAAAGAAGATGGCACCTGAGGTCTTTCCAACTGTAAGATGGAATGATTTAACTCCAGTTGTACTCACGATAGAGCCCGTGGGAAGGCACTTCACCCAATCAGTCTCCCTAATGATGAATCACCATCAGACAGTTCAGCTTTACTATCTCTAGTTTAGACTCTATGGTCTACTTCAGAAACAATTATTTTGGGGGAAAGAAAGTTAAACCCACGGACTAAAATAAGATTTTTAGATTTTCCATGGGCTTCCCTTTTCAGCATCTGTAATCTATCCCAGGAGTGTGGCTGAAAGTTGGCACCAAAACACACCACAAACGTTAGAGGATATCTGCAAAGCCTAGGCAAACTATTGTCCACACAGTTCGTACGGGGGAGGCATGCCTGGAAGTCAGCACAAGTGCAACAATTAAAATATCACAAGATGAGCCATAGACCCCAGTAGGTAGAGCTCCTTTGTCTAATGACCTTTTTCGTAGAGTGATAACAAATACAATAGGCTGGCCTCATAAATCATACCTCCAGAAAACATCCATAGGGCAGACTGTGACACTGTTTGCATATTCAAATGTCACCCTGTTCATAAGAGGAAAGACAAAACACTTTTTTTTCTCTCAAAAATGTCAGCATAGCTGGATTAGAAAAGATAATTCGGAAGTACTTCTAGACAATAATTACCTCTGGCACCCATCTGCAGTGTACTTAATGAATGGAAAGAGGAATTTTTTTGATTTTTAAAAATTATGATTATTACAGTAATTAATCAGCTGCTCAGTGACAGCTTCCTTGAGGGGGAAAAAGTGCCTCAAAGGCCATCTTGCTTCTGTAGGGTACCTTGTTGATTTCACATCACATATGCAAAACATATCCTATTATTATTAGCACCAAAAATGCTTGTGGAAGTAGAATTAGCCTAAATTTCCTAAAGAGTCAGGAAACTCTCACATTTTACAAGTGAAAGAAAAAAAAATTCCTAATCCCAAATGCTAGTTGGAAAAAAAATGTTTCAGACTTGCTCAGCTGTGGTTGTTAAACCAATCTCTTACTCTTAATTACATGCAAAAGGTTCCTGGTTCTAATTATGGACCTTGGGGAAATAGCCCATCTCCCCAAACCAATAATGCCTCATGTTAACTTCAGCTCTTTTGTGTTTAATATCCTACTGCTGGATTTCAGCTTCCCTAGATGATCTGTAAATTTGGCTTTTTCCACTTCATTTTTCACAGTGCTGCTCAGAGCGGGGGCTAGGAGATCTCACTCTCCCCAGTGATTCTTTTATAACATTTCCTGCTACTCGAGTAAAAAATTCTCTAACCTAAGATATCTACATCACAGGCAAATTCTTTCCTCTACTGTGCTCCTACTTTTCCTTCCTCTGCCCACATCCTTCCAGTTACTACATCAAAGGCCCCTGAATACAGCATTCTGTAATCAGATGTAATCAGCATCTGCAGAGGACTTCTCTCTGCACAGGTGTGGAGGTGGAGGATGGTTCTAGAGGTCAGCAGGCCAGGTGCCTTCTCCTATTTGGACCTCATGGAACATCCTGATGACCAAGCAGAGCAGAAGGCAGCAGGGGCCGGCTAGGCACTTAGAAGCAGAGACTGTTAGTACTCAGGGGCATTCGAGAATGTTTAGTCCAAACCCTCCATTTTTTCAGATGATGAGGCTGAGCTATAGAAAGGAAAACAAAGGAACCTGTTTACACCACAGATGTAGTTAATAACCATGTCAGTGGGTCTACAGACACCACGGCTAGTGCTTGGGGATTATTGTCTACACCCTAGGCTCATCTCAGTGCCACAGTCAGCATCTCCAGCTGAGAAAAGGTAAACTAACGTGACCTAGGAGTTCACAACTCTGGCCCTGGATCTTCTTCTTCTCATCTTTTCCGTTAAAGAATATTTGGACTTCATACGTCTGAGTTCTTTCAACAGTGAAATGGGAATTATAATACTCACTATTCAGTGTTACTGTGAAAGGGAGAAAAAGGGAAAGGGGAGGGGACCTAACGTGAAAGGGTCTTTGAAGAGTAAAAAATGGAAAGTAATTATTTGCCATACATTTTGCAAGTACATTAGATCAGACCACCTCTAACATTTTGGAGAATGTTCTTGGGTAAATCTCATCCAAAGCTTTTAGCAAAAAGTACTTTGAAAATATTAAAACGAGGAAGAAATCCTGTGGCATAGGGATGTGTGTCTACTTTCTAAAAAGGAAGTTGGGTTGTAACAATTTTGTGCTTCATAGGGAGCTCATGTTTACTATTTTCCAAGGAGCAGGTGTCCAACTCAGTACATTTTAGTGAAATGAGTGAATGTTTTCTTTTTGCATTACCCATCCAAATCCTACCCATGCCTCAAAGTTCATCTCAAGATTCACCCCATGACTTCAGACCTCAGTGATTTTTCCCTTCTTTTAGTTGATGCCCACCATGCCTCGAGTCAGTGCTCTGCAACCTACCGCAGGCTCTTGTTTATAGACAATGTTCTATTGCAATCTACTTCTTCGATGTGTGTTCACATTAGCATTTGCAGGAAACTGTGAGTTCCATAAGGACAGAGGCTGTGTGTTATAATTCTCTTATAGACCCATAACACCTTGCACAGAGCTCATTTGCAAGCAGAATTGGTAATGCTGCAATTCACTGTCTGTTCATTATACTATGGCCTTCTGTAAAACAGGTCATAGTTTCATGTATGAAACTATCCATACATGAAATCTATTGGTTATAATTTGTGTTAAACATTTGTTTGCCAACTCTTAGGTAGATTGGTGGCAGTTCACTGCTAAGAGATTTCTGTTCTTCTGGGCAGCGAATGTCTCTGAGTCCCAGATGAAATCACATATTAAACAGAGCCAAGAAATCTCTCTGAGCTGAGACTCAAGGTTAGTTAGCAAATGAGAAATGGTTAAGTAGAGGTTAGCAAACTGATGAACCTTCTGTGGAGAGACCAGTTTATTTCTAGAGAAGGTGGGAGCAAGATTCTAAGAACTAAATATAGACTATTTCTTCTTTGAGTGATTAAGAGTATTTAGTGTGAAAATTTAGCTGGGATGGGTGATAGAGGCATGATTTAAGTAAATAAATACATAAAGAGTGAATAAAATTCCAGAAATAACAAAAGGAAAGATTGAATTTTTTTAAAAAGTTTGCATCACAAAATATGCCATAAGCAAACTGTTAGCTTGGGCAAAAATATTCAAGACAGATAACACAGACAAAGAGCTAATATGCCCAATAAATAAATAATTTTTAAAATTGAAGAGAAAAGAACCAAACACTTGATGAAGAAATGTAAAAAAGGCACACAAAGACAATTCACACAAAAGATCCTCAGATAATGAAAAAATGTTCAAGCTTACTTATAATAGGTGATATACACATTAAAACAACTCTGAGATGCTACTACTCACCAGGCAAGACTAGCAAAAATTAAAAAAAAAAAAAAAAAGGACCACACATTCTGCTAGTGGAGCTACACTCTCATTTTCTTTGGGGAAAAATTTGTCAATATCTAACAAAACTACATATGCACTTGCTTTTTGGCCAACAAACCCATGGCTAGGAATTAACTTCTATTAATAGGAAAATACACCCACAGACAGCTATTCATTGTAGCAGCTTGCGATTACAAATATTGAAAATGACCCAAGTGTCCATTCATAGAACAACGGTTTTATAAACTAGCTTATACCCGCACAAGGAAGAGCTACACGGCTGGAACAAAAAATGAGGACGATCTCTATAAAATGATATGAAATGATTTCCAAGACCTGCTGGTAAGTGAAAAAGTAAAGTGTAAAAGAGTATGTATGGTATGCTACATTTCTGTATGAAAGAAGAGGATATAGGTAAATGCACATGTATCTACTCATTCATACAAAAGAAATAAAGGAAGGATAATTCACAAAATAAGGAAATTGGTTACCTCTAGAAGGAGAGGCAATGAGAAATGGGTGAAAAGAAGGGGAAGATTTTTTAAAAAGTGGGAATGGGCTTATAGGACTGAGGCAGGAGTTTACTTCTCTGAGCATAACTTCTCGCTCTTAAAATCATACTAATGTTTCACCCACCCTTCAAATGTCACCAAAATAAACAAACCAACAAGGGTGGGGATGAGGGACCAAAATAGAATACAAAAATGACAAATTAACTTCATTCTATAAAGTCTACAGCTAACGAATAACACAGTTGCACTGGAGAGGGTAGAGAAGAAAGAACTCACTTTGGTGAACAGTATCTTGACTGTATACCACAAGACTATCTGCAAAAAGAACTGTGCACAAATGCTGGATTTCACCAGTCAAATTGTTTCTCACTGGAATATGGGTTAACAATTCTAAACTAACTTTAGGAGCACAGAATCCATGACATCAGTAAACATACCGTATAAATGAGAGCCAGCTTTCTTGCCACTGGGGAAAGAAGTTACAAACAAAGGGGGAAAATGAAAATAAACCCTGTGGAAATGAATTGAAATCAGTTATCAGTATAAATCCATGGTTTGTATGTGTAAATATATATACACACTACATACACATACATACATAAACAAGTGTACATAGTACATACTCATACATATACCAACCCGCATCCACATGCACATGACACAAACACACAGATCAATATAGATGTGTGTGTATGTGGGTTAGCATACATACATGCATTTCTTACTCTGTCCACTAGAGTTCTAGAAGCAAAGACCCCCCAGTTGCAATGAGCACACCTAGGGTCCAGATCTTTTCTAAGCAGCATTCTCTGAAAAAGTTTGATACTAGATCAGGGGCAGGACAAAAAAAAAAAAAAAATCTGAGCTTGGAGCATTTGGGAATGCCACAAAGTAAGATGTGCTCAAACAAAAGGAGTGGACTTTTCACAAAAGACAGTGGAACCAACTAGAAAGATCCCCTAATGGTCAAAGTGGGAAATATTTGAGTATAAAAGTAAATAATGACAGTATTGGATTTTAACCAATAGAATAAAATCAATACCCATAAGTTATATTGACATAAATATTTGATTAGATAAAGAGATGGGGGAAAGAGAGAGCTTGTCCTTACACAAAAAAATCAATGAATAAACATAGAAGGAAATAGGAAAAGAGAAAAAAAAAACCATCAGGCCAACACCAAAGTAATAATTGTTGCAAACAAGATCCACTGGTGGATGCTAAAAATAAGTCTAAATTTAGTTCAAAACAAAAAGATAAAAAAAATACATGTAATCAGTGCCTACATTTAGACATTCAATCTATTCCAGTCTGGCCTCCAGCCTCATATTCACCAAATTAGCTCTTACTCCATTCTTGTACTTTCATAGTACCATTTGCTTGACTTGTTCCAAGATTTTATTTATTTATTTATTTTAGAAAGAGACAGAGAAAAAGAGAGGGAGAGATCACGAGTGGGGGGGGGGGGCGGAGCAGAGGGAGAGGGACAAACAGACTCCACACTGAGAATGGAGCCCAAGGCAGGGCTTGATCTCACAATCCAGCGATCATGACCTGAGCTGAAATCAAGAGTTGGTGGCTTAACTGACTGAGCCACCCAGGCACTCCCATTTGCTTGACTTTTGTGATGTAACACCTCCTTACAAATTCGTTTTCCTCTATACAGACATTAAGTGTGAGAATTCCTTAACATTTGGTTATTTTTTTTCTTATCTCACTCTAAACCTTTTTTCTTAAGAAATCTAATCTGAAGTTTTCATTACCATGCAACTCTATAAGATTCATGATTTTTGTATCACAGCCCAAGTTTTGTTTTGTTTTGTTTTAATTTGGGCTCCATATTTTATTTACATCTACTTGAGGTTTGAATTTCTTAAAGGCCCTTCAAACTTAGTATGTCAAGAACTAAGTTTATCTAGCACTCCCCTCCCATGATGTCTTAAAATATATCCACAAATTATTTGACACACCTTTCAAAAGTAGGACCTAATTCTACCTTAAGTGTGGGGTGGACTTAGCAACTCACTTAAATAGAAATGATGAAGAGAAATGATGGTGTGTGACTTTAGAGACCAGGTCATAAAAAACACTTCAGTTTCCTGCTTTCTGTCTCTTTCTTGGATTACTCATGCTGGAGAAATCAGCTATAATGTCCCTCATGGAGAAGCCCATGTGGTAAGAAAGTGAGGCCTCCAGCCAACAGCCACATGAGAAACTTTGGAAATAGATTTTCCAGCCCCAGGCGAACCTTCAGATGAATGCAATTCTGACCACCATCTTGATTGCAACATCCTGAGCCAAAGTCACACAACCTTTTCCAAATTCTTGATCCTCAGAAAATAATAAATATTTATTATCTTAAGCCACTGAGTTTGGGACAATCTATTATGAAATAATACAGAGATAGTACACTCCCTCTCCCCACACAATAAACAACTAGGTCATATTCTAGTGCTTCTTTTGGTGCTTCATTTTACTCACTATCTATCCCTTAAATAGTCAGAAAAAGAGGTGTCACTCCTGTCTACTAGCTCTCTCTTACTCATTTCCCCATTTGAAATCCATTATTAAGACTTATTGATTGAAGCTCCTGAATATCTCTCAGATGTGTCCACTTTTCTCTCATCTTCACTGCTTCCACACTTGTCTAAACTACCATTATTTTTTGCCTGTATGGCCTTGTAATTGCTTGACTCTGGCACCCATCTGATACACTCTTCACACTGCTGTCAGGATGATCTTTTCAAAAACACTCACTAATCACCAGTTCTAAGCTAGAAGCCCTGGCGTGGATCCCCAGACAGCCAGAACTCTCCTAAAGGCAGGAACAACAAAGAAAATGCAGTGATAGGACCATGTCTTCTCCTAAGCTCTCCCAACTTGAACAATGTCAAAGGCCACCATTTGAGGATTGGGAGAGAGTGGCCTTTGATCAACTTATTATTGCTGATTTGGAATTGTGTATGTAGTTAAAAAAAAAATTCATACTCTCAAATTGTTTTTAAATGCAACACATGCTCATGTTTTAAAAATTTGGAAAACATGCACAGTTTTTAAAGAGCAGGAAAATCATCTTTAATTCTACCATCCTGAAATTTGCCTTATTTCTTTCAAACTTTCCCCCCAATGCTTTTAAAACCTTATTAAGATTGTTCTGTATATTAATGTAATTCTCTATCCCATTTTTGTGCTTAAGGTTATAAGATTCTTTCCATATCATTAAAAACTCTATGTAAATATCATTTTAATAGCTGCTTAACATTCTATGATATCAGAAATTTCATTTTGAAATTTGTCTTCTTGCCCAATATTAAAATAAATTATTTCACTTTTTGGGGGTGGGGGGAGGTAGTGATGGTGGTAGTTTTGGGGGTCTGCTTCCATGGCTTGATGACACTTGGAGGTTGCTGTTTAAATATTTAACAAAATTGCATTTCTCTAGCTATGGCCTCAATCCAAATGGTAGCAGCAAATCTACTTGGTGATTCCAGCACTTTCTAACAATATTTACTCCTTGAGGCTTCTAAAGCTAATGCACTCTTGGTTTTCTAGTGGATAAGCCGATGCCTCTAGGATGTGACTCAGGTCAGACACTTTGAGAGAAGGGAAGAGGGGAAAAGTCAAGAAGCCCCAGAGAAAGCTCTGCTGAAGTCTGCAAACACGCACGTGGCCCTCAGAAAACCCAAACCTAGCTGCGTATCTTTTCATTACAATGCGCAGTGATTAGCAATCCATAATTTACGGCTCTAATTAATTCTTCCCTTTCTCATGGAGAGAGACTCACCCCAGCATGCCACTCTGACGAAGCTCGCACATACCGCTCCACTCAAGTCCTGGATTTCCTTGCCGGAAAGTCATTTTGCAAAACCCATTAAAGCTGGCAAAAGATCCAGAAAGGCATTCCTCCCCTATTCTGCTTTATTTCATGAAGAAATAGACTAACAGAAAAAAAAAATCTGATTGTGTCATTTCACGGAGGTTACATCTCCTTTAAGAGGACCCATTTGGGCCTCCAGCTGCAGCCAAGGCATGTTCACAAAGAGCAGACGTTCTACTAAGGCTGTGAGGCTGGTTCCCAGGAGGAAGAAGAAAGGGTGGCAGAAAATCAAGTGGTTCTCCAGAGCACATCTCTGCATATTACACACCTTTTCAGACATCACTTGGTTACCCCCCAGCCAAGCCACTCTCTCTTGGAGCCTGCTGACCCCATCCAAGTGTATCCAAATCCTTGAGAGCTTCAACAAAGGTCTTTCCATAATCTGACCGTAGCCCTGCATAATGAGAGAGTGGACATCACCCACGGACCAGTGCTGGGCTCAGCAGTCTGCTAACCTGTAGTCCGCCTTTTTGTATGATTTTAATTTAAATTTAGTTCACGTTTATTGAGAATTCACTATATACCAGGGATTTATTAATTCATTTGATGCTCATGACAACTCACTCAGGTAGGGACCACCCTCATTAACTAGCGCAGACATTCCTGACAGCAGAGCCTCTGTTTTGTTTTCTACTATATTTCCATCTAGAACTTGCTTGGCATACAATAGGCACTCAATCAATATTTGTTGGGTGAATACTCATTTTTTGCACATGAGAAACCCGAGACACGGAGCTAGTAAGTAGCAAAGTAAAATTCAATCCCCTGCATTCTGGTTCCAGAGCTAACGTTAAGTATTACTCTGTGGTGTGTCCTTGACTTCTGCAGAAGTTTGATTTGATTTCCTTTTTAGCAGAGGATAAATCTATTAAATGTTCTCAAAATATTTTTGAGTTCAAGGTGCAATGTAGATACCAGGTGTTAATTACCACCAGCATGGAATTGGGACATAAGGCAGGTGTAGCTGGCCATCGGTGACAGCATTGCCACTATTATTATTAAAATGATCATGGCCTGCCTGCAGACGAGACATCTATTTCTCTCCATCTTGAGCCACTCTCGAATGTTCTAAGTCCCTTACTTATGACAAGCCATGTCAACCTTCAGATGCTTTCACCGACAGGCCAAAGAAAATGACCCATTTCTGCAACCACAAGGACAGATGCCCTTTTCTACCACATCACCTTTGTTCCTTTGCCCTCTCAAGTTGGATTTAATTTCATTTCTTTCTGATCTGCAGATTGATGAAAATCTTTCATCTTCTCCAAGGCTGCCTGAGCCCCAGACTGTGGCTAGGGTGGGCCACGTGAGAGCAGAGCCTGCAGCCACAGCTGAGAGAGGTGTTATTTACATATTTATTAGAAATTCTGTCCTACTGGCAAGAGACGCTCACTTCTGACTTTAATTCCGATAAGTAAACAACCCCATTGGCAAGGAAGAGGGGGAAAACAAACCAGAGTAGTTTGCACAAGATAATACAGTACAGCAGAAAAATACCCGTAATGCAAAACCATTTGCAGTGCAAAGCAAGAGAGAGAAAAAAAATCCATCTCCAAAGCCTAGCTTAGGTTAAATACTCTAAAAGAAATAATTACAAAGTAATTCAATTATATTTGGTATCAGTTGCCTCACAGGCCAGTGGAATGACAATTAATCCCAGGGTGTCCTTTTTTTTTTTTTTTTTTTTTTAATACTTTGTGGTTTGTTCAGAATTGCCCTCCAGCAGTTAACCACACTCTGCAGTCTTCTGGTTGATTGTGTCTCTCTCTTCTTCCTCATTCATTCCGGCCTGACAACGCCCCACACCAGGGAGCCGTTCTGCCAAGTTCAACCTTCTCTGATCCCACTCTCCTCCTAACATTTTGCTTAGGTGTCCTCCTCTTCCCCTTAATTATATTGTATTATGAGGATTGCAACCATGGGAAAGTTTAGTGTCCTATGGCTTTCTCCTAACATTCAAAATTAAGCCAACATCATCATCCCTGTGACAACACAGCAAATTAAATCCTTCTCAGCATCACATGTCTAGCTGTTCCCAGAAAAAAAATTACATTTTAGGAACATTAAAATGGACTGACTTTAATCCACAATGGCAAAGGAAGGAAGAGATATGGCTTAAATCCTGCCTGATGTTCCGACCTGAACTTACTCTGCAGATAAAATCATATGGAATTCTCTGCGTTTCTGTAGCTTCTTTCAGTCAGGGATTGCAAGGTACTTTACACGCAGTAATAAGTTCCACAACCTTTCTTTGATGCTGCTCCCTGGCTCCAGGAAGGGTTCATGCATCAGAAATCAGCAATGATGGACGGAAAGGGATTGGCCCAGGCAACCTCCCCAGCTGGCAGTGGTGGAGAAATGAGAGCTCAGGCATCTGGATTGCCGCATTCAACACTGATCGTCAGAAAAATCGCTGTACTTCTAAACCGCAAATGTACTTCTAGAAATAAAAATAAAAATTACAGTGAGACCAGGATTGTGGCTTTGTTCTGCCGGGGAGGAGAAAATCTTTTCCTCTACTCTCTTAGATTAACCAACTGGGGCCCAGCAGATTAGACTAACAAAAGACAGATTAATAAGAAAAAAACCCAAACAAACAGAAGTTTATTAACCTGCGTATGTATGGGAGAAACCCAGTGATGAGTAAATTCAAGGGTTGGTTAGAACTTGGAGCTCACACAGCATGTTCAAAATAGTGCATTTGTGGAGAAGTGACAAGCGAAAAGAAAAAGGGGTTTAGGCTTTTAGAGTGGCAAACTGGAAAGGGAAACATCCAGGGAGAAACTAAGGAAGATAGAGGTTGTTTTAGTACGAATTGTTATGCAGATGTCTATCATGCCTTCTCTGGGCTGAGAAGAGTTTAGAATTGTCTCCAGTGATTAAGAATCATCCTGTCCTTCCTGGTAGAGTTTTTCCTGTGTCTGCTTTTTTTCTCAATTGCTCTCATCTCAGAAGAATCCTTGGGCCAGAGTGCCATATTTTGGAGTGGCATACCCTGAACTCCAGTTCTTCAGTGATCCAGCTGACTGAAGGGCATGTGAACCCAATGTCTTAGAGTGAAAATAATTTCTGTTAATAAACACACCTGTATTCTTTCACAGTGGTTTTTATGACCATGGAAAAGATCTGCCCCCAGCAGTGTGATAGTGCCAGAATCTTGAGTTACAAACCAAATGAGGGGGTTGTCCCACAGTAATTGCTGCAGTTAATTCAGTGCCTGTTATAGGGAAGATGCCACACTAAAAACTTTATATCCACTGATTAATTTAATATTCCCCACACCACTATACAGACATTAATCTCATTTTCTATACAGCTAACTAAGGCTCAGAGAGTTCAGGTAACTTTCCCAAGTTCACACAGTCAATAAGTGGTAGAGCTGGGATCCTAATCTATGTAATTTGGCCCCAGAATTCAGGCTCACTGTTCTCTGACAGTGAAAATAAAATATACATCTGGAAGTATGTGGATGCAAAAGAGGAGTGGGTTCAGGTGGGAAAGTGGGATGGGAAGTCTTTCTTAATCAGACACAGAATGGTTCTAGTTCTTGGAAGAAGTCTTTGCTGGGCCTTCAAGCTCCCTCCCTCCTAACGGAAGACAGCCAGTGTCTTGCATTATTTAAGAGTATGGCCACTAAACTGGACTGTTCAAGTCTGCATTCCTGGTCTGCCACTTTCTAGTTGGGTGATCTTGACTTCTATGTGCCTCTGTCTCATCTGTAAAATTTAGGTAATGGTTACTGTCTCAAAAAACTGTGCTGAGGATTGAGATGATGCATGTAACCCACTTAGAACAGTGGTTAGTACTCAGTATATTTTAGCTAATATGATTCAAAATTTACGAAGGTAGGTTCATCTACTGGTCAACTTATCTTCTTTTATGTTCCCCAGACTTAGAGCCTGGGGGTGATGGTAGTGCATGATAGGTACAAATTATAAGGCTTCATCCCTTCCTGGTGACACTAAGTAAGTTTAATCAAATCTACCCTCAGACTATATCTTCTGGTTCTTAAATACCCTTCCAGCTAGCTTCCTTACGTGTTAACTCCTGTAATGGAGAACTAAACCTTTCATCGTACAACTGAGAAATATATTTAAGAGGCAAACTCTTGTGATTGAAAGACATCCATTCACTCATGAGTGCTGGTGAGCAGAGACAGGCCACTTTCTTTTCTCATGAAGTTTTCTGTCGAATGGCAGACAGACTAATAAGTGAAAACACAAATAAGGGCAAAATTGCAATTGTCATGAATACTACAAAATAAAATTCCAGAAGATGAGATAAACGCCATTCCTGGCCCAAAGAGCAGCATATGCAGAATGTTTGGGAGGAAATATGGCAAAAAAGTGGGAGATGACCAGTGTGGGGAGAATGCACGTGGAGGGGGGATGGATTTGGAAAAGATGAGACACTGTAGATATATGTAGAGGCCAGGCCATAAAAATTCTGATCCTTTTCCCGTGAGCAGTGGGAACTACTGGAAAGGCTGAAGCAAGGATGACCAATCAGATTTTGTTTTTAAGAGATCATTCTTCCTCTTTTAATCCAGTTTCCATCATCCCAATAACCATGTAAATAGCCAGTTAAAAACAATAACATCTTGGGGCACCTGGGTGACTCAGATGGTTAAGCGTCTGCCTTGGGCTCAGGTCATGACCCCAGGATCCTTGGATCAAGCCCTGCATCGGGCTCCCTGCTCTGCAGGGAGTCTGCTTCTCCCTCTCCCTCTGCCTCCTCCCCCTGCTTGGGCGCACTCTCTCTCTCCCCCTCTGTCAAATAAATAAATTTTTAAAAATCTTAAAAACAACAACAAAAACAGTAACATCTCCCAGTACCTAAGGTTCTTTTGCAAATTCCTTTGTTTGTTTGTATAGTTCATAGCATACTTGCATATTTTCCTATAGGAAAAGCGTTATGATAGGATTCCAGGGTCCCAGGCCAACCTGTAATAGTTTATTTAAATATATATACATATACAAATTAGGTCACATAATTTACCAGTAATTGTATTAACTATCTATATCATTATATAATAAATTACCCCTAAAGTTGGTAGATTAAGACAAGCATTTATTATTTCATAGTTCCCATGGGTCAGGAATCTGGACACAGCTTAGTTCAAGGTCTCTGGTAAAATAGTAGTCAAGGCAGCAGCTGGGCTGTAGTCTCATCTGTGAGCTTGACCAGAGAGGCATTTGTTTCCAAGCTCACTCACATGGTTGCTGGCAAGATTCAGTTTCTCATGGGTAGTTGCACTGAGCACCTCAGCTCCTTAATGGCCCTTGGCTGGAGGCCTCTCTCAGTTCTTTGCCATGGAGTGGGTCTCTCCATAATGTAGCTCACAACATGGCAGCTACCTTCAATCGGAGTGAATAAGTGAGAAGAGCCACAGAGAAAGTACAGGCAAGAGGAAGTCACAGTTTGTTATAAGCTAATCTGGAAAGTGGCATCTCATCAATTTTTCTATATTCAATTTTTCATAAGGCAGGCTAGGTCCAGCCCATACACAGAGGAGGGGATTACACAAAGACATGAATAGCAGGAGGCAGGGATCATTGCAAGACATTTTAGGAGTGACCTACCACCTTCTTCTCTTTTTCTGTCTCTCCTCCCTAGATGTCTATCTATGTATGTACATCTACGTATCTATCTGCATACCTATCTATTTCTTTCTAGATATATATCTATATAGAGAGCTACAGATATATTTGTTTTCAGTAGAACTTTTTTTTAAACAAATGGTTCTGCAGAAGCCCATTGTGCAAAGCAGACCCAGGTGTCGCTCCAGCTGTAGGGCCGGAGAAGTGGACATGGAAGCCTGGTCTGCAGGGCTCTGCAGACCCAGTCTGAAAATCCCTAAATATTCGAACCACCAGTACTCCCTAGGGAATAAGAAAAGATTAGGACATCTTATCACAAAACAAAGAGAGCACTTGTGCCATATTCTTTGGAGCTCAGAGTTGGTCCAAATTATAACTTTGACGAAGGTAACATTAATTTAGACATTGTCCTGGTGCCATTTTTTTCTCTTCAATTCCTACTGCTCTGGCTCTAGACAAGCTCTGTGTTCCTGATACTTTAACACAGTATTAACTAGTATTACCCTTCAGTTCTACTTGGTTGTATTTCATGTATTTTAAAGCTCTAATGTCATGGGTGTACATGTTTAGGGTTGTTATATCTTCTTGAAAATTGTTTCCTTTGTTATTATGTGATGTCTCTCATTATTCCTGATAATATTCCTTTTCTTGAAGTCTATTTTGTTTGATATCAGAATAGTTATTTCAGATTTCTTTTGGGCTAATATCTGCATGGTATATTTTCTCTTTTTTTTTTTTAAAGATTTTATTTATTTATTCATGAGAGACAGAGAGAGAGAGAGAAGCAGAGGGAGAGGCAGGCTCCCAAGGAGCAGGGAGCCCGATGTGGGACTCGATCCCAGGACCCTGGGATCATGACCTGAGCCGAAGGCAGACGCTTAACCATCTGAGCCACCCAGGCGCCCTATTTTCTCTTTTATTACAAATTTATATTATATTGATAATGATCCTGCATGTATATTTATATTTACATTTATATTTAAAGTTGGGTTCTTGAGAAAAGGATCTAGTTGGGCCTTGCTTTTTTTTATCTAATCTAACAGTTTTTTTAACTGGTGCATTCAAGCATTCATATTTAATGTGATTATTAATATGGTTGGATTAAAATCTACCATCTTATTAGCTGTTTTTCATTTCTTCCATCTGTTCTTTATTTCTTTTTTCTTCTCTATCTGCCTTCTCTTGGGGTAATTGAACATTTTTATGATTCCATTTTATTTACTCAATTGACTTATTATTTATATCACTTTTAAAATGGTTTTAATGGTTGCCATAGGGCTTACAAAGTACAACTTTAATTGCATGAACTTTTTTTTGGTAGAGATTTGTCATGCCCCTTAAGACAGATGGAAGACCACTGAGCTTTACTACAGATTGATGGGACTTCTATTTATTGAATGCCTATCATATGCCAGGTATTATTCTAAACATTTTACATGCTTAGCTAATCTATGGCTCCAAACATCAAAAAAGTTGCATCCAATTGATCCCCATTTTACAGAAAAAGAAATTGAAGCACAGAAAATTGAAGTAATTTTCCCATGGTCACAAAACTAGTTGGTCTCCAGAGCTTATGCCTAAAAGCATTATGTTGTACTTCTTTGGGCTAGACAAGGACTCTGCAACTTAGAATTTGGGGACCCAAACCCTCAATTTACAAGACATCTTTTGAGAGCTTCTTCCTCAAATATACTAAAGACAGTTGACCTCTCCTCTCCTGTCTTCTCCTTAGAGAAGAAATTGGTGCTTAGCTTACATTTTTATGTGTTGAATTTTGTAAATCAGTATTTTTAAGTCATTAGTATCATAAAAATGATTGCATTTTTTTTTTAATTTATTTATTTGACAGAGAGAGAGACAGTGAGAGCAGGAACACAAGCAGGGGGAGTGGGAGAGGGAGAAGCAGACTTCCCGCGGAGCAGGGAGCCCGATGTGGGGCTCGATCCCAGGACCCCGGGATCATGACCTGAGCCGAAGGCAGCCGCTTAACGACTGAGCCACCCAGGCGCCCCAATGATTGCATTTTTAATCACTTAATTTTAAAACTGAGAGTTTACTTGGATATCATCCAATGTTCTCATTTTGCTGATAGAGGCAATGAGGCCCCAAGAAATTACATTTCTTGCCTAAAGTCATAGAACTAATAATTAGTAACAGAGTCAGAGCTTGAACCTATTATGGAGCTCCCCTCCCCAGAGTTCTGCTGTATCCCTCCTTTGTTCTCCTATACTTTATAAGCATACTTCTTATCAATGAACATGTCACACAGTGGTCTATTTGTTCTTTTATATATTTTCATCCTCTATTAAATGGTAGCTTTCATTTTTATCTGACTTAGTGTCCTGAGCAACTGTCATAGAGCAGAACACATCGTAACATTTTTTTAAAAGTCTATAGAATGAAGAGTCCTTCTATTTTGGTTCAAGCCTAGAACTCTGGTCTCACTGTCATTTTGCCCCTTGAAAGACAAGAGCCATCCACAGTCTTCCAGCCTCCAGGAGGGTGACACACAATCTCAGCATGAGACTTTCAACTCCTCTGCCACAGCAATTAGAGCTATTTCAGCAGCAGCAGAAGCATATCAGGACCCAGTGGCATTCATTCCTGAATCATCTATAGGATGCAAACCAGGATAACTCTTACACTTTGATTATGTTCAAAGACTCCTAGAGGACCAACATGCCATGTAAGACCCTTCATTATTTTGCTCCTATCTATCCCCCCAGCCAAATCCCCAGCCATTCAGTCTTCCCCATGGAATGCTTTGACGATGTTCGCCTGGTTAACTTCTCCTAAGACTCCACACTCTATTTTTGTATAAACTCCTTGCCAGTAATCAGCTTGTCTTACTAGTTGTGGTGACTCTGGTACTGATCTGACCTACAGAAATATTTGTTGATATTCAAAAGGTGGCATAATATGGTAGTTTGGGGGTTCACTATTTACTGCCTATGTGACTTGTGGTAAGGTAACTTACCCCTCTAAGCCTCATTTTCCCTATCTTTAAAAAGGTGAAAAGTAATAACTTCATAGGGTTGTCATGAGGATGAATGTAGACAACCAAAGGAAGCATTTTGAAAGGGCCAGCTACACATATATTTAGTATTTAGCTTTTATCATCTCACTGTTATTACATCATTATTGTTACGATTATTAATCACAATATTAAACAAATTCGAGTGTGGAAGAAGACTTACAATGACGTTTCATTCTATATTTTTAAATGTATAGTTTCAAACAATGTCACATCAGAGACCAGTTCACTTGATAAGCCTAAAGCTCTTTAGGCCACCAGGGCCAGAGACACGTGAAAATCAGGAATTTTATTTTTGAACCAAGGACCAGAAGGAAAATTTGAGGATTTTTTGTGCCTGTCTTGGGTGTGGAGAAAGCACAGTTCAGTCACAAATTGTGTTTTGTAAAAGAAAAAAAGAAAATCTTTGTAAAGTAAGATGGAGAAATTTTTGTAGCTCAAGAACCAGGAGGTCCCAATTACTGGGTCTCTGTAAAGGGAGTCAGAAGTATCGAGGGCTGATGGAAAACAAACTCTCAGAGGCTGCTTCCAAAACCTGCTCAGACAGAACAGAATTCTCACAAGAAGCGGATGGTATTTACATCCTGGGATCTCCAGGAAGCCAGAGGGCCAGTTCCAGGAGTCGAATGTTCATGGAAACAGGTGTGGAGAGAGGAAACCTTGGGAGACTGCCTCTCCTTGTTTTTCTGTTGCTTTGCTGCACCTCCCAGAGAGGCTTAGCATATGACTCAAGACACATTGGTTTCCTGTGTGTTCCTACTCAGTGGTTGAAGACTTCTGGAAGGGACAGACAAATAAACACTTTGAACAATGAGAAATATAAAATGAAAGTAAAACAATGCCTGAGCTGACTTCATACCAGGTGAAGCACAGATCCCTGTGGAGTATGTGGGGCCACACAAAAGCTGTAGCGGGGAGAAGCCTCTTCAAAGACTGTGTCTGATCACTGGGCTTCATGTGGATTGTCCAGAGCCCTGAGCTTCTCCAACACTGCCACTTCCTCACCATTTCTCTGTTCCCTAGAGCTCTCCCAGAGAGAGAGAGTGAGAGAGAGAGAGACCCTGCCGAAAGACTTGGTGCATTAGAGGGTATAGGGGAGAGTGGATGAAAAGTGAGGTGGAATCTCTTGGCGGGAAACGAATTTTAAATTTCTTGGTGAATCTCAATTACACAGGCTTTCCCTGAGGCCTCTTACTTCAGAGAATCAAAACTCTGCTGTCATTTCTAACAGAGTGGAAGTTCTTAGTCAGTCAGTCTACCTCATTTTAGGAAAGCATTTGTCCCCAGGAATGTTTAACTAAAAGATATAATGACAAGAGCCCCCTGGGAAAAGCACACCCTCTCATAACCTTTCAACTACAGAATAAGCATTTTCCAGACATACTGAAGCAAATTTTCCTAACTCCACAATTTAGCATCAGCCCTCAGTAGGTGTTCAATAAATAACTATTGACTGAATGGGTGGCCTTGATGGTCTTTTGCATGCGGGGTAGCTTTCAAGGATTGAAAAGCAGTAAAGATTAATAAAAGGAAACTTCTAGCCAATATGGTGGACTAAGCAGAAATGGGAAACTTCCCATCCTGCTCCAAATACACAGAAATGCTGAATAAGATAGAGCACAAATTTTCCTTTAGAGTACATAGCTGAAATTGAAATCAAGAAGGGGAAAAAAAAAATCACAAAGTTCTAGAAATGAACAAGGAAACTCAAAGCCAGAGTGATAGAATGACATATGCTTGTGGGGATAAATGAACCAAATATGCACCTAAGAGTGGATGGGGGGTGGTATCACAACGAAGTAGAACCGAGCTGTGGTACAACAATCATGGGTGCTATGAGGGGGAAATTCAGAGTTAAGACACTGCAGTCCTCATTTTGTTCAGTAACATGATGATCTTAGTCTGATTAGTCTTAGGTTTGGCTCTTTGTGCATTAAAACTCTAAAGGTAAACACAGGGAAAAAAAGGCAGGGGAAAGGAAATGGAATGTTTAATCTCAAAACCAATGGAGGGGGAGAAAGAATATAAGGAAAATGCAGCCAGTCCAACAGGAAAAACCTAGCAAATAGAGAACGTCAAACAAGACAATATATAGGTATACATATATCAGAAATTACTGTAGGGGTGCCTGGGTGGCTCAGTCAGTTAAGTGTCTGCCTTTGGCTCAGGTCATGATCCCAGGATCTTGGGATTGAGCCCCGTGTCGGGCTCCCTGCCCCTCAGGGAGTCTGCTTCTCCCTTTCCCTCTGCCTCTCCCCTGGTCATGCTCTCTCTCTCCCTCAAATAAATAAATAAAATCCTTAAAAAAATCTTTAGAAAAAGACTATAAATCAGAATGAATTAAAGTTGACCCTTGAACAACACAAGTTTGAACTGCATGGGCCCACTTATATGTGCACTTTTTATGGTACAGCGCTGTAAATGTATTTTCTCTGCTTTATGATTTTCTTTCTTTTTTTTTTTTTAAAGATTTTATTTATTTATTTGACAGAGAGATAGACAGAAGAGCACAAGCAGAGGGAGTGGCAGAGGGAGAGGGAGAAGCAGGCTCTGCACTGAGCAGGGAACCCGATGCGGGACTCAATCCCAGGACCCTGAGATCATGACCTGAGCCGAAGGCAGACGCTTAACCATCTGAGCCACCCAGGCGCTCTGCTTTATGATTTTCTTAATAACATTTTATTTTCTCTAGCTTATTTTATTGTACAAATACAGTTTATGATACATATAACATACAACATATGTGTTAATTGACTATTTATGTAATTAGTAAGCCAGTTGGTCAACAGTAGGCTATTAGTAGTTAAGTTTTTGGGGAGTCAAAAGATTTTCAACTGTGCAGGGGGTCATGCCCCTATATTGTCCTTATATTCACTATGAAGAGGCAGATTGGAAATTAGAAATAAAATTTCTGCTATATGCAGGAATTCCTAAAATATAATGACATACAAAAACTTAAAAGTCAGAAAAAGATATGCCAGGCAAATACTAATCAAAAGAAATAATAATGATAGATGCATTAGTTGGTGGGAAGTATGGGGTTTGGAAAAATATGGGAGAAATCCTCACTATAAGGAGAGAAGAATTGGTGGCTGTTGCTATGCTCCATTGACTGCTCTGAAAAAAGAACAAAAAGCTAAGAGTGACTAATTAGCAATTAAAAGCTAAGAGTAAAAGCTAGAGAGCCTCCCTGGTGGTATACCAGGAGGCTCTCATCTCCTACAGCAGGATGGCAGAGAAATTTAAGAACCATGCCCAGGACTTAATTGTAAGAGTAGTCAAACTCTAAAGAGGTTTAAATTCCTGGGGCGCCCGGGGTGGCTCAGTTGTTAAGTGTCTGCCTTTGGCTCAGGTCATGATCCCAGGGTCCTGGGATGGGGCTCCCTGCTCAGCGGGAAGCCTGCTTCTCCCTCTCCCACTCCCCCTGCTTGTGTTCCTGCTCTTGCTGTCTCTCTCTCTCTGCCAAATAAATAAATAAAATCTTTTAAAAGAAATAATAAAGAGGTTTAAATTCCTAACCCAGGTAAGTCTGCTATGCCAAGGTCAGGACTCTAGTTGGGACGTAAGACATGGAGCATCTGAAAATCTTGAATCCCCAGACATGCCTGAACATGACAAGCCTTCAGAAGTGGTCCTTCTCTACAAAGAGCCAGTATTCCCCCTTGCTTGAAGATGAAACAGAGAACATATGTAGCTTCTTCCTGTCCCCAGATTCTACCCCCATCTCCCCTCCAGGTTATTAGACCAATAACTAAGATTAAATAAATCAAAACCTAACTTGGCCATACTAGGTTCTGATATACTTGAGCCTACTAGGAAGGAAAAAGAAACTAACCCCCAAAGGAATTTCAGGACCTAGTAGCACAGAAGCTAGGAAGGTATACTTAGAATTGCATTTTGAGGCTACTAGACCAAAAAAAAAAAAAAAAAAAAAAAAAGAAAAAGAAAAAGAAGAAGAAGAACACTAATTTGGATGAAAGAAACTTTATCAATATGGGAGTCCATTTTGGGTTTGTAGGGATGCAGGCACTAACGCCCTGGCCAGGACCTCAGGAGAAGCTGTGAATGGGCAAGCATGGTGGCTGCTAGAAACATGGAAAAAATGATGCTCTCCATTAAGAAGAAAAGCCAGAATGGGCATGATGGGAGGTGGGAAAAAATGAAACTCTTAGTTTTTAATTGCTAATTAGTCACTTTTAGCATTTTTTAATTAGTCATTTTAGCATTTTTTTTTAAAATGAACCCAATATCTGTGAACCCAGCCAGTGGTCATTCCCCTAGACCCCAAATTATAATTATAATAGGTCTACTTAGGAGTTAGCACAACCCCTACATTGGGTCCTTGGTCTATAGGACAAGAGCTTTCTCGTGGGAAAGACCAAGTAGAAGCCTATGAAACTACCTCATCTCCCATTCCTGTTTAGATATAACAAATTAAAAAAAAAATCACAGTCCAATATGAATGTCTGAAATTATTATCACCTTTAAGATACATTGAAAGATGCAGGAATGATGATGCCATTGCTCTCCACTTAACTCAGCAATCAGGACACTGCAACAGCAAAACATATCCTGAGCATTACAGTGGATTACCACAAACACAGCCAGACATTAGACCAACGGAAGATGTGGTATCTTTGCTATAACACATTACCATGGCATCAGATATATGGTATGCAGGCATTGGCCTGGAAAACATATTCTTTTCCATCCTTAGGAAAAGAGGAGAAGAGAAGAAATAATTTTTATTTGTCTAAAAGGTACAACAGGATACATAACAGGTTTGGGCTGGGGCTGTCTTAACACTCTGGGCCTTTGTCAAAATAATTTGAAGAGGGCACCTGGGTGGCTCAGTTGGTTGAGCAGCTGCCTTCAGCTCAGGTCATGATCCTGGAGTCCCAGGGTCGAGTCCCGCATCAGGCTCCCTGCTCAGCGAGGAGCCTGCTTCTCCCTCTGACCCTCCCCCCTCTCATGTACTCTCTCTCATTCTCGTTCTCTCAAATAAATAAATAAATCTTTAAAAAAAAATAATTTGAAGATATGTAGACTATCAGGATAGCCACACAGAATTATATCACATTTGTTCATGATATTGATAACATCATGCTAATGGAACCAGATGAGCAAAAAGCAGATGCTAGTTGGAGGCTTTGTTCAGACGCATGTGTTCCAGAGAGTTGGAGATAAACCCTATGAAGATTCAGGGCCTGACACATCAGTAAAATTTTAGGTGTCTGGTGTTTACGGCATGATGAGAATCACCCCTCCTCCCCAGTAAAGAACTGATTATTGAAACTTCTCAGCATGAAGAAAGAAGCAAAATGCCTGGTATGCCTCTTTGAGTTCTAGAGGCAGCATATTTCATACTTAGGAACCCTATCTGGGAATACTAGCCTGGGCCACATACCAGATGATATGAAAGTCTGCCAGCTTTGAGGGGCTCTAGCTTCGGGTGCTGCCTACGCACTTTGGAAGCTCAGGCCAGAGAACCTGCAAGTAAAATGAATCACCATCTTGGCAAAGTAGGTAACTCTGTGGTTATTCAGTGAGAGGAAGAGGAATATATTTAGCAAACAGGTGATGCATTTGGGTATATTTTTGTAAATGCTGGTAAAATTACAAGAAGAAATCTAAAAATATACAATGCTTGTGTGCATAATTTTAACACTTATTTTAGAAACTGATGGATCAAGAAGTCAATATTTGTAAGGATACAGATTTGAACAATGTAATTGTTCTCTCTCACATAACATATGCAATGTAACATAATGTAATACACATAACATAACATAGCTATATTCTTATGTCCAAAGAGCAGGGAGCACATATGATTCATAAGCATACATGTATCATTCTAAAAAGTTGATCATATATGAGTTTATAAAAGGTCTCAAAAACTGCCAAAAAATTGATATTATACACAACATTTTATCCGAATACAGTACAACAAAATGAATACAATTGGATTTTCCCAAGCATTTGTTGTATAAATAATCATCTATGGTAAAAACAATTGAATAAGTCATTAAAATTTCTTCCTACAAAAGGCATCAACTCCAGACAATTTTTGGGAGAACTTTAACAAAAATTTTAACTCATCCTTATCTTATACAACTT
Organism: Mirounga leonina; assembly: GCF_011800145.1. Classification (NCBI taxonomy): domain Eukaryota; kingdom Metazoa; phylum Chordata; class Mammalia; order Carnivora; family Phocidae; genus Mirounga; species Mirounga leonina. The sequence goes on along the minus strand of NW_023270389.1, from coordinate 34,345,755 downwards.
GTTTCAGTGAATGGACAAAAAGAGCAAACGATCTATCATATGATATTGAAATTAGGCACAGAGGGTATAAGAAATGGGGCTCCTGGGTGACTCAGTTGGTTAAGCATCTGCCTTTGGCTCGGGTTGTGATCTCAGGGTCCTGGGATCGAGTCCCGCATTGGGCTCCCTGCTCAGCGGGGAGCCTGCTTCTCCCTCTGCTTGTGCGCGTACTCTCTCTCTCTCAAATAAATAAATAAATTAAATTAAATAAAAAGAAATGGAATTTACTGTCCAATTTCACCATGTTGTAGATGAACAAGTCGTGATAACATATTAGCAAATCCAGAATTGTATTTAAGTACATCCTGATAAACCAGAATTTATCCCAAGAAAATAGAGATGCATCAACATTAGAAATAATTAAATAAATAAGAAGAAATCTATTTACATAATTTAACACATTAACCGAACAAACGGAAAAATGTGATCATCTCAATGGATATGGTCAATGCCTATTCATAAATTAAAGGAAAAAAAGAAACAGTAAATTAATAATAGAAAGAAACTTCCTTAACCTGATAAGGAGCATCTATCTCAAAACCACAACAAATGCCATAACTTAGGGTGAGATTTTAGAAGCATTCACATTAAACTCAAGACAAGAAACTCTTCGCTAAGACCATTTTTATACATCAGTTACTGGAAGCTCTAGCCAATTCAAAAATGCAATAAAAAGAATTACATGATACAATTATTGGAAAGAAATAAACACAAATGTACACAATAGCCAAATTGTGGAAAGAGCCAAGATGTCCATCGACAGATGAATGGATAAAGAAGATGTGGTATATAGATACAATGGAATATTATGCAGCCATCAAAAGGAATGAGATCTTGCCATTTGCAACGACGTGGATGGAACTGGAGGGTGTTATGCTGAGCGAAAAAAGTCAATCAGAGAAAGACATGTATCATATGACCTCACTGATATGAGGAATTCTTAATCTCAGGAAACAAACTGAGGGTTGCTGGAGTGGGGGGTGGGGTGTGAGGGATGGGGTGGCTGGGTGATAGACATTGGGGAGGGTATGTGCTATGGGGAGTGCTGTGAATTATGTAAGACTGTTGAATCACAGACCTGTACCTCTGAAACAAATAATACATTATATGTTAAAAAAAAAAAAAAAAAGAAGATAGGAGGGGAAGAATGATGGGGGGTAGATCGGAGGGGGAGAGGAACCATGATAGACTATGGACTCTGAAAAACAAACTGAGGGTTCTAGAGGGGAGGGGGGTGGGGGAATGGTTTAGCCTGGTGATGGGTTCTGGGGAGGGCATGTTCTGCATGGAGCACTGGGTGTTATACGCAAACAATGAATCATGGAACACTACATCAAAAACTAATGATGTAATGTATGGTGATTAACATAACATAATAAAAAAATAAGCACAATTGTTATTTGTATATAATATCATTGTTTGCATATAAAATGCAAAAGAATCCACATTTATCCATTTAGGATAAAAAAATTGGGGAAGTTTAATGGAAATAGGATCAACATACAAAAATGATTACAATGTGAGATTTAAGAGTAATTTAAAAATAGAAAAAGTTATTTTAGAAATATTACATTTACAATGTCATTCAAATTTACATGGTACCTGGGGCGGGGGGGAGTCAAACCGATGGTATTTAATAATTTTATAGAAGAAAATTATAAAACTATACAAGGTCAAAAAACACCTGTTTGTGCATATACAAGTTCAACAACATAAATATATACTGTAAATTATCCCCCAGTTGATCTAAAAATTCAAGATAATTTCAATAAAAATCCCAATAGAATTTTTAATGAAATTTGATGAACTTATTTTAAAATTCCTATGTATGAGTAAATGTTCAGGAATAGGCAGGACAATATGTTAAGAAAATTTGCTCTCCTGGATATCAAGAATTATTTTAAAGTGATAGTAATTAAGTGCTATGATATTAGCAGAGTTTAAAATAGATTAATTACACAGACTTAAGAATTTAGGAATAAACCCTAGCTTCCATGGGAAACTGATTTATGATATAGGTGGCCTGAAAAATCAGAATTTATTGGAATAACTGGCTATTTGTATGGAGAAAGAATTAGAGCATTACCTTTATGTAAAGATAAGTTCCAAGTAGATTAAAGGCCTAAGCTTGTTAAAATGGTTTTAAAATATTATATAGGAGGACTACTTTATGATTCTGTGAAGAAAAATATGTTTGGATGCATGGGAAAACCCAAATCATAAAGAAAATTGATGAATTTACGTTAGAATTTAAAATACCTACATGACAGAAGTCATCAAGACCAAAAGACAAAGATTTTTGCAACATACAAAATAGACAAAGAACCCATCCAGAATATATAAAGAACATTTTCTTACCCATAAAATAATGATAATACCTAACATTTATTTAACACTTACTATATGCCAAGGTCTGTTCTAACTGGTTAGTGTGTATTAACTCTCTTAACCACCATAATAATATTATGAGATACTATGTTAATCTCCATTTTAAGGATGAAGAAACTGAGCCACAGAGAGGTTAAGTAATACACCCAAGAATGAACAGCTATTAAGTGACAAATTTGGAATTTAAACTCATGCTGACCAGCTCCAGATAACCGGCTGCTAACTAGTATGTGGAACTGTGCTCCCCCACCCCCTTCCCTCGCCCTGCCACCACCAAAAAGAGACAAATAGTCCAGCTGATCAACAGGCAAGTGAGATGAACAAGTTATTCGTGGAAGAGGGGCTAGAATTGCCAAAAGAGATGAAAATATGCCCAACCTCACTAATCACAGAAGTGCAATTTAAAGCCTTAATGTTTCCAACCCATCAGATTGGCAACATTTTTAAAAGTCTGAGAATACCAAATGGTGAGCAGATTTGACAAAATAGGTATTCATATATTCTGCTGAAGGGAGTACAAATTGGCATGCAAACTGTAGAGAGCTAGTTGGCAATAACTAGTAGAACTGACACTGTCGAGGTACCTGACGGCCCAGCAATTTCCCTTCCAGGTTTAGTCATATATGAAGAAAAAAATAAATAGTGTTGCTCAATGCACTTTTTAGAACTAAACAAGCAATGAAAGAGAGTTTAAGTTAGGGGGAAAATAAATTGTGGTATGTTGTAGGATATATATGGTACAGTATATTGTAGGATATAATTCCATTTAGCAATTAAAATTAATGAACTAAATTTATATGTGTCAACTTGGATGAAAGAAGTATTATGCAGTACATACAGATATGTAGGATATAATAACATTTATGTATGTTTTTATGGCAGGTATGTATATAGTTGAAGTATAAGTACATGAAGGACAGAGTATACAAACCAGTTTCATGACAATAGCTGCTCCTGGAGAGAAAGGGGGTGACTGGGCATTTAGAGGCAGACACAGGACATTTAGTCACATCTTCAATGTTTTGTTATAAAAAAAGGTGTGTGATGTACACCTAAATTTATTAATTCTGGTATTGGGTGCATGGGCTTTTGGTTGGTTACTCTCTGTGCTTTTCCAGAGTGTGTGTGTGTATATATATATATATTTTAAGATTTTATTTATTTGAGGCAGAGAGAGAGAGAGAGAGAGAGCACACATGAGAAGGGGGAGGGTCAGAGGGAGAAGCAGACTCCCTGCTGAGCAGGGGGCCTGATGCGGGACTCGATCCCGGGACTCCAGGATCATGCCCTGAGCCGAAGGCAGTCGCTTAACCAACTGAGCCACCCAGGCGCCCTCCATAGTATATTTTTAATTTTAAAAATAGAAAATAAAAAAAAATGCAAGGAAGTTGATTAAGATACAGTCCTCACTCACAACGAACTCATCTCTACTCATCCCGGCAGAGAGTTCTGTAAAGTAAGCAGTACTTACTGCTTACTTTAAGTAATAAAGACACAAACAAGAATAATGCTTCCTGTCTACCCGGGCTTGTATTCTATCCTCCTGGGTTTCTGCTTTTGCCCGCAGTTGGGAGATAAATCAGAGCAGACGCAGGACTCGGTGATCATCTAAGCCCCTCATAGAACCACTGAGGACACGGAGATCCACGATGGGAGGACAGGCCAAAGATCAGTACAGACAGCCAAGGCACACACACATAGATAGCTAGTAAGTGATGGAACTTAGACCAGAACCTAGACCTCAGGACTTAGAAAACAGATTGAAGACCCATAGTAGAGGTCAGTAGGCCAAATTAGGTCCACAGACAGGTTTTGTTTAACTCATATGTCATTTAATTGTTTTAAAAAAGAAATACGAACATGATGATAAAAGTGTGTGTATAGTTAGCCACCACTCTCTGTTTTCTTACCTGAGCACTTGGTTCATCAATGTTGCCTACCCGGCCCTTCAAGATATTTGCCTTTGTGATCCTCATCATCGAATTTTTGACCTGGAAGGAACCTTAGCGAAGGTCACCCCTGTCCAGTCGGCCCTCAGTGTGGTAATGCCCTCAGTAGTGTCCCTGACAAATATGATGCCCCTCTCCTTGACCACTTCAGCTCCAGACACGTCCCACTCTCAACAGAGCCCAGCTCAGGACTGGACAGCTCTGGCCGGGCAAGAAGTTTTGCCTTCTATGGAGTCAAAATGTACTCGCTTGTGACGTCCCACTCATTATTCCTAGCCCAGCCCTCTAATGGCGCAGGAAATAAGCCTAACTGCTCTTCTGCAAATATTAAGAGCTATCACTGTTGAACTAAATCACTTCTTCTTTGGGATACACTGTTGATTCTTCCAACTCTTCTAGGGTTGTGTGGTTTTCCTACTCTTTGTTAACTTGGTTGGCTTCTTGGAGCTGCTGACTACTGGAAGGCAAGGGAAATGCTGTTCAGGACCATTACCATCACCGCCGGCACTCACATAGGGCTTAAACCCTCCAGCTCCTTATCATCAGGCTTCATCCCTACCGATTTCTCTAGCCCTTCCCCCACTTTCTTCATTTCTCTTATCCTTTCTTTTACCTTCACCCCTTGCCATAGCCACACATCGTTTTTACTCCAGCAACAACAAACTCTTCAGAGTTCCGTAAACAACCATACTATGTTATATCGTTATGTCATTTCATATTCCATTCCCTCCACATGGAATGTTTCATCACGGACTTCCCTGTGGGAATTCCTATTTATTCTTTAAAACCCAGCTTTCATGTCACAGTTTGAGGCTTTTCGATACCTCTCACCCTTCTCTTTTCCTCTGTCACACTCCAGTCTAAGTTAATCGCTCCCTCCTGCATGCTGCCTCCCTGCTCTACACATTTCTATTCTGCACATTACATCTCCCACTGCATTACCATTATTTGTTTGAATTTCTTTTTTTTTAAAGATTTTATTCATTTATTGAGAGAGAGAGAGAGAGATAGCAAGAGAGAGCACAAGCAGGGGTAGAGGGAGAAGCAGGCTCCCCACTAAGTAGGAATTCCCATGTGGGGCTTGATCCCAGGACCCTAAGATCATTACCCAAGCCGAAGGCCGCCGCTTAACTGACTGAGCCACTCAGGAGCCCTTTGTTTGTATTTCTATCTCCCTCTCTCATATAACAATCCCTCAAAGGGATGGTGCCTTATTCCTTTTTGTAACTGCAGCACTGAGCAGGGACTGGCACATAATAGGTGTTCAATAAATACTTGTTGAGTTGAATGCAACTCTGAGACCATTGGATGTTGCCCAGACATAGTTTGTCCTAAGGACAGCTTGAGCTTTCTCCATTTTTCAACTAGAATTTAATGCTGGAGTTCAGAAACCATGTTTGATTTTTCTTGCTTTTCTAGCACCAAGCACAACTCTTACCAGTCACTCAGATGATTGTTAAATGAATTAAGATGATTCAGACTATGTGTGCTGTGAGCATTCATTAAGGACTTTTTTTTGTAGTGTCTTTATTGCAGAGAAGGAAAAAATGTATATACGCATGAAGATCAAATTTTTATTCATACATATATGCACACAGATATCTGTACACAGTACCACTGTGTGTATATACATACATATATATATATATTATATATATATATATATATATATATATATATATATATAAAAAACGGTGCTGCCTTTGCACACCCAAGCGTATATACATCTTCTGAATTGCAAAGTGTACTCCAGGTTATTTGAAGTTCCGTACAATATGTCTACCCTCCCAGGCAAAGTTTCTTGTTAATTTCCTCAGCTCCATGAATGTATGATTTATTTAACAAAACTTTCATGCAGCAAATTAAACAACATTTGTTCTACCTAGAGGGATAATTCCCCAACATCACAGAATTGACAGGCCCACTTACAAAGGCTGGCATAAGAACAGTGGTCCAGCTCAGAATCCCAAGTATGACAGTGTCTACTGGTCTATTCCCTCTAGGTACACTCTAGTGTCTAATTAGCCCAGGGGGGAATAAGGGAAAAAAAAAAGGAAAACAAAAACAAAACCATACTCCTAACAGTGCTTGTGGTTGCTGAATTTTTTTCATTTTCTTTTTTCTCCTTTGTTCTCGGTCCCCATCCCTTCACAAGGATATACTCAGATATGAATACAATTTAATGGATCCCTTCCTTCTAGTCCTTTCTTCTTCTCTTCTTTTCTCTGCCTCTCTTTCTTTTAAAAAGATAACCTGTGTGTTGTTAAATCAGAGAATATCAAACACTTAGCCATCTGTTGCAAAATTTTTTACATAGGCAAAGACCTTGAGCCATTTCAGTCTGAACCTCTGGGAACCTATCCAAGAGAGATGAGAAACATGCTGTACCTGATCTTTGCTCTCCTTCTTTGCAGTCTCCACCCAAATTAAAGAAATCATAAAATAAATTGCAAAGCAAGGAACTATAAATTATTAAATATCAAAATTAACATTTTTATCCAGCTTGCAAATCTCTATCATCCTAAAGCAAGGCCCGTTTCTGACCAGAAGAAGGCAGATTTGTTTGATAAATTCTAATAATATTTTAGCTTTTATTCTTAATTTCCCCAGGACTCAGCATCTTAGGAGCTGTTTTGTGTTGGAAGGCTCACTCTTAGTACACATCACATCTTGGTTCATAACTGGACATTTAAAAAAAAAAACTATATGCATTCATTTATACCATCAACATATATCGAACACTTTACTTTGAGAATATAAACATGAATGGCATAGTTCCAATCCTTAGTAGTATTCCAGCTAACTATTGCTTCATAATGAGCTACTCCAAAGCTTTGTGCTTATTTGTTGCTCACAGATTCGATGGAGCAGGAATTCAGAGGTTATGCGGGGATAGCGTGACTCTATCCCATAATATCTGGTGGCCTCAGATGACAAAATTCAAGGCTGGGTGTGACCAGATGGCTGAAGGCTGACATAATCTAAAGGTGACCTGGCAGGAGATCCTTTTGGTTAGCTGAGACAGCTGGGGTTGTTGGCTTTTTCACTACAAGGCCGTCTTGTGGCTGCTGGACTTCTAATAGGACTCCAAAGGAGAATGTCCTAGTTGTAAGCAGAAGTTGTGATGCCTTTTCTGGACCTTTTCTCAGAAGTTAGGTTATACATCACTTCCAATGCATTCTGTTGGTTACAAGCAACTCACAGCCAAAATAGATTCTGGGGAAGTGAACCCAGATCCCGTTTCCTGATGAAAGGTATGTCAAGGTCACACTGTACAAAAATATGTGTGGTGGGAGATATCATTGTGGCCATCTCAGAAAATACAACCTGCCACGGTAGCTTATTGTTCAATAGGGAAGTTAAGCATGTAAATAAGTCAACAAAGAAAAAGGTTTTAGTGCTATAATAGAATGTGTTAGGTGCAGTAAGTCACCTGGTCAATCATATCTGGAGCAAATGAGGTCAGGAAAAACTTCAAAAGGAGGTGAATCTTAAGGTGGATGGGTTGGGCATAGAGTGGTACCCATTTTGGTGGAAGTTGATGGAATTTGGGTTTTGAGACATAACTTACATAAAGAGTCTTTAAGTGGAAACACCTATATTTAAAATACATCTTAGGTTAAAAAAAAAAAAGAACAAAAACCTTGTACTCTCCACTGTCTTTCCAAACCCCTTTGCTGGCTGAAGAATGAGCTGATGATGGGGTGAGCGCATCTGCAGAGTAGCGATCCCTCTGGGCCTGCAGCAAAGAGGGTAAGGTGAGAAATGACAGTGTCGTGCAGTCATGACAACCCTTGCTGTTCCATGTAGAATCTCCAGAAACTGTGAAAGCCCAGCAGGAGCACGCAAGCCAGACAGGACTGACACTGTTCTCCCTTTATTCCCACTTAGCAGCTGTTATACCAGGGTTCAATCCATCCTCGCTGCCATAAGCTTGGTGTGTCGTCTGCTCTCCCCATGTCTCGGGACTTGATGAAACTGCGGGTTTGTGGAGGCTTCAGGGGTTGGTCCGCAAGCATTTCAACCATTTTATGACTGTATTTAAAGGTGAGGTCGATCCTTGGAGCTTTGGGGTAGCACAAAGGCGGTCAGAGAGGGGCCGCTGTTCCTAGACAGGACGGAGGAAGAACGTGTGTTCATGACAGTGCCCCAAAGCAAATGAAGAGACTTCATGTTTTATTTACTTGGTGTTATTAAAGAGCATCACTGTGCCATCCGTGCTGAGCCAGAGCTTCTAATTTCAGTGGAAATGAAACTCTCACACAGTGTGTACTTAACTTCCCCAGCACCATAAATCCATTTCTCTCTGTCTCTGGCTAATCTTTCCCTTTGTAGTGAAGAGATGCATGGGGCTGCGGTGCAATCTGACAGTGGGAAACCACTCTGGCAATTTCTGAAGGATGTCTGAAGAAATGAATTGAGAGGCTTGCCTGGGGTGAAGACACAAGACAGACTATGGCCACTGCTGGGTTTGCCGTGTGCTGGGCACATCGTATCTGTGCATCTTCTTTTCTGTTCCAACACATAAAGAAAAACATGCCCGGCCACACGCTTCCCAGCTCATCACTCCATATCAACCCAGAAGCAACACAGGTTTTCAATTTCCCCTTTTGTGAGGGCAACTGGGAGTTGGCAGAGGCCACAGTGTGGGAAGAAAATGAACAGGGATGCAGAGGGGATGCTAAGGCAGAGACGGCATCAGGAGGGTGGGGTGGGAGGCGGAGCAATGGGCCCGCCCATATCTGTTGTCAGGGAGCTCTGGCTGGCTAGCTGAGTGAAGCTATTCTTTCTGCACTTAGGCTTGTTCTCTCTTGCTTCTGAGCATGTGTCCCTGTTATTTGCTTCTACTTGGGACACTCCCTTCCTTGTCTTCCATTACACCCTCCATATGCCATCTTTTTTTTTAACTCTAAATTGTCCATTGAGGTGACTTCTGATGGGAAGCCTTCTCCTCCTTTCCAGTATTAGGTTTGGCCCTCCCTCACTGTCCTCCCTTAGTGCCTGAACTTGTTTCCAATAAAGCCTTCTCATGTGGTATTATAATTTCCTTTTTTTTTTTTCTTATTTGATTCCTCACCTAGACTGAAAAGTACGTGAGAGCAGAAAACCCATTTTCTCTGCTGTTCTATTTCTATGCCTCCAGTACAATGCCGACCACACTGAAGGAACTCAGAAAAAATTACGGATTGGTAAGGAAAGGAGATTGAAGCCGGAAGTTACAGGGAAATATGTGGTCAGAGTGAAGATCCACACTGATGGACCAAAAGTTGAAAAATGAAATGAGGTTTTATACCAAGCAGATTTGGAAAAAAAAAAAAAAAAAAGAGAATAGAGAGTCAGTCAGGGTGAGATCTTTGTGAAATTATTACATACATTCAAATGACAGCAGTGTTACATTAGTAAGCTATTTTTTGAAAATAATACCTCAGGCGAATAAAAAACTTTAAAATACATATCCAAATTGACTCTGTAATCCCACCTCTGGGAATAGAATTTAAGTAAGTAATCTTAAAGAATGAACATGCCATTTACATGAAGATGATACATTGTAGCATTATTTATAATACTGAGAAATTGGAAACAATTTGAACAGTATAGGAATGGTTAAATAATAACAATATCATGCAATATAATACTATATTACGGAGATTAAAATGATAGATATGAGGTTTATTTGTCAGCATAGAAAATATTTATTATATAATTTTATGTTAAACAATGAAATTGTACCTGTATCTTGCTTTAAATTATATAAAATTATGTTTTGAACGGGCAAGCTCTGAATAGAAATAAATGAAAATTGCTGTATTTACTGAAGTGGTTGAATTTTGTGTGTTTGTTTTTAGCTTTCTTTTGGGTAAAGCTTCTTTGGTGCTGTAATGTTACATGAATGACCTTAAAATATTTTTTTCCAAGAAAGATCTTGAGGAAGTTATTGAGAATTGAACCAGAAGTCTGCTAGGTTCTTTCTTCAAAGCACCTACCTGGGATTTGTTTCAGATAACCTTGGCTAATGGAAGTAAAGTCTCATTTTTCTCTTTTCAGCTTGGAAACTTTAAGATTAAATCAGAAAGATCCAGTATCAGGATGTTTGGACGATTTTGTTTTGATCTTAACCTTCCAGTTAGGCCAGTTGCTGGTTAGCTGTTCATCCCTTAATTGTCAAACAACTGTTCAGACACAAGGATCTGCAGGTTTTCAGAGGAAATTATTGCATGACCAGTCATGATTTGGATCAGTTACAGGGCCACATTGCATTTCTTTCTATTTGTTCATAAGGGTATTTTTGAGCACAGACTTTTCTAAATCTCCATCGAGAATAGAATGTATCAGAGACAAATTTATCAGATAAAGGGCAAACTGACTGGGAGCATGGGAGGTAACTTGGGATGGTAGAAAGATGGTGTCCTTGAAGTAGACAAATTTCAGCTTTTTTAGGAATAGGACTGTGGGCAAGTTAGGAATCATTCTGGGTGTTGATCTTCTCAACTGAAAAATTTGGAAACTAACACCTACCTTATGTGATTCTCATGAAGATTCAATGAGACAAGGTGTGTAATGCCCTCAGCCTGCCACACAGGACCCTCTTCTTTTTTTTTTTTTTTTTAAAGATTTTATTTATTTATTCATTAGAGACAGAGAGAGAGAGGCAGAGGGAGAAGCAGGCTCCCAAGGAGCAGGGAGCCCGATGCGGGACTCGATCCCAGGACCCTGAGATCATGACCTGAGCTGAAGGCAGACGCTTAACCATCTGAGCCACCCAGGTGCCCCAGGACCCTCTTCTTTACTTCAACAAACATTTATTGAATCCTTACCATAGTCCAGGCTAACTGGGAGATGGATAGCATTGATGGTGGGCCAACCAAGCCAACTGACCACCTCACACAGATGGCTTTGTGTTCATGACAAAGTTGGAATCTCTATCCATGGCCAACGGGCAACTAAAAGCCAAGTGAACACAATGCTGATCCCTCTGAGGACCATTGTGTGGCAGTGGGGGATGACCATATGACGTATCAGGGAATAGAGGCTCTATCACTTAATCCAGTGAGCAATTCTGACCCTGTAAATGAAGAAACAACAGCACTTCCAGAAGCAAACTGTGTAATTAGCAAAATATAGACAATTAAATCCATGCTTCATTGACCTAGCTTTGTTTCCAGTCTGGAACTCTTTTTAGCAGTGCCTCTAGTTCTGGTCTGAAGTACTCCATCCCTGCAGAAAAGGACCAAAAGAACACTTTTCTCTCCATGTCTCTTACTACTGTGTAGATAATAAACACACTGTATTGATTGCCAAGTGATCTCATGAAAGAAGGTTATAAAAGATCAAGGAATTCTGGCTGGGATATTTCTCCCCCACATATGTCCTGTGTGATTTGGGGGCAAAGAGCTGAAGTTTTCTGAGTCTTTGGATCTTCATGTCTTTCAGCCATTTTAATAATTTTACCAGATGCCTAGCCATAAATAATTCCACAAGAGAGGAAGGAGGGAAAGAATGCCACAGGGAGCCTGGCGAGCTTGGAGGAAGAAGGATGGCACGGAATCTGTGATGCAGCCAGTCTGGGGGCCAGGGTGGGCCGCACACGATGCCCCCCTCCATCCTGGACTCCATCCACGCCTGCGCAACGCATTAATATTGCAAATAAAACTTGGTGTTTGACCGGGGCTTCAAACTCAGCACTATCATTTTCCAGGTCTTTTCTCCCATGGGGGTGGAAAATCCGTTCCTTCTTCAGCTTCCTGTCTTTTGAGGGCCCTTAAATCCCTGGAGCCAGTTTTCTACTCATTGTTCTTGACAGCCATCCTCCTATACCACCTTGCATTATTTTTTGAAATGTGTAGGTGGCCTCTTTTCACTTTTTTATTTTTTAAATATTTTATTTATTTATTTATTAGAGAGAGAGAGAGCACAAGCAGGGGGAGCGGCTGGCAGAGGGAGAAGCAGGCTCCCCACTGAGCAAGGAGCCCGATGCGGGACTCGATCCCAGGACCCTGAGATCACGACCTGAGCCAAAGGCAGATGCTTAATTGACTGAGCCACACAGGCATCCTTGTGGTCTCTTTGCCAGCCCCACAGTGTCCACCCTTCCCGGGATTCTGGTGATTTCTACATTCGGCACTTTCCTCTCTCCAGTTGGCAGTAGCAGGATCTTCCTTAATGTTTGTTCTATCCCGCTTCTCTTCCGATATGAAAACCCAGGTCCCCCCCTGTTTCCTCCGGCATCAAGTCTAATTTCCTCTCTCTGACCTTGAAGGATCTCTGCAACTCCTCCGATTCAGCCTCTTCCCAATCCACCTGCGTCCTTGCGACCCTGCTCACCTCGGCACCACTCCTCTTTCCAGAGTAATTTTTCTCCCGTCTGTCCCAGAGGATCCCTTGGCCTAGTTCATTACCGTGCCACAGAACAACCTCCCAGACCTGAGCGGCTTTCTCTGCCATCTCTCCCCATGCTTCTAGTTGCAGAGACTCAGCCTGTGTTCCTGTCCTCTCTCAGGGAGCCGGAGAGGTGGACAGTGTTTACAGAGGCGTGCTCTCTGATCCATGATGTCTCCATCCTATCTGTGATGATTTCTGAAAGCAAGGTGTGCAAGTTTCCTTCTTCGGTCGGGCTGATAAAGCTATAAAATCAGCACTCATGACAACCTGGAAAAATTAATCTTCTTTATTTTGTCTGCAACACCAGCAGTTTGCCTCTCCAGCCTGCAACGTGCAGAAGAGGAAGGAAAGCGAACCATGTTCAGTCCATCTGAGCGGATGGTGGCCGAGCAAAGCCAAAGCTCAAGTCCTACAGCTCCTGATGGAATGGCTACAGTCCTGATCCTTACAGGAGCAGTTTAAAGGAGGTGGGGAATGTGGCAGAGGTCCCTGATGTCCTCTCTCCATATTATCCTCATGATCTGATGTGTCTGTGCATTCCAAGCCTAAAGAGACCCAGTGGAACCCTAAGAGACACACACGGTCACCCTGCTTCCTCCTTTCTTGCCATTCCCCATGTCCTTCCACATTCAGAGGCCTGATGGGGTTGATTTTGTCCCCTTCTTTGGACATTTATAGTTTTTACGGATGCTCAGCATCTTTGAACGGATGTCCTTTTTTCTCTACATTTCCCTCCTTCTATCTGCAAAGTAGAAGTCAGAACTTGGTTTTCCAGTCTCCCCTGCATCTAGGGCAGGCCTTGATGTAGGCTCATGATTGGAGACACGTGTAAGTCCTGGATTCAGAAGAAAACGCGAGGAGAGGGAGGTGCTCTCTGCCATATGTCTCCCAGGCAGTGCGGTGGCTCACAGCAGCTGGGCACCGAGCCCCCTGCAGGCCTGGCTGCCCCCCCCACCCCAGCCTCTCTGCTTTGTGGCAGAGACATCACTCTCATGCTTGTTCTCGCGGCACGTTTGCCCTGAAGATGCTGCTTCTGAAGCCGGTTCTCTGGCTTTTCTGGAAATTCCATGAACTATCTAATATCTTTTAATAATTGTGCTTTATTAAATAGTATACACTCCCAAATACGAACATACCACTCTTCCGCACACACACACACACACACACACACACACACACACCCGACCTTCTTGCTTGGGTCACTCTTATGTACGACTTTTGTGGTTGATGTCGATCCTTAGTATGTGCTAACCAGCAGCTTACAAAGACCTGCTTTCTGGCTTCATCTTGCTCATGGAGTCAGGCTCTCAAACTCTCCTGCCACTGTCTCAGATCAGTTTGGGAAGTGGAAGTTTTGCCACTTTGAGAATAATATTAAAGTATATCACTTTCATATGTATAAAAATATGAGCCTATTAATGATGCTTTCTTGGAAGACCATCATTATCTTTTCTTCCTTGAAGGCCTCATTGCTCTGGAAATTGCCTGAAAAATTCACAGGCACAGTGAGTCATGCTCTGGAGCCTACAAGAGTGCTAGACTGGGAGAAAGCCCTTCCTCTTTGGGGGCATTTCTTCCTATCTCCCTTTTTGTCTTCCTCAACCTTGCACTTTGGCTTCAGTTCATCCCTTGCTAGGAAATTCCCATCATGTCCCTGGTGACGCTTTCCAAACCACCTGTCCTTCACATCCCCTTGCAGCTCTTCTCGGTGACTCTGATTTCCACTGACTTCCTTCTCTACCCACGTTGACATTTATGGTCAGTGTCACACAGGTTAGCACTTAATCTTTGCCATGTGTAGCATACCCTGGCAGAAAGAAACTTGATAAGAAAATACTTGAAGAAGTGCAGTATCTCTGGTTTTGCCCAACATAGAATTCAGAACCTTGATTATTATAGACTGTGTGAATCCAGCTGCTGTCATACATTATCGTAAAAGAGGAGGGAGTTTGTTTCTTTGTCTCAGAACTTAAGACTTGTATGTCTCTGCTCAGATGTGTAATCAGCATGTTAAATACAATATGTCCAAAAATCAACTGCTCGCCTCCGCCCCAAACCTGTTCCTTATCTAGTCTTCTCCATCTCAGTAAATGACAATTTCAGCCTTAGTCTCATGCTTCTCTCTCTCCTCTCTTTCTCTCCCAACTGTATGCAATCTACTTGTTAATCTATGTTACAACCTTCAACTATATCTAGAATGCAAGCACTCCTCATCAGCTTTGCAGTGATGTCACCTTTCTCCAAAATTATGGTACTAGCCTGTGACAGGCCTCCTGAGCTCTGCCCTTGCTCTGTACCCAACTACAGCATTCATCCTCAGCACAGTCCTCAGAATGAAACTGAGTGGGACTGAGAGGATGTTCTCTCTTCAAAAGCTTCCATGGGCTTCCTGTGGCACTCAGAGTGAAAAATAAAATTCTTTCAGTGACTTGGAAGATCTTATCTGATCAAGCTCATGGTTACCTTCTTGATTTCATCTCCCACTCTCCCCCTGCTTGACATTCTAACGATGTGAACATCTCTGCTGGTTCTCAAATAAGGAGAGCCTGCTCTCACCCCAGCGTGTTTGTCTTTGATGGTTCTTCTGCTTGAAATGCCTCTCCTGCAGATTTCCAAATTACCACTTCCTTACCTTTGTCGGGGTTTGCTCTAATGTCACCCTCTGAGACCTTCTCAAACCAAACCATTTGAGCTGATAACCATCTAGCTTCACTGGCACTTCCTCTTCTCGTGGTTTTCCCCATAGCATTTCTCATTATCTGATAGACTTTGTAAATGTTGGGTGATTTATTTGCCTTCTGTCTCCTCCCATTCGAATGTAAGCTTCATGAGAGCAGAAGATAGAGAGGAATAGCACCTGGGGAGCAACAGGTACTCAATTAGTAGTTCTTAAATAAATGAATAAATAGATGAAAGAGAACAGGTATCAATTTAGAATGGCTGAATCTATACTACACTCTAGCATGAAATCATATAGAGATTTCTACATAGTTAATCTAGACATTAATTGAAAAAATAAAACTTATAAAAGCTGTAACTGTGTAAATTTAATAATAACTCCTGTCCCTTCTCACTAAGCCAATTAACTTGAGAACCTTTCACTGTGTGGCCAAGAGAAGACTCTTAAATTTGGGCAGAGTGGATGCTTCTTTTTTGCTTTGTCTTGGGTAGGTGTGTTCATTTTATTTTTTAAAATCCCTCTCTGTCTCCCAGTAAGAATTGGTCTTGGTACATTTGGGATTGTGGTGGCTGATGCCTTCCTCTGAGAGCCCTTATTACAAAGTCTTGTCCATGTTGGCTTCCATCATTGGTTTACATAAGTTTTTATGGAAGCTTTATATTTCCCCAGCAAGCTGTGCACAGTGCTTGCTGTCTGATCTTGGTGGTCCCCTAGGAATGTGCTCACTCTCCCCATTCTCTCTCTCTCATTTGTGTAGATTTTATCTGCACACTGTGGTCTCTTGCCATACCTTCAGCATTCTTCATACCTTCTCCCGTACTCTAGAAAGAAGGTGAGGGTTTTATTTTATTCCCTTTAGAGAGAACAGTCATTTGTTAAATTCCAAACTGAAACATTCTTTTGTGCAACACTGTTAAACATCTCCCTGTCAGTTGAAGTTGCAGGCCATTGCTGTGGGCTAACACCACAGTCCCATGGGCTAAAAGACACTGAAATATAGTTTGATGGTAATGTTGGTACCTAACTAGATTATAGGTTCCTTAAGGACCTGGGAGCTGTTTTGCTTTTCTATAGAAAGTAGCAGAGTTCTGGGTACTTCATTAATTCTTAATAAATACTTAGTATATTTATTCATTTGGCCAGATCTTTATTTAATCAACAAATATTTGTGGGCCCACCATGTGCCAGGCACTCTTAAATGCACCAGGCAAACAACACTGAATTAATAAACAAGTCTCTGCTCTCGTGAAGTTGGCATTCCAGCAGAGGTAAGCAGACAATAAGAGAATAAATAGAGACTATGTAATATAGTAAATGGTGAAAAGTGCTAAGAAGAAAACTGGAGTTGCAGGAATAAGAAGAGCTTGGAAAGGGGGGTTTTCTATTTTAAATGGAGTATTGAAAAAGTTTGTTAATGGCACACGAGGACAGACCCAAAGAGCTGGTAGTACCAGCCACGGGGATATCTGCGGGAAAGCGTGTTCCAGGCAGATGAGCTGACAAGTGTCTGGATCCTTAAAAGAAAGTATGCTTCTTGAGTTTAAGGAATATCCAGGAAGCTATACTGGCCAGCAAGTAGAGTAAGCAAGATGGAGAGTATTAGGAGGTAAGTTCTACCAGCAGGGCAATAGGATGTTTAAAATTGATGCTAAGAAGGGGGCACAGTTACTGGTAATGACAGGGTCTAGGAAAAGACCATGGGATTGGGTGGCTGGGACATGGGAGGCAAATGCATCATGGAACTGAGAGGCCAGGGCATTGAAAGGATCATCATCAGGCATATTGAAATAATGAAGGATTGTGGCAGGAATTGTATTGCACTCAGAATATCAGTAAACTGGGAGAGAAAGTCATCAAGGAAGGACGAAGTTTCATCCATCTGGGTATCTAGAGATAAGTAAGGGAGAGGATGATGCAGTGAGGTGGCATGAGCATTAGAGCTGGACGGGAGTAAGAGGGAGTTAGGGAAGTGGAAGGGCTAAGGAAAATGGAGGATAGACAGCCTGCCCATAGGCAGCGTCACCAGGGGCATGGGACCCTAAAGTTTTCTAGAATTTTCTCAGTGAAGCCACTTGAGAGGACTGTAGGAAAGGCAGTATCTTCAGGCAAAAACCAGTAAAAAGCAGAAAGTCTCAAAAAAGAGACTGTGTGACAGGGGCTTTTGCTGATGGCTCTAGAAGCATTTCAGAATATATTTAGCGCCTTGGAATCATTATTCAATTTTGATGGTCATTGTACTGTAGATATGCGTAAGTGATAGCTAATAAAGAACTCCAAATAGCCAAGTGCACTGTTTTATTATTTTGACAGTTCCGGGCCCTTGTCACATAAAAAATAATGTAAACACCAGTCTTTCACTCTGTACATAACAATGGGAATGGGCTTTGACTTTTCATTCTAGAAGCATGATCAGATTTTCCCCCAGAGCATCAAGGCACTAGGAACCACGTATCTTTTCCTCTGGACTGGGGCCTCAAGCCAAGATGAAAAACAATCAACTTTCAATTTTCTGTGCTAGTTTGCTTTCTGCCCAGAATACACAGAAAAGACATTTAAGCAAACTTTTGGGTTAAGTTTCCAAGGACATCTTTCCATTTCTGCCAGCAAAGGATTTGGGAGCCAATTGTTCCTGGGCCCCAGGAGCTCATTTTTATTATTTAAGTGTGGGTGTCTTCATAGCAAAACAACCTCAAAATCCAACCCAAGCCCCTCAACCCACCACCATTTGCTAAATGAAGCAAAACACCATAATAGTCTTAATGATGTGGATTTATCTCTTAACTGTTGTTTTGAGATCACAACAAATCATTAAAATCATTAAGTCTTCCAGCTAAATTAGAGTTTAGATCTTCCAGAGTGCATGGCCAATGTGGTTTGTTCCATTACCCGCCCCCCTCCCCCATGCCCTCATCACTGTCCTTCGGATATTGCTTCCATGCAGAAAAGCTGGCTTAATATATTCAAAGTCACATTTCTAAACAGCTTTTTTACCTCCCTCTATGCTCATTTCTCCCCTGCACCCCAGAGCTACTTCCTGGAGACATGTAGGCAGCAGACAGCGAAGCTAAAGGGTTTAGATCATCCTGACTCTGGGGGCCGGCACAACAAAGTGTAACAGGCAGGGAGATAGCCAGTGGGGTTGTGGATCTCCCAGCGCTCCTGTGCAAGCAAAAACTCTCCCCCCTCACCTTCCACTCAAGCTAGCACAGATGTCACTTTGAAAAGGAAGACGGGTGGAGTTGAGATTCCCCTCCATTTCTCCTTAGGTCTGTCACTTACTCTCTCCCCAGCCCATTCAATGGAGGTAAAGAAGCATGTCTTCTGTTTTGGGTCAGACAGCTTGGGGGCAGGAAGAACATGTGTCATGTGGGTATTGAGGTAGTGGATGAGGCCTCTATGAAGTTTATATATATATATATATATATAGGAGAAGTTCATGCCTATTTTTATAGAACACCATTATGGAAATAGGATGATGTTGTACTCAAAGAACTTGGGGACAACCATTTATTCACCTTTCCTCCAGATAAGAAGAACAGAGGGATGTGTACCGTGCATCAAAGAGCTGGTTTAATGAATCGAGGGCTTGACAAGAATACTGAATTGAAAGGGGCTTAGGAAGATTGGTTAAACTCAGCTGGATGAGCAATTCAAGCTTACTTTACACTAATTGCTAAACTAAGTTACTGTTAAATAGAGGCACATAGCTCAGTGCTGTTCAGGCACCAGAAGATATCCAATTAATGTTGGCTGAATTAAAGATTATATGTAATGATCTCCTTTGGGGGCTGAGGCTTCTCTAAGTTAAACCCACTTGATAAAGAGGTTAATTTTTTATCTGGTCACCTGTGCCCCCTCTATAGCTGAAGCCTGCAGGCCTGTTACAAAGCTGGCTGGAACACCTTTCTCATAATTCAATAGTTTGGATTCAGGTGCCAAAGTTATGCTTGAAACCTAATGTGTGGTTTACTCTCAGTCATCACTGTTAAAGGATTGGTGAGTTACTCTTGCTGGGGAGGTCTTCCCCTGACCAACTCTAAACTCTAAATTCCCGCTCCCACTGGGGATGATTCGACTCCTCGATCTGTGTTTGGTAAGGATAGTGAATTAGAAGGGTGTTAAAAAAAAAACTGTCCCCCTGAAGCAATTATTGTCTTCACTCACTCCCATGGTTGGAAGTTTTACCTGTTTCTTCTCCAATGGGTTTCCAGAAGCACTGAAGTGGGCATTAAAGCTCTTTTATGTTTTAATTATAATCTGTCAGTCCAAGTGTATGTATGTAAAAGTCCATTTATCTCTAAATAGAAGAACCTGCTCTAAGCTCTATCTTTGGTACTAGAAAATTAGTCTTTTATCAGGCTAATTCGAGGGTCACATGAAGGGCTACAGAATATAAAATCAGTGACCTTCTGTGGGCAGGCAAAGTCAGGGGGAGGAGAGGCTGTGAGCTGGGCAAAGGAATGCATGTCTGCCCTGAGCTGCTACTTGTAGGAGAGAAAGCATAGAGTGAATGTAAAAGACATAGATTTCCCATCGGGGGAGTGCTAGACTCGGTGGCAGAGAGATTGATGTCTGGGTTGAGCACATGCATATGAGTTCATTTCTCCGGGCAACATGGGTGCTCTGGCTTTTCTCATCTCCTCCGTGGGCAAGTGTCCCAACAACATGGCCCTGCTACCTGGCTCCAGATCTCAAATGGTCTTGTTTGTGCTTTTCTCAGTCCTGTAGCTTGTGAGGAAGGGAACTGAGGGACAGAACAGCCATATACAGGCATAGGAGCACAGAGTGGCTTCTCTGTGTATCTGCCCTAAGCAGGTCCCTATCCCATGCCATTTGCCATTCCCTGTGGGCCTCACCTCTGGGCTGTGACTCTGTGAGTGGCAGCTGGTGGCTCTGTTTATAACCCAGTGGTTACTCCCAGGGATCTCACATAACCCCAGTGCTATGATCTCAGGGGGTCGGAGCATGAATGGTGCAGTGATGCCCTCCTCTTTGCTCCAACAAGTCCACCACTGGCCCAAGATTAGTGCCCGCCTCACTCCCCCATGCAGATCCTCCAGAACTGTGAGAAAGGAAACCATCAATGGAAGGCTAATGGATGTGTACACCATGCATTCACAAGATAGTCCTTGCTTCCTCCTCTCACTAGTTTTGTGAAGTATTATAGCCTGCATTTTAGAGCCTAGGAAACTGAGGTAGAAAGAGGTTAAGTGAGTTGTATAAGGTCATAGAGCTAGAGAGGCAGGGTTGGTGTTTAAACCCAGGCTCTTCCGACTGCATGACTTTGCACCACAACATGCGTCTGGATAAGCCTGTGAAGATAAACAGCAAATCATCCAGGACCCCAGCTGACCTCTAGGGACAAGCTGGACAAATAGTCTACCCTTCAGAGTCCCCCAAACACACACATTCACATATACATACACTCTCTCTCATACATTCACACTCACACAAACACACACTCAGACACACGCATTCACAAACTCTCTCTCTCTCTCCCCCCCCCCCCCCCCACACCCCATGCCCTGCCTGTATTTGTTCTAGTTTTGTCCTTACTGAGGGAATTACACAACCACCCAGGCTCACGTTTCCATATGCATTGCCCCTCTGTAACTCTTCTGTCCTGAGTCAGTGCAGGGCACCAGGCACTGTTGGAATGATATGGACCCAACCAAGAACTGATTCAGCTGGCAGCTATGAGTTTGGTTATTACATTTTCCCCTGTCTTTTTGTTTGTTTGTTTTGTCTAACCAAAGCATGACAGGCAATCAGACATGGTCCAGATTCTCAGATGTGGATTGTTGTCACAGCTGGGGTCTCTTTCGCCGGGAGAGTCCATCTTGGATCGAGAGAACTTGTTTATGTTTAGCACAGTGCATGGCATGTAGTGAGAGCTTCAAGGCTTCTCTCAGAATCTTTCAAAATATCACTTTTGTTATATCACCTTCGTGATAAAAAACTTATAATGGCTCTCTATCTCCTGCCCCAAGGCCATGCACAGACAGGACCCCATTCTAGCCCCTCTTAAACCCAGGAAAGATGGGTTTCCACCTCTTCATTCCACCCTCCCCCCCTCACCCCCATGAGACTTCTCAAGCTGGAATTCCTCTCTGTCCCTCCTTCAAGACTAGAAGTTCAAGTCCCAACTCTCCCTGGCGGGTCTCCCTCCCCGATCTGGCCCTCTGGGGCTTTTCCTCTGAGCTAACCCCCAAGGAACTTACTGTCTGAACAACTCTAAGCATGGAATCATGTGCGTCTTATACTGTTACTTAATATTTTTATGGGTAGTGTCTTCAAAATTGTAAACCCATCAAGTACTGAGATTATATAGTAAATGTCTTCTGTATTACCCAGAGCGCTAGCCCAGTGTTAGGAACATAAAAAGGATTTTAAAATATTTGAATTAAATTAAATTAAAATTCTATTCTAGTCAGAGCTTACACAGTATGTTATTTATCAATCTTGAATGTATGAACCCCTTGTAAAGAAAAAATTCTCATAAACATCCGATATTTACTTTATTTTTATTATGCCACTTAAGCATATACACATAAAACTAAGTATAAACTCCTAATAAAAGCTTAAGGTTCTTAAATCACTATAAAACTCAAAAAATTTATAAAATTAAATATAAATAACAGTATAAGCACTGTAAAGTTCAAATTAAAAGTGTAAGTTTACTGTGATATATGGTGCTTGTCAAGCCAAATCGCATCACAGATATGGAAAGGCTATGACTTAAGTTCTTTTAAATTTTTGAGCTTGGCATGATTCATTTCCTACACCAGTCTCTTCTGTTCCTTATGCAGAACCGGAAAGCCTTCATTCCTACAGGGTGGTGTCAGGTCACTAGGGCCTTATTTAGCAAAATGGCATCATCATTATGAAAGCTATTCTTCTCTTGCTACCCGTGACAAAGGCACAGTGTGCTGAGATCACTTGACAGTGTTTGGCTTGATGTGGTCGTCCAGGTTAAATTTTTTAGGATTATTATTATTATTATTTTTTAAAGATTTTATTTATGTATTTGACAGAGAGAGAGAGACAGCGAGAGAGGGAACACAAGCAGGGAGAGTGGGAGAGGGAGAAGCAGACTTCCTGCAGAGCAGGGAGCCCGATGCGGGGCTCGATCCCAGGACCTGGGATTACGACCTGAGCCGAAGGCAGACGCTTAACGACTGAGCCACCCAGGCACCCCATAGGATTATTTTTGATATTAGAAATCCAAATTAAAATATCCTATAAGAAAACTTTTGGACCATTAAGAACGTATCTATAGACCCCTGGTTGAATAATGCAACACTGTTGACACACTAATGGGAGGAGAATTATTTAAAGCAGAAAAAAAAAATGGACTTACTCTTCTTCCCATTCCATGGAAGACTGTTGGCCAGAATCGTATTATTTTATTTTTTATTACCAAATTTATTATTTTAAAATTATTACTAGAATTTACTTTTGCCTCACACCAAACAACACATTTATCATAGAAAATTGAAAAGTCACTTCTAAGTGTTTTCAAGAAAAGAAACTAAGGCCACCAGAAACCCACCTTCCAGAGATAATCATTCATGCCTTGATATAATAGTCATGTGTCTTTTACTGCAACCGATATTAACAACATCCACAACCAATGCATGCTGATTCCCACATGCCAGCAAATGTTCAAAGCATTTTATTCATTTACTCTGCACAACAACATTACGCTGTAGGTACCATTATCATCTCTATCTTATAGATGAGGAACTGAGGCCCGAAGAGTTCTACTTTCTTTTTTTTTAAGGTTTTATTTATTTGACAGAGAGAGACAGCTAGAGCAGGAACCACAAGAAGAAGGAGTGGGAGAGGGAGAAGCAGGCCTCCTGCCGAGCAGCAAGCAGGGAGCCCGATGCGGGGCTTGATCCCAGGACCCTGGGATCATGACCTGAGCCGAAGGCAGGCGCTTAATGACTGATCCGCCCAGGCGCCCCTCAACTTTCAAACACATGGCTGGTAAGTTGTCAGGCAGGATCCTAACTGAAGCAAAATATGACAATATATAAATAAAACAAATAAAATCAAATATGGGATCATTTATTTCACTTAAAAATACTTTAAACATGAGCACCTGGGTGGCTCAATCAGTTAAGCATCTGACTCTTGATTTTTAGCTCAGGTGATGATCTCAGGGTCATGAGATGGAGCTCCACATTAGGCTCCATGCTCAGTGCAGTCTGCTTGAGATTCTCTCTCTCTCCCTCTGCCCCTCCCCCCAATCACACTCTAAATAATAAAATAAAGAATAAATGAAAATCTTAAAAAAATACTTTAAACATTTTTTTTTAAAGATTTTATTTATTTGATAGAGAGAGAGAGAGACAGCGAGAGAGGGAACACAAGCAGGGGGAGTGGGAGAGGGAGAAGCAGGCTTCCAGCAGAGCAGGGAGCCCGATGCGGGGCTCGATCCCAGGACCCTGGGATCATGACCTGAGCCGAAGGCAGACGCTTAACGACTGAGCCACCCAGGCGCCCCTAAACATCTTTTTGTTTCAGTACCAATAATGTTTGTAGATATCAGATGCATATATTCCATTATAAAAATACATCACATTATTCAATCAATACTCTGTTGACAGCCTTCTGGATAGTTTTTAATCTTTACTATTAGAAACAGCACTGGGATGAACATTCTTGGACCTAGATCTATGAGCATATCCTTACTAGGGAAACATTTTAATTTCTTATTTTACTACTCTAAGAAAAGGAGAACACAGAAATCTCAGCAAACATGGTCTAATAATGTTGTACTGTTCCTTTTTTACTCAGTGGATTAAGAACTTAGCTTCACATAATGCTCAGGTGTATGCATCCATTCAGTATTCAACCAAATTTTAAGTTTTCCCTCATGCTAACAGGTGCTTTTCAGCTATGAACACACATAAGTACAAGCTACTATAAAACTCATTGGAGAATTCAGTTGAATAATTAGAAAAAGTATACTTTTTTAATAGAATTGGGTTTGAATGTTGCCTTCATCACTAAAGGCTTGGCCATCTTGGGCAAGTTAGCAGATCTTTCTTCACCTAAACATCCACTGTATTAAATGAAGAAAACATTATCTTCGATCATTAAGGTGAAATAAAAAACATATATAAAGTCCTTAGGACAGAGAAGACATGGACTAGATCCTCTTTGCATTTCCTCTTTTTGAAGATTCTAATTGCATCTTTCCAAGAATGTTGGCATTTTTCAAGAAGATCCAGTGATCTTCTTGATCCAGATCAGAGCAATGCTTAACTCAAAAGAAAACTCCCCTGGTGTGACAGAACTTCTGGAGACTTTTAAAACATTCCACATGAAAGCACCCACATTTGTGGAATTATTTCCCATTCCCCTGATTCTCAAGGGAGAAAATATTTAGGGAAATATGGTTCCAAGAGTTGAAATAAGGCAAAGAAAACCATCTTTTCCCAAGCTTGCCTGGAATTCTTTCCAGAATGTTTGGCATCAGTAGGTATACTTTTGCTTCCTGCCTTTGTCCCACTTTCAAAGTTTGTCTTCTCACAGGCTATAAGAATACATATTTCCAGGGTGTCTGTTCTAAATACATTTCTCTGTTTGTCTTTTTGAAGTTGGTGGAGTTGAGTCCCACGGTGGAGGAGGAAGAGAAAACTTTGTATCAGTCGGAAGTGTGGATACTGGAGTGGTGGGGACTTGCTATTTCACACCCTTCACGGAACACCCGAGTGTCTGGGAAGGCAGTGCTTGACAAGATACATCTGGCTTCTAATTAACTCTGCCAAACTCTTCCCCTCCTGTCCTCCAACATGTTTTCAGACAGTTGCCAGTCATATGTTCCAATGTGCACATTTTCTTTTCCTGCACGAAGGTGGAATGGATTATTCTTGCATAACATTCTTTGGCAATCTTAGGAAAAATCTATCCTGCCAGATCTCTACCAGTTAGTTCTAATGACTGATCGATTTATCCACCCCCTTTTTTGTCTCTAAGTCAAGACAATTACACTTTGGGATGTGGCGGAAGTGAAATGTTACTTCATAATAGCCAAGTCTGTCCAAATCTAGGGAGAGGCTGGGGATTCTTCATTCGAATAACTCATTAGGATGAAAATGTACAGCATACTCTTTAGGAAGGTTGAAATGTATTTCAGCTCAGGTGCCATAAAAGGGAAGTGATATTTATTGACACTTTTATGTACAAGGGGCTGAGCATAAAATATTTGATGTCATCTGTCCACAGGTACTCTGAGGAACGGTTAGTACTTGCATTTCCAAAATAGAGAAAATGGTTTCAACAAGATAGAAATTCACATGCAGTGATAGACCTCATTAGGGATCAAAACAGGAACTCAGCCTGCTCTTTTCTGACCATGGGGTGCTCACTTCTAAAGTGGGATACACCAGAAGAGCGACACAGAATACCCCAAACAGATGTGCAAAGTTAGGTGTGAGTTCCAGCTTTCCATCTTCCCTGTAGCTAATTGGACTCTCGCCAGGCCTGAAAGTGGACACCTTCCTACCAGCCTCGTTCTCCTCCTTCCTGATGGCTGAGTGGTCCCCGCGGTTCACGAACAGTGTGGAGGAATTTTCCTTTTCTTCTTTCCTCCTCTACCTCCACATACAGAAAACATATTTTCTCCTGGAGAGAAAAGATAACTTGTCACCATCTGGTCCGATTCCAGAGTCACCATATTGCAGGAATGAAAAGCTAGAGCTCTCAAGGATTCTATTTGCTGTCCTGTGTGGCTCCTATCACTGCAGCCTCAGAGCTCTCAAGAGAGAAAACCCCTACTCAAGAAAGAATCTGGGCAGGGGCGCCTGGGTGGCTCAGTCGTTAAGCGTCTGCCTTCGGCTCAGGTCATGATCCCAGGGTCCTGGGATCGAGCCCCGCATCGGGCTCCCTGCTCTGCTGGAAGCCTGCTTCTCCCTCTCCCACTCCCCCTGCTTGTGTTCCCTCTCTCGCTGTCTCTCACTCTCTCTGTCAAATAAATAAAATAAAATCTTTAAAAAAAAAAAAAAAGAAAGAATCTGGGCAGCCAGACTGGGCTTACCAACATGGAGAGCTTCTCTGTCGGGTCACCACCACGTGGAGTCACTTCACGACGTCTTTCATGGTCTGAGCCCCAGAGGCTGCTGGCCAGACAGATATATGAAATAAGTTCACTATACTGCTCAGTTGCCAGTGACAGAGTTAGAATTTCCCTCCCACTACCTAGAAAACTCCCAACCCTGGTCCCATCCGCCAAGCTGGCAGACGTGGTTCTCCCTGGTCCAAGCTGGGTTTCGGTAATGGATGCATTGCATTCGCTTCTCTTTTTTTTTGGTTACCTTGAGCCAGGCATTGGCACAAGGCAGGACTGCCAGCAAATGGGCATTTTTGTGCCATTTGTGAAAATTAACTCCCCTAATGAACTTACTCATACAATGGCACTCAGGATGAAGACATTAGGATGATTACCTAGAAAATTACTACCTTGGTAGAATCCCCCATGCCTCCTTTCACCTCTTAAACGTGCCAAGAAGAAAATTGCTCTGATGACATTGTCAGATCTCTGAAAGCAAGTAACTGATGAACAAAAGAATGGTGCCACACGTTGGCTCCTTTAACCCAATTTTAACTCATGGAATCTGCTCAGCATGGGGTAGCCAAGAGATGATTTCCTCCATCCAGGGGGGAGCACTGGTGAGGATCAGAATTATTTCTTGGTGCATATTCAAGCACCTTCTCAAGCACCAGGCTACACAGCAATTATGACTAAATGAGTTCTGCATCACCTGGGACTGCAAGGAGGGTTCTCTGGGCGGGAGGGCAGTCGGAGGCCTACATTTCAGAAGCAAGAGGTTATAACATTTCATTTTGTTTACCCAGTCTACAAATGCAGCTTTATTATTTTTTTATGAAGCTGCATATCTCCAGGTAGGGCCTCAGGATTATGAAATATTTCTAGCCCCGGGGAATTTTACTTCCTCTCTTTGAAATTCCCTATATATAGGTGTTGGTCATTCTTAACAGGATCAAAGATTTCTGGAAAATTTCCATCTTTTCCATGGTTTTACTTCAGTCTGCTATTTCATTTTTTTTTTTAAAGATTTATTTATTTATTTGAGAGAGCGAGAATGAGAGAGAGAGTACATGAGAGGGGGGAGGGTCAGAGGGAGAAGCAGACTCCCCGCCGAGCAGGGAGCCCGATGTGGGACTTGATCCCAGGACTCCAGGATCATGACCTGAGCCGAAGGCAGTCGCTTAACCTACTGAGCCACCCAGGCGCCCTAGTCTGCTATTTCATATGAGTGAATTACATACATTACATACATTGCAATGAAATGTATGACTTCTCCAAATTTTGTTCTGTGTTTTTTGCTAGGTCAGGCATGAAGAGGAGCCAAAAAGTATGGGGTGTGTGGTTCAGTTTTATTGGAGGTAACACTGTATGCTTCCTACAAAAATTGGAGGTAAATTTGTATTCTGAGAGTTTAAATTAATGGTTTTTAACTCTGCTATACATTAGATTCATCTCGTGAGTTTTTTAAAAATGCCAATGCCTGAGCCCCATCTCAGACCAGTTAAATTAATATCTCTGGGGGCGGGGGGTGAGGCCAAAATATCTCTAAAGTTCCCTAGATGATAGTTAATGTCAGCCAAGGTTGAGAGCCACTCATTCATTGCTTTCATAAGTATATACTCATCCCCTATTCTGTCCTAGGCCCTATTCTAGAGGATGGGGCTATAGCAGTGAACAAATCAGACAAAAACTCTTGCCATCACAGAGCTTACATGCTAGTGGATTTTGACTGGCTACAAACAAAATCAAATAATAACATTCATGGCATAGAAATTGGTGATAAGCGCTAAAGAGAAAAATAAAAGAAAGAAGGGAGATACCACTTATGACAGGGGAGGTATTTCAATATTGCAGGGTATCCAAGGGCACCTCAGGAGAAGATGACATTGCATAAAGATCTGAAGGATGTGGGGGAAGAGTCTCTGGGGGTGGAGGGGGGCAGCAAAGGAACTGATCTTGATGTGGGAGCATGCCCATTCCAAGAAAAGCACCGAGGGCTAAAGTAGAATGTGAATTAGCAGTCTAAGCTAACAAGGTCCACGATCTAGGTATAAGATGAACTATTTGTGAAAGTGAACCAAAAGACTGTGTGTAAATGTGTAAGCAATAATTTTAAGAATACCCTGGCCCAAATCAATGTGATCTGGCTGTAATCTTAAGGAAGCAGGCAGGGGTGTCATAATAGTGTGGTAAACAGACCTAGTGTATATTCCATTTTAGCCTGTTTGGAGAAAGGAGGCAGGAGTAGAAGACAGGTTAGTGTAGAGAACAAAATAAGGAGGGTGAAGGAAGCAAGGGAGAGAATGGTGTTCTGTGCACTAGGGGGTGGTGGATGGCCAGTGAGTCCTGAGAGATGGTGACAGGTATGTGGTTAAATCTGAATCACGTAATCGACAGTCATCATTGTTCGTCAGTGCTCTTCAAGCTAACTTTTAAAAAATTTTGGTTTCTAATATATCTAGCTCATAGGGAATGGCTGTATTGATCAGCCAGTGTGAACATCTAACCCACCCAAATGTTATTTCTTGTGATAAATTAAGAAATTACGATTGGGATTCTAGGTATCAGTCTAAGTGGACTTTGTATCGGTTAGATCCCCTGAGTCAGATTAATCCAGCATTAAATACTTGGAGGATAAGGCCTGTGGATTTGGGACAGTGAATTTTGGACAAGACAAATGCCCTTTGTTGGATCTCTCAAGACTCCCTAGCCTGCTGACCTCTCTCGCTGCTGACTTTGCATTGTCCTGTGGTATTCATATTTTCTACCCAAAACTTCAATGCCCTGTTAAACCTATTTTGCTGTTTGACTGTTGTTTTTCTATAGTATATATATTTCAGAATGATACCTAGTATCTAATCTATCTCTTATGGGCAGTATGAAAATCAGATGTGATAATATATATGAAAATAATTTTAAATGTTAAAATGGTGTTTAAAATAAAGCATTATTTTTATTAATAGTGATAAAAATAAATCTAGGTAAATGGGGAATCAGAAGCCTGTTAGAGCCACATTGTATTTCCTATATGTGTAGACTGGATTCAATGTCTCTTGTAGATAAATATATCTTTTAAATTTAATCTTTTTAACTTATACACCCTGTGTATAAATATATATAAAAAAATCTAGGAGGTTAATACACCAAAATAAAAATATTGGCTGGATTTTCAATATAGAATTTTAATTATTCTTTTCTTTTTTACATCAATGCAATGTTATGATCTTCTCATACATCAAAATATAGGTATTCATATCTGGATATTCTAAATATTCAGTAGCACATATTAGGAGGATGAACAATAAAAGTTACTTTTAAAAGATCTTCCCCCTAGTGTTTTATGTAGCTACTAAATAAATGGAGTGTTTGAGTTGACATGACTGGTAATGGGCTGGGTGTTCAGGGCCATGAATCAGTTTTTGAATGTCAGTCAAGAAAAGCTGCATCTCAGAGCTCCCCACAGTCAGGTCCGTGTGACCTGCCTGCCTTCTAAACTGGGGAAACCATACAGCTATTTCAGAGGGCCTGCTTCTCGTAGAACTCAGAGGTTTCAAAGAGATGTTCTGTGTATTTTTTTATTCTTTTCTTTTGCAAATATCAACAGTTCTTCCAGAAAAAAAAGGAAAGAATTGAATTCAAACAGAAATAGGCAAATGCATCCTCAGACCAGTAAATTAAGCAGGTAAAAAAGACTTCTTAACTTGGGCTAAGGAATAATTGGCAGAAGAACTTGTTTGGGAGAAAGAAAAGTAGTCACTTCTCTTCCAGGAACTTCTCTTGCTAGGCCATAGTCCAGCTGTAGGACAGCCTGAGACAACAAAAGAAGGAAAAGGGAATAGATGGGACCCTCCAGCTCCCTGGAAGAGTAACTCCCATGTCAGCTAACAGAGCCATTAGGATTAAAGTCCACAGAGCAATAGGCCTTAGGATATTTTTCCAGGGCTTAAGGTAGGGCTTTGTTTTTCATCTCTTTGTCCTTTATTAGAAGTCAGTTGCTGAATTTCTTTTCAACCGCACAACCAGCCATGTCATACTTGGACTTCTTCTCTGTTTCCCATTGATATTAAGAAGCACAACACAGTCATCTTGTAGGTGCCCAATGGGGACTTTTTACTGAAATGGTCCTAAGACTTCCTGGTCTGGGTTCCCACATCCCAGAGACATGCTTTTCATGAATAAATCGTTGTATCTCATCAGCGGCATTTCATTCTCCTATCAAATATTTTACCCATTGGATCAGAAAGCATAACCCATGAACTTGACCCTGCACATTTTTTTGCTTGTCTTCTCCAAAGCTGGCATGAGATGTGTCAGGGTCTGGGCTACTCCATATTCCTCCAGGCTGTCCACTCAATGCAAACCCACCCCCCCACCCCACCCCCGTGAGGATATAATTAGCATTCCTATAGCTTTCTCTTAGATCTTTCTTCAGCCTAAGATACACCCCAGGGCCAGAAGGAGTAGTGTGGAAACCCATTCTGACCTCGGTAAATAGAGGGGAAAAAAAGAATTTGCCTGAAGGCTCAGACTGGGACCAGAATTAGGGTCTAGAACTCACACTAACTCCCTAAATCGTATTTCCTCTTCTAGTCTCTCAGTTTGGATGTCATACTCCAGCCCTTGGTTTTGTCTCTTAAGTACAATCACTAAGAGTCATTGCATACTAAGAAATCACTGAAGACACAGGTAGTAACTGCTTTCGCAAATCAGAGGGAAATAGGGGTACGATGCAGAAAGAGGAGGAAGAAAGTCAAAACATGATTGTGGTCATTGACCTTTTCCTTCATGTCTTCACCCAACTTTTCCTGAGTTATGCCCCTTGCACAGTACACTCATTCACTATGCAATGATGGTGAATTGCAAGTGGAGATGAGATGTGTCCTTCATTAAATTTCTCTGTCTCTCTTCTCATATTTCTTCCTGGGGGGCGGGGGAAATAACTCCCTTGGTCAAATCCCTTTCCTGCTGGTGGTTGTTTCAGCAAAAAAGGATATAATAAAAAGAAATGAAAGAAAACCCTCCAGTAGTAACCCATATTCTTGATCTTGAGCATACTTAGAGCAGGCTAAGGACCCAGAGGGATCAGAGTGTTGCCAGATGTCTGAGATAGGGGTATAAGGATTGGTTCGTGGAGGGTGGGTGATTGGGAAAATAATGTTGGACTCAAGACTTTTGTTTATTTCCTTTAAACAGCAGCCCAGCAGAGTCACATCACATTTGACATGAATAGAGGGGGGCAGTGTCTTGTGAAGTCGAGCAGGTTGATGCTAAAATATGATCATGACATTGAAGAATTGGTTTTTTGGGACTAGGATTTCCTCCATGACTTTGTTGAGATTTATAAGAGTAAGCCTCAGCCTTCTCTGATGTTAACGCAACTTGGGTTGCACAGCAATTGGGGAGGGCCTTTGGAGAAAGGTCAAACTGCCAGTCAAACAAGTTATGGGTTTGGATTACCGTGCCAGTCACAGATGCCAGTTTCATGGACCCAGGTGAAATACTGTGTTTTGTTGTGTTTTGTTTTTTCAGTCCAAATAAGGGGTGGTGATTCGTGTCTTTTACCTCCTGGGTGGATTTATGGAAGACAATTTTGAACACGACATGAATTTAGGACACTTTCATTGCTTCTACATGTTGCTCCAGTCTGGAATGCCCCTTTGCCCACATCTGTTAAACAAACTACTGCCCAAACATCACCTCCTCTGTCATGCCTTCCTTGGCTCTCCCAGGCTGAGTCCATTCCTCTCTCCTCAGAGGTCTGCCTCTCTATGGCTAAATGGACTGTGAGCTGCTTCAGAGATGCTGGTTAGGGTTCTTAAGTGCACAGGCCTAACCCAATCCCTTGTTCATTGGCTCTCAAGGAAATTGTATCTCTATTCCTTTTAGGACTATTTCCAGGTTGCCGTCTGATAGGGTGATCCTGCCAAGAAGATTTCACATAAGTCCATTCTGCCTTGGCTCTTAGGCCACAACTGGGAAGTTCTTTCCTTCATGAAAGTTCAAGTTTAGAATTTTAACCTTATATTTCACCCTTCAAACACTACTTGGAGGATGGATAATTTCAAGTTATTCATTAAAGAAAATACATGAGGCTGAGGTAGATGAGCTCTCATTGGCCTCCTAAAACTTCTCCCTAAGCTCAGCACCCCCAGCTCATGCAGGGAAACTGGTGTAGGTAAGAGGATACTGGAGTGGTAGCCCAAGGTTCAAGTTCCTCGCCCCAGCTCTACCACTGACTAGCTGAGTTGTTTGGATAATGGCTCCTTCTCTGGGACTGAGGTTCATCATCTATACACAAGAGGGTCAGGATCCATGATGTCCAGGTACAACTTCCAACCCCAACAACAGTCTTAAAATGTTCAGAGTCTCCATGTCTGTAAAATACCAAAGCTGGAAATCCAATTAATGCCTGTTTTCCTAATCTTAGTTTAGCAGATGGGTTCCCCACCCCCACCCCTGTTGTTTAGAAATTTTTCATCATTAAAATAATTGATTGGGATGTTGTTTTTATTCGTTTGACCTCTCCGCTTTCCACTGCTTTAATAAAACTCTGCACCGCTATTCGGTGATGAGGCTTCCGGAGAGTTCTCTTATGTGCCATTGCAATATAGAGGTGGAGGGGAAAGGGCACTGAATAGAAATCAGACATTCTGGGGTCTTGCCCCGCTCTGCCACTAACTAGCTCTGTGGCCTTGGGCTTTTCATGTCCTCTCTTGGGGTCTTCATTTCCTCACCTGTTAATTGTGGGGGGGGGATGTGAACTAGATGATCTTTCTGGTTCTTCAACTCTTGTATTCTATGAATTCTAAGCACTGACACCTCCCTAGAGAGTGAAGGCTGAATGGAAACTTCATGTCACACTACTCCAAATGCCAAACACTTAATTATGGAATTCCAGCAATCAGCTCTCCTTCCTTGCTCTCTACCCCCTGTCTGCCTGAATTAATGGCATTTTTAGAATCTTCCGTTTAGAACTACACTTCAGTCCCAGACTAATTGGCCTCTTTCCATCGACGCCAAAGGGGGTCAAGGGGTCTTTACTTAGAATTCTCCTAATTCTCCTCTGTGGAGTGGGCGTCCACCTCCAACGCTCCTCTAGGGGGCTCTAGTATGCTGACTGTATTCCCCTTGGTTTCTGTCTCTTTGGGATGTGTGCTCTTTTGAGAAATCCCAGCAAACAGAATGGTTGTTTATATCATTCAATATTCATGGAATTTACCAGACCACTTTGTAACCAGATGCTAGCAAAGATTGAAGTTCAAGAAGGAAAATAAGAAGGTATCCTTTCCTGTTAGTTCCAGTATCATGCAGGGCTTAAGAACACGGACTCTGTAGGACACTTGTCTTGGTTTAAATCTTTATTTGCCACCCAATCAGCCATGTGGCAGAAGGAAATTTACTTTCCGTGTCTCTGTTTTCTTATCTGCAAAATGGGGCTAGTGAATAAAAGTACCAGCTTGACAAGACTAATGAAATAATGCATGTTAATTAAAGTAGTGTTTAATACAGGATAGCTTCTTTTAAAAAGATTTTATTTATTTGAGAGAAAAAGAGTGCACAAGTGTGGGGTGAGGGGGTGGGCAGGGAGGGAGGTACAGAGGGAGAAACAGGGAGCTAGATGCAGGGCTCCATCCTAGGACCTGGAGATCATGACCTGAGCTGAAGGCAGATGCTTAATCAACTGAGCCACCCAGGTGTCCCAGGATAGCTTCGAATATTAAAATGATAATGTTTTAACATTATTTTTGGCTAATCAACATTTACAAGGTGCCCCTTCCACTGGTGAAGCCAGTTCTCTTTCAGTAGTTTGGCAGTATCTCATTTCTGCCCATCCCCTTGAGTCCTCATCTGCCTGGGTGCCTTTAGCATGACTCCTATGAGATTTCACTGTTCTCTGATGATTATCTAGCAAAGTGCTTTTCCATTGGGGGAACTCTTCTCCCAACACGCCCTCCCCAACCCTAGGATCCTCTAACTCCTGATCTGAGCAACTGTGCAGCCCACAGCGAGCTTTTGTAAGAGAGAAGACACTTAAATGCAGAAGGCGTTTTAATCATTACTTCTGATGTGCACTCCGTAAGCATGAAGTTCACAATGCACGCACATTGAGAGCATCTTATTCTGCTCGAAGAGGAGGGGGAAAATGCCCCCCATTTATAGAACTCGCTGAATAGAGTAGTTTCTGTTAGTCTTTCCATTTTTCAAAGAAAACTCCATTTTCTTTTCTCCCTATTTCCCTTCCTTTAATACCAACAGCTGGGACCGTGCACTGTGACGCGAAGGGAATTAAGACTTCCTCATGGGGGTGGGAGGGAAGTAGAAGCAATTCATTTAATGTGTTTTATTGATTTTATGGCACATTTACTCCATAGGTTCAAGATACCACGTGTCTGATCTCTTGAAGGCAAGTCCAAATCACTTATGGCATCTTTATGGAAGTTCAAAATTAAATGGAAATATGACTATGAAGCCATCAGCTAAAAAGCATTGGCTCCTCATGGGGAATTTTGCTTTTTTTTCTGTCTCTCATTTGTATCATCTTTCATAGCAGTGCCCTTGAGGAAGTCTCCGGGCCTTCTCTACAGCTCTCTCTCTGGTAAGAGGCAGTAAAAATATCCAAACCATAGAACTAAATTGAATGAGATACCTGATTTGGGACATGCATCATCATGAGTAAGCAAGCAATCATTTATAAAACCAAACTAGACCAGATATAAGAGTTCCCCATATCTGTAAAAATCAAAACATGTGTTTAACAACCCTCAAGTTATGTGAGCGCTCTCTGGTGCCCATTAATGTATCCAGGATGAGTGTGGTGGTGGTGACTTCTGTGAAGACCAGCCTAAACCATTCTGGGGGTTATCTATGAATGGCTAGGTAGGTAAGGTACCTGGAGAAGAATGCCAATTATAATCAAGGTCGGGAGCCAAGGTAGTACCTTGAAATTTGTTGGTTCTGAGAATGACACATATGATGTCAGAAATCAGAAGTATGAGAAATGGTGTGGAAGGCAGTTTCAGAACAGGGTTGGAAAAAGTGGCTCAGGCCTAACATCATGCATGGCTACAGGGTGACAAAGGTCTACTTTCAAATAATCCACTTATGTGGCCTGGGAGCAGACCTGGCATGGACTCTACTCTCTCTTAATTCCAGGCAAGAATTCTCATGTGTGTATTAATAGTGACTACAGGTACTTTTAAGAACTAATTTTTCATGGGTCAGGGATATGTGGGGAACAACTAGAGCAAAGGGGGAAGGGACAGACAGCGGAGGTCTTGAGATTCTAACCCTTAGAGGCTAATTTTCTCTTTTCACCTACTCCCGATTCTTTGCTGAAAGCCCAGCAGTGGTACCCATGCTGCTAAGTAATTAAGACTTTCTTATAGAAAGAAGAAAACCCAAAGCAATTCATTTACTACATTTTATTGACTCAACAGCTCATATACCTCCTGGGTTCAAGATAGCCCATGTCCACTCATGTTCAACTCATCACTGGCAGGTTTATAGTATCTTTCTTGTCCACAGCAGAGAGTAAAGGAAAGATTGGGGAGACAGTGTGTGTGTGTGTGTGTGTGTGTGTGTGTGTAAGGGAGAGGAAGAAAGAAAGAGAGAAAGAAGGGAGGAACCTAGGAGAAAAATACTTAAGAACTTAAAGGAATTAGTATTTTAAGGTAAAGGCAAGATTTGGAGGAGAACAGATGGCCAATGGAATGCAGTCTCTAGGAAAGAGGTTCTGGAGACTTCAGGGTCCAGAATAAAGAAGAAACATCCTTTGGAAGATTCTGGATGTTTTGTTGCCTGGTATGAAAGAAGCAGCTCATGAACCACCTAATTTTCCAAAAACAAAAACAAAAAGTGTGAGGAAGCCTCTGAGAAAAGAGGCTGGCTGACTTCCAGTGGCTAACAACGCTAAGAAGAGAAAACAGACTTTTCAAGCTGAAGTGCAACCAGGCTGGGAAGAAACTAAATGTTTTACAGCTCAACCTAGCATGGTTTGGGCTCCAGACTCTTCAAACCACAGAGGAGAAACTACTTTTACTCCAAAGGAAGGAGTGGAAGGGTGATTTTGCGGATTATTCCCTTCAGCAGGGCTGGGGTGGGGGTACACAGAAGCAGATTAAAGGAAGAGGAGACGAGCTCCTTTGGGTGTCGGCAGATTTAGCGTGCAGGAAGGCAAGGATTATCTTGTTCAAGGGAGTCCCTGCACTTGGGAGCCTTAGTCTTTCTCAACGACAGAAGCTGGCTCCACCGCCCAGTGCAGAGAGGAGTCTCCATACTTCAGCTGTCGGTAATTTACAGGGGTAATGACTTAGATCCTGCCTGCCCAGAAGTCTCTGGGCACCTTAAACCAATTACAATTCTTCACTCCTGTTACAGATTTAAAAATGTATCTGGGATAATGTCAAACAGCATCAAGAAAAGACTTTGGGCCTCAAATAAAGCAGCAGTGACCTCCTTACCCTCAATTTTCCCTGGATGTCAGGACACTCCTCCACAGGGTGAAGGAGTATATAAATTTAATCTGGTTGTTCATACTAGGGTGAATGGAGGGCCCAATCAGTTGTCACTCTGGGCAGTGACAAGCTCACAGCCTGTCAGTAATGGGCAATGAAGCATAAGTTGTCATTAGATACATCCCTGTCACCTGAGGAAGAAGAAAAGGGGCAAAGGAATCCCCATAGGAATGCCTTTGTTAGGATGGTTTCACAGATTTTGAGAGGAAATGAGCTCCCTAAATAGTGAGAGAGGCTCCCTCCTGAGCCTGTCGATGGATTTCCATTCAACCAATTTTTAGGAGGGGTTAGAAACTATTTAGCAGCCATGGTTCCTCTCTCTCTCTCCCTCTCTCGCTCTCTTTCACCTCACGTAACACACAATTTGTATGCATATTAATCACTGTTGTATAGAATAACTATCCAATTTTACTGGAAAGAAATTCTATAGCTGTTGCTTCCATTACTTAGACATTTCTTTTATATCATATTGAATATAAACTTTTTCAGCCAATTCAGCTGAACTGGATCAGGTAGGAAGAGAACATCATTTCCTCCCACCACCCAGTTGTAGCTTCCCATGGAACAGAAAGGAAATGCGAGGAACATTTAATTTCTTTTAATCTTGATACCTGATTTCCTCCAGATTCAGGGTCAGTGCTCTTTTCATGGCTCAGTTGAATTGTTTGTTAGCATATGAGTGTGTGTACGTGTTGCCCGAATAAACCTAAGTGTTCTACTTGGTATTAGCCAATTTCTAGATAAAGCAATGTGCTGCAACCCTTCGTAGCACCTCCTGCCTTTCATCTCTTAAAAAAAATCATGGTACATTTTACCACAGACACCGGCTCCGTGAAAAGATAGAGCAAATAACGAATTAGGGTAAGTGAGCTAAACTGTCTTATTAAAGTTGCCTTAACCTGTCTGGACTCATCGTCACCCCTTTCTGCCTGTTCTCACCAAGCCTTTCTCAGTCTCAACTCAGGAAGTCTCAACTCTCTGTTGGACCACCTTCTCCAAGGAAGGATGTGGAAGTATTAAGAGGTGGAGACCAAAGACACTGACTGATGCTCTTTCTTTCTCCACAAGAAGCTGGTGAAGCTGAGAGCCCTGCAGGCTGGTGTGGGAGGGAAGGGGTTACAGAAGGCAGAGGCTCATAAGCCCTGAAGAAAAACACAGAATTGGGGAGTTCATCCAGAGCTAATCTTTACACTCCTTTACCATTTTATACTCCATTAATCCTCAACCTACTACGTGACCAAGTTGGCGGGCATGGAATAGTTGTCCCATATCCTTCTCTAGGCACATCCTACCCACATCAAAGCCCATCAGAGATTCACTGCATTATTAACTTAAATATTAACCCAACTTCAAGAAGGTGCTTGTTGTGGTCCTGGTTGTTCCAAATACACAGATACATAAGGCAGAGTCCTGACCAAATAACCGCTTGTACCTCAGTGTAGAATAGAATAATGAAATGCATGGGCTTTGGGGCCAAATTCTTTGACTCTGACTCTGAAGATATATAGTCAAGTTGCTTCAAATCTGTGAGCCTTCTTGTTTCTGGAAGCCAGGCTCTCTTAAAAATGAGATCGTAAACCTTGTAAACATAATGAAGATGACACAGACTTCTCCTATATCTTATTAGGTACATATTAGCTGCTTACTAAATACTAAATTAAAATTTGAATACAATTTAAAAATCAATAAGATACAGGAAAACCTGAGTCTCAGCTGTGCTACCAAGTAGCTGAAAATCCTGGGTGAAATCATTTAACTTTAGGGATTTTTTTATATTTTTAATATGTAAAGAGAAAAAATTGGAAAATTTCAAAAATGCTTTCTACACTGTCTAACATGTGATTCTTCTCTGGGATTCCAAACTTTGTGAAATGCTACATTACTCTTTTATAACAAATTCCATATTCATAATTCACTAAGATTTGCTTGGCTATATATATATATATACACACACACACACACACACATACATATATTTACACACACACTCATATAGTCTCTGTATATTATATACACACACATATATTAATATATATGTTATCAATAATACATATACCTGTTTTCAGTCATTTTCTGTGTGAATTGAAAGTTTGTAAGATATTTTAGTAATTTAAAGGCACAAAATGTCTTAAAGAAGGCTTTGGATTTATCTAATATAGAATTTCCCAAGCTTATTTTAATCCCTTCCTTTTTTATATAATGCCAGTTAACATCTTAGTTTTCCTTAGTATATTCAACCCAGAGACTTTTGCTATTCTGTATTTTTAAATCTTAGTTTTGAATGGTCACAAATAATCTCCAAGTTCCATTTCACATAGCAATTTTTAATTTTGCTCACCCACCAATGCATATCATGCTCCAGACTAGTGAGCAGGATGGAGTCCCTATAGCTAATGATCAAGCCCGGCTGACTCTCCTGCTCGTCACCCAAATGTGATGTCCTCCACTCACTGTCACTACCAACTCCCAATATTGGCACGTTTGCAGATTGTGGATTCACAGTGATCTCCTATAATCCTAAGAACATCAGAAATTAAATATTTCTGCCTTTGGATGCAGCCTCCTATTTTAGGCCACTGGTATTCATACCTAAAGATTGATCACTGTTCTTTTCCTCAAGGCATTGGTATTATGTAAAGAGAAATGTGGTGGATAATCAATGGCCTTTTCAATCTCGTTGGTAAGATTCCAACTTTCCTGAAATGTGAGTCATATACCAGTGAAATATATAGTGGTTTAAAAAAAATCCTGACATTTGGTCAGCAAAGCCCAACATTTTTCCTTCTAGAAAGGACCTAACCACAGGAAGATATGTCACCCATATTCCTTATGCCAAAACTCATCCCAGCACCTCCGTTCATGGAAGCTTCTTGGCAGTGCAATGGAATTGTTTCCCAAGGGTTTCTAATCTAAGGCCTGAATGGTGAGGAAGAGAAAAGGACATTTTTTTGAAAGCAGAGTCTCATTCAGAGACTGGAGTGAGACCATCAGTTTGCATTTCCAACTGTTATCTCCTCAACTATTCCCTGTTCCTTGTCTTGATGTATTGGACCCTGGGGATGGCTCCTCTTGCTGATTATGGAGATTCACACACAAAAAACTGTTCCCCTCTTCAATGATATGGGCCTAGTTGGAGGCAAAGAGTGTTTATTGGCCTCCACTGTTCAGTGACTAATGAAATTAAGTTTTTAAGAAGAGTTACAAGTGAAATATTGCAGTCACTCCACAGACCCCTGGCTCACTGGAATATTAAATGAGCCAGACTTAGGTCTATGGGATTTCCTCCAAGAGATTGTTCTTGGAGAAGCCAGAGTAGATGATGCAAAGATTAAGCACTTCTCAGCAGAAACACTGCAATATCGTGTCTTGAGTTGTTTTATTGTCTTTGTGTTACAGCCAGAAAACGTGTGGCCAGCAGTCTGCAACAAACTCTCTTATTTTCAAAACAGTAAATGATAATTCTTGAACTTGAATGCCATGTGAAATTAAGATAAGAATTCATTGCAAGTCAATTATTGATCCTTAAATGAAGAAAGTCATGGCCATTGGGGTTCTATAAGTCTTGCAAACCATTCTCCAGCCCTTGCAGCTTCTTTGGTCACCAGAAAAATGACAGAAGGCTGACTAATATTGACTTCAGTTTTCAGAGATTGTTTCATCCATCATACTGGTGATTCGGGTTTCTCTTTATAATATTATTGATGATCAGTTGGGGGTATTACTTATGATGGATGAAGCCAAAAAGGGCTAGCAGAAAATTCTGTGAGCACAAGTAACACAGAAATGAGAAGTTAGATGCATAGAAGAGTTTCCAAATCATTAAATTTCCTGCAGTTATGTAGGATGAATAAGCCTAGAGATCTAAAGTACAGCGAATATGTAAGGAGAAGATATGTTAATTGACTTGATTATAATAGTGTTGTGCACTGTAAATTTATACAACTTTTATTTAAAAGTAAACAAAACCAAAGCAAAACAAAATCTGATTTTGAACTTTTGGGATGAAAATAGAAGTAAGCTAGAACTAGTCAGAGCTGGGCACAGATAAGGCTGCCTTTTTGATCATGTTTTTTCCTTAGTGGCAATGAGATCACAGATGACAAAAATAACAACATAAGGGAAATGTGAAAAAGAAGATACAGAACCAGGCTATTTGACTCTAAGGCAAATTATTGAATAAGGAGGGTATTCAATGAAGAAGAATTTGTTCTTGTTTGATACAGCTATCCTTGTTTATAATTCCTTCAGCACAAATTATTTGAAATGTATTTTATACCTCTTTGGGTGCAGAACTTTATTTTAGGAAGAGGGAGAATCCAAACTAATAAAAAAGCAGAGCTCTTGATTTGAGAGCCTCCGTGTCTCTTTCTCTCAACATTTATTCATTCAATAGCTATTTATTGAGAATCTATTATGTGCTGGGTGATCTTTCTATCTGACTATTCAGCAGTTAAGAACAACAAAGGATAAGATTAATTTTTTAAAAATATAGAAAGAGCTACATTACAGTGGGAAGAAAGCTAAAAATGAGAAAACCAGTAAAAACATCAGGCAAGATCATTTAAGCCATTCGTAAGTTCTATGAAGACAGTAGCTCATAGAAAATTATGATGGCGTCAGCAACTTTGAACTGGATGGTCAAGAAAATTGCTGCTTTGGGTAAGATGCAGTAGTTTGCAGTAGATTGATGCTATAGCTGAGAAAACAAAAACAAAACAAAAACAAAAACAAAAACCCAGTCAGGCAAGAGACAAAAATCATCTGTGTAATGGCGTCATGGAGATATCGGAGCCATTCAGACCAGAGTGGCTAAGTTTCAAGAGGTAAAAACTATAGAAAAGTGAGCTGAGGCTTCACATCTGCCTTTTCCTTGGGGGTATGTGTTGAATCTGTGCATGGCAAGTAACTGATACTGTTCTAGGCATAAGGCCACTGCTGGGAGACAGAAAAACCAGCAGATATTTAGGTGTGTGTAGAGATGGGGGTGGCTAAATTGGAGATTTGAGGGACCTAAGATACTTGGCCAGGTTCCTCTTCAAGACATTTCCTAACTTTTGGAGCTATACAAGACTTTATGCTGAAATGCTACACTGCAATCCACTGAAGGCCCTCTGAAACCCCTTGAAAATATACTCATTCCTCTTTCCAATACCTCGAGGAGCCTCCTACTTTCCATGCCTAACTACTTTCCATCTGTTGTAGGCTGTAGCTTGAAAGGAATTAAATATTTTTGGAGGAAATCAGATTGTAGAAGCTTGTTACATGATCTTTAAGTCAGTCCTCTGAAGGTAGCCCAACTCTCTTCCATAAAGTATAGTGTATGGTCTTGTTGACACTTTTCTGTGTAGTTTCTGTTATATGTGGGTTAACAGCTATAGTCTGGCTGATTCTGGTTGCTAGAAGGCTGACCATTGGGTTAATAGGGCATTTTTATACTTCATGGATGAACTTTGATTATGGAACAGTTTACATGACAAATAAAACAGTTAAGCACAGTGTTGGGAATTGTCATACCAGCCTGTCTATTCCACATTTTGGTGTATTCAGTTGATTTCCAGAGCCCTTTGGAGAGATATTCTGAACTTTAGTGTAAGCCAGTATTTCCTGAATCATGACACGAACCCATGTGTTGAACTACCCTTGTTTCTGACCCCTTGCACATGTCAACAGAGAAATAGCAATATGAGCTGACACCACAACCAGGGAAACACACATCCTGACACGGTGTAGCCTGACCGTCATTTTCACACCTCTTTTGGCACATGCTATAGGGACCTGTTAATAGCTTGTATTACAAAAATCCCCAGGGCTGTGTTCAAGTTTAGAATCTGCAGACAAAAGAAGATGAAAAAGCTTTATAGGGAGTGCTGGGCAGCCCTGGTGCATTGACATGGCCTGGAGGTTGGTGAGTTAGGAGACAAGTGGATACATGGAGGTCTTTTGGAAGCTGTGGCACCAGAGTTGGCTTTCCAGCCAAAGTGGGAGACGAGATTTTCTTTGACTTGCTTCCATTTTCCACTTAATTTCCCTTCTACTCATTCCATTGTCCCTGGCAAACACACTTTTCCCCAGGGTTTTCACTCTGGTCCTTTCCCTAGACCTCTGTCCTCTGTCCACCTAAGAACCCCTGCAGGTCCGATGCTTCCCAATGGCAGCGCCATTTTTATAGGTGGAAAAGATTTCAGTATTTAAAGGAATGACTTTAATGCTCAGTTTTGTGGTTAGAGTCCACATAGAAGACCCTTCCTCACCCCACTATGTATAATTACCTGCTTGCTCACTCCCAGAGCCAAGCACTGACTGTCGTATCCTGCTGGGTGAATAATGGAGTTGATTCTCTAACCTTTAACAACAACCAGACTAAGGTGAATTATAGTTTGGGGCAAAGGTAGCAGGAGAGGGAGGTGGGCATTTGGATTTAATTGGAGTTGAGGCCACCAGCCTTGTAGATAAATGTCTTCTATGCTGAATGTATTCAATAATTATAGCCACCATTCACACACACACACAAAGTACACCTGAGTTCAAGAAGGGGAGTGCGAGGATTATTTTTCAACCCAGTTGGTCTAAATCCTCTCCTCACACTTTGTGGCTTCTGCAAGCAGATGCTGAACATGCTTTGAGCAAAAGGCTAGGGGTTTCCTGGCAAGCACTCCAGAAGCATCTACAAACCACAATCATTGAAGACATTTCCCAGAAGGCTTTAGGAGTACAAATCTCTTTAATTAAAATGGGAAAAGCCATAGTGAGCGAGGTGAGAAGGGGTTGGCTGAGTGGGGAAGGAGGAGGGGGATGAAGGGAAGAAAAGGAAGGAGAAAAAGTAATAAATATTTTAC
The DNA here is from genome assembly GCF_011800145.1 of Mirounga leonina. Classification (NCBI taxonomy): domain Eukaryota; kingdom Metazoa; phylum Chordata; class Mammalia; order Carnivora; family Phocidae; genus Mirounga; species Mirounga leonina. The sequence goes on along the minus strand of NW_023270389.1, from coordinate 34,301,908 downwards.
AAGTGTTTTCAAACACTAGCCGTCTAACACCCAGTGGAAAATGCCACTTGATGGATTATATTTTGGGTTGGAAAGTGAGGCTAATTCAATATAATGAGAGGTGAATGGGACTCCAGGCCCTTATCCAACCACAAGAGACCCCTTACAAAAGAGTCTGCTCTTTCAGTCATTAATTTTTTATGAAGTTTAATAGGCCTGAGCCTAGAGACCTTCTGTGGTGTTGATTAGCTTCATATTTCTCTCATTAATGTACAATCTGATTAGTTCTTATAAAAAGCATTTCATCTCGGGCTCCAGCATGGCAACCACATTGTTCTGATATTAGGAATTGCAAGTTTGATTCACCCGAGGAAAGAAACATCCATAGGGACAAAGGCCTTGGCCCCTTGCTGTCACAGAACGAGAGTACTGGGGAGACCAGCTGTCTCTCACATTTTGCTGGCTGCAATAAGGAGCCCTCAACATTTGGACTGGGATAATCTTATTGGAGGCCAGCAGAGCTGGTGTACTGCAAAGAGGGCAGAATTAAAAGACTAGGCAACGGCCAGTGTATCAGTCAGAGTTTCATCAGAAAAGCAGAAGTGCTGAGTGATACAGAAAAAGGGGGCTATTGTAGGGTTGAAATTTTATGTGCTCATAGGAGCTGGCAGAGGAGTCTGCTGTTGGGCCTGAAGTTGCTGTAGATCAGCTAGACTAGGAGTCAGGATGGAAAGCTGGATGCGGGGGGTGCCTGAGTGGCTCAGTCGTTAAGCGACTGCCTTCAACTCAGGTCATGATCCCAGGGTCCTGGGATCGAGCCCCGCATCGGGATCCCTGCTCTGCAGGAAGCCTGCTTCTCCCTCTCCCACTCCCCCTGCTTGTGTTCCCTCTCTCGCTGTGTCTCTCTCTATCAAATAAATAAATAAAATATTAAAAAAAAAAAAAGAAAGCTGGATGTGGAAAGCAGGGACAGACTGACATCCCTCTCTGTTTCTTGCTACCTCCAGCCTTGAAGTCATGGCTGACCAAGAGGAGACGCCTGTGCCTTTAACCATGGAGATGTGCACACTCTTGGCTCAAGACTTGAAGAAACAGAAGAGGAGATCTGGCTGCTTCTGGAGAAGTTGTAGGTCCAGGAGCGGCCTGACCTCAGGAAGGTGAGCCAGCTGGTCAGGGACAACATTCGAGAGTTGCCGCAGAGTCTGATGTCAGGCATTGACCTTCAGAGAGTAAAAATGATTACTCCCCCATTTCCACCTAAATCTCATGATTTTCTAGGACTAACACTAGGGAATTCTGGGCAATGTTGTTCCAGTGCAGCTAATGTGTCACAGTTCAAAGCCTCCACGGGCAGTCCCAAGGATTGCACATTAAATAGAATGACTTCACACCTGGGGTGAGCTCTAGTGTGCAAGCAGAGGACAGATGAGAGGTGGTATATGCAATGAAGACTCAATCTGCGAGAAACGCAGAGAGAATTTAGGCTGAAGGAATTTTGTTTTCAATAAGGGTTGTAAGGTACCCATGACTGTCCATCTATTGGGATGTTTATAGAGGCTTCCTCATGTAGGCATTACCAATTATTAAGTCCATTTCCAGCCTCTCTGGAAGTAGGGGGTGGGTACTAAAAATCCCAAGCTTCTAACTGTGGCTTGGTCTCTCTGGTAACCAGACTGCCATCCAGAAGCCATCCAGGGGCCCTGCCATAGTTGCCTCATTAGAACAAAGGTGTTCCTAGTGCTCTTATCATTAGGAATTTACAGGGGCTTGAGGAGCTCTGTGCTGAGAACCAGGGGCAGATATATTTATATTTATTTATTTAATTATCCCACAGACTGATAAAGCCATAAGGAAACATAAGGAGGTGATTACTACAAAAATCAGGATGATGGGTGTTGGATTGGGACTGAAATAGGGTTGTGACACGTGGAAAATCTTCTGGGGGGCGGGGCTGGCAAAGTTGTATTTCTTGCTGTGGGTTGTGGTTAAAAGGGTGTTCACCTTAGAACAACTCATTAAGCCATACATTCGTTTTTGTGGAGTTTCTTTATCCATCTTTTCTTTTATAATAAAAGGTTTCTGGGGGCACCTGGATGATGCAGTCGGTTAAGTGGCCAACTCTTGGTTTTGGCTCAAATCATGATCTTTGGGGTCCTGCAATTCAGCCCCAGTCAAGCCCAGCATTCAGCAGGGGCTGAATCTGCTTGAGACTCTCTCTCCCTCTCCTTCTGCTCCTCCCCACATGGGCTCACACTCTTTCTCTCTCTCTCTCTCAAATAAATAAATAAATCTTTAAAAAAAATAGTTTGTGTTCTTTCTATCTCTAATTCCACAACACCCATACTCTATTGCATCAGCTCTAGGTTATCCCGGGTTTTGACCCCAGCACCTCACCAGAACTGCTCTCATCACGCACCGGTTGTCTGCAGCTTCTAAACTCCTAGCGATGTCTCAGGCCTTATCTTACCTGCACAGCTTTTATACAGATGCCCATTCTTTTCTGCTTCAAATACGTTCTTGACTGGGCTATTGTAATACTACAATTCTTAGTCTCCTTTCTCTGAGTTCTTTTCTCTTCTATCACCTCCTAAATTTGCAATGCCCAAAGCCTCAATCTTTGGGCTCTTCTCTTCTCTGTGGACCCTCACTTCCTTTGGTGATCTCATCCAGTATGGTGGCTTTAAATAACATCGGCACACGGACAGTTCCCAAGCCAAGCTTCTGATTTACCCCCCAAATCAGTTCTACTGAGGGCTTTTCCTGCCTCAGTTAATGACCTCTCCATGCTTCATGTTGCTTAAGACAAAACTTTTAGAGTCATCATTGGTTTCTCTCTTCTTCTCCTATTCTTTTTTTTGGGGGGGAGGAAGGAGAGGGAGAGAGAGAATCTTTTTAATTTTTTTTCATTTTATTTTACAATTTTTATTTTATTTTACAATTTTTATTTTATTTTATTTTAATGTTAGTGACCATACAGTACATCATTAGTTTTTGATATAGTGTTCCATGATTCATTGTTCGTGTATGACACCCAGTGCTCCATGCAATATGTGCCCTCCTTAGTACCCATCGCTGGGCTAACCCATCCCCCCTCCCCCCTGAAACCCTCAGTTTGTTTCCTGTAGTCCATAGACTCTCATTGTCTTTATTTGAGAGAGAGAGAGAGCACAGTACATGCGAGCAAGTGGAGGGACAGAGGGAGAGGAAGAGGGAGAAAAGCAGACTCCCCACTGAGCAAGGAGCCCAAGGCAAGGCTAGACATAGAGCTCCATCTCAGGACCCTGAGATCATGACCAAAATCAAGAGTCAGATGCTTAACTGACGGAGCCACCCAGGTGCCCCTTTCTTATTCTTTATTCAACCTGTAAGCAAATCTTGCTGACACCATCTTCAGAAAGGTGATCCAACTTCATGATCCAACTATTTTTCCCCTTTGTTATATTGCCACCTTGATTCAAATCAGAGTCATACCTCACCTGCAATACAGCACACCCTCCATAGTTATCTCCTTGTTCTTCTTATTACCTCCCTCTATCCCCCATCTTTAACAGTGAAAATTAATGCATTTTACTCCTCTGCTCAAAACTTACCGATGTCTTCTCATTTTGCTCAGAGTAAAAGCTGAAGTTCTTACAATGGCTTAAAAGGACTTAGATGGTCTGACTCCCCTAGTTATCTCTTGACTCTGTGTCTTACTACAATTCTTCTCCTCCTTCTTCTTTTCTTTTTTAAATATTTATTTATTTATTGGAGAGAGAGAGAGAGAGCACGCAAGCAGGGGAAGGGCCAGAGGAAGAGGGAAAGAGAGAAAGAATCCTCAAGCCAATTCCCCACTGAGCATGGAGCCTAACACAGGGCTCAATTCCACCACCCCGAGATCATGACCTGAGCCCAAACCAAGAGCCAGCCACCTCGCTGACTGAGTCACCCAGGAGCTGCTCCCCCTCCCCCACCAATCTTTGACTGTAAAGTCTACTTGCCAATTCTTGAATAGATCAGACACACTCATACCTCAGGACTTTTGCTCCCGGTTGTTGCCTCTGCCAAAAACATCCTCCAGATATCCATGTGGTCTGTGTCCTCACATTCATTCAAGCCTTTGACCAAATGTTATCATCTCAATGAAGCCTCTAATATTTATATACATATATTTAATGTATCATATTTAACATATATTTAATTTATTATGTTTAATGTTTGATATCTGTCTCACCACAATGAAAAATAAGTTCCATCAAAGTAGAGACTGTTGTTTGTTTTGTTCACTGATACATCCCTAGGATGTTGTTTACCACTTGATACATAATAAGAATTCAAATTTCTATTATGAATGGGAATTCATAACAAATACATATTTGTTAATGAATGACTACAAGGAAGCATACTATTCACCTCAAATTTCCATCTTCTTTTCCCATTTTTGACTAGAAACTTCTTTGAACAACAGGAAAAAAATAGACCTCATCTCAGATTTCCAAAAACTGAAGAAAAAATAGATTTTAGTCACTTATAGAGATGTTTCCACTAACAAATGTTTTGGGTTCTCTAATGATCTGGTTTATGATCTCTCAGCTCACTCTTTCAGCAAGGCAAGCACACATTTAATGAGTGTGGTACCCATGTGCATTACATGAAAATGTGTCTAAAAAATATAAATTGGACATTATGATTGGATGTAGAGTTTTCTTTCAAGAAGTCATACTCTCACACAATTAATAAACAATACTGTTAGGTAACTTTCATTGCTAGTTATCTATATTGTTCTATGACTTGTTTTTCCAACATGAACATAAACTACTTCTATTTTGGTGTATTACTTGACATCTTTTACCAAGCTCATAATAGTTTTTATACCTAATGGACTCTAAATCAGTATCAAAATATTTTCATTGCTGACAAAAATGCTGAATTCTGTGTGAGGACAAGACAGATGAAATCATGTGCCCAGTGAATGAAAGGCACACATAGAAAGAAACGAATACAGTCCCTGATTTTTAAAAAAATTTCATGTATTTATTTGAGAGAGTGGGGGGAGGGAGAGAGATAAGCAGACTCCCACTGAGCACAGAGCCTGATGCGGGACTCCGTCCCAGGACCTTGAGATCATGACTTGAGCCAAAGGCAGACGCTTAACGACTGAGCCACCCAGGTGCCCCTACACTGCCTGGTTTTGCTGCAACTACTCAACCCAACAACAACTGTACCTCCATTTCAAGTCCTCCACAGGTATTTCTCCCACTCCTTGTTCATGTCTAGGTTGACCCTTTAATCTGTCTCCCCTTGTTGTTTTCAGTTCAAGAGGAGTAATTTTAACTGGAAGACCACCTGTGCCCCACCTGTCCCTGTCCCCATAGTGATTCAAGACCCTATCTGCAATGCATAGTTAATGAGGGAAGCTGAGAACCTGAGAATGGGGAGTTGGGATGTCAGCCCACTCTGGGATTTAATTTCAAGTGTAAGGATTTTTTTCTTTATTACTTTGTTAAATCATTTACTTAACAGGCTGAGAAAGTTGGGGAAATGATGGTCCTTTCCAACTTTTTGAAGCAAAAACTCTCATATTTGGTGCTTTAAGGAGAGGACAACAAAGTTTTTTTGTTCATTTTTTCATCCTTTAGCTCTAAGGAAAAGAAGGGGCTGAGATTCTGAATTAGGCTCCTGATGCATGGGTATTTAATCTATTCCTGATTCTGCATTTACTTAGCTCTGTCTGGAAAGGATGCAGAATTTGCCATAATGAATGACCCAAGCAATTTCAGCTAATGGCCAGAATTGAAACCTTTGATAATCCCAGGTGAATAATGTTGTCTCAACAGACTGAAGGAGTCTTTTACCTGTCTGACACAATGATAGATGTAATTAGTTAACAGGGATAGTCAGAGGTTTTAGTGGAGGCATTAGCAGAGATTGCTCAGGTCATTCTTAATTATGCAAATTCTCAGTCTTCTTCAGACAGAATACAAAAAAAAAAAAAAAAAGAGTAAACACAGCTGGATGAAAAGATTTCAAGGAAACCAGGAAGCTAGGAAACATCAGAGGAGTGATTATGCATCCCTCAGGCTAGGAAGGAGAAGAAATAGCCACCAAGCCTCTACTGCGGGCTGCCCCCAACTTTAGCCAAGCCCAAACAACTGGGATGCCTACTAGGAAAGCTTGTTCTAAGACATATGTCACCTTGAGCAGACACGGCTGAAAAGAGGAATATTGCGGTGGTTTTAAACCCTTTCTAAATAGCAGCCTTGCTCTCTGGGGAGAACAGACAAGTAAGTGACTTCAGCATTCAGAACCAGGAGCCAGAAAATGATGAGTTGGGTTCTATAGGGTTGAATTGGCAAAGGAAGAGGAGGGATACAGAGAGAACGAGGGTTCTCCTCCAGCCCTAAATTTGCAGCGACCTTTGAATCAGCTGTCCTTTGCCCTTCCCTGACATTCCAATTTGAGACCCTACATGTCTCCACTCTGCCTCCCAGCAAACAGTCACAGCAGCGTCAGATCTGAGAGAAGGTGCATAATTCAACCTGGCATCAAAAACAAAGGACTCTTTGCATCAGACATGTTTATTTTTCTTGTAAGGCTTTGACACGTCAATGGTTGTCACCCGTGGTTGACTGAGATCTTGGCATGAAATCATTTTGATGTCCAAAGTCAAGCAGCCTTCTTTAATGTCTCTGGATAAGGCAAGAGGGCCCTGGCATCCTTGAAAAGAGGCAAATGAATGACCTGGGGTCAATCACTCAGGCTTGACAAGGATCCAGCTGGTTCCCAAAAGCAGTCAAGAGAAGTGAACTTTGAGGCAGGGACTCTTGCCGGTTGGTTTACAAAAGCTTCAGAAGACAACCCTGGGAATCACTGTATCTCTTCTCTCTCTGCCTGGCACAGGAGGGTAGCAAGTTTAGGGCAGGACTTTGAGGCCTCTCTATCATGTTTTTGTTTTGTTCTGTTTTTTTTTTTTTTCTTTCTGTAGCTTGGAGGAGGCAAATCAATGAACGATTTTACATTTTAGGGAACTCAGCACCAAGAATTTGTATGACATGAAAATATAAACAAATAAATACAATTAAAAGGCAGCAATGAAAAAAATACAAATAAAAATTAAAAAGGCAGAAATGTCTGTATGATAGGTCACTGTAGGTGCAGTAGGAATGTCAAGAATGCAAAGAGCATTCATATTAAAGTCCTACTGCCCTGGATTTAAATCCTGTCTCTATCCCTTTGCTAGCTGTGTAGCCTCACAGGAGTCACTTCAATCCCCTGAGCCTAGGCTTTCTCCTCTGTAAAATGGAGATTATGGTGCCTATTTGAAGATTAAATGAATTAGAGTTTAGTACACATAAACCTTAACCCATATTTTTATGGTGAGAAGAATTTTTGAAGTTATATCAGAGAAAAGACAAATCCTTCATATTCCTTAATGGCTCTTTAAGAGATAGAATACAGTGTTAAATATATTTTATATGGAAATCAGTGCACCAATGATTATTTTCCTATGTATCAAGATCAATTTTGGAGTTCCACTTTTCTGTTAAGTCTTAAATAGAGACTAGCCTAATTAAGAGTTTTTCTACCAGGATTAATGAAATAGAAATCATCCAAGAAAGGGGGACAATGTAGATGGGTCACCCAATTTGTGAGAGCACTGACTTCCCAAATAGACCTCGTTATGGAAAAACTATCCAAATTGGACTCCACGGATTTACTACAAACCCTCATCTGGTGCGTACTTTGTGTTAGGCATCTTCTCCCTGTGCTTTACAAATAATAAGTCATTGAATCATCATCACAAGCCTAAATTGTAGGTAGGTGTAATTGTTAATTCCATTTTGCAGGTGAGACAATTGAGGAGCTAATAGGATAACAAAATTGAAAAGATCACACAGCAAGTAAGTGGCAGAGCCAGGTTTCATATGCAGGGAGTCTGACTCCAGAGCCTGTAATTTTAACCAGTGACTGTGCTATTTTCTTCGCATGGCTACTTCTCTGTGATACAGGATTTGCTTCTTAGCCCATCAAAGTGCCAACGTGCTATGTTCCTATGATTCCTTTCTATGTATATGTGAGGCATGGACGTTAATGTGCTATATTAGAAATCTAATTCACCAGGATCCACATAAAAGCATTATTTCTGTTTTTATCCTGTACATATTAGGGAGGTCATGAATTGCTTATACGGAAGAGTAGGAAAATGTTATTTTTTATCACCCAAAGAAATCATGAGATAGACACATGATATATGTTAGTTGTCTGTAATACTGTAACAGAAGTATAATCTTAACAGCACGATCTTTTTTAGTGATCTATTTATTCAGAATTAAAGGGATTTTAGAAGGTGAGATTCTAGATTATATTTTCTTTCTTCAACATCCATCCCAGGGATTCTCCCATTAAGTTTAGGCCACTGCAGTAACTGCTAGTTTGCTGGACATGCCAGTCCATTGTCAATCCCAAGGTGGCTCATGCAATCCATTTTTTAGACTTTAATAATAACTTTATTGAGATATGACTCACATACTCTTCAGAAGTATATGATTTCAGTGGGTTTTAGTATTGTAAGGAGTTACCCAACCATGTGGACTATCTAATTTCCGGACATTTCCATCCCTCCAAAAGAAACCCATTAGCTGTATCTTCCCATCCCCCCTTTTCCCCTACTCTGACTAATCTGCTTTCTGTCTCTGCAGATTTGCTTATTCTAGACATTTCATATAAGTGGAATTGTATAATATGTGGCTTTTTGTGACCGACTCCTTCCACTTAGTATCATGTTTTCAAGGTTCTTCCATGTTGTAGCAGGTGTCATCCCTTCATTCCTTTTCAAGGTTGAATAATATTTCATAGTATGGGAATACTGCACTTTCTTTAGCCAGTCATCACTGATAGACATTTGGAAGTCCATTCTTCTTTTATTTTTTGGAAGCACTTGTGAAGGACCGGTATTAATTCTTTAAACATTTGGAAGAATTTACCTGTGAAGCCACGTTCATGCATTCTGTAGAGCACTGATACTTGGTGAGTGGGTCTGTAACATCTGCCGTCACCCAGGATATTGTTAGAGATGCAAATTCTTCACCACCTCCACCTGCCCCCTCTTCCCCAGTCAGATCTGTTGAATGAGAATCTCAGGGAGTAGGTCAGGCTGTGTTTTAACAAGCTCTACAAGTGGTTATTATGCATATTAAAGTTAGAAAAGCACTATTTTAGACAACTTTGAATGTTCTTTCTATCAAACTCAAGAAGTCTTGGTAGTTTCTCCCTCAATGATCCTTTTAGGTCAAGTCTCTTTTTCATTTGTTTAGCTTTCTAGTGTTTGAAAACTACTATACTAATACACCTGGATACTGTCTTCTCAATAAACATCACCCATTTCTTTGGGAAAAGCATAGGGAGGGGTCGTCTGCCATACAACAGGGCAGGAATCTTTGTTCTGTTCGATGATGACCCTCAAACTCTTAGAATATTGCCTGGCACATAGTATGTGCTCAATAAATATTTATTTGAATGAGCGAACAAATATCATTGGCAAATTAGAATATTATGATTTGCTGTATTAGTAAACACTTCTGGCCGAGAATAGCAGACACCCATTAAATGAGCTGAAACAAAAACATGATATTTATCATATGGATACACACATATCTAAAGGAACCAAGGGATTTTATTCAGAGAATGAAGCATCGAGTATAAATGGCCAAGGTTTTCTCTCTCTGCCTCTCATTTCTTCTTTTTTCCTACATTTGTGAGTCTTTCTTCTCCTTAGTTCCCACAGAATTGACATATCTTCAGAACATAAAATCTCCTCAGTAATATCAAGAGTGTCTGATATTATGACTCATTATTGAAGAGTTAACTCAGACTAATTAGACTAGCTTAGTCTCAGTTCTGAATTCCCAAAGGTAAAGATTTTGGTATGTGCAGCTGAGATTAGTGCCCTCCCCCAAATCACTGTATTCGGTTAAGGGTTTGGGGTCTCAATGTTTGAACATGGCTGCCCCCACCCATTGAAATCATGTGAATAAGAGACTGTGGCATTGAATTAGAAGGTGTTGAATAAAAAAGAAGGAGGTATTGAACAGACAATATGATAGATGTCTCATATCTTTGTTCGTTGGTCGATAACTTGATTAATCTAACATTTTTAAGAAACCTCTTGTGTTCAGTGGTCTGTGCTATATGTTTCAGGTAATGTAAAGAGAGATCATTTAACCTTTGCTCTAAAGAGAGACAGAATTTAGATAAAAGGTCAAGACCTCAGCACAAGAAACCTTAATCTACAATGCAAGTAGTACATGTTACATGTCACTAAGTGGAATGAACAATCAGTGTTATATGACCTGTATCATCAACACTAAAAGCAATAGCCACAAAGCGTTCATTATTCCTAGGGATGTCACGGGTAAAGACCTTATCTGCTCTACCATAAGATGCTCATTCCCTTTAGTAGAAACCTTGGCACACTTTTTATTTGAAGTCTTTGTATCAGGAACCCCTATGCAGTTTCTAGGGAATGAATATTTGTCTTTTATGAAAATTGTGATTCTTAATTCAATTGAACAACCAAATTTTTAAAACACCTTTGGCAACTCTGCAGGACCTCCTGGTTTCTATTATGCAACCTAATTCTATTCCTGATTTTATTTTATTTTCTTATGCTTGTTTGTTACTCTACTGAAATTCCACACGTATTTACAATTTCACACTGTACTATTGGTGTATATATTTCTATATATTATATGATGTATTTCCATAAGTTTCCTCAAGTCCTTTCTTTAAAACAGGATGTATCCAACCAGAAAAAAAACCTAAACTCTGTCTTGTACAGTTCACTGAGGGAGAATTGACTGTAGGAAGTCACAGCCAGAGGAGGTCTTAGAACCATATTTTGCTTTGGTTCCCTCTGGATTTTTTACCATCTATATTTGGGCAGTGTGGAGAGCAACAAATTAGTTGGGATTAAGTTACTAGGAAACTCTTTCCTAACATAATTTCATTTTTTTCCCAACTGAAACTATCCCTTATGATATTCAATGTAAAGGCTACTTAATAATCTGAGTAGTTGCCCAAATATCTAAGTTCTTTTTTTTTTTTAAGATTTTATTCATTTATTTGAGAGACAGAAAGTGAGAGAGAAAGAGAGAGAGAGAGAGAGAGAGAGAGAGAGCATGGGTGGTGGTAGGGGAGGGGCAGAGCAGGGAGCCGGATGTGGGGTTCAATTCTAGGACCCTGAGATCATGACCTGAGCTGAAGGCAGAAGCTTGACCAACTGAGCCACCCAGGCACCCACCAAATATCTAAGTTCTTTTGATGGCCTAAACATGACAGTAGTTTTTCAGGACCACCATTCAGCAAAGATGTTTAAGAAGATTGCCTAGGAAATAATAGAATTTGAAAACTGTAAGGAATTCTTTTTTGTTTTGGCTTTTTCTATAGACAGTTCATTCAGCTGTTCAGAGCATCTGTGTCTGGTTAGCTCAGTGAACTAGAGCATGGAGCCAATGACACCAAGGTCATGGACTTAATCTTCTAGTGGACTCCTTGACTTCCTTTCTGTGCCTTGGCTGGAGACTATGCTCCTAGACCCCTTTCTCCAACACGTGAGCCATGCAGTCTGGGGAGCCATTGGAAGTAATTCTGCAAAGGTGAGGGCTTAGTAACATCTCTGGGCCAAAGTCCTCCAAAAGGACCCCTTTCAAGTGCACAAAATGCCAAAGTTGTCACTTATTTACCTTCTGTGGGCCAGTTAATTTCTCTCTCTCTCTCTCTCTCAGGCTCTCTCCGGCTCTCTCCCTCTGTCTATCCCGTCCCATAGTAGAGGAATAACTCAGAGCACAGACTGTCTTTGTGATGGGTCAGTTAAACCACCTTGCCTTTTTTGCATGCAGAGAGGACAACGCCTTCATTGAAGTGAGATGCCCAGAATGTGGCTGGTTCTTTAGCTGGATACATGTACTCTGGGATCATCAATCAATTCTCATTTGATTCCACAAAGCCCCTTTACTGAAAAACATCCAGGCCTCTCCAACCAATATGACTCATGGGACACTTCTGATTAATACCAATCAGGTTAATGGCTTAGCTATGGTTAATGGTGCCCTGCTCTGTAGCTGCAACAACAAGAATTAATAACAAATCCCCCACTCGTTTTTGCAAATCAGAGGAAAGATGCTAAGGGCTTGACAAACTCTAATCTTTATGATTTAATGGAATCGTGTTAGAGCACAGAGACTGTGGACATTGGGAAACTGCAAAAAATTCTCTGTCACATCCCTGGCTTTAAAGATCTGAGCTCTTTCTAATACTCTGTCAACAGCTCACTGTCACTGGGGCTTTATAAGACAGGACAGCCCCGGTGACAAACCATCTAGAAAAAAAGATACAAGAGCAAGTGGTTCATTAGTGCAGATAACACACATGAGGCTTAATCTCTATGGAGGGGGACAAAAAATTTAACAGGCATCTTATCATAATGAGCTGGAAAGTATGTCTTAAAGGCACAAGGGATGATTCATTTTGTCTCTGCTGGTGACCTTTAGCGATTCAATGTCACAGACTAAGTGCTGAAGTATTCAGCTTTGGGCAGTCCCTGGGCTCAGGCACTGGGACTTTCTGTAGCCAACTGCAAAATGTATCAAACCACCAAATGTCAAGCTTTAGCCTAACCTGAAGTGGGTTCCCAGAATCCCGGAAATAGTGTTAGGGTTAGTCATTTGCTGCAGGGAAGGTTAAGATTGGGGTGACAAGAGCTGGGGGAGGTGGAAGAAGCCCTCCGTGGGTAAGGAGCCAATTGTCTGCACGAGTGGGGGGGGCGGGGCAGTAGTGTGGGAGGATTGGGGGAGGGGCTTTATTTTAGCTGCTGCCACAATGGACGTGGGGAAACCTGGTGGCTGTGGTTTGGAGAAAAACCCCAGCTTTCAGCTGGCAGGAAAAAAAAAAAAAGACAAAAAAAAAAAGTTCACTCTACCAGGGGAGAAGATGGACAAGAACTGAGGGAGATGTGTGATATATATATAATCCCAAATAATTTGGGATTCTTAGAGAAAACTAGAGTACTGGAATTTGTGCAGAAGAAGCCAATGCCGCTGGAGTTGGGGGAACCCCAGCATCGAGGGCTGTTTCCAAGCAGATGCCAAGCATCCTGGATGTAGGATCCAGGGGAATAAGACTTGTTATAGACCCAACCTAGGGGTGGAGAAGAGGCTCTCAAAGTCTCTGCCTTACTGAATGGTAGATGGTCAGAACCTGCGAGGACAGAAACCAAGGGGAAAAAATCTAGGCACAGAACTGAAGAAGGCACCACTGGATGGCATTTACAAAAGCTGCCTTGTGTGTTCTCTGTGTTTATTTTATTTGCCTCAATGTAGGTGTCTCGTCCTTTAGGCTATATAACCTTGTGTAGGATGGGCCACTGTAATTAACAACACTGCAAGCATAAAGTATGTACTCAATTCATTCTCTTGGTTGTCTTCAAAATCTTACTTTAATTCTGAACTCTTTTTTTCTTGGGCTCTGGAAATGATAGGCTCAGAGATAAATGGCTGTTGATGGGCCTCGAAGACCGTAAAAAAAAAAAGACTTTGAAGGATTGTCTCTGTACAAAGAATCCTCTTACAAAGGACGCAGACGGTGATGGATCAGCAGCAGGTTTATGGATTGTTTTTACCACCACTTCAGCAGGAATTTTCCCTATGCCTGCTTCTCAAGTGACAACAGGCAGACAGCCTCTAGGCGGTCGTCCTTAAGACTGAGGCGGATCCACCGTGTCTGAAGGAAACCTAGCCAGTGCCCTTGAGAGGCACTTACAAATGGAGGTCTGTTGGGTGTATTATCCATTTGGCTGGATTTGGAAACATCAAATACGTCTCCACACTCCCCCCCCACCCCCTCCACACTCCAGTTAGGTAAGGGCAAGTGCTTTGGGGACTCTGCTGGTGCCAGAAGCGAGAGCACGCAGATTAAAACCATCTTCTGTTACCTCTCCCAGCACTCAGGGATCCACATCTTTAATAACAGCAGATTCCTATTCATAGTAACAACAACAGATTATCCATACTGCAACCGCTAGCTCCATCTGGCTATTTACGTTTAAATTACCATAAATAAAATGAAATTAGGCATTGTTCTTCGGCCACACCAGCCACCTCTCAAGTGCTCCAGAGCCCCAGCATCGGGGAGTTACCATCTTGGACAGAGGTTCCTTACATGGAACACACTACTGGACAGAAAGGGATGAGACCGCGCACGCTCCATCTTTGTCCCTAACACCCAGTGGCAGTTTGGTGGCTACCTACTACACACTCGATCAACTACAACAGATAATGAGCTCAATTTTTCTCTGTATGCCTCTCCCACTGCTCTTAGGTTCTCTGTAATTAGGACTTCCTTCACAGCATCTCTTTGCTTGAATTCCTTCTAAACAAATTCAAAGTAGGCCTCTTTGTGCATTCTCTCTCATTCTCCCTCACTCTCTTTCTTTTAAGGCTTGTTGGGCTTGGGACAGAGTGTCTTTGTACTGATACTGAGCTCTCAGACAGTATTGGGTCCTGTGATTGTTCTGCCTCATGATCAGTGAGAACAAAATCACAAGGGCTGAGGTGGTGGGATACCTGGGGAGCATTGGCTTTGGGTGTCTATTTCTGTCATCCAGAGGGGAAAGGGAGGGAAATGGGAAGACACAGAACAGCTGTGCCAAGGGCTGACTCACCTGGCTCTTCTCAGCCTACAAACAGGGGAGAGAACTGTGAAGGAAGCCCACGTTTACTAAATCCCTCACAATGATCTAAGTATCTCACAGCAAACCCATAAGGGAGGTTTTATTTTCCACATGTAGAGAAAATTTTAGAGAAATTTAGGATTCAGAAAGGTTAAGTGATTTGTTTAAGGCCTCACAGCTTGTAGGAAGCAGAGCTTATATCTTACAGTGAATGCTTTTCAAGCCCATCAGCTCTTTCTAGTACTGCAGGGAACCTTGCAAACGTCGGGGGGGAGGGGGCTGGAGATTTAGGCTGGATGTACAGCGAATCGTCCTCGACCAAGAGCCATCTTGAATCTAGCAGTCTATAACTGTGCCGTGGCTTGAGGGGAGTTTGCAGGCCTAGGCTCTGTTAGCCCAGGCAGTGCTCTGGCAGGTGGTATTAGGGAAAAACGGGAGAGGAGATGATCCTTTAGCTAATATAGTTTGTTGCTTTTGTAAAAGGCTTGTTGTATGATTTTGTTGCTAGTTACACTTCTGGCTAATCCAGAACAAGGTCCCAGGAGGTCACCTGGTCCAGAATTCATTCTCACACCGGATGCTACCTTCTTTCTTTTTGGTTTCTCCGTAAGTTAGGGCATGGATGTTGCCATGCCAAGTTCTTCGATGGAATTAATTTTCTAAGTCTCTGGCACTGGGGTATCTCCACAGTGTGAAAATCAAGATTTCCTCAAATCACAGATATTTCTGGCCTCATATTTGTAAGTGGTTTAGTAATTTTTAAAATCTTTCACATGCATTTCACATGATTCTCACTAATACCCTGTGAGTTATATAATCATTCTTTTTCCAGATGGGCAAAACAAGGCACAGTGTAGCTAAGGGAACAATGCAAAACCACAAAGTAAATAAGCTCAAGCTTCTGATTTCTGAAGCTTTGTCATTTTTTCCCATGAACAATAAAAATTTTTTTTAAAAAAAATCTCAAAATCCAGACATTTCTGTGTCCATCACCTTCATTCTTTTTCTTTCCTATGTCTTATTCTTGGTTTGGAAATCTCAAGCTTCCAGGTTGTTGAAGTTATTGAGTTAAGACATAGGGACTTGTGATAATAAATATACTTCAGAGTCACCAAGGTCAAGAAATACAGAAGGTCTAGAACATGGAAGCCAATGTCCTGCTCCCAAGCAGAAAGGGTTTGGAAGCAGTCCTTCACGAAGCAGTTAGATAAACGAGAACAGCAATCAATCAACTCACTAATTCATCTACAGAGAAGCAAACTAGTGGCCTGATTCCCTGCCCACCCCCACGGCCCACACCAAATCAAAGGCCATTGTGGTATCAGGTTTAAACTGCTCAGATTAAGAAAAGAGTAAAGGTGCAACATTGTCTGCTAAGTCATTAAAACAAACAAACAAACAACAACAGCAACAACAAAACCACAAAGTTTTACAAGAAACCATCTAGTAAAAGCCAAGTTCTGGGTAAGCTAAGACCCATTTGGGGAATGGAACTTGGCTTTCCTATCTCTGTTCATAAACTCACCAAGCCAAGAGATGAAATTTAGGTGCAAACTAGAATTATTAAAAACTATTAATATTAGGGCGCCTGGGCGGCTCAGTTTGTTAAGCCGCTGCCTTCGGCTCAGGTCATGGTCCCCGAGTCCCAGGATTGAGTCCTGCATCGGGCTCCCTGCTCACTGGGGAGTCTGCTTCTTCCTTTGACCCTCTCCCCTCTCATGCTCTCTCTAGCTCTCTCTCTCTTTCAAATAAATAAATAAAATCTTTTAAAAAATTATTAATATTAATTGATACTTTAAGGAGTCAACTATCCAGCAAATATTTAATGAATTCTTGTTATGTGCCTTCTACCCTCTGCATGGTTACCTTACAGACTGATTCACAAAAATAAAGCCGTGCAGCATAATCTAAGCCAAGAAATAAAGATTTCCTTCTTCCTTGGACTATCCAGGTAATTGCTTCGATACTCCACTCCATGGCACCTTGCTGCTAAAGTTTTAATTGTCTTCCAAGACCACAGGCATAAGGAAATGCAAACCAAAGCTATACTCTCCCTAGATGTCCCCCCAGAGGGAAACCCCCACAAACTGGAAAGGAATGAAGAATCATCTCACATTAAGAAATTTGCCTTCAGAGGAGGAGGGCTGGTGAAAAGCCTTTTACAACATTTTCCAGGACAGCATTAGATCCATTAATTACCTAATTCTCTGTGCCTTATTAGCTCCCTTAGAACCTTTTAGATGCCTCTAATTCCCTTATCCTAAAGGCTTCAGAATTGGGGCTACTAGTCCTTTGGTCCCAATTAGGTCCACATGTGGCATATTGTGCTGCAAGTCTCTGCAGCGTATTTACACTAATTATGAACATTAATTATAGGGGAGCCCTGGGAGCTTAATGCCCATTCCAAAGTCATGCATGAAGCTAAGCTGAGTTTACAATCTTGGAAGCACAGCAAAAAGCAAGCCCAGATTATATGGAGTCAGGAAAGGGAAAGAGAAACAGACATGAAAACAATCACAGAGGCAAAAATTTCTAGGAAAAAGGGTGTCCTGAACATAAGAAAAATAAGCAGATGCCCCCTTAGTTTGCATAAATGGGGCATAGGGTCAGAACTAAACATCCAGCCCAAACCCCTTGAAATCCTTCCTCCCGAAGGTTCGAATTGATCTCAGGAGACCAGCAGGAGCTGAGTCTGCAGGTAGGGGTTAACTAACCTTGCTGCAGAGAGAACAGAGGTCAAAGCTGGCACCAAAAGAGAGCGGTACTAGGAAATAATTAAATTATAGAGATGTTTTAAGATCATATTTATTCATTCAATAATTTCTTCACGCACAGAACCCATACATTATGCTAAGTTTTATACTAGGTAACAGTAGCTAACATTTACTGTGCATTTGTTACATGTCAGGTACTATTCCAAGCACCTTAGAGGCGCATTCATACTTTGTCAGAACAGAGAAGAAAGACTATAATCTCCATTTTATGTATGAAGAAACTGAGGCACAGAAAATTTCAGATACAATTTCTCAAGAACACAGTGGGCAAGTATCTGATTCAGGGTCCAAATCTAGTCTGCCTCCCAAGCCCACTCTAACAAACACTGAACACTGCTATTCTGCCTGAACTGGGTATGAAAAGGTAAATGGAGCATGATTCCAGGCATAAAGGAATTCCCAGCCGAGGAGATTTAGACATATAAATAATAATACAAGGTGGGCATCCTCCAGAGGCTCGAATGATACTGGATCCTATTCCTTCATGTCTAAGCAAGGGCATTGTTGCTTCTTTCCTCTGCATGATCAAGCTTTCTTTCTCCATTGTTACTCTTACTAGCATATAAATATACTATAAAATCTCTCAATAGAAAAAAAAACTTTTAATCTCCTGTTCCCTTCTAACTACTGCCCTTGTTTTCCTGCTTCTCTTTATAAAAACAAAACAAAATCAAACAAACAAGTAAAAACCAACACACCAGCCTTGGAGGAGTTGTTTTTACTGTCTTATTTCCCATTCTCTTTTAATCCCATTTCACTCAGGTGATTCTCCCCACCATCCCTAAGAAATGGTACTTGTTAAGGTCACCAAAGATTCGGATGTTTCTAATGCCAGTGGTCAAACCTCAGTCCTCATCTGCATTTTCGTCTCTCCCTTGACTTGTCAGAAACCAGACTCCACTTGCTTCCCTCCTACCTCACTGGCAGCTTGATCTTAGTCCTCTCTGCTGGGGTATCGCAGGACTCCAACCTCAGACCTCACCTCTACTCTTTTGACATTTTTACTGTGTGACCCCAATTCTCCCCATGGCAGAAATGCTTGCCACATTTCCTCAAATCTAAGACACGAGTGGTTTCACCTTTCACATCTCTGGAATGGGATGCCTCCTCAAATAGTTGTCATCAACTGGAGTGGTCCTGATTTAGTCTCACTGTCCGCACTGTGAGAATGTGGTCATTGTTGTTAACATTACTTCAATCCAGTGGAAACGTATGGATCAATGGCACTACACATGTTGGGTTTTAATGCTGTTTAAAATGAATCTGAAGATTAGTACAGTGATTTGTCATTGAAAGAAAACTATTATTATACATACAGAAAACCATGGAAATAGAGCAATGTGAAAGAATATGAAATGACAGAACTTCATTTGTTTTCTTCAAAACAACAACCAACCGCTTTATGAATCTTTAGAGAGTAAGATACCTTCAAGAGGAGCTCTTTTATATTTTGTTCCTGAGATACATACAAAGGGTTTACCTATCACATTTTTAAAAATTATTTATTTATTTGAGAGAGAGAGGAGGAGGAGAGGAGAGAGAGTCTCAAGCAGACTCCACACTCAACACAGAGCCTGACGTGGGGCCAATCTCAGGACCCTGAGATCATGACGTGAGCTGAAACCAAGAGTCAGACACCTAACTGACTGCATCACCTGGGCGCCCCATCACATTTTTATTTTATTTTATTTTATTTTTTTAAGATTTTATTTATTCATTTGAGACACAGATAGGGAAAGCACTAGCAGGGGGAGTGGGAGAGGGAGAAGCAGGCTCCCCGCTGAGCCGAGAACCCGATGTGGGGCTCGATCTCAGGATCCTGGGATCATGACCCGAGTCGAAGGCAGACGCCCAACCATCTGAGCCACCCAGGCGCCCCATCACGTTTTTATTAATGCAAGTGCAGACAGAAGAAGTCATCAAATGCTTTGAAAAAAAATCATTCAAGAAACTTATATGTGTGACCAATTCATGCCTCAGACAGGACTATTACTAAGTTATGATATAGCTTAATTGGTAGGACTTTTTTTAAAGGTAACTAGTTTTTGTTTGTTTTTTTTAATTCCAGTTGTAGGATGTTTTATTTTGTTTTGTTTTGTTTTGCTTAAGGCTACATCTTATAATCAATAGTGCCTTTGATTAGATGAAATATGGAGCATACTGATGGTTCCCATATTTAAAATTTCCAAAATAAACTTTCTTATTTGCTTCAGATATATACATTTAGCTACTTCCTCAATATATGCACTTGGATGTCTAGAAAACACTTTATTTATTTATTTATTTATTTGAGAGAGAGAATGAGATAGAGAGCGTGAGAGGAGGGAGGTTCAGAGAGAGAAGCAGACTCCCTGCCGAGTAGGGAGCCCGATGCGGGACTTGATTCTGGGACTCCAGGATCATGACCTGAGCCGAAGGCAGTCGCTTAACCAACTGAGCCACCCAGGCACCCTAGAAAACACTTTAAAGTCAAGATGTCAATTGAATACTCTGGACTCCCTGTTCTCATTCCCAACTCACTTCCTCCTAGTATTTAAAAAAAAAAAATTGCATCACCACTCATCAGTTGCTCAGGCCAAATGCCTGGAAGTTATCCTTGATTTCTCCCTTCTTCTTACACTACATATCCAATCCATCTGAAAATCTTTTTTTTTTTTTTTAAAGATTTTATTTATTTATTTGAGAGAGAGAGAATGAGAGAGAGCACATAAGAGGGGGGAGGGTCAGAGGGAGAAGCAGACTCCCTGCTGAGCAGAGAGCCCGATGCGGGACTCGATCCAGGGACTCCAGGATCATGACCTGAGCCGAAGGCAGTCACTTAACCAACTGAGCCACCCAGGCGCCCCATCCATCTGAAAATCTTATCAGCTGTCCTTTACAATATATCTCAAACCCTGCTATTTTATGCCATCTCCACTGCTATCTGATGGTCTGAACCATCATCATTTTTTCCTTCTACTTCTGGCTTTTCACATTGTAGCAGCCAGAGTAATCTTAAAATGTAATTAAAATCATAGTACTCTCTTATTCAGCACTCCAAAAAATAAAAAAATAAATAATAATAATAATAGACTCAGTGCATAGGCTTAACAGCAGAATGGAGGGAAGATAAAGAAAAGAATAAGTGAACTTCAAGATTGAATAGAAACCATCCAATCTGAGACAAAGAGAAAACCGACTGGAAAAAGTAATGAACAAAACCTTGGGGACCGATGGAACTATAACGAAAGCTCCAACTCCAGTGTCATGAGAATCCTGGGGGGATAAGGGAAACAGAGGGGCCTGAAGAAGTGATGGAAGAAATAATGGTTGAATATTTTCCAGATTTGGCAAAAGACATAAAACAGAATCAAGAAGCTGAATGAATCCCAAACAGGATACACTGAAAAGAAATCTAAACCCAGACACATCATGGTCAAACTTCTAAAAAAGACAAGGACGAAGGAAAATATACTGGCAGCAGCAAGAGAGAACCAACATCTTACCTATGAGGGAAAAGCAATTTCAATGACAGTGGATTTCTCATTAGAAGACATGGAGCTCAGACATATTGGCACAGCATTTTTCTTTTCTTTTCTTTTTTAAAGGATTTTATTTATTTATTTATTTATTTATTTATTTATTTATTTATTTAGAGAGCAGGGGTGGGGAGGCAGAGGGAGAGGGAGAGAGAGAATGTTAAGCAGACTCCATGTTGAGTGTGGACCCCAACACAGGACTGGATCCCATGACGCCGAGATCATGACCTGAGCTGAAATCAATGGTCAAACACTTAATCCACTGAGTCACCCAGGTGCCCCTTAGCATAACATTTTTGAAGTGCTAAAAGAGAATAACTGTCAGCCCAGAATTCTATATCCAGTAAAAATAGCTTCCTGGAAGGAAGAGAAAATCAAAGACTCTCTCAGGTGAAGGAAAACTAAAAGAATTTTTCACCAGAAGGCCTCCCTTAAGAGAATGAATAAAGAACTTTTCTAAACTGTAAGGAAACAATAAAGAAAGGAGGGAATCATGAAATATCAAAAAGGAAGAAATAATTACAGAGAGTAAAACACGGGTAAATACATGTTCCTTTCTTTGAGTTTTCTAAAGAATATTTAGCAGTTCAAGCAGAAGTTTAACGGCCTGAGATGGTTTTAAATATATGTATAGGAAATGATTAAGACATTTATAATTGGGGAATTTAAAGAGACATGAAAAGGGAAGGCTTCTATACTTTACTCCAACTGGTAAAATGTCAACAACATTATATATAATGCAATACCTGGAACAATCACACACACACACACACACACACACACACAATCTATACAAAGAAATAAACCCCCCAAAGTTGTAGATAAATCAAAATAGCATTCTAAAGAAAGTGTTCAAGTAACACACTAAAAGACAGGAAAAAGAAAAAGATAAGACTCACATATTAGAAAGGAAGAAATAAAACTTTCCTTATTTGCAGATAGTGTGATCATACACATAGAGATTCCCAAAGAATCTCACAAAAAAATCCTAAAATTAATATTGAGTTCAGCAAGACTGTAGATAAATATATAATTAAAAACAAACAAACAAACTTCACAGGTGTTGATATAACAAAACATGTCTAGGACTGGTATGCTGAAAAACTACAAAATGCTGATGAAAGAAATCAAAGATCCAAAAAATGGAGAGATATAACATACTGATAGATTAGAAGATTCAGTATAATAAAGATGTCAATTCTCCCCAACCAACATATGGGTTTAACACAATTCCTATCAAAATTCCAGCAGACTGTTTTGTATATATAAAAAAAAATTCTAAAATTTATATGGAAAATAAAATAAAATAAAATTTATATGGAAAACAAAGCAAAAACAAAATAAAACCAAAAACCAAAACAAAAAGCTATGCTAGCTAAAAGAATTTTAAGAATAGAGAAGAAAGTAGAAGGAATCACTCTTCCTGATGTCAAGTTGAAGTATTCAAGAGAGTGTGGTAGAAAGAAAGACAAGTGGCTTAATGGGACAGAATAGAAAATAGTCCTTTTAACAAATAGTGCTGCAGAAATTGGACATATGTGAAACAAAACAAAAAACAAGAACTTTTGCTCTGCAGAAGACCTTGTTAAGAAGATGAAAAGAAAAAAAAAGATGAAAAGACAAACTATATCCTGAGAAAAAATATTATCAGATCATCTATCCATCAAAAGACTAGTATCTAGAATATAGAAAGAACTCTCAAGACTCAAAATAAATAAATGGACAAATAAACAAATTAATTAATTAATTAATTTAAAAAGCCCAACCAATCCAATTAGAAAATGGGCAAAATATCCGAAAAAAAATTTCACTAAAAAAATATATGGATGGCAAATAAACACTTAAAAAATGTTCGCTATCATTAGACATAGGAAACTATAATGAGATATCAAAACATACCTATCAAAATGGCAAAGCTGAAAAATAGTGACAGCACCAACTTTTGGAGAGGTTGCAGAGAAATTGGATCACTCATATAATGCTGGTGGGAATGTGCAACTCTGGAAAACAATGTGGCAATTTCTTTAAAAACTAAACATGCAACTTCCCTATGTCCAGCAATTGCACTCCTGGGCATTTATTCCAGGGAAATGAAAATTTATATTCCCAAACAAACTTGTGCATGAATATTTATTCATAAATGCTTAAGACTAGAAACAACCCAGATGTCCTTGAACAAGTGAATGATAAACTGGCACATCCATCTATACCATGGAATACTACACAGTAATACAAAGGACAAATGTTTGATACATGTAACAATTTGGATTAATCTCCAAGGAGTTACACTTAGTGAAAAAAGCCAATCCCAAAAGGTTATATACTGTATGCTTTCATTTATATAGAAATGGAGAACACATTAGTGGTTGCAGGAAGCAAGGGACCAGGGAAGGAAAGATGGGGGAGGTGAAAGAGAAGGGACATGGATATAAAAGGGCAACATGAGGATCCCTGTGATAATGGAAGCATTCTGTTTCTTGACTGTTTCCATGTCAGTATCCCGGTTGTGATATTGCTATGTTTGTGAGTGGGAATACTCACTTATGTGAAGATAAAAATTCTTTTTTTTTTTTTTTTTAGATTTTATTTATTTATTTGACAGAGTGAAAGAGAAAGAGAGGAGCGCACACAAGCAGGGGAAGCCGCAGAGGGAGAGAGAGAAACAGGCTCCCTGCTGAGCAGGGAGCCCAATGCAGGGCTCCATCCCAGGACTCTGGGATCACGACCTGAGCCGAAGGCAGTTGCTTAACCGACTGAGCCACCCAGGTGCCCCTGAAGATAAAAATTCTTTCCAAATGAAAAAATCTCAAGGTAACGCTATCAAGTATGCCAGAGGTTTTCATGAAAGTTAATAAACTAATGCTAAAACCGGTATGGCAGAGCAAAAGCCAAGAATATCTAAGAAGATTAAGGTATGTGTATGTTTATCAGTGCCTACTGAAAAATATATTAATTGAGACAGTGAGGTACTGGCATAGGGTTAGCCAAAAAAGACCCACGAAACAGTACAGTTAGAAATGAACTCTTGCCTGTATGGATATTACAATGTATATTACAGAGTGGTGTTATTTTTTTTAGACTGATATTTTAAATCAGTGGAACAAGCATAGTGTAATTAGCAGATAATGTTATGATCATGTAATATAATGTAATATATCCCCCACCATTCACACAAAAATTCCAGCTATATCTAAAACCTTATGTGAAAAGCAGAGTTGACTTTCATAGGAGAACACAGAAAATATCTTTATAAACCTGCAGTGTAAAAGGGACTTTCCTAAACAGGACACATACATACACACACACTAAACCATAAAGGAAACAATTGACAACTTTGACCATATTAAAATTAAAATCTTCTGCACAACTAAAAATGTCATAAAGGAAATGAAAAGATAAGTATTCGTAACACATATAAAGATTAGTGACCAGAATGATAAGCACTTTTTTAAAGAGTAAGATCAAAATCATCCAAGAAAAGAATGGAAAAAAATATTTGAACAGAAAGCTCGTAAATGTGGAAACATGAGTGGTCAGTAAACATACGAAAAGAAGTTCAATCTCATTTGTAGTAAGGGAAATATAAATTAGAACCAGAAGGTGTAAATTAAAACCACAGTGTGGGGAAATGTGAACTATCATTCTGTGCTAGTCAGTATAAAAATTGGCACCTTGGAAGGCAATTTGGCACAATCTAATATAATCAAGGATAGGAATGCTTTCTAAGTTAGTGACTCTCCTAGAGAATTTCTTGCATTATGTGCCCATGTAGATATATATATATATCATATATATATATACATACACATACATATATATATATGAATGCTTATTGCAGCATTGCTGCTTTTTTTTCCCTCCTGCTGCCTGCCCTGTGCATGAGGGGTTGCCCTGAAGCATTGTCTCTAACAGAGAACAATTAAAAACAACTTAAGTATCATCAACAAAGGAGGGATAAACTGTAGAATAGTCATACTGTGGAATGACATTCAGATAATAAAACTCAATGTATCTATAATGATATGAATTAACTTAAGAATATGTTAAATAAAAAAAGCAAGTTGCTTACAAATACATACAGTTCACATACAAACTACATACAAATACAATTTATATGCAATTTAAAATACACAAAGCAATAATAAATATGATTATAGATACAGGAGTATGTAGTAAAAGTATAAAAAGCTTGCTATGGGGCCCCTGGGTGGCTCAGTCGTTAAGCCTTCGGCTCAGGTCATGATCCCAGGGTCCTCGAGCCCCGCATCGGGCTCCCTGCTGGCAGGAAGCCTGCTTCTCCCTCTCCCACTCCCCCTGCTTGTGTCCCCCCTCTCGCTGTGTCTCTCTCTGTCAAATAAATAAATAAAATCTTAAAAAAAAAAAAGCTTGCTAAGGATACACCACCAACTCCAGCATCCTGATTGCTCAGGGTGAGAGGGAGGATGAATGAGAGTCATGGAGGTGGGAGGCTTTAGTTACATTGTAACTTTAATTTCTTTGAAAAAAAATATATGCATATATGGAGCCAATACATTAATGCGTTAGCATTTGATAAATTTAGATGTTGGCTTTATTGGGTTTCTTATGTTATTTTCAGTATTCTTTGTTTATTCTAACTTTTTTCTTAATTAAAATATGA
Source organism: Mirounga leonina (assembly GCF_011800145.1). NCBI lineage: Eukaryota > Metazoa > Chordata > Mammalia > Carnivora > Phocidae > Mirounga > Mirounga leonina. The sequence goes on along the minus strand of NW_023270389.1, from coordinate 34,276,294 downwards.
AAGAAGTTTCCAAAATGAAGTAAGCATTGTTAAGGGAGTCATTCAAAATAGCATGTAAGGATAAGAAGAAGAGGGGCCCAGGGAAGTCTCCTCTTTCAATTCTCAGAAGCTATGAACTTTAGACTTTTGTCAATTGCAACTTGTTAAATACAACTGGACCACTTCCTGGAACACATTCTCCTACTTTGGACCCAAATAGAGATAATGTAACATGTATTAACTAAATAGCCAATGGTGTATTAGATAGTTTACCTCTGAGGACGCCAATCATAATTCTTTCAAAACAAGTTAGGCAAACTTTGTGGGTTTTGCCTTTATAAGCCTTCTCTCCCCAAGGGCAATTTCAAGCACACTTTGGATTTGGGGGGGGGGGCACCATATCTCCTGTATTGCAATCCCTAAGACCCCAAATAAATGCTTTTGGTTACTTTACAGTCTCTGTGTCTTCTGGGTGGACAAAAATAACAAAACCCCAAACAAAATTCCGAAAGTGGTCCCTCAGATCCCCACACAGCCTGCTTTGGGAGGAATTCTACTTTGAGATTAAGAAAGCATCCAATGGTTTTCAGTGAGGTGAGGGTTGCAGTTTTGCCCTAGAGTTAGGTGCTAGTGGTCAGGGATGCTGTTGTTTATTTCTGGGTTCCTTAAGTCTGCCTTTGCCACACATCTCTAACAGTCTCCACATTAAATTCTCTTTGGACGACCCATCTGAGTGTGATGCTTCCCTGCTGTGACCCTACTTGCTTTCTCTGTGAAGATGTTGGACAATGAAGCCCTGACACTCTCAATTATGTTACAGAACATAGGGCAGAATGCCTGGAAATTCCTGCTTACAAAGGCCAAGCGTCTTCCCCTACCACGCAAACGCAAAGGGGACTGGGCAGAGTCCTTTCTGTCTCTGTGTGAAAGAGTAACAGAGTAGCAGAAAAGAGTAGCAAGTCAGAGCTGACTTCCCAGCCAGCCTCTCTGCTGCTTAGGAACCCCGAGATCCCGGGGAATTGCCTAACCACACTGTTCCTCAGTTTCCTCATCTAGAAAGTGGGCTTATTCACACTCACCTCACCGGGTTATTGTGAGGATCAAGTGAAACAATGCAATATGCAAACTGCTCTGAATGACCAAGTGTAAAGCATCCAACATTCTCAAATCTGACTGGCAAGCAGTTGCTAACTCCAGATAGGTCCAGTTCCTGGACATTTCTTTTCCCTCTACTTTGTCTCTGATCCGTTTGATTGTCTGCTTTCTTTATAGAGAGCCTCCTAAAGGAGCCAGTGGAGTAATAATAACAACAAACAAGTTAGGAAGAATTAGCCTCCCATCTCTCTTGTAAATGTCGACAGGTCCCATCCTTATATTACAATCCCAATTAAAGGGAAATTCCCCACCAAGCCATAAACCTAAAATGAAAAAAACCCTATAGGGATGAATAAGCCTCTTCCGTGAACAAACCTGCTATTTATCCTTTTTTTTTTGTCACCGCTTATGTGCGCTCCAATCCCTGCTGAACCAATCCTGCAAGCTGATGAAGAAGTAAAGCTACAGGCATCCATCGATGGGTCTGTCAAGATGTTACTTGTAACGAGTCTCCCATGGATTTGATTATTATTGGGTATTAATTATTAATGGAATTTCCTGCAGGAGGCCTGCGTGGGCTTCTTTCCCCCCAACCTCTATTTTGAACTAGAATTTAAAAATAACCAAAAATTTCCCCCAGAGGAACAGGAGGTGGAAAAAGGCAGGAATTAAGGATATATCTCTCTGTAGGCTTTTACCACTGGCACTACTTGATATTCTGGGGTTGTGCTCATAATTAAGTGTGGGGGAAGCAGACCTGTGTGTAGAGCCTCCCGGGCACCTCAAGCTGCAGACCCTTGCTCAGAACCACAAAGAAGGAACAAAGCGCCCCTCCACTGTGCCCCTCTCCCCACCCCCCACTCCCATCCTCACCATCCTGCTCTAACCTTGTCTTCTTTGGCAATTTATTTCCTCTGATGGTTATGTTAATTTTTATGGCTTCCTAATGATCAGCAATATTTGGCAGATTAACATCATTTAACTTTCCTCTCCCGGGGGAGCGGGGAGGCGGGGGGGAAGAGACAGAGAGGGAGCTGAATGGTGAGAAACATCTGGAAAAGGCAAGAGGGAAAATTCAGAATTCCGTGCCAAGCATGTCGGTGGGACAGTGAGAGATGGACACCCAGGAAAGCCTGAAGAAACTACAACCGAATTAAAAAATCCGAATAAGGCTGGAGGATCAGAAGCGGAGCCCCTCCCCCACCCCGTGTAGTTTTAATCTTTATTCATGGCTGATAACCCATATGTGGCTTCCTAGCGATGGTTTAAAGATGGCTACACATGTCAGGATGTCTGGGAGGCAAAGACAGAGCAGATGTTGAAATTTGTGCCATGGAAAGGACAAATTCATCTTGTCTAGCAGAGAGTGGCATGTTCATGAGTGTCCTGAAGGGGTCCTTCCTCCATTGCTATGCTCCCCTTTTCCAGAAGGCAGTGGTCCCTGCGTGGTGCCGCAGATGGAAAGATGGAATTTAATTTTACTGGCGTTCAGTCAAAACAGAATAATGTGTTTAATATCCCTGCAGTGTAAGTGAAAGGGAGAGATTCATGAACTCGTGGGAGGCTAGGGATTCCAGGCAGTGCTTTGATATCCCCTAGTATATATAAACAGAGAAATCACAGTGCAAAATATGGGTAAATCCAGGTTAAGATCTCCACCTGCCCCCCAGGTTGCTACTTTAAGTTCAAGCCTTTCTGACAAAGGTATGGCCCTCGCCTGGAGAACAACTGCATTAACGCAAAGGTAGGCAGGGGTCCTGAGCTTAATCCCTGAGGAGGGGGATTTGGCCACAGAGTCAAGGAAGGAGATAAATGTTCCTGATTGGCAGATGTATTAAGTAGGGAAGGGCCTCCCAAAGAAAGTCACTAGAATCTCCATCCAGAAGTTTCATTCAAAATCCAAGAGAGGGTAAGCGCATGGCTATAAAACTCTGTTTATAAAATAGCAACACTCATGTACATGGGAGGAAAAATCTGGAAGTAAATATTCCAAAATGCTACAGATAGTTGAATTTGGAGAGTAGAATTATGAATAATCATTGTCTTTTATAATTATTTTCTAATTTTTTCCAATGCAATTATATCATTTTTTAATGATAATGTGTGTGTGTGTGTGTGTGCATGTGTATGTATGTGATTCTCTACTTTTGCTGTACATCAGAATCACCTAGGCAGCTTGTGAAAGATGTGAATGCCTGAGACCTGCCTTAGACCTCCTGAAATCGGTAAAAAATAAAATAAAAGTATAATTTAAAAATGTAAAATTGCAGACCCCTCCTAACCTAAACTGAGCTTTCCCAGATCTGTTTACATGAAGTGGAGCTGTCCAGCAAGCTGTCCCACAGGTTCTTCATTATATTCATGTCTGTTCCCCCCAAGTTTTTTCCAAGAAAACACTGCTTTCTATATAATTTTCCCAGGAAATATTTACAACCATGCATATATCTGATTTTTTTTCCCCCATAAAAAGTCTTTAAGCTCTGTACTTTTCTCTCTTGGATGTGATTTCTTTCTTTCTTTTCTTTTCTTTTTTTTTTTTTTAAGATTTATTTGTTTTGGAGAGAGAGATAGTGTGAGCTGGGAGAGGGGCAGAGGGAGAGGGAGGAAGAAAGAATCTCCAGCAGACTCCCTGCTGAGCACTGAGCCCATCATGGGGCCCCATTCCAAGACCCTGAGATCATGACCTGAGCCAAAATCAAGTCAGACGCTTAACTGACTGAGCCACCCAGGTGCCCCCCTTCAATGTGATTTTCAATATCAAAATAACAAAGCCCAATGTCTGCAGAATCTCAATTTGTTCCTGTCCTTTGCTTATACGTGTATACACACGTCTACACTCACAACCTCAAAGATGAGTCTACCCACACAGGGTTCCCTGTTATGTAAATTCAGTTAATTTAGTGAGAAAAAAGTCCAAAGTTAATCAAATTTGTGGTTGATTGAATGAACCATTTGGGATGATTTAGAAAAAAAAAAAAACAACCTTTATATGGTATGTATCACTATTAGTCCAGAGAGTTGAATGAGTTAATACTGAGAATGTTAGCATCTAGCTGCAAAGAGACATCTTTTTTTTTTTTTTTTTTTTTTTATCTCTGGTGACAGAGCACAGTCATGTAATATAGTTTTATTATCTTAATTTCTGTGAGTCCAGTTAATAATAGTAATTGTATCAAATGAAAATAATAAAAAAAAACCCTTTTGGTTACAGTGCTACCTTACGCACAGTTGATGGTACGCAGACACACACACACACACACAGCATACACATCAATTCGAGCTCCAAGATTGCCACCACATTTGCATGAGGCTATGGTGATCCGTGATAGTAGGTTTTTAAAGACATTGTCAATGGGACTGAATAGGCCCCCCTCCCCCAGCTAACTGCACAGTGCTGCAAGAAAAATGCCAAGGCACTTTATTTTGTTTTTGTTTAAGCAAGAGCTATTGATGCAAAGGAACCTCTCATTTCCCCTGCCTGCTGTCTGTGCCACTAAGTGACTGATGTTACATTGAATCAGCGGGCTCTTCTGCCAGGGCTGGCAGCCGTCCACTCTCTGGCCCTGGATTGGCTCCCAGAGCTGGGACACAGGGTCCTACAACTAATCAGATGTCAACTTCTTCAAGGAGGGACCACCCATTTGTTTGGCTCTGTGTAAAACAAGCTCTTTGTATTTGCATGTTGCCCATTTTAGCAGCCCTCGCCTTTCTAGATAGATAGCACTTAATGATACTAGTAACACCTTCCATTGACCAGTCCCATCCACATCCCAGAGTTCTTGCACGTCCATTGTTTCCTTTCACCTGCCACTGGGGTTTGCAAGGCACACCGGTCTTTACAACTCACATTAATTCCCTGATATGCTGGTGACCTGGGATACTCCCAACTTCTCATAGATACCAACTCAAGACCTTCAGCGACTGAAAATCCTTCCTTTTATCTACCTGATATCCAGCCGGGATACGTTTCTGTTCGGTCTAGCCTAAAAGCAGTGTAGCCCACTGTTTCTTCGGTGGTTTGTCTGGCACCCTGACCCTGTGATTCTCCAATCTTCAGAGCAGGGTCCACGTGACCCCCATGTGCAGTCAGCCCTACAAGGAACTAAGAAAAACCTCGTCTCGGGTGAAGTTGAACGTAAAGTGTATGCAATCACCATTACTGAGCACTCATCGTGTGGCTGGTGCTCAGCTTTGTTATTTCACTTAATATGTGCAACATCTCTTCAGTGGGGAAGATCTAGCTCCATTTTAGAGGGATGAGAATGGAGATCCCAGGCCACATGCCTATAAACAGAGAGACCAGGATTCAAACCCAGTACGATCTGAATCTGAAACCATTGGTCTTTTTCTCAAATTCCTTGCTGCCTCTTTTCACTAGGAGCTCCCTGTGAGGGCAGCGTTACCTGCCCCAAGATCCAGAGAGAGTAACTTGAGTCCTTTAGCTCACGGCAGGCAGGCATACCCCACTGTTGTTCTCCCAGACCCAGACACTGTGTCCTGTCATGCAAGGTGTGTGTTTCTATCCCCCCTACCCTGTGTCATCTTCTGAGCAGTTGCAATTTCTTCCTCATTCTTGTCCCTCCAGCATCTAGCAGAGTTCCTCGAACATAGGAACTACTCAATAAATGTTTATTGAATAGATGAGCCGGTGAGTACATATATCCACATGAGGCCTGTGAAGGATAAAATTCTATCTTGGAAAGCAGCTCTTCACTTCTTTAGGGCCCATCTGGATCCTATAGTCTCACTACCCGTGCCTTCAGGGCCTCCCCAGTCCTGTAATACTTCTCAGACTCGGCAGTCGCTGAGAATGATGCGAAGCTGTTTGCTATTTTCTTCTTTACGTGGTCTCTGGAGCCTGCTTCTTCCCCTAGAGCATACTTAGCACTCCTCAGCCAGCTGCCTCCCAAACCCCTGGGTTTCTAAAGCTCGTGACAGACTTCTCTGACCCACTGAAGCCCCGTCTTGCAGTAAATCCTCAATGCTCCTCCAACGGCCTAAGGTGAAAGAAACCAATTTTTCTCCCAATTTGTCATAGTCTGATACGTATGGAAAATAAAACATCACACACTTGGATGTCACGGCAATGTTAAATTTATATAGAAGTTCCTAGATCCTTTCTCTCGGGTTCTGCACTTATCTCTGCACCGACTAGTATCGATGGTGTGTGGACAGATGCCAGTCCACGGACCGCACTTGGAGGAGCACCAGCAGGGATCACCTGCTTTTCTGCTCTTTCTGCTTTTCCCCAGAGAGTAGCAGGGTCCAACAGACACAGAATGTAAGCCACATGTGGGATTTTAATTTTTCTAGCGGCTGCATTAATAAAAGTAGAAAAGAAAGCAGGTGAGATTAATTTTAATACTCTATCAAACACAACATATCCCAAATAGTAGCTTTCCAATATGCAATCAATATAAAAATAATTTGTAAGATTTTATGTGTGTGTGTGTGTGTGTGTGCACGCACGCGCATGTGCGCCAAGCCTTTGAAATCTGGTATGGATCGTATACCTCCATACATCTCCGTTTGGACTAGCCACGTGGCAAGCGCCCAATAGCCACGTGTTGCTTGTGCCTGCTGGTTTGGAGAGTGCAGCTCCAGAACCCATACTGCTATCACACATACAGGCTCCCCAGCCCCAAGAACCCATTTGGGATTTTACCGTTGCTCTATAGGACACCCCTCAGTTGTCTCTAAGCTTCAGCAACCCCCCTACTGACCGTAACTTCAGCATTCAGTTTCAGGCAGTCTCCTAGAACTAAACATCTAGGTCTAGTCAAAGAAAGGACAGAAAAGATAGCAGCAAGAACTGATAATAAATAAGAAAGATACTCTCACAGGAGACTCAGGTTGCCGTTAAGAAAACCTTTTGGAGCCTTATAAGGTGGTAGGCATGGGCACTATGTAGATAAGCAGCCGGGATCTGTACACTGTGTCTCTATTTTTTACAGTTAGCATCAGCCCATTCTTAGATTCTAAGACCTTAGAACTCCTTCTAGCACCAGAAGAGAAAAGTCCCTAGATCAATAGGCTACCTTCAGTTCGAGTCAGTATTGCTCTGGTCTTACTTGGAATTCCCAGGTCTGCATTGATTAGATTCCATCCTCCTTCCACAGTGATATAATGTCTGCCTACAGACAGAAAATGGAGAATGGATTGTTGCTATTGAACCTGTCTTCTTTAGTTACTTCCCACCAAACCATCTAGATGTTGATCTATTGTCCCTATGGGACCTCTATCTTTTACTGCTCTTGTTCATCCTTCAGAACCGCCCTGAGTCATCATGGACTTTGGCTGAGGACATTTGTGACCCATTTGTCCTCTGCCCTGCAGAATAGTTTCCAAGTTTTATTTATTTCTACTGTTGAACTTAGCTTTTGGGGAATCCATTCCTTAGTCCAATCATCATTTGACCGGGTGGCTTTGTCCTAGAGGTGTTATATATAGAGAGGTTAGCCCAGATTTCCATTGCTTAATCCCCCTTTGGGGCAGTTATTATCATTAAGAAATATCTCAAGTCCCCCAAAGCTAACATGGGTAGAATGACTTATGTTTTAGTGATTGGTATTTAGACTCAAAGACCATGTTATTAAAAAAAATCAATTAGTTATAGAAAGATAGCTTTGCTCCAAGTTCCTTTCCAATTTGCAGCATGGAAGCTGTGGCTGGTTAGCATCTGGGTGTCCTCGAGACATACTGAGCATTTCATTCATCATACATGACATTTGCATATTGCAAATATCATACTTTATGCACATGCCTTCCAGGCTGGTATAGAGACTATGATTGCTGCCTAATTCTCACATAAATCAATGCACCAGGGAATGCCACTTCTAAACATGGGAAAAATCAAGGGTTGCTCTGCTTTTAGACTTTTCCTAGAACCTTCTTATTCTTTTCACATCTCAAGTAGATTCAGTGTTTTCATTTTCTCTTCTTTCCTGTAGCTCTTAAAATTCTATTAGCCATTTGTGAATATTATTTTATACCATCTACATTTTCTCTAAGTTGTGATAGTGACCACTGAAATCATTCGTGTGCATTTTCTGTGCAGGAATTTTTTGTGGAAGAACAAAACCTTTCCTTTGTGTGACCATGTATCCAAATAGAAAGATGCTTGTTTATAAATCTATTTCACAACCAAACATTATTTTATTTGCTTAGGAGACAGAAAGAGAAGATGTTGAAAGAGAGAAGGCAAAAACATTTAATCTCAAATGACAGGGTGTAGGTTTGCTTTTTCTCTGTTCTTGGTTTGCTGCCTCTTAATCAAAGTCAACTTGATAACTACCATTACATTCTGTTTTCTGTTTTGGATCTGATGGCCTTCAGGGTATTTTCCCCATATTATTACTACTGCTTTAAAGTCCTTCTCTTCCATGTCTCAGTTAGCAGAATAACGCATGTAGCCAGGCTTCTCCTTTGTATGCAAGAATGACTCTTGTTCTTCTTTGGGGAAGGTGTACACCTGGGTGGGAGTCCAGGGAAACCAGCCCACAGTCTATCACGATGGGGAGTCATCTGCCTACCATTGTTCCAAAGCGGGGGGTGGTGATGACCTGGAAGCAGAACTTGCCCTTCCTGAGTATCACCTTACATATTATCCAAAAATTAAATACATGCTGGACTCCAATTATGGTTTAAGCTGACCTATGCATGAAAGGTTTAAGTAAGTCTTCCAGGAAGTCAAATCAGGGGATTGTCATTTGCATCCTGATTTAGCTAACCAATCCTCTCCTGCCACACAGGGAGCTGCATGGCCATCTCATAGTCCAGACCTCTGGGAGTTGTCCCTGGTGAATAAGGCCTTCTTCTCTAACTGCTGACCTCACCCATCCTACTCATCTTTTTCTAATAGACCCTTTTGGAAGATTTTAATAATATTCAATGGCTTCAGGCTTCATGTGGATACTAATGATGGGATCTGGGCTAGTTTCCTTCCAGGGCTCTTCCTGGTAAATTAAAACAAAGGAAATGAGTGAGCTTTGTTCTGATGGGTATGTGAGGAAGATGGTGCTTCTTTCATCTAAGTTTGGTCTTCTACCAGAAATGGCTCTGGCTTGATGTCTCCAGAATAAGGCAGATACTCTTAGCACCATGAATGTAAAGTTTCTTTTAGAATTTCTTCTAAGTCTAATTGCATGTGAGATGCATACATTCTTCTGTTGAAATGGTTTTGCTCTCTGTAAAATTATAAGCCCCATCTGTATTTTCCTAAGGTAGCATACTTCCTCTTTCTTAGACTTACTTGCCAGTTCATATGGTCTCTATATTAGCTAAGAGGGCCTCTGTCCGAACCCCTTGTGATGGATGGTCCTGTCCCAAATAGCTGTCCTCTGACCTCCAAATTTCTCCCCTGATTCAGGGTGAGAGTGGTGATAAGCTGTCAGTCTATCCTGTCATTATCTTGTTGGTAACGATTGTCAAAGAGATAAGTAGAGATTGAGAAGATAAAAAGGGGATACAGTGGAAAGATTTTAAAAAGTAATAATTTTACAGTGTTTTATGGCACATAAAGAAAATAGAGTCAAATCATATCCGAAACTTGGGGCTGTGTTCTTGTCTACTAGAAAGCAGGAGGCTGTCTATAATTGAAGAGATGTTGCAACCAGGTCACAGTGTTTTGATGGGTCCCAATATACTCTGACACAGAGTTATCTCCTACGGAGTAAAGCCATATAAATTCCTGGCACTAGGAAGAGAGTGGGGGTAAAGAATACCCCTGGCATGCATGGAAAACCTAGTGTCACTAAGCTAAACTAGGTAACGTAAGTCATCCAAAGCTTTCTCTCCAGAAATAACCAACATAGTTGATGACTCCTAATCTGTAACTGTATTTGGGAGTTAAGAACTAACAACATCAGTGGTTCATTCTTTGGCTTAAACAAAGGAAACACGATTCTTTTTCACACAGGCCAGGCACTAGGGTGGGGCAAGTGAAATGCATTGGGCACGTGACTTAAGAAGATTGCACAAAGTGAGTGAGAGTGGGTGCCTCCTTAAATTTTGCTCCCTAGCTGCCTCACTTTACCTTCTTCTTGACCCTGCTTTCAAACGTGGGAAAGAAACTTCCCAGTGGGGCAGAGAGGCCTGTTAGCATAGATATCGTTGAATGGCGGTGAAAAATCAGCCTGCATATGTTCTATGTAGTCTACCACTAGATGTGCCAATGAAGCTTCAGATCTCTTTTTAAAAATAGGAAAATTGCTGATTGCATCTGTTGACATTAATTATATAATACTTTAGGGTGGGAAGGCTAATATTGTTCTTTCTTCTGTGTCAGGGGACAATTGGGTCTTTGAGGAGGGGGTCAGAAGAGGAAATGCACATTGACTGAACACCTACGAAAGGGGAAGATCAGTTGACCAACCCACTTCCATTTCCCACTCCTTAGAAAGGATAAAAGAATCAAATGCCCCCCTGCCATCCCACTGCCACCCCTTTTGTGGATAAGGGCTACAGTGTAACATAGTCCAGCCAATCAGGTTGCACCAATGGTTCATGAGGTGTTCCTGGTATAAGGTTACCAGATTTAGCAGATAAAATATGGGTTGCTGGGGTAAATTTGAATTTCAGGTAAACCACAAGTATTTCATATAAGTATGTCTCAAATACTGCGTAGGCAATACTTATCCCCAAAATGTATTCATTTATTCCTCTGAAATCCAAATTTAACTGAGCTTCCTGTATTTTATCTGACAACCTTACCCATGCATATATTTTTGCTTTGTATGTAGTTAACAGTGTCCCCTCCTCTTTCTTCCTGTCTTAAATAAGGACTCTCACAGTCAAAGTCATCACAGAGATGCTGTTCAGGAAGTCTCTGACCAAATGTGAAGAACATCCAAACCCTGGACTATTTTCTTGGGAACAAAAATTAACTCTACTATGTTTAGGTCATTCTTAGCAGGGTTTTCTGTTGCTAGGACACAAAAGCATTCTTAACTGACACACTCTTCAGTGGCAAACATGATGCAGTTTCTCTATATCTCATTTAAATCTCATTTAAATCTTTGTAATCCCTCTGTGAGATGGGTGTTATTGTGTCTATTTTCAGGTGAGAAAACAGAAATTAGAAGAGCCCGAGTACCCTGCTCCATGCCTTATAATAATAATGGTCAGTGTTGATTACGCACTTAGTAGATTCAGACACAGGTCTAAGTGTTTACATGCCCACACTCATTTACTGTTCCCAGCAACTATTGAGACTAATAGTATAAATATTGTCCATTTTAGAGATGAGGAAACTGACACCAAGGGAGATTAAGAAATTTACCCAGTGCCACAGAACTGGCTGTGAGTCCATGTAACAGCGTTCCAGATCTTGTACTTGTGACTAGCGTGCATATTGGCCTGCCTGCGATAGGGCTGACAACCACACTAAGCCCTCTGATGCTGAAACCAGTTCTCCTTCCACTCTGTCTGCAAACTACAGACTATAGCACTGGCCTGCTAGATTTCCAAAACCTTCTTTCTCTAACCCTGCTAACTACATCTTACCTGTCCTGCTCTGCAGTTTCAACCTTATACAAATAGGTTCAATCTGGCACAAATACTGGTTATTAGGCAAGTGTCACAAGGCAGCTTCCCTCAGTTCATCATGGAGTTGGCATCAGTAATTTCTGATGCTTTAAGAACCCAGTCATTGGGTTCTCCTTGTTCCCCAGAAAGTGGGCTCATGCTCTATACCACTAAATTGCATAGTGAGCCTTGTTCCCCAGAGGCAGGGTCTTTCCTTTCCCTACATCCTCTCACTCCACCCCAATGCAGATTTCCAGCCTGCATGGAGCTTTCTGATTTGCTTCCCCTATCTTTACTGAGAGAAATTCCCTGGTGTTTCCTTCTCTACGTATTTTCCCCTCTGTGCCTCAAATTAATCATTTCATTGGGGAACCTACTTTCTAGATTCCCATCTCTGTCTGAAAAGCCAAAGAGAACAGATTCTTCACTACACTCCATAGTAGCCTCCAGCCTACCCTGACCTTCTGGTCTACTTGGACTCCTGGTGTCAGATAACTTCTCTCAGCCTATCCTGCCTGTACTCAAATTCCTCTCATGACAGGGGACTTACACTTTCCAGTTTTGCCTAGAGCTTGTCCTAATCTTGAAGCGAGCTAAGGGTTTGCCTTGATGCCCTCTGACAGCCCAAGGATAAACACAGTTTATTTTAGGGCTGTATTGATAGGTGTTTTTTTTTCTAAACAATCCCCAAAGGCAAAAAGGTGTGGTTGGGCATTCCACATACTAAATGAGACACTTGTTTACTCGACCTTGTTTCTAGGGTCACTGATCATTGAAATAACTCAGTGACCTCACAGCCCTGAAATAGAAAGAATCACTGTTTTCTTACAGAAATAATGATATTTAATTTGCCATTTGTAAGAGGAAAGGAATGCTCAGAGTGACAGGAATTAAAGTTCCTTAATCTCATCTTTTAAAGTCATATCAAACCATTTACATATTCGGGCTCTGTTCAGTTTCCATCTGAGGTCATGTCTCCTCACCATTTTCTATGCCTCCTGTCAATTCAAGTTTATGGTCTTTCTTTTCATAATCAGAGGTGTAGTGCTCAAGTATGGACAGAGGAGCCTGGTGGTAGGAAACCATTTTCTCCTTTGTTCTGGAACTGCTCTCTGTGTGCCCCTGTTTGTAAATACAAAGAACCAAGCGATGAACAAGTCACATTGAAACCTTGGCCTTTAGAAAATGCTTTCTTGATTTGATCTCATTTTCCAGCAAAGAAATTGGTGGTACCATTTCAGAAGTAAATGAGGTTTGATTGCAGAGATCTGTCTTTAGAACATCTTTACCCAGATGCTATTTTTCTTTATCAGAATGTTTAAAGGTTGACTTCCCTGCTTGTCACAGAACCCCTTCATCTAAGCATAAGCTTTTCTCTTTCAGTGTGCTATCCCAGTGGATTTAAGTCTAAGCATGGGAAATATAAGATGGGGGGATACTTTCTGAAATGCATTGCTTTCACAGAGAACTACCATTCATCTTCCAGAAGAACCAGAGATTCCAACTTTGCCCTTTTATTATAAAACCCCCAAATAAGATTTTTATTCTAAAGAAAATCATTAAACCTTTTATATTGTTACCGATAAATAGGTAAAGCTTACTAATTTTTAATTTCCTCAGCATTTTCTCTCTAAATGAGGAACAGATTGTGGAAAGAAAAATCTGATAATCATAGTTGGTTGCTAGCTGCTTTGTTAGCACAATCTATTCCTAGGATTTTATGAGATCTGGCTTACAAAGCACTGGGTGATAAATGGTTCAATATTTAACCATGATTTACCTGTACCATGTGGAAGAAAATTATGCTGATGGGGCTGAAATCACAGGAACAGAGATTTTTCCATCCCATAGAACTTGTCAACGTAGTGTTGAGTGTGAATCACTCACTCGGGACATAAAGTGTTCTTTTTAGGATCCAGGATTATACCTCAATATAAATGGCTGATAGAAGTAAACAAAATGAGCCCAGTGCACTACCTGGTGACATGCGGTAATAAAGATCAGCGGTGAGGGATGGAAGGGCTCCCCAGCCATCTCGAGATGTCACAGAAGTCCTTTTTAAACTCTGTGGGTGGTAGGAGCCTGGAAAATAGAGGGACATTAGACCATATGGAAATCGATACTTGCAAGGAAAGATGAGTAGCAGCTTACCTCTTTAAGGGAATGACTCACCGAGGGACCATGATCCCTGGGTCTCTCCCCAAAGCCTCACTACCTATATATTTATTTGAAAGTTTACTTCATCTAAATTAATGAGCTCCAATCTGTTACAACCTAGGACATTTCAGTCAGAGACTACACTTGTGCAGACATCGGAATGGCATACCAATGCGGAGTTGACTCAAATTAGAACACGTGGTCAACAGACTAATACAGTATTTACGTTACTATATCTCTGATGTTAAAGAAAGCACACCAGCGCAACTAAAACTGGGAAAAGCTTTATATTCAGGATGGGAAGGGCAGTAGATAGTCCATCTCCCAGGGGAAAAGTTGTGTTTTGCTAGACAGTAAACTTCCTGTGCAGGATCACTTATGGTTTGGTCACTAGTGTATCTCTTTTTTCTTCTGCCCCTGCTGGCCCAAAGTCAATTTGAAATAACGTTATTTTGGTCTGGCTTCTTGGAGAACAGAACATTTCAGACGCAGTATACATTTTGGAAGAGAGGTAACTTGAGGGGAAAAATCATAAAACAGGAAGTGGTGTAGGCAAAATAGGATTGTGCAGCCGGAGAAGCTGCTAGGCTGGGAGGGAGGTCCCGGGGTCCACTTTCCACTCTCATTATATTCATCTTCAAACCTTGGAAAGTCTGACTGGGTTACTATTCCGACTTAAGGCCAGGCTACTATCCTGTGTCTTATTAACCTGATGCATCTCTGGCCAAAAGCAAAATCTGGCTTTGCTTTATCCCTTTTCTATAAATTCCCATCAAGTTAACCAGATTTGTAGTCACAGCCAATAAATATACCATACACTGGCCTTTCTCAAGGCCCAAGGCATTTTACTTGTGTCCAGGCCAAGAATTAAAATGAGATTTCAAGCCCCTTAAACTGATTCTGGGTCTTGCAGTTAAGCTGACAAATGACATTATTCTTGTAGAATCCGGCAAGTGCCAAAGTCCTTATCCTCAAAATCTGATGGCTTTGGATATAGATAAAAGGCTGAGTTTCCTAAAGGTGATGAGACCAATACCACCCAAAATGTTCCATTGCCATTGTCTTAGGCTTATTTGGGGTAATTTTTCTTAAACTTTGTGAGGTGGCTGACAGCTTGAAAATCATAGTGCTCTTTGCATAACACTATGAAATATGGATATATTTAATTCCAGTATTTGAACTAGGGACAATTTTACTGGCAGAAAATGACTCTATTATAGGTATGCGACATAAAATGTTGATGCAAAAAACAGACTCTTGAGGGAGGCACGATCTGTTGTTTCTGAGTTTTGCCATTAATATTCATTTACTGCTTGTTCATTTGTTTTGTTGTCTGCCTCACAGACAAGCAGTGGAAACCACCAAAGATTCAAGAAAAATTTATGGGAGGAAAATTTTAAATTGAAAAGATTCTATCCATTAAGTTATTGTTTCCTCTAAATTGGCAAGACTGACATTATTCAGTTTGAGCAGTGAAAAATCTTGGATCAGCATGTGGAACATTGATAATCTTTGAGAGAGTGGTTTGAAAGTTACAGATGGGAATTGGTACAATACAGGTTAAACATTTGAAACTCAGAATCAGGCACACCCAGATTTGAGTCCTCTATCAGTTAGTACCTGTGTGACTGTGGGCATGTCACTTAACCTTTCTTTGCTATACTTTACTCCTCTGTGGAATGGTTATAATTGTTCACATCTGAGAATTATGTAAGTGAGAAAATATATCATTAAGGATGCTTTGATTATAAGCAAATGCATTTTGGGTAAATACAGGAAAAGTAATTTATTAGAAGGATATTGGGGCTTTAGAATGTCCACAAGAGCCTGCAGAATCAGGCATGGGGATGGGGTTGAACCAAAGCAGCTCTAAAGACTCAGAGACTGAAAAGATAGCAATAATTTTGTAACAAAAAACTAGTCTGAGCATGCTCAGTCAAATGGAATTGACCCACCACTCTCAGTCTCTTTGGCTCTCTGATCATGTTTGAAGTATCAGAGAGGAAACATCTAATTGTCCCCGATTGGGTCACTGAGGTCATTTCTTGTTCAGGAGTAAGGAACACCACTGATTACAGTTGCTCCACCTGGCAATATTCAGTGTGGTAAAGGCATGCCAATGAAGAGAAATGGGGTACTGTTGAAAAGGAGAAGTGAATGCCGGATATTCAAAAACAAAAATGTCTTCCTTTTTTTTCCCAGCTTTATTGAGGTCTGATTGACAAATAGCATTGTAATATATTTAAAGTGTACAACGTGATATGATATACATATACATTGTGAAAGAATTCCCACAACTGAGTTAATTAACACATCCATCCACCTTACATATTTACTTTTTTCTCCCTTTTTCCTTCAGTGAGAACACTGAAGTTCTACTCTCTTCACAATTTCAATTATACATATACTATTATCAGTTATAGTCGCCATAAAACAAAATGTCTTCTATAGATGAAGTATGGAGAGTGCCTGATACATAGTAGATACACGGTATATGGCATTTAATCTACTTTCTTACCTAATTTAAGGCAATCAGATGGTTCACACTAGGTGGAGCTTATCTGGGATTCTAGATATTAGTTGGCACTCTTTGGGTATTAGCCCAGTAAATTTTAAGAATGTGAGAAGCCCAGATCTCTGTGGTCTTCCATCTCCCTGGAATGAGACATGATTCACTCATGAAAGGGCTTCAAGAGGAATCCAAGAGTTTCTAAAGATGCATTTTCTCAAATCTGGGGCCCACTCAGGTAGCTAAAATAGAGTAACTCTGCCCAATTCACTATCTTAGTGATCTCTAAGGACTTGTGACTACATACATCATTGTTTCCAAGATATACTTGAAGATCTACATTTGGAAGCATTATAAAAGAAAATCAGTTCTGTGATCACACTTCTGTTCCCCAGATTGTGCATCCTTTGATAGATCTTTTCAGAATAAGCATTGTCAAAAAGACCTCTTTTTATCGATTTATTGCAATCTACAAATATCCCGGAGAGTTTGGGAAATCTGAACCATCAGAATCTGATAATCCCATTGTTTCTCCTGGAGTGACTGGGAAAATTCACTTTGTGAAAATATTTTCATTGCTGGCTAGACTCTAAAATCTTCCTTTTATCCCTCTTTCACTTCTTGCGCAGCTTGGTTATTTTATTTGATAAACCATAGTCCAGTTTTATTCTTATATATGTTTGTAATTTAAGGAGAACTTTCTAACTTGGGTCTTTTGAAACTCCAAGAACTTGCACTCTGATGTCAACATTTTAAAACAGATAACCCCGCATTTCCCTCCAGTTATAATTCAGGTAACAATGTAGGGGGACACTCTTTGTACTGGACTATACTTGTTCCCCATTTCACCTTTGTGACCAGATTCACTGTATCACCTCTGGAGCCTTTCATTAAATTATCAGGCCTCTACTGCATTTAGGATTGATTTGATAGGGGACTTGGAGGCCATCAGAACTACAGGGTCTGTATCACCAGATTTCTTTTTCCGTTTTCCTTCTTAAGTCAAAAAATGACTTTGGTTTGTCACAGCCTGACCCATCTATTCAGAAGTTTCTTCCATTAACTCTTTTAATAGTCCCTTCTCCAGGGCTCTGATGAGATTAAAGTTATTTTCCCCCTAGAGGCAGGAGAGCTCCTGCCTTTTGCCATAATTCACTGGCTCCAGTTAATGGGCAGGAAAGGGGGAGGGGAAGGTTATTGCTAGACTAGACCACGCTTTGCAGTGACTGTGGGGTTATTGAAGAGGTGAAATAGTGGGCGTTCTTCTTTTCTTCTTAGGTCTTTGTTAGAATGCTTATTTTTGTCTTGCCATTCACTCTAGTCTATATAAGGGGTGCTGGGAGACACCCAGTCCTTTCATATTTCTTTCCCATACTTCTGGCTGAGGCCTGAACTCCCACAATTAGTGATTCATTCTTTCAATTTACAGTTTTAGATTTTCTAAAAATTTTTAGTAGAATAGCATATTGAGTCTTATGAGTCATTAGCATCTCATAAGAAAGTTATTTCACACTTACTAGATAACAGAATTTGAGCCAGAAAGATGAAAAGAGTCAGGGTATAGAGAGTACCTGGATTCGTGGGAAAAGATGTGTCAGAAAAGCCCAGAAGTTGACAGTATCACTAAGAAAGCTTTTGCCAAACTTTAGGATGTTTAACCCAGAGCTGGCTGATATCTATCCCCCAGACTCAAATATTGTCTGGATTCATAAGAGACACGGATACCTATTTTCTATTTCTTAGAATTAAATATTTACCAATCACTTTCAGGAAAGTATGTCCTATTCCTTTTTAAAAAATATATTTGTACACCCTCTCTAATCTCTTTTTCTTGGCATAACTGGGGAGGAGATTATGAGGAATGTTTCTAAAGGAGAAGTGATAGACACTACCAGACCACAGATAACATCAGAAGTCTGAAGGAATTAAAAACTAAGTGAAGTGAATTATGTTTCCAGCCATGTTTTAATCCCTAGCTCTGGGCTTGCCCTCCTGGCATAAAAAACTAGAAAAAATTTTTTAAAAAATATGAAACAACTGTTTTCAGACATTAGATAAAAGGCAGCACAAGACTATGATCCCTGGGGGAGAGGGACAGTAAACAACCCAGGTGAGTCCTACAATTGCCTTGGCTTTCTGCTTGGAGGCGTTTTTTGGATCACAATGTAGAGATGGGAACACACGCAGAGAACAATCATCTGGCTGAGATGAAGATACAGCAATTGTACTTTGATGAGGATGAGGAGGCCTAAATTTGTTGAACAGAGTACCAGATTGGAGGCAACTACACAGAAAAAGAATCCTAGAAACCAGCATAGTAGTTCCCTTGAGCTGGTTGCTGAATACTAAGTTATGTACTTGTTGGGTAAGACTGTAAGGCTGAGCAAAGAACAAATATCATGAAAAAAAAAAACAAACAACAATTGAGTAGCTACAAAATGAATATTCTCAAAAAGAAAACTAGGATATGTTCAAGTTTCAATCTGTCAGATTGAGAGAACCCAGAGGGTCACACTTTAATAGTAGAGATATAAACTAAAGTGAAAGCTATTCTACACACAACAAAATTTAAAATTCTTACTTTGAAAGGATTAACCATGTAATTTAATTGCCTGCACAAACAAAACTCAATACTCTTTAAAGGAAGGCAACAAAATCAGTATTCAAAAATATAACATTTACAATGCCAAGCATCCAGTAAAAAGTAACCAGATATGGAAAAAAAATAAAGGCAGAAAAATGACCCATAATTAAGAGAAAAACCAATCAATAGAAACAGATGCAGAAATGATAGAAAGAACAGATAAAGAGCTATTCTAAACATAAAATAGCTATTATAAATATATTCAAGGACTTAAAGAATAATAAGAACATAATAAGGAGGGAAATGAAAGACATAAAAATGAATCAAATGGAATTTCTAGAGCTCAATAACCGTATCTAGAACTAAAAACTGAATGGATAGCAGATTGTACACTGCAGGAGAAAATATCAATGAACTTGAAAATACAACAATAAAAGGTATCTAAATAGATGTTGTGAGAAAATATCAAATAGTTTAATGTATGTAGCTGGAATCTTAGAAGGAGGAGAGAGTAGAGAAAATAAATATATTTGAATGAATATGATAAATTTTTCCCCAAGTTTGATAAAAGCTGTACACCTCCAGATATAAAAAGCCTAACAAAACTCAAGCAGGACAAACAAAGAAACCAGGGCACTGTAATGAAATTACTGAAAACCAATGATAAAGAAAAATTTAAAAAGCATCTAAGAGGAAAAAAAGATATATTACATACAGGACAATAAAACAAACAAAACCTACAGACTTCCCATAAAAAATAATGTAAGTAAAAAATGTCTTTACAGTTCTGAAAGAACAAAAACAAAAACAAAGACAAAAAATCAAGTTCTCAGGGGTGCCTAACTGGCTCATTTGGTGGAGTATGTGACTCTTAATCTTGGAGTCGTAAGTTCAAGCCCCATGTTGGGTGTATGGCTTACTTAAAAAAAATTTTAAAAAAGCATTAAAAAAAAAGTCAACCTCTCAACGGAGAAATCTAATATCAATGAATATACCTAGGGTAAAAGGAGAAGAATGGAAAAAGTATACAAAGCAAACTAGAATCATAGGACATTGCAGTGGCTGTATAAATAAAAGACAAAGTAGATTTGAGGACATAAAATGTTTTTGTGGACAAAATAAGATATTTTGCAATGATAAAAGGGTCAGTCAATCAAAGAGGAAAGCATACTAATCTTAAATATGACTGGAAAACTTGACATTTGACACTTACCTAACTATAATTGGAGATTTCTATACACCTCACTTGGCAATTGATAAGCCAAGTCAAAAGAAAATTGGGATAATAAAAGTAGAGAAAATTTGAACATCATTATCAACTAGCTTAATTTAATTAACATATATACAAAAATGAAAGCATATATATCTTTTAAAGTGCACATAGTCACCAAAATAGACCATACTCAGGACAAGAACAAGTCTTAATATATTTAAATCGATTGAAGTTATTCAGGGTATATTCTCTGACTACAATATAATTAAATTGGAAATAAATTTAAAAATATATTTCTAGGAAATCACTTAAAATTTGGAAAATTAGCAATAGACCTCTAAATACTTTATGTATCAAGGGAGAAATCATAGAGGCAATTAGGAAATATTTTGAACTTAATAATAATAAAGTCACAATATGTTACAATTTGTGGGAACACCTAAAACAGTGCTTAGAGGGAAAACATTAAATGTTTACATTAGGAAAGAAGTCTCTAAAAATCAATAATCTCCTGTAAAAGCTAAAAAAAAGAACAAATTATCTTAAAGTCAGTAGAAGAAAGAAAATAAAAATAATATTTGAAATAAATGAAATAGAGAGCAAAAAATAGAAAACAATCCATAAAGCCAAAAGTTGGTTCTTTGAAAAGTTAAAATTATTAAATATCTTGCTAGAATGACTAGGAAAAGGAAAATTACCAATACTGGAAATGAATGAGGATATATCACTACAGATTCTCCAAACATTAAAAAGATAATCAAGTGTAATTTTTTTACTTAATAAATTTTGAGCTTTTCCCTGTGGGGGGAAAAGAATCGGAAAGTATTAGAACAACTTTATGTCAATAAATTAAGTTAGATGAAATGGAAAAAATCCTTTAAGGGATTATATTACCAAAAATGATACAAGAAGAAAGAGAATACCTGAAAAGCCTTACATCTATTAAATATATTGAATTCATAATTTAAAACTTTGCTACAGGGAACACTCTAGGCCCAAATTATTGAATTATATCAAATATCTGAGGTAGAAATAATACCAATCCAACACAAATTAATTCAGAAAAGACTTTCAAACTGAACTATGAGGCCAATATTATTTTTATACCAAAGCTGAACAAAGACATCACAAGAGAAAACTAAGACCAATATCCCTTCTAAACAGAGATGTAAATATTCTTAACAAAATAGTAGCAAACTGAGTCCACAATATATAAAAAGGATTATAAGTTAAGAAATGAGATTTATGCCAGGAATGTAAGGTTGGTTTAGCTGAGAAAAATTTAAAAGAACCTAATAGATGAAGAGCTGTATTATATTTATGGACTAGAAGACTCAATATTGTTCAGATGTCAATCTCCCCAAGTTGAAGTATAAATTCATATCAATTTTATTCAACATTCCCACCAGGCTTTTTAAATAGCAGTTTATGAGCTGATTCTAATATTTATATGGATATAAAAATTCTAGGTGATTCAAACCATTTTTAAAAAGAATAAAATTTTAGGACTCACAGTATATGATTATCAGACTCACTGTAAAGGTGTAGTCTTTAAGATAGAGTGATTGATGTAAGTATAGAGACCTAGACCAGTTAAATAGAATATAGAATCTAGAAATAGATTTAAAAATAAATGATCAATTTGTTTTTGACCAAGTTGCCAAGGTATATGAATAGGAAAAGAATAATGCTTTCAACAAATGGTGCTGGAGCAATTAGATATCTCCAAAGAAAAACAAACAACAGCAATGAACCCCAAACCTTACCCCTCACCATACGCAAAAATAATTCAAAATGGATTATAAGCCTAAATATAAATACTACAACTATAAAAATTCTAGGGAAAATGCATAGGAAAAATATCTGTAATTTGGGATAGGCAAATATTTCTTAGAAAAGGCACAGAAATCTTGAAACATAAAAGAAAAAAATAATAATAGTTTGGACTTCACCAGAATTTTAAATTTCTGCTCTTTGAAAGATGCCATTGAGAAAATTATAAGAAAAAAAAGGCAAAGCTTACAAGGGGAAAATATATTTATAGCACATACATTGGACAAAGGACTTGTATCCAGAATAAATAAAGAACTCTTACAGCTTAAGAAAAAAAATGCCACAATTTAAAAAAAGTGAAATGTTTGACCAAACACTTCACAAAGGAAGATATAATAATGGCCAATAGGCACATTAAAAGATGTTTGACACCATTTGATATCAGGAAAATACAAATTTTTTTTAAAGATTTTATTTTTATTTATGAGAGAAAGAGAGTGAGGAGCAGGGGGAGGACCAGAGGGAGAGGGACAAACAGACTCCATGCTGAGCATGGAACCTGATGTGGGATCCATCTCAGGACTCTGAAATCATGCAAAACCAAGAGCTGGAGGCTTAACCAACTGTGCCACTGAAGTACCCCAGGAAAATACAAATGTAAACAGGGCTACAATTATATACCTACCAAAGTTAAAAAGATAAAGCTAAAACATTATGCTGAACAAGAGAAGGTATATACAAAAGAATAAATACCATGTGATTAGATGGTTTAGATAACAAAGGGGCACAAGGGAAATTTTGAAGGGTTATGGAAATATGATCTACATGGATTGGCAGGGTGATTACACAAGTCCGTATATTTGTCAAAACTCACTAAATTGTACTCTTTAAATTGATGCATTTCATTATTGGTAAATGGTATCTCATTAAGTTTTATTTCAAAATTAACAAGAACACATAAGGGGGGAAAGGGCTTTAAAAGGACTTTTTATTCCTCAGTTAGACATGTCCTTAATTTGTTGGTCCTGAGGCAAGAGTATAAACAGAGAATCCTGTATGTCTGAAGATTTAGGAAGTACCATATTGAGATAAAAACTCTTACATGAAATATGTTCTTAACTTCATACCTTCACTCAAATGCCTGAATTATGACCTGGAAGCCAGATTTGAGCTTAGTATTCTAGGACCCCATAACCTGGAGACTGTCATAGAGACTTTAGCTTTTAGTCCACCCCAATTCTCTTTCTATTTACCTATGTTCCACATTATCTACGTGGACATCTCAACTTTTATGTCCAAATTCTGTCCACACGGCCAACAAACCACTGCCTATTGGCCATTCTTATGGCGTTGCACACTAAGAGTGTAGTTGGAAAGATAGAGCCAGGAAGAGGCACACACAGGCCCTGAATAGTGGCTTGGGTCATTTGAGTGGGAAATTACATTCTCACAATGTGATCTAAGAGAGACATGGGATCCAGTTGAGCACTAGTCCTAGTCCCAGGGAATACTTGTCTGAAGGGGGATTGTGGCTGGATGACAAGCAGAAGAGGGCCTCTAATGCAGGGTTCCAGCCAGGGCCTAGACCCCTCCCTCCCTGGCTTGAGAGCATCGATCAAAGGGCAATATTAAATATTAAATATTCTTGCCAGGAAACTATCATCAGACTTCTCCCTCCTCATTTTTAAAATAAAGGACGGAAGAAGCAGAGGTAGAAGAAATAAACTTCATGTAGCCACTGTATAATTGAAGCTTAAAACACCAAACTGGAAGAGAAGGTAAGGTCCAGATGGGGAAAGAATAGGTAAGTATGTTTAGGGCAAGAGGCTATTCAGGTTATAGGTATAGGGCAGAATGCAGGCATTGATGTTTTTGAGTTCAACACCAAAAACTGTGTGGATGCCACAGCAATTATATCAAGAGTTAAAAGTTTAGGAGTCTCAGTACATAAAGAAGAATAATTCTTCCTTCCAATCCTCCTTTTATCTTCTTTCTTCCTTTCCTTCCTCCCTCCCTCCTTCCTTCCTTCCAACTATGTATTGATATGAATCAATTTGGCACAAGTCTCTGTAGTTGAGCAAAGCAGTGTAACCCATGGTACCTATTCTTGAAGGAATCTACAAACCAGTTGGTGAAATAAGATATAAACATGTAAAAAATAAGTCAACCAAGGCATATTATGATGCAATGTATTATTGGCTGTAAGATGCTAGGATAGAGGGATCAGTGTGAATTAGTATAGGTAGAAAGGACCTGATACTCAAGTTGATCAGTAAATTGAGTTGGGAAAGCTGAGTAAAAATTATGGAATTGGGGACAAGAGATACTCTCAGGAGGAAATGGCATCAACAAAGACTCGATTATGGGAATAAACATGGCAGGTTTTATGAAAGTGGAATAGATCAGTCCAGCTATAGATGAATATGCAAATAAAAGGCCTAGGTTTTGAAGCTAGAAACTTGAACATAAATTTGGAAAGTTAGGTTGGGGACAGATTATAGGAAATATAGTTCTATAGTAAATATGCAGTCACCAACACTGAAAACATCTGGTATACTTGAAAGCTTACAGAATTTGTCCCCATACATTATCTAAGCTGATCTTTATGAACTTTGGAGGATATTTTGCAAATGAGAAAAAAAAATGTCTCAAAGAAGAAAGTGACTTGCATAGGTTTACAGTGCTAGCCATGGTGGAGTCAGGACTCAAACCTGGGTGTCTGGGCTTTAATACTTAAACTCTTACCTTGTTGGGATGCCCGGGCAGCTCAGTTGGTTAAGCGTCTGCCTTCGGCTCAGGTCATGATCCCGGGGTCCCAGGATCGAGTTCCGCATCGGGCTCCTTGCTCAGCAAGGAGTCTGCTTCTCTCTCTGCCCCTCCCCCTGCTTGTGCTCTCTCTCTCTCTCTCTCTCTCTCTGACAAAAAAATAAACAAATCTTAAAAAAAACACAAAACAACACTTACCTTGTTAAATATGACCTCCTACATAACGTATGCCCTACTTACTCTCAGTAACGACAATTTCATCTTTTATAGGGCACTCCACCTGTGTGTTTGTCTTGTTTCCTCCACTGGGTTATAACTGTCCTGAGGGTCGGAAGTGTATCTTCCGCCTGTTTTCTATCTTCCACAGGGCAAAGCATAGTGCTGGACTAATAGGGATATTCAATAAATTAATTAGGAATGAATGGATGAATGAATGAATGAATGAATGAATGCATCACGTAATGAGTTGAAATACAGGAAGAGACTGGAACAAACGGAACATTAGAGTCACCTAGTTGAGTATCTAAATCTACTAATGCCTAGGATCCATACCAGAGATTTCTTGTTTGTGTTGGATTCTTCCACATATTGCAAAGGTTACCATCTAGGCTTCCCTTAGGCCTTCCCCAGCCAAAGTTATATCACCATATAAGTGCATTTGAAATGGGGGCTACACGTTTTCTTTAAATGGAGATATGGGCAACTCAATTCTTTTAGGACAGAAATAGATCGTGTATAATTTCAATAAATTAAACAAAAATGAACAAGGCTTCTGTAGCTAAAGGTGTCAGGTTTTGGGATGAGTGAGCTCATGACAGGTCTGGAAAATGTAAGAGGGATGACTTCTTTTTCCTCTTGCCTTTGTAATATTTCCAGTAACTGTGCCATTAAACTCCTTAGATAACATTAAACATTATTTAACAGAGAGCCCTAATGAACAATGAAGTGAGAGCCTCCTATCTGGACCATCCACACAGTATGCATACTAAACAGGCACGTTGGTGTTCATCCCAGGATCTCTGCGTGGTACACAGGGAGAAAAAGCAGGAGAGCAAGGAACTGAGACAGAGGGAAAGGGGGAGTGTGAATTTCCAGATGACAATGTGAGTGAGCTAGTTTTCCTTAAGCCCCTCCAACTTCATTCTCTGAATGTTCCTGCCCTTGTGTGGTTCTTATAGGTTTGGAAACAGAGTGCAAAGGCCTGACAGTAACAGCTGTTAAAGCCTCCCTGCAGATGAAAATGAAAGCCAAACTAGCATGCACATGTGAAGGAGATTATCAACCAAATGTGTTGATTTTATCCCTGGGTCTTTGCTGCAAAAAATATATGTTTCCTGAATAATAATGATGTCTTCCACTCCCATCATGCCTTTCTTTCTAGGATTCCAATAGATTCTATTTTGTCATTTGTCCATTTATGGGGAAGAAGGGAAGAAAGAGTATAAATATTTCCTAGGGTGACCAACCATCTCAGTTTGCCTGGTTTTAGTACTGAGATTCAGTCTCATGGCATCCCAGGAAAGCCCTCAGTCAAGGGCAAACTGGGACAGTTGGTGAACAGAATGTTTTATGTGAGATTTCTGAGTTCTACTGTGACACAGTTCCCTGGATTAGGGGTAAGAGGACCTTTTACTGTTTTTAAAACTTATATGACATAAATAAGGTATATTTGTTAAAGAAAAATTAGGAAGTGTGTGTGTGTATGTGCGTATATGTGTATGTGTGTAGAGAGAGAAAGTGTGTATATTTATATTTTGCATACATGTATGCATACACATGCGCCCACATGCACTGCTTTGTTATCTGTTTTTCATTCTTCACGTAACTTAGCATGAATATCTTTTCAAGACTATACTGTATTTATAGCTATAATTATTTTTTAAAGCTGCATGGTGTCTCACTGTAAAACTATTCTATGCTGTATTTAGCCAATCTCCAACGTTTGTCTCCATATAGATACACACACAAACCAGATTTTTGCTTTCAAAAATAGAGCTGTGAATAACACCATTATCATATATAATTGAAGGTTTTCTGATTACGCTTTGGTGATGTCACTGTCTGCATAGCTTATCCTTCCAAAATCCCAACTATCTTTTTTTTTAAATTTTATTTTATTATGTTATGTTAATCACCATACATTACATCATTAGTTTTTGATGTAGTGTTCCATGATTCATTGTTTGCGTATAACACCCAGCTCTCCATTCAATACGTGCCCTCTTTAATACCCATCACCAGGCTAACCCATCCCCCCACCCCTCTCCCCTCTAGAACCCTCAGTTTGTTTCTCAGAGTCCATAGTCTCTCATGGTTCTTCTCCCCCTCCGATTTCCCCCCCTTCCTTTTTCCCTTCCTTCTTCTTTTTTTTTTTTTTTTAACATATAATGTATTATTTGTTTCAGAGGTACAGGTCTGTGATTCAACAGTCTTACACAATTCACAGAGCTCATCATAGCACATACCCTCCCCAATGTCTATCACCCAGCCACCCCATCCCTCCTACCCCCCACCACTCCAGCAACCCTCAGTTTGTTTCCTGAGATTAAGAATTCCTCATATCAGTGAGATCATATGATACATGTCTTTCTCTGATTGACTTATTTCGCTTAGCATAATACCCTCT
Organism: Mirounga leonina; assembly: GCF_011800145.1. Classification (NCBI taxonomy): domain Eukaryota; kingdom Metazoa; phylum Chordata; class Mammalia; order Carnivora; family Phocidae; genus Mirounga; species Mirounga leonina. The sequence goes on along the minus strand of NW_023270389.1, from coordinate 34,249,068 downwards.
AGTCCCATCCATGTCATTGCAAATGGCAAGATTTCATTTTTTTGATGGCTGCATAATATTCCATTGTATTTATATATACCACATCTTCTTTATCCATCCATGTCATCTGTTGATGGACATCTTGGCTCTTTCCATAGTTTGGCTATTGTGGACATTGCTGCTATAAATATTGGGGAAGGAAACAGGCATCAAAATCCAGGAGGCACAGAGAACCCCCCTCAAAATCAATAAAAATAGGTCAACACCCTGACATCTAATAGTAAAACTTATAAGTCTCAGAGACAAAGAGAAAAGCCTGAAAGCAGCTGGGGCCAAAATCCCAACTATCTTAAAATGGGTTTCCCTGAAACAACTCCTAAGACAGGGATTTGGGGATAGGTGATTTATTTAGGATGTGATTCTAGGAAGCCCAGTAAGTGAGACAAAAAAAAAATAAATGCCAATCACAGGTGAATTACTGAATGGGTTTCTTGTGTGGGAACTGGGGCTCAGTACAACTAAGGACCTTCTGAGAAATTGTAGAACATACTTCAGAACCGTATGTCAGAGGGGTAGTGAGGTTGGGGGATTTTTCCACTAATTCCCTTCCCTCATTGATTGGAAGTCACTTTGGGGACATTAGCTCTCCCACCTATATAGGCCAAGGAAATGCCTGTAGTCAGAGAACACCCCCAGGCAGAGAGGCAGAAAACTACTTGAGAACTGCCTAGGGTGAACTCCACGGTGGACCAAGGAGGTAGAGGAGGGCACCCACAGTATCTGCCCTACTACCTCTCAGTCCCTGGCTTTCTCTTCTTTGATGATGTTGTGTCCCCCCTACCACAGCATCTGTTGCCACAGTTTCTACATTGCCTCAAAATACCCCACTGTCTAGCTCCCTCCTGGCTTTCTCACTCCCTCTGGTACCCCAACACAACAATTATTTTATCCCACTGGAAGTTGTAATACATTGATACAACTATTTTTTCTCTGTCACACATCCCCTTCAAGTCATCATTTCCATCCTGAGCCATCATCATAATCACACTGTTGTATATTTCCTCAACTTTTTGTCTCTCCCTCTCTCTTCAAATTGTACTAGTTGGGCAAAATCCCATTCTTCAGTGAAGTCCAAATCTCTGTCTAATCTGTGTGCATAGCCTCAGCGTATTCTAGGCATATTATCTTCTCTTTCTTTCAACCTCCAAAATCCACCCCATCCTCACACTCAACCGATTATGTTGCTTCCTACTTTGAGAAACTGAATCACTCAGAAGAGAACTTTCCAAGCTTCCACAATGCAGCCATCCTCCTTCTTCATCTGTGCCCTCCTGTTACTTTTTGTTTGAATAAGCAGCTCAGGCCCTATATCAAGGATCCTATCCCTTCTTGCTTACTTGAGGACATAATTCTTTGTTCTTTCCCCTACATCATCCATTTTTCCCTGGACTATTTTCATCAAGGCACAAACATGGTATTTCTCCTGTCCTAAAAATACGTTCTTGAGACCTCAAGCCCCTCTCACTTTTGCCTCCTTTTTTTCTCCCCTTTAAACACCTCAAGATTGTCACTTATACTTACTGTCTGCAATTATTCTCCTTATCTCCTAAATCAATGTCAATCAACGTTCCATCACCACCACTGCATCAATCTCCTCTTGTAAATGCCAGCAATGGCATCCATGTTACTAAATCCAATGGCTGATTCGCACCCCTCACCTTATTTGACTCTTAGCTGCATTCGAGTCAAGCTTATCACCTTCTCTCCCTTGATATATGCTTCCCACTCAACAGTATTACTTATTGGTTATCGTTTTACCTCACTGATGTCTTCTTCTCAATCCTCCTCCTCATCTTTGCAAGCTCTACAGTTGGAAATGCCTGGGCTGAATTCGTCACTGTCACTATTCTGTTTATATCCCATTCCAACATCTACTCTTTATCTATTCTCATGTCTTTAATTGGGCTCCTGGCTTTAAGTACCACATATCTGCTGGGAAGCCCAAATTTATATCTGTAGTCTAAACCTCTCCCTGACCTCTGGAATAATAAACCCAACTCCTGCTCAACAGCTCCATGCAAAAATCCAAAAGGCAAATCAAATCTCTGATGCCTAAACCCAAACACTTGATCTTCTCATCCAAACCTGCTCCTTCATCTCAGTCTTTCCATTTCAATAAATAGAAACTCCATCCTTCCAATTGCTCATCAAAAAAACCTTGGAGCTATCTGTATGTCTACGCTTTTCTCACATATTATCGCAAATCCATCAGCAAATCTTATAAGCTCCCACACTCAAACTACACACAGAAGTCGACAACCAGGCTGGTCCAAGCCGCTGTTATTTCTTGCCTGGATTACTGTGATAGGCTCCTAACTGGTCTTCTGCTCCTGGCCATCCTCTCTAAAATTTAATCTCAACTCCAGAGCCGAAGTGATTCTTCTAAGAATTGAATCACATTGGCTATTCTTTGTTTAAGACCCACTAATAACTTCAGGACCCACTCAGTAAAAGGCTATAGGGCCTGGCCTAGTCAAACCCCACAATATCTCCACGACCTCAACATCTCCTCCTCTCCTCCCCCTTTCCCACTTTACTCCAATCCCAGTGACCTTCTCTTTATTCTTCAGTTGGGCCAGACACACTCCCACCCCAGTATTTTTTGTCCTTGCTGACATCTACAGAGTGCCCTCCCTCTTCTACTGAAATTTCTCAAATTTCATTCCTCAGGTCTTCACTGACTACCTTATTTAAAATTGTAGCCACCACTCCCCCATGACCCGCCCCACTCCCTTTTTACCATAGCACTTATCTACACATGGACTGATGTTTTTAAAACACAGTCATTTATTTTTTATATTTCTTTCTCCTAGAATTCAAGCTTCATAAAAGCAAGGATTTTGTCTCTTTGGTTCTCTGTGCCTAGAAAAGTGCTTGGCATGTAGGAGGTGTTCAACTGATATTTGTTGAATAAATGATTAAATGAGACCCTGGTTTGTCTCCCAAACAGGTTTTTCTGTTTATTAGCTGTGTGACCTTAAGCAAGTCCCTGGGACATTCCAACACTATTTCCTCACCCATACAATATAGCAACACCTAATTTATGGTGCCATTGTAAGGAGTTCTGTATGTAAAATACCCCTTTGCAACACTTGGCATGAAGTATACATTCAATAAATATCCACTGAATCTATTTTCCCTAAACAGAGATTACCAAAATTTCCTACAAATTACAATATTTATTTCTCCTGTATTTCTCACTCTACTGCCTGCCGTCAAGCATTTTCACCTCTGCTTTCTATTTTCCATGCATTTTGCTGAGCCAGTAGCAACTGTTTACCTTGGCCTGCTCAGCTGACAGTGTTGAGTGTATTAGTGCCTAGTGTCAGATAATCCTTCCTTCCTTCCTTCCTTCCTTCCTTCCTTCCTTCCTTCCTTCCTTCCTTCCTTCCT
>NW_023270389.1:34114958-34245626 GCF_011800145.1 Mirounga leonina | reverse complement strand
CCTTCCTTCCTTCCTTCCTTCCTTCCTTCCTTCCTTCCTTCCTTCCTCCCTTCCTTCCTCCCTCCCTTCCTTCCTTCTTTCCTTCCTCCCTTCCTTCTTTCCTTCCTTCCTTCTCTTTATTGTCGACCTAAACGACCATGTGTAGGTAATGCAAAAGATGTAACAGACTTTAAGAAAAACTTTCCCATGAGCTTAAAAATTAATTATGAAGCTAAAATATCACCCTTCAAACAGTCAGATATGAAGCAAAATGACTCAGATCTAGTATTAGATGTATGGAGGAATGAAGGTCTAGATGGGTGCAAATTTAGAGAAAGCTCTCTTAAGAGAAGTAATACTTACCTTAACCCTGAAGGATGGATAGGTATATCGTTCACAGTAATTAATATTTAACTGCAGCAACAAACCCCCAAAGAAGAAAGCACAGTAAGTGTTTAGTTATTGCTTATGTCACCGTTTGATGTGAATTGAGGGGCTCTTTCTGGTCAGTCCTCTCCCAAACGACAATGCACATGATCTTCTAGATGTGACAGCTGCAGTATCTGGCTTCTGAGATCTTCAAGCACACCTTATCTCTTCTGGCCCCTGAATAAAGCAGTTTATGGGGCTGATACAGTCTTGATTCAGTGTGACCTTATTTGGAGAGTACTACTCTGCTTTGGGGAGGCTCGGGGGCTGCCACGAAAGGCTTTATGTTTCAGACATGTTTGAAAGAACCGAGCATTACAGCCAGTGCCCAGACATGGTGTGTGGGTCTCACGGTGTGGGATCGGAGAACAGTGGTGGGCCATGCTCAACCTTTATCCTATAAGACAAGCGAGAAGATTCCTGAGGCTGGCATGAAAATGTATGGGTCTGTTGAAGAGACAGAAACATCTATAAATCAGCAAACAGGTGTGCATGGGATTGCAGGTTCATTAATGAAGCGATGGACCTTTGAAAGAGAGATTGCATTTCAGCAATTGTCATAAAGGGGTTTGTTTATGATGAGGACTGTGACTTTGGAGGCACCAGCACGCTGCATCTCTTGAGAAGATCACAGTGCAATTATTACTCTAATGGGCTTCAAGCAAAGACTCGAAAGTAGCCACAAAGTTCCTATTTCCTGTCTCAGAAGGGTATGTGCAGGTGAGATATCGGGACTAACTCAAAGGAAAGGTATTGCTTAAAAACATATCAGCAATGAAATGAGAAGACAAATGAGATTTCCAGGGAGAGGGCCCTTCCACTGAAAATTTATCTGTTTTTTTTTTTTTTTTTTTTTTTAGTAATCTCTACACCCAGTGTGGGGCTTGAATGTACCACCTCAAGACCAAGAATCGTATGCTCAGCTCCTCCGACTAAACCAGCCAGGTGTCTCGGCCCTTCCATTTAGAAGGGGATTCCATACCTTCCAAGATAAGCAGTAACTACTTTCCCTCTATGTGTCTCTCTTTCTCTGTCTCTATTCCAACCTTTAGCTTTTCCTCTGATGCCATTTATTTTTCTCTGTATTAGTTTTGGTTTTTCTGTCTATACGTCTGTCTGTGGACCTGCCTTATCTCTCATATCTGGTCATGTGCCTCTGTTCTAAGGGAGGATCAACTCTGTCCCACAGGCCATAAAATCCTTCACACTTTTATGAAATAATAATCAAGTGCCTATTTTTTCCAAGATATTATGCTGGGCCAAAGAAAAAGAAACCCAAACCAAAGCCATTAATTCCATAGTCTCAGATGCAAGCAGGATGTATTACATTAAAAAAAAAACCCAACCATACAAAATGGGGACTATTCCAGTGGATATAACAGATGCTCTATAACCAGTTTGTAATTTCTGTAACAGTCTATACCAGACTAGCCAGACCTAGATTTTACTCTTAGCTACTTCTGGCTGTGCAACAGAATTCTCCAATGTCTCTTTGATGATCTACTTCAAGGCACTTTTATAGCAGCTGAGAGTTTACTTTACCTCAGTCTGAAAGAGGCAGTATCATCCACCCTCTTGCTCTTAGTGAGAGAGATATGCAGAGAGATGAAGAAAAAGGGTGAGATTATCTTCTTCTTTTTAAGGCTTTGTCCCAGAGAGAAGAGGAATTCCTATGAAAAGAACCTAATAATATTTCATATTTATTGAACACCTACTGTGTCCTGGACTGTGCTAAGCATTTTACAGATGTCAACTCATTTAATATGTACAACAATCCTGTAGAGGAGGTGTTCTTATCAAGAAACTGAGGCTAAGTTCGAACAGTAACATGCTGGAGGTCCCACCATTCCTCAGGAACAGAACCATGGTTCAAATACAATTTTTGACTCAAAAGTCCATGTGATTATGTAGCTCCTTTGGGCTGCACATTAACCTCACATAATTGTTGAGCAGTTCTCCATTTTATGGGTAGGGAAGCTGAGGCTTAGAATTTAAGTATTTGACTAAGATGATATAGCTGGAACATGGTTGTTTTGCATTTATACTCAAGCTTGTAGAGTACCAATGTACTCTACTCCTCAGAGTACCACTTTCTCATCATACTGCCTCCCGAATTCATTTCAGTCAAGATCTCTAGGATCTCTAGGATCTCTAACCTAGATCCCTGATAGTAGAGTTTATCTTTCTTCCCCTCAGTATCAATCACCAAATCGAAAATCATACTTATTGTGATTTTTGAGTGTCTAGTATGCGTGAAGTCTGGTGCTCAGAACTGAAAGAGGTAGAAAGATGAGTAGCAACTCGTTCCTACTCTCTGGAGTGAGGGCCTTAATTGGAAAGAAGAGAGAGAAGCTTGTGATAAAGTTAAATGGCTTTTCCAGATAACCATAGAAGGCAAGTCATGAGGCAGGACATGATGAATGGGTGAAAGAATGTTACAGACAATCTGTGCTGTACGATTGCAGATGAGGGAGGAGTGGGGAGCAGATGGTCACTGCTCTGTGCATAGTACACCTTCATATATTTAAAGCCCATCATTAGGCCCTTTAGAAATCCCTTGGTTAGGATAAATATTTTCATCTTTCCTTGGGAATATTATTCCCCACTCCCTTCAAACTCTCCTTGCCTCTCCTCCAGCCATCCCAGGTTTCTTAAATAAGTTGGCATCTAAAACACAATTCAACAATATGAGTAAAGAGTCTTTCCTTTGAGGTCCTGTGTGAGGTGAGCCTTTGCCTCAAACCATGGGACAACTCACAGGCAATCATGAAAAACCACAGTGGTCCCAACATACTCTTGGTTCCGGTATCCCTGCGTAAGTGAAAATGTATCTGTAGGTATTGTCACATCAATCTTGAGATTGAAGGGCATGACCAGCCATACCCCCATGCCTGCAGTAGACAAGGATGGGGCAGGAGGGAGAGGAGGAGGCATGGAAAAATTCCCCAGCACTCCCTTGGCATCAAGATTTCTCCTTCCCATCCAGGTAGTGCTCAGCTTTGTAGATACATTCTTGGATAACCTCTTTAAAATAGAAATACTCTTGACTCCTGTATTACACAATCTCCTCCTTATAATATAGGCCTAGGAATGTGTGTGTCAGGGGGAAGAGTAGTGGGATGTGACATGATTGCTCCTGGCTGAGAAAAGGAGTCAGGAAATAAACACAAAAGACTCCAAGGGCGGAAGCAGCAAAATGCAGGTGGAGAGTCCCAGCGTAAACCTCACCTACTTCACCACCACGCCAGGGACTAAACCCTGGTGAAAAGTTCACAGCTCTGGAAATATATGCACCCATTTCTTTCTTTCTTTCTTTCTTTTTTTTTTTTTAACTACCCTTCTGTCAAATGTCAAACACAAATCTTAGGAGACCAAAAGGTTAGGCCGTCATAAATGCCCTCTATCTCAAATCGAAGATGACAGAGACAAGAAAAACAGACGTGATAACCTTGAGAAGTTTTAGCTCCTGGACAGCTTTCAGGATACATGTTTCACAAGGGGTTGTTCAGAGTCACTTCTGTGTCCCTTCCTGTGTTGTTACCTGATAAGTTCAAGATACCTAGTTTGCTGAAAACAATTCCCTGTGAAGAAACTGCCAACATCTTTGATTCACATTTTCTGTGGATGTTAGGAACTTTCTCAAGAGCCATGAATTCCTTTCTTAGGGTGTATTTAGTCCTGTGATAGAGGACACAGCCACCAGCCCAGGCTGTTCCTTAGGCGCCCTTGACCAGCTAAGCGCTTGACTCACTGATCCTGCTAGAGACAAACAGGCAACGAGCAAGTCCTACGGTCACAGGAGGTGTGGGAAGAGGACTCCGGTGCTGGACTAGGATGCAGAAGACCCAGAGCTGTAGCTGGGGATTAGCTATTGTCACTTAAATTTATTTACTTACTGATACATTATCTATGAATGGTGCTAATAACATTATGACATATCCCCATGGATGTGTTGGGTTAAGATATTTTGTGTGCCAGCATATCAGGGAAATAGCATACTTCACGAAATAGTTTAATATAGGCCTCCAATTATTCAAAGCAAAGGAGTTTGTAGGGAGGGATGGGCCAGAGAATATCAAGAGAGAACAGAGTGATGGCTTCAGGACAGTTACCCACATCCTGAACAATAGTGTCTTTATTTTGATGGCCAAAGATATGAAGTTTGATCTTTCATGAGACACATTATTCCAAACTCAACTTTATATTGTCCATGCTATGCCTATAATAGTAGTTCACTAAAGGTTACATGGGTGGATGAATCACTGACTATTTTAAGGAGCCTCTGGATATTTTCCTCAAAGTGATGACCTGATCAACCATAGCAGGTTATATCTCAGACACCATGGAGGTGACCCCTTCCAAGGATGACAGTAGCGAACTGCCTGGAAGGACACCATCTTGGAAATCTTTTCCATCTGAAACTCCTCAAAGCACAAGAGAATCTCATGCTGGCTGTGCAGGTGGTGCGCTTTACAGTCCCAGTCCTCTCCCACTTCCGCTCAAGCCCATCTGCACGCTGGCTCAGTGTGTAATCTTGCTGGCTGTAGGATTATTGATGACTGACAGCCATTCCCTGAGAACATCGGGTCCGCCTGTAGCCTGGCTGTGCATGGATGCTTTACAGTGACAGGATGAAGTGCTGAAGCTTTTCCAGGGACGGCCCATGTTCAGGATGTGTGTCTGAGATACTGTCAAACACGGCAGCCAGCGGATGGCTACTAGGCACTGATGCCTCCCGTGCATGAAGAGCATCAGAGAAACAAAGCACCAAGGTTCACTTGCAGGCTAGCTTCCCTGGGCTCCTGACTTTAGTCTGTCTGGTCAAGAAGGTGTTGGTGGGAGGCAAAGGACCTCATCTATATCACTTCCTTTATTTTGAGTGGTGTTTTCCCAGTAATTAAATGTATTACAACCTCAAAACCCAGCTGGATCCTTGTAGACATACAACACATTCTCATCTTAGTCCAGAGATTAAACTTCCTGAGCCAAATGTTTGACAGAATGTATGAGGAACAAGGAAGTAGGAAGGTAACCAAATGATTGCAGCTTTGGAACTGTCAAAACACACTAGGGTTTGGTCACTGACAGAGAAGAGTCAGCCCACTGAAAATTAATCATGGGATTAGTACATAGTTTTGTACCACTCAACAAGTTATTCTCAGAAACTCTTGACTTTCAGTTCTAAGGCTTACTGCATAATAAATATTAAGGCTTCAAGGAAAAATACAGGTCTTGACTTGATTTTCTCTGCTTATAATTAAAAAAAAGAGATTCTCTCATTCCTCTGTTATGATACAGTCACAAATGGAGCTAGACTGGGAGGAAAGATCCCCCAGATGCTTTGTGGATCCCATTAATATATATATATTTTTAATCAACCCAGGAATTTAGAATTAAAAGTGGCTTCCAGGCTTGGGATGAGAGAAGATCTTAATCCCTGTCATTAGCAACCCCTTTCTAATTCTGCCACCTCCCTAACCCTCCCCCTGCCCCCCATGGCCTTGCAGCCCTGGGGCACTCCCGAAATAAGTATTCCTTTCCCATTTGCCAACTGGGCTCAAAATTCTTCAGGGGGAAAAGACATGGTGCCATCTAAAGGAAAATTCTGATCACTGTTATCAAACCTAAAAATAGGGAATGACAGACGTGGGGGACTGAAGTAATTGGTCTAGTTCAGATGGATCCTGATCACTGTAATTCAGGTCTTGGGTGAAGCCTGGCCCCATGTGCTCTATCACCTTGCTATTCAGGCGAACGGTGACCTTCTCACTTTTCTTGAGCAAGGATATGGATTGTTTCTGAGAGAGGCTGAGATATGAAACCAGCACACCCTTCCCTCCCCTGTTCTCTTCTTGTCCCTGTCATCTATCCAGCATTGCCCTGCTTGCTCTTGGTTATTAATGATCCTCTCTTTCTTTTGGCCTGTTTCCTGAAATCTTTAGCCACCACAGGAGCTGTGTCTCTTCCAGAAATCCTAGTGTTAGTACAGGCCTGTTGCCAATGACTCCCATAGATATAAGGTCATTTAGAATTATACGATGATAGAGATCATTCACTTCTACATTTCAGTTTATAGAATGGGACACAGAGGCCAGAGAGCTGTAATGGATTATCCAAGTTTAAATGGATAATTGTTGGTGAACAGGGATGAGAATCTAGGTGTTCTAACTCCCAGATCACTGATCATTCTGGTCAGTTAGTTCCCTACCAGCTGCTTTCAATGCTTCTACTCCAAACTCCATGGTTTAATTTCTGCTTTCCTCTGTGCACTTGCTTGAGGATCTTACAACTCATTTTTTATCCATCTTGTTCTTTACAGTCTCTGTGTCTTTCACTGTGTTTCCTCCTCCCCCACCCCCCACTGTCCCTCGCTGTTGTTCACTCACCTTTAGGACGACACACAGAATTGGCTGAATAGAAAATACATTCTGCATTCCTTGCCAAAGCAGCCTGAGGGAAGTCATTAAGAAGCAGCTCTTCCTAGAGATGTTTCAAATGTGCTTGCTGTAATTGTGGCTGAAATTTCAATATCAAAGGTTAAAATATCATGGTTTCCTTTACACTTCCTTTTATTTGCAATTACCTTGGGAGGAGAACACAGCCAAGCAGGAATGCTCAATGCAATTCTTCCCAACCCAGATTACACTGCATGGTGGTGAACTATCTAAATGTGCTATCTTGGACTCCAGGAGTACAGAAAAGATGGTGATGGACAGATGGAAAGCGGTGGACAGAGAAGATCCCAGAGGAGAAACAAGCTGAGAATGAGGTGGGTGGACCACACCACTTTGGAAGGAAGGATTTTCCAGCTTCCGTTCATTATTTTAGTAGAGATGGAAGAGAATGGAGGTAAGGTTTGATTCAAGAAAAGAAATAGAAATGGATTAGAGGAATGTGGTTGTGATTAGGCACCTAGGAAGCAGGGTGAACACAAGAGCTCTAATACTATGGTGCTGGCGTGGAGAGTCCAAGAGAGACTGAAAGCCAGAGGGCACAGAACACTGCAGGCTTGGGCATCTGGAGGTGTGGTTTTTATGCTCAAATTACTTACTTGACTTTGAACGTGTGATTTCTCCACTGCAGGCTTCAGCCTCCTTCCCTGCAAAATGAGGCAGTTGGACTTGATTATTTCAAGGTCCTGACTTCTCCTGACTCTACTGAAGCCAAGCTTCTCTAACGGTGCATTTCCACTTTGCTGAAAGCACCGGGTGTAACTACCTCATGCCCTTTCCCTTCTCTCGCATGCCTCCTCTCCAAAAAGCAACTTTTTGAGTCTTTTCTATCAAGCAAATCCAAGCATCTTTTGGAAGCCTCATTTTACTGAAGGCACAAAACCCCGGGGGCCTCAACCCATGGTAGAATCTCTTCCCTCATTGCCCCTTCCCATCTACTTCCCAAACTCATCCCCTATCCTTAACGGGTTGAACTCATTTACCTCGTAAATGATAGCAAATCAGGAACCTCCTGCTGCTTATAATGATAACACTTCCTATAATTTGCATGATAAAATTCAACTGATTTCAGATAGCATTTCTTAGAACAGATAGGTGACACCAGGGCTCCATGAGGAGAATAAATTACCACCTCAAGTTCTATGCCATCACAGTTGTGGATTCCAATTGGCTGACATTCAGCCCCAAACAAAAGCACAAAGCCTGTCTAATGGAGCAGTGAAAAAAGATATCTAGGAAATATTAACAAGTCTCTCATGGTAATTTATGCAAATACACGCCATAACTCAGCTGAAGAGGTTCGGCTCGTACCTATGGAAGGGAGCTGCACTAGCCAGGGATTTTATGGAACTAATGCCACCTTATTACATCTCAGAGGTTGTGGGTTTCCATACAAATTAGCACTAGAGAGGCCTAGGGTGGCAATTAGTCCTCAGACCATCTGCATCAGAATCACTCCGGGGTGCCTATTAAATGCAGTTTCCTCTGGCTCTATTACAGACCGATTGAATCAAAAGCCCTTAGATTGGGGCCTGGGAATCCACATTTTATAACCTTACCCCCCCCCCCCCCGCCCCCCCCCACCCCCAAGTGGTTTTTATGCATCTTTCTGAGCCTGGCCTCCCATGGTCAGTACCATCTACATCTAGGTTATGCACACCATGACCCACTCTCTTACTATGTGAATTCGCTAAGTTACAGCACTGTTCTCAGCCTCAAATTCCTCATCTATAAAATAAGAGGTAGATCCAAGTACCTCTTAAGTGTTTCAAACCCTAATCCTTTTTTCAAATGAAGTGTGGGACAATACTGAAGCCCAAACAAAACGTCCATGCAGGTGGCCAGTTGGCAAAATGTCCCCTGTGGACCCTGTAGCCATGTCTGCCTGGAGTGCCGCAGTCTCCCCGGAACAAAGAAGGCTGCACTGCGCCCCCATCTGTCTTTGTCTCCCCAATTTCTTGCCCAAACAGTCTCTTTTCAGCCTGGAAACCAGCCTTCCCCCATTGTTTCTGCCAGAGCATTGTATCTAGACTCAAATCCTTTCTCTTATTGGGGACTTGGGCTTTTGAAAGCAAATCCATTACACTTTCTGGGGTTTTTTTTGTTTGTTTGTTTTGTTTTTCTTTTGAAGGTTGGTCACGTTTTGCTTTTCAGTGTCTGTGGTTCCAAGGAAATAATGTTTTGTATATTTTATATACCACAATATTCCCGGCACCTAGCATGGCGTCCGTCACGTAGTGGGCTCTCGATAAATCTCCTTTGAATGAAGAAATTCAAGGACAATTCCCTGCTAGAAAGAGGAACAGGAAAGGGGGAACTAGAGGGTGGCAGGGATCTATTTTAACAGCTCAATATATTAGCACACAAAGCTAACATTTATTTACAGCCAAATATGCTCAAGGTTTTCTACACATATTATCACATTTATTCCTCATACTTCTGTGGTACAGATATTCATATATGCATTTCACTTAAGGAAACTGGGCTCAGATAGGTTACGGTGTTTGTCCAAGGCTTCACAGAAGGGCTGGGTTTGTCTGACAATAAAACCCAAGTATTTCCATCTTAGCACTCTGTCTCCCAAGATTAAACCCAGGAAAAATTGTTAAACCAACTGTTTTGTCTCAGTTAGATGCCCCCTCCTTTATTGTTACTTCTTTCTTATCTGAAACTGGTTTGTCTGCATTGTTTAAAAAAATGAGAAGCAAGATTGGAGCTTGTTTAGATTGGGGTTCAGCTGTTTCTGCAACTAGGATGCCAATCAGTGACTGCACCCTGACCTTGGGAGAGGGTAGGTCAAAGCAGAGCCTCCTCTGGCATAGTTGGGATGAAGTGCCAAGCTCAGGAGACCTATCCACTACCAGTGTGCAGGAACTGGGGATGATTCTTTAGGAGCTCTTGTATCCAGGTTAGGCATTGCCTTCTCTTTATCCTTCTAGACTTTTCCAGGAACCAGTTATTCCAGGAGTGTCCTCTAGGTGCTTCTTCTGGCACCCCTCCTGATTTTTCAGGTTCAATATGCTTTGGACATGAGGGGACATTGCCAGGCAAATGAGAGAAAGGTACTCCAGGCAGAGGAATCAGCACTGACAAAGGCTCCAACTCTAGGAGTCCAGTGGAAGCTTGGTGAATTTTTTTTTTTTTTCCAGAAAAGGTATTTTTTTTTAATTCCAGTAATTGCAAATAGGAAACCAGATGGGGGGGCCCCAGGCTGGGACAAATAATGGCTCCCTCCTCCCCGGCAGAACCCGGGGGAGAAGGTGGCCCCTACACCCTCTGTGGTCAGTACAGCCCCCCCCTCCACTCTGCTGCAGCATCCTAGGGGCAGGGCCCCACCTTCCCTGGGACTGGGGTGGTCCGTAACCCAGCCTGCTCTGCCCCGGGCCCCTTTCCCTAAGAGCATCTCGGAGGAGGGGAACGTGGGCAGAACAGGAGGCGGCAATGAGGATGAACATTTGGCGCTGGTCACAGCAGCAATGACGGATTTCTAAGAATGGAAACATTGAACGAAAAAAACCGCAACTGTCCAGAGGTAGTTTGTGAACAGAGGAAAAAATGGAACCAGAACCTTGGGGGGGTGGGGAGGAGCAGAAGGGTGGGAGTGGGCAAGGCTAGCTCCTTGTTATTAGTGCCCCATGTGAGAAAAGGGGAAACTGAGGCCTACGGTGGAAGCAGATGGGGTTGGGCAGTGGCTCCAGCCCACCTTAGGAGGCCGGCGCAGGGAACCTGGGCCTCCTGGACCTCACCTGGAGAAAGGGGGGCTACATTTCTCTCACAGCAATAGATTCCAGGGCGGGGGGGAGGTGGGCTGGAGTCCATTTAGAGTAGGGGGCTCAGACCCCTCCTGCCTTCCTTCCTGTGCGCAAAGGGGGCTGTCTGACCTACAGCAAGGACGAGGCAAGGGGGGAGGGAAGGAAAGTGGGTGTGAGCCGCACCTCGTGAGACACAGGCCGCTCGGGGGGGGGGGGGCATCCTAGGGCCGAACGCCGCCCCCCATTGGCTATGCCTACTGTTGCCAGTGCTGTGGAGTGGGGCAGATCAGAACGAGAGACGGGGCATGGGCCCCTTTTAAGGCCAGGGGAGCCCTCCCAGGCCCCTTAGTGGGAAGCCAGAGGGAAGAATGGAGAAGAAGGGATCCCCCCCCCAAACCAAGAGCCCAGTCAGCAACGTCCCCACCACGGAGCATGGGGACGCAGAAGGGGCAGGGTGCGGCGAGGTGGGCAGTTGGCTAGTGTGCGTGTGGGTGAGGGCTCGCTGGAAACCAAAGGAAACTGCTCCCCATTCGGGCCTTGGGGCCCGCAGGGGTGGTGGGCTGTGCAGTATGGTGGTGAGGGCGCAGGTGGGTGACGGTGGTGCGTGAGCCGGGGGGGTGGGGGGTGGGGGGGAGCGGAGGGCGCCGTCCAGTCCCAGAGGGAAACTGCTCCTCGGCGGCGACGCAGCGGGCTGCGCGGTCACTGCTCCTCCTCGGAGGACTCCTGCGAGCTGCTCTCTTCTTCCTCCTTCTCCAGTTTTTTGGGTCTGCCCCTTGGTTTCCTCCCTGGAGTGGTGGTAGTTTTCCGGGTCTTGGCAGCACCCTTGTTTTTGCTTCCCTTTGGCCGGCCCGAGGTCTCCTGGGTGTTGGCACTTCGCTGGGTTCCTTCGGAGGCTGCTTGCGCGGCCTGCTCCGCCCCCGCTTCTCAGGCCGTCCTTGTCCTGCTTGGAGGCCAAGGGCTGGGTGGACTTCGAGCTCGGCTCGCTCATCTTCCCTCCCCTCTGGAGCAGGTGGACGAGCGATGGCTGGGATGCGCGAGCTCGGCCGCCGGCCTGCGGTGCGCGCTCGGGGCTGCGGGGAGCGAAGGTGCTGGGCGCTGAGGCCCGGCCTGGCTCCGCCGCCGCCGCCGCCGCTGGTGGAAAATGCCGCTGCCTTCTTGGAGCTGCGCCAGCGCCAGAAATAGCCCGGGCTCGGAGTCCCAATTAGAGGAGGGAAGCCCGGTGATTTGATGAAGGAGTTGTAATCCTACACTAAATCTTCCCTGTTAGTTACTCAAAGACCCTTCTCCTTATTTTTTCTCTTTCTCTTTTCCTTCTCCTTTGTCTCCAGTAAGGCTCACAAAGAAACTCCCTGAGAGAAGATCTCATTGTTCAGTTAGTCCTTATCATTCTTGGTGTGCGGAGCACTTGAGCCGGGCTCTTTGGCAGCCAGATCGCCCGATGAGAGACCAGTTGCTCATTCACAGGGTCAGTTTTCCTGAGGAAGGGTGTGGGCATGGCAGGCCCTCGGTGCTTGAGCTTCCTCTGCAATATCCCCTCCCCTTGCTCATCTGAAGACTTGGTCATTCAGCACATTCAAAGGCAGGCACATAGATGATAGCCATCCCTGGATAAAAAGGTACCCAGGGGGACACAAGTGTGTGTGTGGATGGGGGTGGTGATGGAAGGCATAGTTAGCAGCAGGAGAAAGATCATCAATCATAATGGGCAAAGCACACATACAGTAAGATGGCCCACTGATGGCTGATCATTGCCTCCCTGTATTTATAATTAGTCAAAGGACCTTCCCCTGTGGTATCAGTTCCCTGAAACTCAAAATCCAGCCACTGTCCCCTTAAATCCTGCTCCCCTCCTCTTTGTTGTTAGGCATCAGTCTATGGTAAACTCTAAGCCCATCATGTGGCTTGTAGCCCAACTCCCGAGTTTTGTGAGGGACGAAGGTGTTTATCATTGTAAGAAGCACCCCTGGGACACAAGCAAACTTGGAGTTGGTGCCCGTAGCTTTTCCTCTGCCCAAAGCCCTCTCTGCAGGTCCCTGCTCAGCCTGTAGCCTGTCCCCTGTTTGGCCTCCACGGCATCTCTTTCTCTCTTTTGGTTTTGAGCCTGCCTTCCTTTGGTTGCAGTGAAGTCTGGTTTCATCACTTTCTCTCTCCAGTCTTTTCTGTAACTGTTCTCTTTGCTCCCACAGGCCCACCACATGGGCCGTCTTTGTTCTTCTCACAAAGGGAGCTGTCAGTATTGAAGGCTCTTTTCAGGAAGGCAGGGAGGAGCTCTTGTGTTTCTAAGTCACAATCAGAAGCATTATTAGCGCTTCTATCCTCTTTTAGGCATGCGGCATAAACATAGCTGCATATGAGGTATCACATGGGCTTAGGATGGAGGGAATGTGTGTGTCGGGGGGATGGTGCAGTTCATCACGGGAGAAAAATGAGACACACACGCAAAAAGAAACAACAAAGGGAGAAGAAGCAAAAAAAGAAAAAAGTAGAAGCAAAAGAGAGGAGGAGCTTGGGCCATAAGACCCATTCGCAATGGTGCCAGGGGCCCCTAGACTTTAATATCCTACCCCCAGGGTAGCATTTTCAATGTCAGATCTTTTCAAGACTTCCTTCCGCTCAGGGGTTCAGTGGGTGTTTGGGCATTGTCCAGTGTGACATCCAGAGTGACACCCATCAAGTGCCCCTTTGGGGTCCTCGTTGGGCTGATGAAATTGGAGTTGTCAGTTTAGAGACAAGCAGCTCCGCAGCGGCGGTGACCAGGGACACCAGCCCCTGGAAGAAAAGCCATAGCACACGGTCTCTTCAGGGCGATCTAGCTGGGTGCCAGGCTCCATGCCCCAAGAGCAGCCTTCACTTTTCATTTGTCACCCCTGCTTTATGTCTATCCTCCCTAAAGGTGGTCTAGTGCAGAGGAACAAGTCAAATGACCACTCTTTTGCAGGCTAGATGCCAAGTTCATGTGTCACCATCAGGAACCCCCGTTTGGTTTTGTCAGCTTTTTCACATCCTGAGCAACTCCAAAACACCCTGTGACAAGCTGACTCTGCTTGACGAGAGCTGGGCTCGGGCATGAGCCATTAGTACATTTGTGATCCTGGTCCTATGACCACGCTCACAAGCCCCGCTAATGGGGAGGTCAATTAAATAATGCCAGCCACCGCTTTTCTTCCTTATGGCACTCAGCGTCGCCAGCAAAATGTGTTTTGCAGATTATTAACAACAACAATTAATGGGGGAGTAATGGACTGTGAAAGGAGGCAAGTTAGGGTGGCAGGGACAATCCAACCATACATTGTTGGGGCCAGGGCCTCCCAAGGGCGCAGACTACCTCCTGGATGAGCAGTCTGTGTTGAGGAGGAGGAACATCTTGGGTTCCATGGGGCAAAATTTAGGAAATGCTAGCCTGATGGAGGCGTGCACATGGGTCCAAATTGCAACACCTGACAAATTCTCCCTGTTGAATTAACCTGATTCTGAAGAGAAAGTCATTTCCATAATGCACAAAGCCATAGGTTTGCAGGCTGGCCATTTGAGCTGGAAATGACATTCACTGTGTGATTTGGCGCCACCTCTCTAATTCCTCCAAAAGATAATTTGCCTGGATTCAGTGATGACATCTAGTAATTTATGATTGGAGATACAGTATTTAGGAGAGTAATTCCTGCTAAAATGAAAAAACTCATGGGAAGGCTAATTCACTGAGCACTGCAAGTTAATAATATGATGAGAACAATAGTAATAGCAACCAACATTTATCAAGACACTGTCATCATCATCATCATTACCATCATCATCACCATCATCACCATTATCATCACCATCATCATCACCATCACCACAATCAGCACCCTCATCGCCACCACCATCATCACCACCACCATCACCATCATCATCACCATCATCACTACCACCATCATCACCACCACCATCATCACCATCATTACCATCATCATCACCATCATCACTACCACCATCACCACCATCATCAACACCATCATTATCACCATCATCACCATCACCACCACCATCATCACCGCCACCATCATCACCATCATCACCATCACCACCACCATCATCACCACCACCATCATCACCATCATCACCATCATCATCACCATCATCACTACCACCATCACCACCATCAACACCATCATTATCACCATCATCACCATCATCACCACCACCATCATCACCATCACCACCACCATCATTATCTCTGCCACCACCACCATCATTACCAAGTAGATAACACGTATCGAGACATACTTGTTCCCGACACTGTTTTAAGCACATTCTGTGTGATACTCCTTTAATCTTAATTACAACATTATGAAGTAGGTGCTACTCTCACCTGCTCTGTGTAGACCAGGAAACTATAGAGGAGTATCTAAGTAAGTTGGCTGAGGCTACTAATTAGCAAATGTCGGCACCAGGAAGCCCAACTAGCAAGCTCTTCTAAACTGTCCAGGATCTGTGCCACTAACTACTGCACCACTGGGATAGAGCAAACAGATGGGTCTGAATGTCAGGCTTGGGGCTGTGCGACTTTGGGCCTCTCTGTGGCTGACTCCATATCTATGACATGGGAATACAAGTACCAACAGGGTTAAGAGGACCAGAACTAGGTGAGACAAGAGAGATGCCTAGGTGCAAAATTTAAGGAGGTGCACCCCCTCAGGGTGGTATGTGAGTCTGCCTTGCATTCATGACCCTCAGGAGCCAGGACCTCCTTACACTATGTGCCCAAGCAAGTAGGCACCTCATTCGCTTCCTCCTAGTCTTGGCCCTAGTAATGAAGATTAAACTAAATAAGAGATTCTATTGAAGTGACTGGCATATATTAGGATATTAAATACAAATTTCCTTCTTTTTCTTGGGGAGAGACTATATTATGAGCTCATTTTTGGAGAGTGCAGTTGATTCCAAGAGAGGGAGGAGATCCCCAAGACCTGGGCCTTTGGCTGGGGCATGAGCAGCAAGAAAGGAAATGAAGAAGGCCCTGGTGGCAAACTTCACATCCGCTGAAGGTCTCACTTCATAGGAGAAGAAAACAAATATATCTGCTGTTGCGAAGAGGCTGGCATGCCCTGGCCTCCCAGACACTGTAACTTTGGGTCCAGAGTGTGGTGTTCATGTTGTCTCAGCCTGTCTGCCACTGTACCCGCTCTCCACAGGCACGCCTGTGCCCCTGTCAGCAGGGAGGTCCCTACCACGGGGTCATTTTATATAAGCAAATTACGCTTTGCAATAGCAGGATATTGTGGCTGAAGAGGACTTTCTAGACCTTGTCCTCAAATCTCATTTCAAAGATGTTGCACCATGGCCCAGGGAGGAGGAATGATTTACCCTCAGTTTATGGGTTAGTACGACTTGCAAATAGAGCTGGGTCTTGGGAATCCACTGCTACTCGGGGCTACTGTCCTGGTTTTATGTAGCTTTCTGCACGGTGCATGAGATGTGCCACCAGCGAGTCCAGCAGTGGACATGGCAGGACCGGGATTTTGCTTTGCTCTAAACAACCTAGTCTTTCCCTTCTAGAGAAAACTATTTTTAGAAAGATTGAGAAGGACTCCCCCTTCCCTGTCCAGAAATTCCAAATTAACATGTCAGTAACCTTCTTGAAAGAAGTTATAGCTATTCCGCTATTCCACACCTCTTTGCTAGGCAGGGGAGGGAATAAATGAACTCTGTATGTGGTGGGGGGGTGGGGGTGGAGAGAGGTGAGGGAGGATTTGGTGCCAGCAGGTAACAAAACAATTTCTCTTTCTGTTACAGCTAATTGCAACATTTTCCATCTAAGCACCCAGGGCAGTGCTCCCGCACAATATATCCACAGTTTCTGAGCCTTCCCGCCCTATCCTGCCATCTTGGATTCCCAGCACTACAGCCCTAGAGGGAGAGCTGGGCTAATCTCAACCATATGGATGTTGCCACCACAGCATGACAATTATGCTTTAAGGGACTATTGCTTTATGCATCTTTCCCGCCTTCCCCATCTTCCTAATGATGACAAAGTCGCAGGCTAGTTCTGTTCTCTTTTCCCTCTGGTCACAAAGTGACTCCTTCTAGGAGTCTGGTTGCTTGCTAATTACTGATGAAGTCTAATCTGCTGGAGCCCCTAGCTTTGCGGATGTTCTGATTCTCCGAGACCTGGAGCTGAGTATTTAGCTGGGTATTTAGAATGACGTCCCCCTGGGGCCTTGCCCTTTGGGAAAGAATCAAAGCCATCGATCAATCACTAAATGCTTGTGAAAGAAATGCTGGCAAAATACTATTGTCCCTCTCAGATAACTACTTCTCCTTGGTCACAATTACTCAGATCATTCAAACAGAAATAACTGGGAGGAAATTTGGAATGTCCAAATATCCAAGTATCACTCTTTGTAGCCTTGAATTATTTTAGAAACTGGAAAATTGCCTATGCATCACTCACTCTAGCATGTTCAATCTTGATCCTGTGTGCGTGTATGTGTGCACGTGTCACGTGGAATAATTATTTAGCTCTATTTGGCCATGATAATATAAAAATCATTCCATCAACATTATTTAAACCACGCAGTGATCAAGTGTTATTAGTTATTTCTGTGATCTACCTTTGTCAGTTTAAAAAATGACTCGTCCAAGGTCATATAGCTAATATGAAGCAGAGATGGGATTCTGCCAGGTGTGCTGATTTCACATTTAATGGTTGTTCAGTGATACTACACTTGCTTTCAGAAACTTCCCCAACCTATATCAGTGTCTTGCTACTCAAAGTGTGGTCCACAGACCAGCAGCATGAGCATCTCCTGGGAGCTTGCTTCCAGTGCAGAATTTCAGCCTTCATCCCAGACCTATTAGATCAGAATCTGCATTTTAACAAGACCCCCGCACCCCGCCTCAGGCAATTCCTGTGCATGTTGAATGAAGAGAAGCAGTGCTGCCCAATAAAAACATAGAATGTATTACACATGTAATATTAAGTTTTCTTACGGACATTAAAAAGGTAAAAAAAAAAACGAGTATAATTCATTCATTTTGGTTTCCATAATACATTTTAACCCTAAATATTAAGCATATTATTTCAACATGTGTCAATATAAAAAATTATTAGGAGAAACTCTACATTTTTTTTTGTACTAAGCCTTTGAAGTCTGGTGGGTATTTTACACTCCGCATCTCAGTTAAGACCGGGCACATTTCAAGGATTCAATAAGCACGTGTGGTGAGTGAGAGCCATATTGGATGGTGCAGATACAGAGCAGTGGTCGAATAATGGTTCTCAAACTTTAGTGTGAGTCAGAATCACGTGGAGGACTGTTAAGACACAAATGGCTGAGCGCCCACCTCCAGAGTTCCTGATTCAATAGATCTGTGTTTATATTTCTAACAAATTCCCAGGTCATGCTGATGCAGCTGGGTCTCAGGACCACACTATGAGAATTGCTGCCCCAACTTATAAATCATCAGGTTCTGTACTAAAAGGAGAAAACTAAGGAGGACTCATGAAAGTGGGAGGGAAAAAAAAATCACAACCAGAAAAAAGAATATAGACTTCTTGACCTGCCTGGTGACATAGCGTAGGATGATCTTTGCACCCGGACATCAGTTGTCCACATTAAGGCAAATTGGTATGCAGATTTGACTCCATCTGTACCTTGTGTACAAAGAATGTGTGTCTGCATCTAGACCCACTAACTGCAGTGTTCATTGTTACACTAAAGAGTCGCTTCAGAGGGTGTAGCCAGACATCCCTGAGCCAGTCCTCATCTCCATTCCACCTCCCTCCTGTCCCACTGAGAAGCTCCCTGGCAGGTCTCCCTGCTTCTGGGCTTGTCTCATCCCCAGCTTATTCTGCATACTGGAGCCAGAAAGACCTTGGATGCACTTCATGGCACTCTTTGCCCACTCTGAAGTCACATATGACACCGCCCCTACCTGAACAAGAAACGAAAAAGCTCTTTTTTGACTCCAGGCCTTCACTCGGATAGTCCCTCTGCTTGGAATTCTCTTCCTCCTCTGATTCTTTGAGCTGGCTACTGCTTCCTTCAGGTCTCAGCTTAAATGCACGTCCTCTGAGAAGCTGATTAGACCACCCCCTGGAAAGTAGCTTTCCGGTCCTCTAGGCTTCTCCATGGCACCAGATCATTTTCTTTACCCCACTTAACATGATTTGTTATTTTGTTATTCTATGGTTATTTGTGCATTTGCTGCTTCATATTGGTCCCCTCAAAAGTCTATAAGCAACAAGAGGAAAGAGACCTCATATGTATTTAGTTCATTTCTATAGTCATAACTTAGCGCTGTGCCCAGCACAGTGGTGGACCCTGACATAGCTGTTGGTTTGATGGATAATTCTGTCATGTTAATAAATTACAAGGACACTGACAAGAGAAGAGATGAGCTGGAATATGTTTTTAATTGCTCAAGGCCATTGGGTGATGGCAGCAGAGGAAGGGAGCTACTGTTTTTTCCCAACAAGATTAACGCTAATATAACCATATTGACAATTTCAGAAATCGTCCAAAACAGACAAATGGACCAGGCCAGACCGGCTGGGTTATGAAAGTCACCGTCAGGAAGAAAATGTGTCAGTTATTCACAGCAAAATATTTGCCAGCTGTGGCAGTCAGGTGATGTAGAAAAGACAATTGCCATTTTCTTTATTAGAGCAACAGGTAGAGCCTGATAGCCCCTGTAAATTACACTGAATCCAGCATGCTTGCTTACTGTAGAATTTGAGTTTTAGGCTTTCGTTACCGTCTCTGGGATGTATCCGGTTTCCTTTTATATTCAGACCATCGCTATTGATTGCGGTATCTTTGTTCCTTCCCGGTCTGGGTGCAGACAATATACAATCTCGGGAAGGAGTGATTGCCTCCCGCCCCGAGGGGCGTTGCCCGAGAAATCCCTGGGGCAGCTCGGCGTGGTCTCCCCTTTCACTGTTGCTCCTCCAGCCCGGGCTGCCGAGCAGCGGCGGGAGGGCTTCCCTGCCCGCCGCAGAGGTTCTAATAAATCAGGCAGAATCCCGCGGAGGGGCCCCACCGAGTCAGGCATTTAGACTAGAGCAGACCAGAACCAGAGCTAACCATTCTTCATCTTGCCTGGCGTTTCTTTCTCTTGGAGGGGCCTTTGTGTGCCCCGACTGAAACGGAGTCCCCGAGCCCGGCTATTGTGAGCCTCTGAGCAGGCTGGGTGGGTGGGGGTGGGGGGGGCTGGAGGAAGGGGGGGCGCACACGATCTTATGCCTTTTCTCCCTCCTTTCTTCTTTTTATTATCATTAATAATGAAATATTGAGACCAGGCTGCTAATGAGCCTAAACTCCCTCCTGTTAGTTTATTTTTCGCCTTCGGAGTGTCACTTCAGAGTAAATTACTTCTCCCTGCATCTTGTTCCAGTAATATTACACCAGCAGGACCCTCCCCCCTTCCACCCCCGGTCTCATTTCAGGGTTATTCCGTTTCTCTCACCGCAGTTTACTAAGCCAGGGAGGTGGTCCCATCGATCATACTTAAACCTGCGCACCGGGTCCCCCCCTGCAATGGAGACATCATTCTTGTGGCTCTGGGTCGGGTAGGGTTTTAAATACTTACACAATACACGTAGATATAACCTATAAATAAATAAGTAAATAAATAATATATACCCATCTCTGTGTGCTGTTTCTTGCGTTCTACGGAGAAAGATTTAGAGACTGAGAGGCAGAGCGAGACCTGTTTGGGAAGGAGGCGGCCAGAGAAGCAGTCGAGCGGCGGTCCCCGCCATCCCCCGCCACTGCCTTCTGCTGGGCTCTCTGGCTTCTGTTCCTTTCATGGCACGCTGAGCATTTCCTTGTCAAGTGGGAGACGTCAGGATGTGAAAACAACCAACATTAAGTAGATATTCTGCCAGCACAACAGCAAATGTCTCAAGTATGCTTTTGTCTCCTGTTTAAAGACGCTAAACTGGTCTTCCAACAGCCACCACCTCTTCGTGTCTGCTTCGCGACTGGGGACTTAGAAAGGACTGGAAGCCGGGATATCACTTTCTCTCCCTTTCACTTCCTCCCTGGTTCCTCTCTCCCTTCCTTGAATTCATGCTGGTTAAAAACAAAGGCCCTCAAGCCTCAGTGACGCCGCAGCTCTGCCGTTTACTAACATGATCTTGGAAAACCGACCTCTGCATGTCTGTGTCCTTGCCAACCAAGTGGTGACAATAATACCATCTGCTTCATAACGTTTTGAAGACTGCATGAATCAATACATGCAATGTGCCTAGCACAATGCCTACTCACACTTTAAAAGCACTCAGTCCATCTTTTTGTTCCTCTTCCTCTTTTTTTTGATCACCCTCTTGCCTTCCTTTCTTTTTTCTTTGTTTCTTTGTTTCTTTCCTTCTTCTTCTTTTTCTTTCTTTCTTTCTTTCTTCTTTCTCTTACCACTGGTAAATCTGGCCTCAGAGAAATAGTTTTACTCATCACTCACCCATCTGTTGTATACAGAACTGAACATAGTTCCGCTGTCATGGCTGGTAGTCACAGGTAGTGCTAGGTAGAACCATTGGAACCTAAAGCAAAAGGAAAACCCAGAAATATGTTACTGCCTTTATTGACATTTTTGATATCCTGGATTTTGTTTTTGCTTTAATTTTGATTTTTGAAAATGGTGCATTAAAATACCATTTATCTTGTTTAGTGAGCTTTTGGGTGGCACTTCAATTTGTGCTTGAAGCAAGTGCATCATGGGCTTCACTTGTCTTGCCTTAGCCTCAGCCCTGGTTGTCTTTTATCCCATCTTCTCTCTTAGGCTACATGTGGACCCTCGTACCAACACATCCCTTCTCTACAAATGGCCACCCACCTAGTATTGGTCATTGCCGAGGAAGGGAAGGGAGAACCGTTTTTCCCCAGAAGGGAAAATCTCTTTGGACTCAGCATGAAACAAAGGCAGGCAGAGAAACGCAATCGAGATCTACGTGACCTCGAGGTTAGGCCTTCAAATCTCCCCAGCTGATCCATGAAATCTTGTCTTGCCTCCCTCGATAGGACATGAATAGGGGCCAGACTGGAGGTGGGGTTATTTATGAACCTGACACGCTGGGTGCAAGATGGTGCAGCTGGAAGGGTCAGACGGTAGAATCCAAATGGCATAGCTTTTCCTTTCTCCAAGACAAAGTAGGAGCTGCACAGAATTTATCCCTTGCAGTTCTTTTGATTTAAGAATAAAAGGGCAGCTGTCGGGCATATGAGAGGTGGGCTGGGCAAGCTTCTAAACTCCCTTGCTAATAGAACCACCTACCACAGGGCTGAACCCACTTCCCTTGAGCATTCTGGATACTGTTTGAAAATTACGCAAAACTTTTTGAAGCTCTGAGGTTCTGGGGGAGACTCAGCTCCTTCAAATATGCCCTAGAAAAAGCTACTCTCTACTAAATGCTGAGACAATTCTATCTCTTCCAATCCCACACAAATCTTCTACCTAACCAGGAAATATGCAGGCTTGGGATCATACACATTTCTAGACAGATCTGATACACTTTAACCTGATGCAAGTCTTTTTTTTTTTTTTTCTTTAACTAGGTTCTGGCTTGAAGCGAAGTGTCAGTAATGTCTTTGTTCCAATTTGTTCTTTTGATATTTGCAAATATGCCTGAGGAGTATATCAGCATTTCAGAATTGGGAGCATTGAGCCATTTACCTTTGTGAACATGTTTCAAAATCCATCCTGGTCCTGAAATCTCCAGAACAGTGCTTATCAGTGCTCAAACATGAACAGTGCTCAAACTTGAGCATCCATCGGAACCACCAGGAGGGCTTCTGAAAATTGCTGGACTCCACCCACAGAACATCTGATTCTGTAGATCTGTTGTGGGACCCAAGAATTCGCATTTATAGCATGTTTCCAGGTAATGCTGATGCTGCTTGTTTGGAAACCATGCTTTGAAGACCACTGGTATAGACTATATTATTATTATTATCATTATTATTATAATTATTGTTATGATGATTTTACTTATTGGTGTAGACTTTAGTGGTTCATTGGGTCACAGTTACAAGTTACTGCTTTTACTGTTCAGTTGAACTACCCTACAAATTCAGGGTAGAGAGGACTGTCTCTCCCTTTATTATCAATCCGGGGAGGCTATATTCTTACTAATACAAGTTCCTTTTTGGTGTTTTTTCTTGTGTTGCCTTATCCTTCTCTAGCTTCTTAGAGGCTTTTCCATTCAGCTAGTGGGCAGGGAAGGACAGTAGGGGGGAAGCGCATTGCTCCTGAACCACTTTGGCCCAGGAGTGGCTCCTATCACTGGAAGGATGGAGGAGAATATAGTCCAGCAATGTGCCCAAGAGGAAAAAGAAATGTATTTCAGCAAATTGATAGCCCTCTCGGCTACATCCCTCAAGAATATCTGGGTGTTCCATTTTGTTTTATGTAAATCAGTCAATGGTCTTAGTTTTCCACCTTACACAACTGGTAGTTATGCCCTATGTTCCTTCCCTAGTTATTTGTCGACTTGATATAACCCATCCCTTCCTCCTAGAGGGAAAGTGTTCTCTCTGTGTGTAGTGGGGTTTGAGGAAGGTTGCCACCAGGTAGGTGAACATGCTGATTCTTCTTTAGAGACCTGTGATTCCCTTCTGAGACAAGAAAAAACATTTTGACAATCTCCCTTCTACTTTAGATGCCCCATCTTTCTCAAGATATTTTGTTAGGGGAGAGAGAACAGAGGCAGATAGGGAGTGGAAGGAAGAAAAGAGTAAAACTTTCCACGTTTTTCTCTACCCACTTGACTCCTTCTGCATTTCAAATGCATATGGTCTGTGTGGGAACATGAGAATGAACATCTGACCAGACATCAATTTTTGTTGCAATCAGGATTCTGACAAATTGAATGATGTATAACTCTGTATGTAGGCAGAGATCCTTAAAATAGCCTGGAAATCATTACTTGCATGCAGACATATCATTATATATGACGAAATAATGTCATTGTGTGTTGAATAAGGTTAAAAAGAAGTCTCTCACATTGAAATCAGTTTCTCTCCCACCCTCCCAGAGTTTATAGGGAGGGAATGAATTGCTGTGAAGTCAATTCTGGTTGCTGGAAACTCTGCCCATATACTTATTTATACACTTCTCCTTGTTCCTTCCAGGGGTGTCTATTTTCTATATAGAAAGCCTAACTCATTGGAAGTAGCCCCTCTATAGAGCTTTCATATCCCAAGGAGATCCTGAGGACAGGAAGCTGGTGTACTAAAATCACTTCAGAGTAACAACAAATTATTAAATATATATATATATGATATATGTATGATATATATATCCTTATACTTTTAATAGCAACATTGCATACATTTTCTCCTTTAGCCCTATTTAGAATCTTATAAAAAATATATAAGTTGGGTACTACATGCCCCCAATTTACAGATGGGAAAAGTGATATGCAAAGGGGTCGAGTGACTTGCCTAAGGTCACCAAAGAACTTGGAGAGGGAACCAGGTCTAGCACTGAGACATCTATGCTTAATAGAATACTGGACTCAGACACATGTGAATATAACACCTGCCCCTAATGTTAGTGACCCCTTCTCCACTGCCTTCCCATTACCTACCCAATTAAGAGTGGCATGTGGCATCCATGAAGTTATTCTTTATATAACTTATAATGAAATTTCGGCCTAATAAATCCTTTTGATGATGTACATTCTCAATATGTTCAACCATTTGCTCCAGGAAATTCTAACATAATACAAACACATTTTAGACATCAAATTATTTATCTGCAAAGAAAGTGACAAGGTCAGAACATTACAGGTATAGCTTCAGCAAGCAAATGATCAAGCACTTGCTATCAGCCTCTCTGTATTTTGAAGAAAGAAAAATATAGCCCCCAATACTCCTGTATGTTTCTGTCTTCTCCCCATCCCACTCCCTTCCCAGGAAATAAGTATCCAGGTAAACCCAACTCAGATTTATCATAGGAGCTTATAATGGCTTCAGTGACCTAGCGCCTCAGTAACGTTTTATTTTTCCAAAAATACCTTACAACCGTGATTGATAAGACCCATTCCACCATTTTAAAAGCCAAGTTCCAACTATCTTTCCTACCCAGAGTGCTCTGCCTTACCCAAAACCCAGAGATATCGCTAAATGCGATGTCCTCATGCAAACTGAATCTACATTCCAAGAAAAAGTACTTATTAATATATCTCCATAACCTATCAGATGAGGCACAGGTAAAATGACCTAAAGAAAAACAAAAGCAAAAGCAAAGTATTTCTGTATTCCCTTCGTTTCCCCTAGAGCTCCTTTTCTGTTTTTGTGAAACTCTTCCTCAAATTGTATTATAACCAAATGGTAGCTGATCAGAGGCATCAGGGAGCATGTCATGGCATTTCCCGTGATTTCCCCTTTCTCCAGCTTGGATTTAAATACCCTTGTGGCACTGACTAACAATTTGGGCTTCATCCAGAGCACTGAGCCTTGCCGGCATTATGATTCCATTTTTTACATAGTCCATGTTGCTACATTAAACTCCAGATGCTTTCTCACAAGTCACTAAATTAACATCACATACATTTTTGGCCCATTAACATTACACTAAGATCACAGTAGGATTATCACCCAGAAAGGTGATTGTGCGCGTGTCTTCTGCGCTCATCATTCCTTCAGCATTCACTTCTCTACAATTAGGTCAGGGAAAATGAGGGTAGAGACCTAACGAGGACCCCATGCCTAAAACATCACAGGGAACTGTGTCCCTGTCAAGAGAAAAAACCCTCCACCCTCTGTCTGTCAGCAGACTGACATGTTTTATGAAGTGCATGGGACAGCCTTTAATGTAAGTACTAGCAAAATTACTGTGGGACGGCTTTTTTAGAAAACTAATATACTTTATGACATGAAATATATGAAAACGTCAGTGTTTTAACCAATATTTATAAAAATATATTACAGTCATTTATTGAGTTTGTAAAGCACCTTACGGACTAACAAGATAAAAGATGTTTTGCAAATAAAGTCGCTATTATTTAGAATGTGCATCTGCAGCTTGAGTTTACGGAGTACAGAGAGGTGGCCCATTTGCCCCTTTTAAACAAAATAGCACTTCATTTTGGGAGATAAATAAATTGCCCTCAACACTCGTCAGCCCTCGCTGAAGCAAGCTCATTTGTACTTCTGCACAAGTGCTTTTCGTGCTAAGTCCTGTACACCTTGCGATATTTCGGTATCTCTCTGAGAAATGGGGTCACAAATCCAGCACTGCAAATGACTGTCACACTACAATTACCTCTGTACTTAAGTGTAGACCCTCATTAGACTCGGCTCCATGAAACGGGAGAGATGCATTGTTCTCCGTTGTGTGCCCACTGCCTGGCTCAGGACAAGACACATTGTAGGCAATTGATACATGTGTGTTGACTAGAGAAAGGAAGCAATGAATGAATGGAGCTTAACCCAGGTCCGTTGATCTATCCTGTAATCGCAAACTTGAATGAGTTGGCTAGAGAGAATATATCTATTTTAAAGAATGGCTCTGCCAGTTGTGTTGGCCTTAACAAATCAGACATTTTTAATTAGCAATTATTAACTGGAGAGGTGCAGTTTCAGATAGTTAGGCTTATTTGCAAAGGGCATCTTTGCTGAGATGAGAGCCCTGAATTCAGGCTTTGATCCTAGATTTTCCCTTTTAGGGGAGAGGAAATTACTGAGTGAAAAGACCTTCATGTTGTACAGCTCAGGGGAGGGGATCCATGTGGCTAATTGATCTTCATATGTCGATAGCTTTTCTCCTAAAAATTCTCAATATTCTTTTATGCAAAACTGTCACAGAGAGGGGAAAATCCTGGGTGAGAGATGTATCATGTTTTATCTCTTAAAACACCTGTTTAATTTCACTCATCACCAGGCTACTGTCCTTCTCTTTGTGTTCTTAGGTTCTTTAAACTTCTGGAAACCACAGGTCCCTCCCCAAGCACCATGCAACTTCAGTCATAAGGGGGGTGAGACATGATTTAGGCCCTACAAGATATTTTACTTTGCTGAGTGTATTCAATTCAAGAGGGGTTGGAAATGGCTTTCAAGGGGCGCCTGGGTGGCTCAGTCATTGGGCATCTGACTTCAGCTCAGGTCATGATTCTGGGGTCCTGGGATCAAGACCCGCATTGGGCTCCCTGCTCAGTGTGGAGCCTGCTTCTCCCTCTGCCCCTCCCCCCAGATCATGCTCCTGCACACTCTCTCTCTCAAAATAAATAAATAAAATCTTAAAAAAAAAAAAAGAGGAAATGGCTTTCAAGGAGCCAAAGCAGCAAGCAGCCATATGCGGGTATTAAAAACTCAGCCCAGGCTTAATGTGGCTGTAGTCTTTTACATGGTCCAAATTCCAGTTCATCTGAAAACACATTCATATTTTAGAAAATCTGAAAGTTAGAGAAAATTATAAACAAAGGGAATGATGACACAAAATAATTCCACCCCTGAGATTTAGCCACTATTCACATTTTATATTTCTTTCCATTATATATACATATAACATATATGCACATATATTACATATACACCATATGTACATATCTATGTAAATATTTTATACACTTTGTTGCCTACCTTTTTCACTGAGGTAATAGCAAAGATTGGGATGAGGTTAAAATACATTTATCCAGTGATACAAAGGTCACCATTGTCATCTTAGAGTGAAATCACAATAAAATGCCACAGATTGAAGGAGCTTAGAAATCATTTATTCAGGGGTACCTGGGTGGCTCAGTCGGTTGAGCATCAGACTCTTGGTTTCAGCTCAGGTCATGATCTCATGGGTCGTGAGATAGAGCCCTGCATCAACGGGATCTGCTCTCAGCTGGGAGGCTACTTGAAGATTCTCTCCCTCTGCCCCCCCCCCCGCCCCACCCCACTCTCCCTCTTTCTCTCAAATAAATAAATAAATCTTGTAAAAAAAGAAATCATTTATTCAAACCTCACTTCTCTTTCCCACTCCAAGATTAGGAACAGAATCTCTATGCCACCATCACAGGCCTTTCTGCTCACTCGCACGGTCCTCCTCTACACAAAACAGGACAGGAGCGTGGGGCAGGAGGAAAGCATGGGTCCTAGAGTCAGACTGACCTTTCAAATCCCGACGCTCACTTACTGGCTTTGCACTGTTGAGCAATATACTCAACCTCTGCACATTACTGCTTCCTCCGCCCTCCAACGGAGATAACAAGAGTGCCTATCTCATATGATTGTTGTGTGAATTAAATGAGCAAATACATAAAAAGCCCTCAGAACAGAGCCTGGTGGTTAATACATCCTCAGTAAATGTGAGCTATTATTGTTACTACTGCCCATACAGTCTGTGTCTAGCAGAAAACACATTTACAAGTCCATCGTCATCTTGAATTCTGTTGATAGCCTCTCAAAAGATTGAATGTCATGATCAACAAAGTGCTTTTTCAACCAATCAGTGGATCAGGAAAAAAAAAAAGTGTAATAGAATATATGACTGGACTAGGTCTTATAGGATTATAAAAGAAATATATAATATGGCCTACAAATTTCACTGTGGAAACAAGAAATGAAGGACTCTTGATAAATAAGACTGTATCTAATTATGTGTACAATTGTGTATTATTCATTTTGATTACGGCTTGTAGAGAGCATCTATTATAATGTCCCCATTTTACCAAGGCAGAAACTGAGACCCAAAGAAATTACATAACTTGCTTGAGCTCATTAGTACAGAGCGGCCAGAACTAGAATGTCGGTAGGTGCAATTTCAATCAGTCTTCAAGGGAAAGATTTGGAAAGAAAGCCAGAAAGGAGAGCCAGCTGGGTGCAGAGGAAACAAGGCAAGGCCTCCAGGAAAGGAACGGACAGGGTGGATTCAGAGGTTGGGGAGGAGGCCCGCCAACCTTAATGTGCTTCACCTTATGTGCAGAGATTTTTTTTTTGCGTGTGTGTTTCTAGCTTTTGCACCAAGATCTTTGGCATCTGACCAAGAACCTTTTATCTTAAAGTAAAAGGAAAGGTAGCAATGTTTGCTCTGCTCAGAGCTGGTAGTGTGCGGTGCCAGGTCGAGTAACGCTATTCATTTCCCATCTACAGACACAGGGACCTAAGATTTCCGGAAAACACTGGGCAGAGGCAGCGTGTTTGAGTATCGACTCTGCCACTTGCTGCGAGCATGACTTGGAGTAAATCTCGCAAACCCTCCTCTGATCATCTGTCCGTTAGGTGTAAGAATCCGGTCTTTCTCATGGGTTGTCCTGCCAACAAATAAGGAAATACACATGCTTGATGCTTGGGAAAGGGCTAAGGGCTAAAAGTTTGGCTCCTAAAATTTCCTCAGTAACCAGCAAACCAAGCTACCCCTTAGTAATCCACCCTGCGGACGAGGGTGGATGATGCCTTTGGGGCCCCAGCGTCGGAACAGGTGCACAACGCAATTGAGAACATTTCGTAGAAACCACGGCACAGTTTATGGGCTGCGCGTGCACCACGGTGACTGATTAAAAACCTGCAAGATGAAATATTGCAGCTATCAATAATTCCCGCACATGACTGACTTCTAATGAAAGGATAAAATTTCTCAGGGAGAGAGAAGAAATGAAAAGAAGGGTTTTTATCAATTTCAGAGGAACACTTTGATATAACCCTGAAGAAATTTTTCCTGGTGAAATATTTTCTTTTATTGCGCTCCATCATACAGTGTTTGTTTAATTTCCCCCTTTCAGCAGGTATATATTTCAGTTTTTAATTTAAAAAAACATGGTTGCTCCTCATTGGCTTCCTCGCGTCATTTCATTTCCTATCTGCTAGCTTCTCCTTGGAATTTTGTGTTGCCAGGGCTGAGAAACTTCGTCTGGTATTTTATTCTCTAAAACTTTTGTCTGAAGAGCAGAATACGACCACAAGCGATTTAATTACATGAGACTTCATTTCTATATCTGCCTAAAACGCAATCTGTAATTTCTGTTCCTACCTCCAGCACTTAGAAGCATGGCCTTCTGAAATAGTGTAGTAAAAATATTATTAAAAATAAAACTTCCACAGTACAATTAGTGGATGTCCTACAACACAGGGGTGGAGGGCTTTGTGGGGCTTCGAGAAACACCACAGCTGGGTGGTGGAGGCTGCAGTGACCTGTGCATCTCTCTCCCCTCCTCTTTCCTTCCCCTTTCTGTCATCCACTTGGCCCTTCCCATGTTAGTCTCCCTCTCCGTCCCTCCACACAACCAAGGCTTGGCTAGCCCTCCTGTGGTCTCCCTGGGTCTGGCTAACAACCATAACAAAAGAGGAAAGAGACAAAAGCATTTTTTCTCTCAAACTTCATTCCATTAGCTTCATATGCGAATCTCATACTCAGGGACGCCTCCACTGTGTCTGAGGCATGACCCTCCTCCCTGTCCTCAAAATAATAGCTCTTTTTTTAAAGATTTTTTATTTATTTATCTGAGAGAGAGAATGGGAGACAGAGAGCACGAGAGGGGGAGGATCAGAGGGAGAAGCAGACTCCCCGCTGAGCAGGGAGTCCGATGCGGGACTCGATCCCAGGACTCCAGGATCATGACCTGAGCCGAAGGCAGTTGCTTAACCAACTGAGCCACCCAGGCGCCCCCAAAATAATAGCTCTTGAATAGGTCTTGTGAGTCTGGCTGAGATCTGGACATCCAGATAGGCAGGGTACCCAGGTATTAACCAAACTCGGAGGTTAAGGACCTGGTCCCGTGGACTGCCAAGTCTGCCCCAAATTTCTGGCACCAACTGCAAGTTTGGGAGTTTTCCAGAATCACCCCATCTGGGCAGAACCCTCACTGTTCTCTGCTCTCACGCTCCCAAAACTTCTGACACCAGATGTGGGTTTTCTCCCATATGGGCCAATTCTCTGACATAAGGTGGGTGTCCTGCCATTCAATTCAATTCTGACACTAACCACGGTAGTGCAGACTCCACAGGTTAAGGGCTCAGTCCCACAAGACTGCTCCCCTTCCAGATGCTAATCATAGCTTGTAGGCCCCCAGGTTACCCACAACTTGGTTATAAATCAGAGGTTCCCACGGCCCCCTGCTCAGGTTCAAAAATTTGCCAGAGCAGCTCTCAGAACCCAGGAAAACAGTTATCGCCAATTTGTTACAAGACGTATTTTAAAGGATACAAATGAACCTCCAGGTAGTATGAGGTCTGGAAGCGTCTTGCGTGCAGGAACTTCTGTCCCTGTGGAGTTGGATACACCATCCTCCTGGCACATAAATATGCTCATCAACCCAGAACCTCTCTGAACTCTGCAGTTCATGGGTTTTTATGGAGGCTTCAACACACAACCATGATTGATTATTACCTCATTTTCCAGCCTCTGTCTCTCCCTCTCTGGAGAATGGAAGGTAGGGCTGAAAATTCCAAGCTTCTATTCACGGCTTGGGCTTTCTAGTGACCAGTCCTCATCTGGAAGCACATGAAGGGTCACCTCATTAGAACAAAGGATGCTCTTAGCACCCAGGAAATTCCAAAGAATTTAGGAGCTCTATGTCAGGGACTGGGATCAAAGACCAAATACTGGCAGGAACTAGGGACAATATATATATAGGGAGAGAGACAGAGGGAGACATTATATAAATATCTATATTTTTTTCTTATTTCTCATACCTTTATGAGAAAATCTCACAGAACTCACTAGAAAGTCTCACAGAACTCACTAGAAACTAATACACTCACAGTCATGTTTATTACAGGGAAAGGATGCAAATTAGGACCAGCCAAAGGACGAGACTCATGGGATGGAGACAAGGAGGGTTCCAAATGCAAATCTCCCATCATCTTAGGATGCATTACCTGTGAAGCTCAGTCAAGCTTGATATGCAGAGTTTGTACTGAGGCTTCATTACATAGTCATGATGGCTTGATTGCCTATGGTTGAACTCAGGCTGTAGGTCAACTGATACCTCAAGACCAAAAGCATTCCACCCTCTAAGGATACTGTTGGCCTTTCTGGCATTGTCAGTCTCCACCCTAAGATTCTCAAGTGTGGTCATCCCCATGCTGAATCATGATATGTGGATAAACAAGCAGGTGTAGTCCTGGGTGGGGGCAAGTGGGATGCACCATGAATAACAAACATTCTTGTGAGGAGCCAAGGACAAAGGCCAGATGTCTATTTGTGTATGGCCAAATTCTTTACTTCTCCAGGGCTAAGAAACAGTGGAAAAGCCACAGGAGCCACATCCAGGTCCACCTGCTTTATTGATTAACTCCTAGCCCCTCAGCCCACTCTTTACACTCTTCACGGGGTCAAGTTTATTCTAAGTAGAGTATTGATACAGAGCTGTTGCTTCTACTCAGTGTGTATTTATTTAAGACAATATTAAAATCTTTATGAAGTTCCAAATCTGATGTGTTCTGGCACATTAGATTCATTTTAGCTAGCATTTAATGGTGCTTTTCATATAATAAGCCCTCTATTTAATGTTCACATGTTTCTTTAAAAGTTTTCTACTTTTGAGGATCGTGTTTGCAATCACAAAGTGAGTCACTGGAAGCTCTGCTTGTTGACAGGGAGATGGCTATTCTAGATCCAACACAGGTGTTTTCCAAACAAAACATTTTAGTGAATAACATTTCTGCACTGTTCCATATGACTTGAAAATAGAAGAAATTGCTCTAAATTTTGTAATGTAACATTTTATTTGGCTCTGTCTCGCCAGTGTTTTCAATATCTTGAAAGTGGCCTAAAAGAGATTTAAAACATTTCTACCCATTAAGGGGAACAAGAGAGAAATCCTTTGTGAATAGAGATGCTAGTCCAAATGTTTTGTCTGTAACACAGTGCTTGTTGTCTCGAAAGTGGTTTCTCTGTTAAAAGGAGGTTGTGATATGCATCCACGCATAACTATCTGCATCTTCAAACACATCAATTGCTCACATATTCACAGGTGGTGAGAGACTGACCCGTGCATGTCTGCGCAATTTGGTGCGTTGAGCTGCGTGCTCACGGAAGTGGGTGTATTTCGCAGAAGCAGGATGGGTAATAAATTTTGAAACTTTATCCTCATCTTTGGATAGAGTAATAAAAGTTCGTAGGCTTAAGAAAGCAATATTCCCTGGAACTGCAATATATGGGAATGATGAAACTCTATTAAAAGGTACAGTAATCTCTAAGGCCTACCCAAGCTCGAGAGGTGCAAAGTGAGAGCCATAAAGCAAAATTTAACACCCGCCTCACTAGAAGTCACTTTTGGCCTCTGACCAGTTTCACACAGAATTAGGAAATATGACTAATATCAAGGCCTGATTCCCTGGGGGAGCTTAAGAAGGAGAGTGTCAGGAAGAAAAGTGACGGCCTATTGTTGTTACTGGAAGCAGTGAGAGGTCAGAGCTGGTAGAACCATGTCCCAAAGTCTCCCCAACAGCAGCTTGCTTGCCCTTCTCTTGGATCCCCTCTGCTTTACCAAACAAGACTTGCAGCCATCCTTAGGAACTTGGGGCCTCTGCGGGTCAGGAGGGCTTCGTGGCAGAGACCAAGAAGATTTCCTTTCCATGGAGTTTGGTTTAGGATGTAAGAAAGTCAACTCTTTCCCATGACACAATGTTTACCTTGTGCAATTTCCTGTCACTAAGGACATCCCCATCCAATAGGCTAAGAGAGGCAACCCAACACTCAAACGAACCAGACCTGCATAACCATCCGAAGAATCTGATCAGGACACCTAGGTGATCTGAAGCATTCACACCCACACTTCTCCCAAACCTCCTTACCCACAGGCTGGAACCATTATTCTATTTTGTTCTTTTTTTGACTTAGATATTATGTTGGGTTCTGGCACTTGGGCTCCCCCACTCTTTTATTTATATTTTCTAGATGGAAGCCTTCAGATAGGGAACTTGTTCCGTGTCCAGCTTGACTGTCTCTTTCTGTGCCTGCACCGTTGATTAGCTCCACCTTTGATGATGGTAGATACAGCAACACATGACTATCAGCTCTGGTTAATGTCCTTGGCTTATTGGAGGATCATTGCTGTGACAGGAACATGTCAGCAATGGATGATTTCCACTGAACAATGACTCCTAGACTGTGGCTATGCAGGCAGAGCAAAGACGAAAGATGAGCAATTATCCAGTGGATGTGATCCATGCTGACAACCAATCTGGATAATTCAAATAGAAACAACTTCCTTTGCCTTGCTGGCAGGTTTGGGGCTTGATTTAGTGAGATCATTGTTTAACTTTCTTTGCCTGTGGAAATGCAGTACATGTGTTTGCTGGCGAAGCGAGGGTTTGGGGGTTATAACCACAGCATCTGTTAATTTGACATTCAGGTTTCACTCTGGTTTGGAAGCCTTTGTGCTTAAAATTTAAAAGCAGCAATACATGCCTAACTCCCAGCTGTCTGGGAACTCAGACTGCATATGCTTCTTGGGTTTCTAATTTGCCCAGAGAAATAAAACCATCACCTGAGCCAAAGAGTAGTTTGCCTAATTGGATTTTTTTTTTTTTTAATTTGAGAGATACACAAAGTGTATTCTAATGTTGCAGTTGTCTGAGTGACATTGTGAGCTGAGCCAGACCACTTACCTAGACTTGAAGATTTACATTTTGATGATGTTTTTCAAGTGTCTTTTTATCTCAAGGAAAAAAGCAATAATATCAGCAGCTGCAGAATTCCTCATGCATCTGCAGGAAGTCCCTCCTTCCACCCTGGGCAGCGCAGCAGAATGGAGAGAGCACAGGTTTTAGAGTCAATTTGACCTGGGTCAAATCCCAGTTCCCAAACTCATTAGCTATGTTATCTTGAGCAAGAGACCTGATTTTTTCAAGCATCAATCGCCTTATTTATAAAGTAGGGGTGACCAGCATCCTGATAACTTCCAGATGCCACGAGGAATAAAGACTGCTCCTTCAGTAGACATTTGCTGAGTGCCTACCATGTGTCAGGCACAGTTCTAGGCTCTGGGAAAACAGTAGAGACCACAGTGGATGGAGTCACTGCGTTTGTGGGGCTGATAACCTACAGGGAGGAGACAGACAAAAACAAGATTCATAGGAAAAAACAAACGATAGGGGACATGGTGATAAGAGCTCTCAAAGAAACATAAAATATAGAAGAACAGAAGAGGAGTGGAAAAGAAAGGTGGAATGTAGGAGGAGGTGTCAGAGGAGGCTCCCTTAATATGGTGATGCGTAAAGAAGGGAGAGAGTAGGTCATGGGGACACTTGGGGGAAGAATGCTAAGAGTTGAATTGTGTCCCCTCCTCCCTCCCTGCAAAAGATCTGTGGAAGTCCTAAAGCCTAGTAAAGCAAGACCATGACCTTATTTGGAAATAAGGTCTTCATAGAGGCAATCAAGTGAAAATGACATCGTTGGGGTAGCCCTCATCCAACATGACTGGTATCCTTACCAATAGGGACAGTATGGACACACACACAGACCCACATGGAGGGATGACGTGTGAAGACATGGGGAGAAAATGGTGTGGTACTGGACGGATGCATCTACAAGTCAGAGGACACCAAGAATTGCCGGCAAACGCCAGAAGCTCGTAGAGGCCAGAGAGGATCCTCCCCATGGCCCTGTCGGGGCAGCAGGGTCCTGCCGATGCCTTGCTTTGGGACCTGACCCTCCCCAACTGTGAGGCAACTTGTTTCTGTTGTTTGAAGGCACTAGGTTGTGGGTGCTCTGTCACAGCAGTCCCAGGAAGCTAATACACCGCACCCATGGCAGAGGGATCAGCAAACCCAAAGGCCCTGGGTCAGGAGTATACCAGAACATTTGTGAGCCACAACAAAGAGGCCAGGGTGCTGGCGGGGTCTGAGCGGGGGCAGCAAGCCCAGGGGAGAGCAGCAAGGGCGTGCGGGCTCTGTGTGGTCCTCCAGGCGCCCCTCGGGTCTGTGTCTTTCCTCTGCATGGTGGGGAAAGCTGTCAGAGGGCTTTCAACCGAGGGGGAAGCTGATCCGACTCACATTATAAAATTATGTATGTAAAGTGCCTCCTGATTGGCAATTATTATTTTCCTCCTCCAGCCCACTTCACTTCTGATAAACTCTTGTTGAGTGGTGGGTGGGGAAGGCGATGTTTTTACTATTTATTATTTACGCCGCTGTTGCCAT
Source organism: Mirounga leonina (assembly GCF_011800145.1). Classification (NCBI taxonomy): domain Eukaryota; kingdom Metazoa; phylum Chordata; class Mammalia; order Carnivora; family Phocidae; genus Mirounga; species Mirounga leonina. Next base: position 34,209,962 of record NW_023270389.1, on the reverse strand, counting down.
GCTATGTGCCGTGGAGAACACGCACTCGCCCTGATTGCCATCCTTAGAAGGTTCTAATGACAGCTTCTCTTCAGCGGCACCACCCAGATGCCAATTATCCAGGTCTGAGAGGAAGATGCATTTAGATCTATCTGCTCATTTTGTTTTGATTCTGCTTCGCTGTGGAAAGATAACGAACCTCAACTGGTTCCCACAGGGCTGGTTGACCACTTCTTGAGAACTGAACAAAAGTTTCGGAAGGCAAGATACGAGTGCAGTCTTTGAAGGGTCCGCAGTTGCTGGAGATGCCTGGGTTGTTGCTGAGTGAGGGACAGGAAGGAGAAGTGCCGAGAAGAGGAATGAGATGCCGATCTTGTGACATCAGAAGGCAGAGTGGTGTTAACTGCAGGACAGTGAGTGTGGGGCGTGACTTCATTTGTTCCATCTGTCCTTATTAAGCACACGTTACATGGCAGTCACTGGGTAAAACCCCAGATTTGAGCTCCTTCACAAATCGTTCCAGTGTGTATGAACAAAAACAACACAGAGGAAGGAGAGGCATCCCATTCTGCTCTGGGATTGGAGAAAGCACGAGGCAGGAGGAACACAGAAGCTGGACAACGTATTATAAGGAACCAGGTAGTGAGTTGTTCAGCTAGCAGCCAGCAAGCAGGCTGTCAGCAAGACGAAATTCTCATGTTGAGCTGGGCTAGGTGGCAGGTGAACCGAGCATGCCTGAGGGAATTCTAGGAAGTGCTGGATGATCCAGAGAAACAGGCAGGACATATGGAAAATAGGTTCACCGGAGCAGAGCCCCAGACACAGGGTTGGGACTCAGGGAAGCCACCCTTCCATGGGAGTCTTGGGTTGGGGTGGAGGAGTAATGGGCAAGAGACTCATGAGAACAAGTAGGGCATGGTCCTAAGGGGGATAAATATACTGCTGGTTATCAGATGAGGATTTCAACATGGAAACAGAATGAAGAGTCAATTAAAAAATACTTGAGCATAAGATGGGTTCAGGCTTTGGAAACAAAGCAACTTGCCGATTAGTACAATGTGGGGGGAAATAGGTCAAAGCCAAGCTTAGAGTATGAGAGATGATGGCATGCTAAGGCCAGATTCACCCAAAGCCTGCGGTGGGCCTGGGTTTGCTCCCAAGGCCCTACTTGTTTAATCGTGAGGAGAGCGGAAATAGAAGGAGACCTCACAGGACACTGAATCAGCATGAGATTTCCTGCATCACCTGGGAATTCCTGAAATGCAGGCTAAGCCACACGATCCACGTGAAGGAGAGAAGAACATGCTGCCTATCACCATCGACCAGGACTGTCGCCAGGCACCATGGCTCCTGCCACCACAGGCCACCTAAGTTGGTAGAAAATTAGTTGCTTCATGCAAAGCAATTTCCTATCTTCCTAGTCAAACAGAGAGAGGAGGACGTTATAGAGTCTGAGATGGGTGGGACCTTAGACACAGTTTATTCCTCCTGCTGCATTTTACAGAGGAGGGACCGGGGATCCAGAAGGGTACTTGGTTTTAAAAAATTATTTGTTTGTGTGTTTGTTTATTTATTTATTTATTTATTTTGAAGATTTTATTATTTGAGAGAGAGGAGAGAGAGAGAGGGCACGAGCAGGGGGAGGGGCAGAGGGAGAAGCAGACTCCTCACTGAGCAGGGAGCCCGATGTGGGCTTGATCCCAGGACCTGGGATCATGACTTGAGCCGAAGGCAGATGCTTAACCAACTGAACCACCCAGGCACCTCTAAAAATTTTTTTCCAAGATAAAAAGACAGCTGTAGTTCTTTGCTGGTCTGTGTCTTGATTTAGATTTTCTCTCTTTTTTTTTTCTTAAATGGCTGGAAAGGAGAAAGAGAGCCTTTTAGACATAATCACTGTAATTGAAATAACCTCTTCTTGGTTTTCTTTCTGGTATAAGGAGCAATTCTGGAAAGTAGAGTCACATGTATGTGCACTGTTAGTAATAAACATCTCAAGGGAATGGACTAGAAATAATCTTCTTTCTTGGATGCCACTGGAAATACCGTCTGTACTTCATTTCTTCTGTGTGCCCCCCACCCCCAAATCATCTTCATCCTAAACCGGGGCACTGAAAAGTCTTTCTCGTCTTACTCCATCACACAAAATGTCTGAGCATTATATACATGCTCTGAAGTCAGAGTGCCTGTGTTGAGTCCTGGCTCTATCTCGAATCAGCATGTAACCCTCGACAGGTGACTTCACCTTGTGCCTCGATTTTCTTATCTATGAAATTCCTAAATATATTATCATTTTAGGTAGGATGAAAAAATTAATGCTTGTAAAATTTCTGGAACAATGCTTGGCACATAGTTAGCCCTCAATAATTATTTACTATTAATATTACTTTTATTACTTTTATATGTGGCCTGGCAGGAGTGACTGGGCAAGTCACTGAATCCACCTGGGAATCATTTGTCAAAATGAATGGATTGATAAAACTGATCTCTAAAATCTTTTCTGATGCTGAGTTTCTAAAGTTCTTCCTTACAGTGTTGCCATAAAAGTAAAATCAATAGTTACATTTTCACATTGACTGCAACATTTCTGGAAAACCATGCTTTTGGGGATTTAAAGATGAATGTCACTGATAATTGGAAAACTATCTCATTTTCATGAATGATCTTCCCATTTGCTCCTTATTGCTCATAAATTGAAAAAGTTGTCTTGAACTTCCGTTTTACAAAATGTAAGCATTAGTGAAGAGATGCAGAAATAAAGAATGAAGACCATTAGCGCCCCTTTTGCCTTTTTCTGGCTTCATTGTGCAGGTGTTTGCCTTCTGCTGGTGAGGAGATTCCCGCTCCCTCTGACCCTGACCTTTGCGTAGTATTTATTGGATTAGAAAAAAAAAAAAAACAATTCACAGAGTCATAAAGATATTTGTGCATGCATTTATTATACACAGAACTGTGCTTCATTTTGGAAAATCTGTCCCAGACCTACTCAGGCAAATCAGCAATAAGAAGGTCACTGCAGACTTAGCAGAATGCCCTACAGATGACTTTTGTTTTAGCTCGGATGGCAGTGATAGGATAGAGAAAAAGAGAGAAATTTATACAGAGGCAGGGACTTCACCAGCTTGTGCAGATAAAATACACATATTTAAAGTGATCTTGGGATGGCTAATCAGCTGGAGAGAAGCCATCAGGGTGTAATGGGGACCCACCTCCATTCTGGGGGCTGGATCATCTCCCCCCAACTCCCCTTCTTCTCCCCCTCCCCTTTCTTTCCCAGCCCCTCTGCCTTTCCCTTTCTTCCTCAGCCTCCCCTATTGTCGGCCTTTCTATCTCCTTGGTCTCTTCCTTATTTTTGAATAACCCAATAGATTCAAACTTCTCTGTTCAGGGTGACCACCCCAGGCCAGATTCTCTGTACCTCATGTCTCAATTCCTGCAACCATCTCTGAACACCTCGCCCTCCTACTCCTTGGATCTCATAAATCCATCCCACATAGAGCATCCAAAAATATTCATCCCACATTCTGCTTTCCTTTGGTTACTCAGATGATGAATCTCAGGGATTTGCTCTTACTTATTAGTTCAAATTAACATTCCTCCTTCTACCATTTCAGCTCTCTAACAACTGGCCTCCAAAAATCTACCCCAGAGGAGTTCTGCAATCCGGTTTCTCCCATTTAGTAAGATTCATCTCTCACTACTCAACAAATATGTGTCCCCTGCCTCACACACCCTTTCTCAGCTATGTACTCTTACACCTGTTGATTTCCTCTTTTTTGAGTAAAATCTCACTTCCCATCTTCCATCCACCTAAGTCAATTTCTTTAAATTAAGCTGGAGAAGCATCTTCTCTGAGAATTCTTTCTTGTTTGCCTTGATCAGTAATAATTCTGTTTTTAAATGTTTGGAGGCATTTATTGGTTGAGGCACTAACCCTGGATATTTCTTACATAAGGAGGTTTTAATTATGAATTCACTTTCCCCTATAAATGCAGAATTTTTTGGGTTTTCTATTTCTTTTGGGGTTACCTTTGATAAGACATTTTTTACAAATATGTTCATTTTTATTCATATATTTATGTCAGATAATTGTTCATAATATCATCTGTTGAACTGGTAGTGATATCCCCTTTTTCTTTCTAGTTATTAGTAACTTGTACTTTTAAAGATTTTAATCAGTCTTTATTAGAAGTTATTTGTCTTCTCAAAGAACAAACTTCGTCCTGACAAGGCATTTTTTTCCCAAAGAAGACATACAGATGGCCAAAGGACACATGTACAGATGTTCAATATCACTAATCATCAGGCAAAGGCAAATCAAAACCACAAATAATATTTCACCTCACACCAATCAGAATGGATAAGAATAACAAGTGTTGGGGCACCTGGGTGGTTCAGTTGGTTGGGTGGCGGCCTTCGACTCAGGTCATGATCCTGGAGACCCGGGATCAAGTCCCACATAGGGCTCCCTGCTCAGCAGGGAATCTGCTTCTCCCTCTGACCACCCCCCCCACCATGCTCTCTCTCTAAAATAAATAAATAAAATCTTAAAAAGAAAAAGAAATAATAAGTGTTGGTGAGGAGGCGGAGAGAAGAGAACCCTCGTGCACAGCTGGTGGGAACGTAAATTGGGGCAGCTATGATGGAAAACAGTATGGAGGCTCCTCAAAAACTCAAAAATAGAATTATCGTATGACCCAGTAACTCCACTTCTGGATATTCACCTGGAGAAAATACAAACACTAATTCAAAGAGATATATGCATTTCTACGTTTACTGGAACATTATTTACAATAGCCAAGATATGGAAGCAGCCTAAGTGTCCACTGATAAACACATGGCTAAAAAAGAAATGGTGTATATACATACAATGGAATATTACTCAGCCATAGACAAGAACAAAGTCTTGCCATTTGTGACAACATGAATGGACCTAGAGGTATTATGCTAATTGAAGTAAGTCAGACAGAAAAAGACAGATACAATATGATTTCATTCATATGTGGAATCTAAAAAACAAAACAAACAAATAAACCATAAATACAGAGAACAAGCCAGTGGTTGCCAGAGGGGAGAAGGGTGGGGGGAAGGGCAGAAGTAGGTGAAGGCCATTAAGAGGTACAGACTTCCAGTTACAAAATAAATACGGCACAGAAATAAAAAGTACAGCATAGGGAATATAGTCAATAATTATGTTATAACTTTGTACGGTGACTCTACACTTATCATGGTGAACATTTCATAATGTATGACATTGTTGAATCAGTATGTTGTACATCTGAAACTAATATAATATTGCCTGTCAACCATGCTTCAATAAACCAAAGAACAAACCTGGCTTTGCTGATTTTCTTTACTGTATATTTGTCTTATATTTTTAAAATTTGTGCTCTCTTATCTCTATCTCCTTTCTTTGGTTTAATTTACTGTAATTTTGTCTAGCTTCCTAAGAAAGTACTTAAGTACTTAAAAAATTAATTTTCAGCCTTTCTTCTTTTCTAGTGCGTACATTTAAAGCAATAAAGTTGCTTTTAAGATTGACTTTGGCTGTACTTCATGAATTTTAGGTTATTTTATTTTATTTTAATTCCAGTATGATTAACATACAGTGTTACATTAGTTTCAGGTGTACCATACAGTAATTCAACAATTCTATACATTTCTCAGTGCTCATCCTGATACATGTACTCTTCCTCCCCTTCACCTGTTTTACCCATCCCCCCACCCGCTTCCCCTCTGGTAACTCTCTGTTCTCTATAGTTAAGATGGTATTATTTACTTTTATCATTCAATTCAAAGTATTTTCTAATTTCCATTATGACTTCTTTTTTCTTTTGACTAAAGGGTTATTTATAAGTCTATTGTTTGATCACCAGACTAGGAGAAAGGAGGGAAAGGCTGTATGGAATTGTTTATTTATTTATTTATTTATTTATTTATTTATTTATTTATTTAAGAGAGAGCGAGAGAGCGTGCAAGGGCAGAGGGAGAGGGAGAAGCGGACTCCCTGCTGAGGAGGGAGCCCGACATGGGGCTTGATTCCAGGACCTGAAGATCACGACCCGAGCCAAAGGCAGATGCTGAACTGACTGAGCCACCGAGGTGCCCCTGTTTGGAATTGTTGATTGACAAGTGCCCAAGGGAATTAAACAAATGGAAAATAAAGTCTAGAGCCGAGGCGGAGATCTGAGCTAGAAATAAAGGTCAGGGATTCCTCGCAAAGAGGTGGTCACAAAATCCTTTAAGTAGATAAATAATCCAGGAACAGTGTGTTATGAGAGTAGAAGGACCAGAAAAGACAATTGAGGATCACCAGGATTTAAAGAGTAGGAAAAGGAAGGCTAACCTCAAAGTGTGAAAAAAACGTGCATAGGGACGTGCTGTGCAACTCATTGCAGTTAGGGGAGTGGGCAGGAAGAAGAAACAAAATAAAAGCGCACCTTACCACTCAATGTGCCTGCAAAGGGCTGAGGAACTATGGTGGCATCTGAAGAAGGACCCGGGGCTAACAAAAAGTCTTTTTAAAAGAGATTAAAGTCCTGAGTCTCTATCAATGGAACTGTGTAAGAACCACAGAAGACGAGATACTGGATATTCATGGAACATCTCTGAGGCTGGCAAGAGTCAACAGGATCCCCATGATAGTAGGAGGTAAGTACTCTGTGCAGAAGGGGCATCTCATTCTCTGCTACCAACCAAGAGACAGGCAGGAGTGAGTGCAGACTCATAGAGATACAGGTTTGGGGGCTGGGAGTTGCGGGGCTTCTCCTGGTGTCTTGCCTGTTATATCTTTACTTACATAATTCTTGTGGTGATTGTGAAGGGGAAAGAAAAATATTCCACGTTTAAGCGCTGGTTTACTTTCAGAAATTAATAACATTGATAATGGAAATCTGGAGGGCCTCCACATTTCTCCTTTCCTTTAGTTATTCCTTACACACCCCTCTCTGGAAAGGTTCCACAGAGGGGCTGAGAAGGCTGAGCAGGAAAGCAAGGGCTGCCTGATAGACTGATGGTTCTCAGGGTGTGGTCCCCGGACCAGCAGCATCAGCATCACCTGGTGACTCATCAGAAATGCAAACATTTAGGCCCTATGGAAACCTAGTGACTGAGGAATCCTGAAAGTGGGGCCTGGTATTATTTTTCCCAGTTTTTGGGAACAAACTGCCACATATTTAGTGGCTGAAAACAGAAATTTATTGTCTCACCGTCCTGGAGGCCAGAGGGCTGAAATCAAGGTGTCAGCAGGGCCGTGCTGCCTCCAAAGGCTCTAGGGGAGAATCCTGGCTTCTTCCAACTTCTGGCTGCTGCTATTCCTCGGGCTGTGGGGGTGTAACTCCAATATCTGCCTCCATCTTCACAGGGCCTTCTCTACTGTGTCTCTGTCTCGAATCTCCTGTTCCCTTTCTCTTATAAAGACATCTGTCATTGGATTAAGAGCCCACCCTAAAGTCAGGATGATCTCATCTCAATACCCTTAACTTAATTACATCTACAAAAATTCATTTTCCAAATAAGGTCACGTTCTCAAGTTTGAGGGCTAAGACTTGGACATACCGTTTTAGGGGCCATTACTGAACCGACTCCGAGCCTAGTAATCTGCTTTAAGATGAGCTGGAGTAGGGGTTCTCAACCTTGGCTGCACACGAGGATGACCCACAGAGCTTTTAAAATCCGTAAAAAATTGCATTAGAATTTTTGAAAATGGAACCCAAAGTTCACCAGGTGATTACAATGTCAGCGCAGTTTGAAAGCCAATGGTAGAGAGGAAAGAGTAAAGTGAGGAGTGAGACAAGCCTGGGTTCCAATGCTGCCTCTTTGTCTTATTAGCAGAGTCTACTCTTCTATAAAATGGAGATAATCAGACCTATCTCATATTAATACATTATCATTGTGATGCTTAAATAAAATTCTCCATGTCAAGCTTGGATTTTTAGCCATTGTGTGACTCTAGAACTTCACCATTAGCCTGTTTAATGAAGCACGCAAAATGACTTCCTGCTGAGAATTTGGACCCTGCCTGTCATCCTCCCTCAGCTCCCCTCAAATGGCAGGTAGAAGGATCCCCTTTTAAGTATTCTCCTTCAGCTCTCAGAAAGGAAGTTAGTCCCGCCTGCTCCAGTTCAATGATCTCTCACGTCGTTGGGTTTATATTCCACTGGCCACACAGAATACCTGGATTCTAGGCATTTTCCAGGAAGTACAATCTTGAGCTCATAGGCACTCATTATTTATCAAACATTCTGTTGCACAAAATAATTTTCCAGGGAGATTGCATGGAAGATTGAAGACAATTCTAGATTCCAGATGTTTTAAGCCTCTTTCATTCAAAAACAAAGAAAAGAAAATTGCTTATTGAGCATCTAAACGTCAAAAACTGGAGATATTGTGATGATTTTAGTCACCCTGTAGCTTGGAGTCTAGTTGGGAAGACGAAACACAACCAAATCATATCACAAAGAAATGGAAAATCGCAGCTGTGGCGAACGCTGTGAGGGAGGCTTCCATGACACTCGAAACTTAGAACAAGTTTGGACAGAGTCAGAGAGGTCAGGGGAGGCTCTCTTGAAGCTGAGATGTCGAGCATGACTAGGAATTATCCACATGAAGGCAGGAGGGGGTGCATTCCCATCAAAGGGAATAGCAAGCTCCAAAAAACAGTGTGGCAAGAGTGTCTCCCCCCACCCTCTCCTTCTCTTTGCTTCCTATCTTACCTTGCTCTCTGTTATGACCTCATGGGGGCAAGATGGTTACCACAGCTTTGGACATTGCAGCCACATTCAAGTCAGGAAAGAAGGAAAAGGGGTCAACTAGTCTTGTCTGTCCCTTTAATCAGAAATCAAAGTCTTTCCCAGAAGCTCCCCAGCAGACTTCCCTTATATTTCATTGGGAAAATGCTCATACTTAGGTCAATCACTGACAAAGAGGAGTGGGATAACATGATTGGTCTGAATCAAGAGAACTCTTCCTTTGATTCCAAGGTCAGATAGGAGTTTTCTGAGCAGAGTCGCTTGGCAAGACGGTGTCTGCCCCAGATGATCCGAAGATCATCCCAGTTGTCCACGTGGAAGAGAAAGCAGGCTTTGGGTGATACTGGGGTCATCACAGTGGCCAGGCTCATCGATCTACCCCGGCGCTAAGAATGTGGAATCTTCTAGTAGAACAAGCTGCCACATGAGCAGGGCGTTGTTTACATAAGAAGTATGGCTCTCCTGAGAGCAGAGTTGTCTCAGCCTGGGCGCTGATGACCTTATTTTTTTGTGGGGGGCTGCATTAGGCAAGTTCTCCTGAGAAACAATATTTCTATGAGAACTTGGCTCCTGTGATTGGAGGCTAACAAGTTCCACAATCTGCTCTCTGCCAGTGGAGATCCAGAAGAGCCAATGTGTCATTCCAGCCCAAGTTCAAAAGCCCGAGAACCAGGGGAACAAAAGATAAAAATCTCAGTCCAAAGACAAGAGAGAGTAAGATGAGATGTCCCAGCTCAACAGCGAGGCAGGAAAAAAGGGGGGCGGATTCCTCTTTCCTCCACCTTTTGTTCTGTCCAGACCCTCAGGGGATAGGGTGATGGTCCCCACACTGGGCAGGGCAATCTAGTTTACTGAGTCCACTGCTTCAAATGCCAGTTTCACCCAGAAACAACCGCACAGACACATCCAGAAATAATGTTTAATCTGGGCACCCTGTGGCCAGTCAAGTTGACACACGCAATTAACCATCACAGTGGCTGTCCTGTACCTTGTAGGATGTTCAGCAGCATCTCTGGCTTCCATCCACAAGATGCCTGTATCACCTGCCCAGTAGTGACAACGTCTCCAGATTTTGTTGACTGTCTCTTGGAAGGAAAAGTGATCCCCTGTGGGAGCCACTGCCTTAGAGAATGCTTCCTACTGAATATGACTTTGAGTGATGTGATCCCAGGGACAGGACCAGGGGGAGAAATGAGGGTGTCTAGAGCACAAAATTTCAGGATACATTGGCCCAGTCCTGAGATTGAGTGCCTTAAATTTTTGCTCTAGAAGCCTCCCTCACCTCCCCCTAGCTCTGACGGTGTGGTATTAGCCTATATTTCAACAAGAATAAACCCAATTCTACTTATAATTGGTTCTTGTCCAAGCATGTTGTGGATGATATCACCCTTTATGCAATACACAGTGACCTGTTTATAAGAAACCCCAGGAGAATTCCTTTTTTTTTTTTTTTTGTCAGAAGAATGGACATGTTTTTCTTAAGCCACTGGTTTGCTTTTATCTGATGGATATTATGAACTGTACAACTTTTGCTTCCCTTTCTGCAATGGTTGTTATTAAATTGTTTCCCGTTTTTGTATTGGCTGCCATCAAACTTGGAAGCCAAACCTGTCCCTTCCACGGCAAGAATGTATGATAATATTTCTAGCATTATCCCTGACTATATTTTAAATTCCTACCTTTTTTTCCCCCTTTTTCTTTTGTCTCAGTTTTGTTTTGGCTAATCTTACGTGTGCTGCATTTTTATAAAATACCTTAAAGATGTTTGGAAGTAGTGTCCTTAAGTACCTGGCGCAGGGACTGAGCTCCAGAATGCATCTGGTACGTAGAAGCTTCCTTCCTGCAGCACTGAGATCGGAAAGGGAGATGTTGTATGGGACAGACCTTTGTCACTGGCCAAATGCTCTGGAAGTGAAAGAGCCACATTTGGGGGTGAGGGTCATTTCTGGGGCCAAAGAAACAGAGACGGCTTGCAGCCAAAGATTTTAAAAGTACATCTACTTCTCCAGGAAAACAATCACATTCATTGGTCCGACTTTTGACCTGTGTCTTTGTTGATCCAAACTCCTGGGGGTTAGAGAACTTTCATAAAACCCACTGCCTACCTCCGGCCCTGAAAGCTCTTAGGAATCTGTGTTCCAGTTCCTTAAGTGTCATCCTCCTTCACAGTGGGCCCATGTTACGACTGTGGATTGTGTTCCATTTTTCAAAGACAAGACGCAAGCAGCATGAAAAAGAGGGATTAGTTAAGAAGCACTTGGAAAACGGAAAGCTATGGTTACATTAAGTGAGAGAACAATGGGCCCTGATCTGCAAAGACAGAGCTGAGATGGGGGCCGGGGTGCTCGAAATCACCTTTGCCTCTTGCAATGAGGTGACTGCATTTTCATCATAATTATTAAATCTTGGCAAGAGGCTCAGGAGCTGATTACCCACCTCCCTGATGTCAGGCTGCTTTCCCACTCTGCAATTTTGAAACCTGGTTGGCAATTGCACCCTGAAGAGTCGTTCGAACAATGTTGCAGCAAACTTTCCCCCACTTGAAATCTTCAATTATATACATATGGACTAATGGCCATCTACATCCTGCCATTTTCTCCCTCTGTCTTTTTTCTTTTTGCCATATCATTAGTTTCAACCAAATTAAGTTAGGGACATTTAGTCCTCAGAGAAACCAGGAGAATAATAACAGATGGATTAGGGTAAAGGGGATAAGGCAGAGAAAGGACAGTTTGACTTCCTTTTAGAAAAGTTTGAGCCACCCAGAGAGAAAGACACATGCACACAAAGATAACATCAAACTTTGCAGAGAAAAATCTCAGCTCCTGGTGAGCTGAGCTACTAGAAATCCCTAGGATATTAAATAGTCACCAATCCATGAGGGACATGTAAGGGCAAATTGAAATTATGTTTTGTGCAGTGTGGAGTATTGGAACAAATAGAAGAGAGATAATAAAATATTATTTCCCCCAGCCTTTTAAATTCTTAAATAAATAATAAAGATTCTGAATTAAAACAATTCCTGTGTGCCAGGGACACAGGGGAATGACATTTGAAGGATTCTGCAGAAATACCGCATCTGGGCTTTGGCAGAACCCAGTAAAAAAGTCAGACTTCAACAGGCATCCTTTGAAGGGCTTATGTAACTTTATACATGCTGTTGTGGGCACTGAATAGCCTCAGAGGTCAGGTCTGAGACAGGGGAAAGTGTCTTGAACATAGTAAGTATTCAATATGTGTTCACTGAATTGAATTAGGATTTAGTGTGCCTACATTTTATTTATTTATATATTTTTAAAGATTTTGTTTATTTATTTGAAAGAGAGAGAGAGAGCATGAGCAGGGGGGAGGAGCAAGGGGAGAGGGAGAAGCAGGCTCCCCCCTGAGTAGGGAGCCGGATACGGGACTTGATCCCAGGACCCCTGGATCATGACCTGAGCCGAAGGCAGATGCTTAACCAACTGGACCACCCAGATGCCCAAGTGTGCCTACATATTAAAACACAACAAATAAATATGAGAGAATGTCATTTGGAAATAATTATCTAAAATAAACATATTCTAAGATTTCATAAATCTTCTATAGTCCCAATAGGGAATGAAGAAACCAGTTTTATAGTATGGATATAGCTTTTCAGAATTTGTAAAGAAACTTTCTTTTACTTATCATGTAATTTTTCACCACATTTCTATGGAAAAGGTTTTTGTTATCCAAATGAGGTAGATATTAGGAGCACCTTTCTAGTCCAAGGAAGACCTCACTGCCATTGGGCCAGGCTAGGAACAGAGTTTTAGCCAATAAGCTGTTAGAAAAAGTGACATGAGTTCCTTCTGGTGGAGGCCATGAGATGGCCATGGGTGATTTTCTAGTCTCTCTTCCCAAATTCATTGACCAGGGAGGCTGTATGTTTCACAGGATGAAGCTATAGGATGGTGTGTTTATCTGCCTGGACTTTTAAGTTACCACATGGAGGAAAATTGTCCTATAAGGTCACCCAGACCTCTGTAGATATTTGTGCATAGGAATACAGCTTTGTTGTGTGAAACTACCTAAATCTCGGCTTGATTTTAGAACATTATATGGCTTATCCTTATTAGTATAGTAACCTTTCTAAGTGAGAAAGCTGAGAACTATTTTAAATTTCTCCATATTGCATTGCAGGTAAGGGGCAAACTGGTATATAAACCCAGATCTTGCAGAAAGCATATTGACACAAAGAGAAAACACCAGCCCTTCTGCAAGATGGGAGAGAAAACCGTATTTAGTCTTTTTTGGTGTGAAGGCGTGAAGGTGGGATCTGCTTTGGGCAGTAAGATCAAACCAACATTTGTGAGGAATAGAAGCGAGGCTCCTATTTTGAAACGGAAAAGCAGGGGAAATAGTTATTTCTTGGCTTTTTGTTCTGTTTGGAGAGGACTTCCCCACTGTATTATTAAATACCCTTTGTTTCAGTGAAAGAAAGCTGCACGTCTCCGTGGCTTAACCCAAAAGAAGTTTATTTCTCCTGTATGTGAAGTCTGATCACCGGGGCTTGGGAGACCAGCCTCAAGCAGTTACTCAGGAGCTCAGGTTGATAGATTCCACCATCGGTAACACAGGGTGTCTGAGGTCACCCTGGGTGCTGGCAGAAAGCCAGCAGACAGAGGAAGAGCAAGTATGGAAGATTGAGCTGGTCTTTACGCACCAAGCCTGGCAGTGGCGCACGTCACTCTCATTCCATCGGCTAGAAGACAGTGACGTGGTCCTTCTTGCCTGCAAGAGGGACTGGGCCATGTCATCCAGCTGGTGCCTAGGAGGTTACAGGAAAATAATGGGGAAACATGTAGGGGTCTATACCATAGTCGATCATTCTGGTCACCAAATAAGCATTCCACTCTTCTTCCCAAGCATAAAACACACTCATCCACCCCGACTCCACCATCCATCCATCCTGAGGAGGCAACTTAGAGCCCTGTCTAATCCTTGCATCCAGCTCCAAAGCCAGGATCTTTAGAGGATGTTCAATCTTCTCCATCAAGCACCCCTTTGTTTCCAGAAATCTGAACTAGAAAGATAAGTAAAATGTGGTCCTTGGGACAGAAAGCTGTGAAACTTCTCCCATTTAAGGAGAGGACAGAATGGCAAACATGTCGCAGTCCCTGGTTCCCTGCAGTTATGGACACCTGCAAGGCAGGGATGGAGAGGCCCCTCCCTGGACTTGTGGACATTTCCCTGATGAGTTTTTAATTGTTCAGTGCTGAGGGAGTCACCTTGTCAGAGTCTCTGTAGCCCCGTGTGACACCCTTTGAGTAGTTGTTCCTTGAGGGCCGCATAGCTTATGAAGCCTGGTTTTTTGTTTTTGTTTTTTGCTGGGGATGTGTAGGGTCCCAGGAGTTGCTTTTAGTTTCACACACTCAAAGAATTTTGCATCCAAACTCATAGGACCTTTGGTCCAATACAACAACCTAAAATCTTAAGAGGCTTCTGATCTATTTCCTTCTTATCAGCTCCTTATGCCGGAAACCCAGCCCTAATTTATTGTCTGGACAATGTTCTCAATCTGTTTTATTCCTTTACCTTCTTGCGTCCTGCCTCTCTTTCTTCCCTTAATTTCAGTTGACCGTGGACCTAGGAAAATGCACGGAAAGGTGACATTCTTTAATCTCATCTTTGCCATAGGGAAGACTCACTTTGTTCAACTGATCCATTTTATGAAGGCTCTGCCACTAAGCATCTTTTTCAATTATACCTCTTTTTAAAATTTGAGTTTATAAGCGCTTGGCTTTTGTAACCTTCTGAGGCCCCAAATTTCTGGTCTCTCTTTATTTCCTTTCCTTCTAATTGAAAATCAGCCAATTATGCCCCCACGTGATCTCTTTCTTACCATAGCTTTCCAATAATGAACAATCATGACTACTTTTTTCTGATTCTACCAGCCATTTTTCTGGGCATCCCTGGCTCATCAGGCATACAATCTTGGTTCCATATTTTGCTAAAAATTTTGCTTCTAAATAATAGGTCCACTTGTTCACAGTATCTGTTTCTTGGTGCTCTCTCTAGCTGCCAAGTCAGTGCACAGATTTTAGGTTTTTCATCCCATTGTATCTCAGTTCTGATAGCAGTTTCTCTGTCTGTTAAGTGACTCTAGGCTCCATAATCAGGAAACCTGAAATCTTAATGATTTAATGGGTTTCTCTTTTTCACAAATTCCAAGTGTGGTGCATGGCAGTTCTAGTCCACAGTCATTGAGGATATCAGGCTGAAAGGGTCTCCAACCATCTTGCTTCCAACATTGCCATGGGCATTTACATCCAGCTGGCAAATATAGAACGAGGGGATAAGAAGGATACTAAATGGGAGGCTCAGTCGGTTGGGTGTCTACCTTCTGCTCAGGTCATGATCTCAGGGTCCTGGGATCGAGCCCCGTGTCAGGCTCTCTGCTACGTGGGAAGTCTGCTTCTCCCTCTCCCTCTGCCCCCCGCCACTCTTGCTCTCTCTCTCGAATAAATAAATAAAAACCTTAAAAAAAAAAGAAGGATACTAGATGTTTTCAGGAGCCAGCCTTAGCAGTGGCATGCTTCCTTTCTGATCTCATTTCATCTGAGGCTAAAGTTTTGCAGAGTGGGTGAGACAAAAGAACAGGAACCCCTGAGAGCAAGGGTTAGAGTGAGCCAGTGATTAGAATGATAGAGCTTATTTAAAAAAAAAAAAAAGAATGATAGAGCTTATCTTGGTAGGTAAGGGACTGAAGTCAGGAGGAGGCTGATAGGTTGGTGGAACTGGTGGGGTTGAAGAACCGGTGATCTCAAGGAGACCTAAGAGCAAAAGTATAAATAATAAAGTGAGAAAATGGAAATACAGGAATGGTGGTCAGAGAGTGAGATGTTGAAATTCGTGTTTTCATAGATGGGAGAAATCTATATGATATTATGATTCAAATTTGGTTACCCAAATGGCTTGCTGAAACCTCGCTAAGTTGTTTCAGTCCTTGTGAGTCCAGCTCGGAGGCAGTCCTATGGTACAGGGGTTAAGCTAGCGAGTTCTAGAGTCAAAATACCTCAGTTTCAATCTTGGCTCTGTTGAAGAAGAGAAGTTTTCCTTTACCCTTCCAAAGTATTTTTGGCTGATCTAAGAATTAAATCGGCATGAGGTAGGTTAGTAGGAAAAAATCAAATTTAATTATGTGTGTATGAGGGCTCCATAAGAATATGAGGCCCATAGGCAGCAAGGCAATTGAAACAAACATGTCTGCCACCCAGAGCTAAGGAGAGACAGTAGGGATCTGACACTTCAAAGGGAAGGAAAGCAATTCACAGGAAGATGACAAAGAGTACATGTTTAGTAAACAAATGTTTGCTGGGCCATATAGAAACATGGGACAGAGAGAGCAATTTTAATACACTTTGCTAGGTTATTCCCTGTCCATCACACCGAGTTCGTATTATGAACTGTTACGTAGTTGTCTATGGTGATAGCTCTCTTCCTGGAGCAGGTCCTCGATCCAAATTCTTTTAGGCAGTTAGGGGGAAGCTCAAAGATTCTTCCTGAGCCTTCTGTTTCTTAAAAACACTCAGCCTAACATAATCCATATGCCAATGAGGCACATTTTGGGGCGGCAGATTTCACTTCCCTACAGCTCCAACACTTACTAGCTTTGTGTCCTTTAGCAGAGTGCTCTCTCCCCTTCACTAGTCATCTGAACATGACAATATAAAGTGTTCCATACACTCAAGCCCAGAGTAAACAGTCACTTATAATCTCTATTCTGTCTCTGTCATTCTTAATGTTCTTCTGTTTTCAACATTCCCCATCTCTACTTCCACCCCTATTCCTACACTAACTCTATGGAGGGAACCAATACCCAATATACACACAGTTCATTTTTTAATGAGATATTATAACATCAACCTTTCTTCCAAATGCATTACACAACCTATTGATGGGAATTTCTTTTATATCACATTAAGTATCCAATTTCAGATGTAGTGGCTTAGTCTAAAGTGGTTCCATATCACTAAATTTCTCTTGAGAATAAGCACCCTCTCCCCAAAAAAGAAAAAGAAAGTTTTTTTTTTTGTTTTTTTTTTTGTTTTTGTAATAGAACGCTTTGTCCCCAAGGTGTGGCAGATGACCCACCATTCCATTTACATCACAACCAGTACTACCGTAGCTGGTCACATACCATTTCTAATGACAGTCCTGGTGCCTCTCCTCTCATCTGTCCAGAAATCTCCCAGAGTTTCTACAGCCTTACAACTGCAAATGTGGTCCACAGACCAGGGTATCAGCATCACCCAGGGTGTTAGAAATGCGGAGTTATGAGCCTCATCTACACCCTATTACATCTAATTCTGCATTTCAACAAGATGCCAAGAGATTCTAATGCATAATAGAGTTTGCAAAGCACTGCTATACAGCAAAGAGACTAACCTTTCCATCCCTTTGTCTGAAGGTAGGGTTACATCTTAAAACAGACATCAGGCAGAGCTCACTTAAAATTCATCCTTCCTATCTAGAGATACGGAACTTAAAATTCTATGGTTACCTAATGCTCTTAACTTGAGATTCAGAGATGAGGGAGGTGAGGATAGGGGGTAGCTGGTTTCTCAAAGGAATTTCTGGCTCCACACAAGATTTGGAGAGTGGTTTTAAAATCTTTCTTTCTAGGTTGTCTGAAGAAATTTGCTAATTTCCCCAATGTAAGTTTCCCCCCTACCTCTGAAGCAGAGAAACAAATAAAAAAGACACAAAGGAAATACAACGGGATTTGTGTTTCTGTATATAATCCTCAAGGGTCTGTTCCATCTGGAGTGAAGTCTAGTGAAATAAATCAGTTAGATCGGGGAAGTGGTGCCCACTTATACACAGATATAGGACGGGGCTAAGAGCAGTCTGCTTAGAGAGAGGTGGGGAGTTGTCCCAAAGAACTTGTCTGTGGTGGTGATTAGTAAGGATTATGGTAGAAGCTAAGATCCATTGCAAAATTACCAGCTTAGAAAACAAATTGTTTACTTGAGTGGGGTCCTATTATTAAACAGCTGTTATTCTGTAGAGATTAACTGTAATTTCAGTTTGAAAGTTTCTATCCTCAGAAATAAAAGCAAAAAGCATAGGCTAGTGGAATTTTCCCTTACACTGAGATAGAGAGTCTGGAACATCAGACCAAAAGCAGAGACCATCAATAGATTGTAAATTTGTTAATCTTTTTGACTGCCCCAAATTTGTTTAAATTTTCCCCTAGGTATCTGCTTGGGTGATTACTAAATAAATAAATTTAAAAATTACAATTTAAATTCCTGGCAAACACCTATTTAGCCAATGATCAAAATTAATAACACCATCAGTAAGATATATTAGCATCATATGACCCTCTGATTTGATGCACTTAGAAGGACGTGATGTCATTTTTGTGGTATTCTTGCCAAAAAAAATGTTTTTCATTCTGTCAGAAGCTGTCATAAAAGAACATCAAACAACCCCAAATCGAAAGACATTTTACAGAATACTGGTACTTTTCAAAGGTATCAAGGTTATGAAAGGCAAGATGGTGACCGACTCAGACTGAAAAAGGCAACTAAAAGCAATGTGGATGCTAGATTGGATCCTATAATAGAAAAAGAGCATCAGTGGAGAAAATGGTGAAATTCTCAAATCTGTAGTTTATGTACTAGCAATGTATCAATGTCAATTTCCTAAGCCTACTATGGTGATGTACGATATTAACAGTAGGGAAAGCTGTCTAAAGACTATACGGGCACTTCTTGTACTATTTTTGCAACTTCTGTATAAATCTAAAATGATTTCAAAATAAAAAGGTTTCCTTTTTTTAAAGATTTATTTATATATTTGAGAGAGAGAGAAAGAGTGCCTGTGAGCAGGGGAGGGACAGAGGGAGAGAGTCTCAAGCAGACTCTGTGCTGAGCTGGGAGCCGGCTAAGGGGCTCGATCTCACGACCCTGAGATCATGACCTCAGCTGAAACCAGCAGTCCGACGCTTAAATGACTGTGCCGCCCAGGCACCCTTGGAATAGAAAGGATTTTAAACAAAAACTCACAGCTTTTTTATGGTTTGCTTTTAGAGGTAACTACAGAAAATAAGTCCCAATCTTCTTGGGATGAATACCTTAAATAGGATAGGAAGATAGACCAAGATCCTGGGGCCAGTAGCAAGAAGAATAGGGGAAGCCCCCCCAGTTGTTCTGAGTCTACGAAGTGATCCTGGGCTTTACAAAACAATAACTCACGAAGAGATGAAACAATGACGCATGCTAACTACATATACACACACATACATATAATGTGTATCTATATTCACTGTCATGGGCTAAACGTCCCCCCCCCAAATTCATCTGTTGAAGCTCTAACCTTTGTACCCCAGAATGTGACTGTATTTGGAAACAGAACCTTTAAAGAAGTCATTGATTTAAAATGAGGCTGTTAGGGTTGGCCCTAATCCAATCTGACTGTGTCCTTATAAGGAGAGGAAATTTGGACACACAAAGGGATGTGTGTCCTTTCCTCTGCTTGCACACAGAGGAAAAACCATGGAGGACATAGCCAGGAGGTGGCCGTCTGTGAGGCACGGAGACAGGTCTCGGGAGAAATCCAGCCAGCTGACACCTTGACCCTGAACTTCTCCCATCCAGAGCCCTGAGAAACTAAATGTCTGTTGCTAAAGCCACCTAATCTGTGGTATCTTGTTATGGCACCCCTAGTAAATTATACAATCATTTATATATTTTTTACAATCATATATATTTTAAATAAATCTATACTTAATTGATCTCTTTAACCTTCTTTAAACATGTCATATTTTCCCCCCAGTATTCATGGATGAGCATACTATTTTCGCATATACAAGATTCTTGACATAGGCTTTTGATAAACTTTAATGTCTGTCTTTCATCTAGAGGATGCACCACTCAGTGTTAGATGAATATTAGATACATATGAGGTTTCTCAGATAATCCTTAGAATGCTTTCTTCACTTTAGTGTATTGCATTTAAGGATTTGAACCAACTATACAGTATGTTTGTAGGAAATTAACCCGGATTAGGAGCAGTCTATAAATCCTGTCATTCTGGGAGCAGTGGTAGAATTTGGGTTTGCTAAGATTAAAGAAGAGAGTCAGGAAGAACATAACAGATAATTTTCACTATTTATAGGGCTACCAGTGAAGGAGATTAGGTTTATTTCATTAATTTTTAGAGAGCAAACTAGTTAGTTTGAAGGAACATATTTTGTACCAACATAAGAAAATATTTTTGAACAACTGGCACTTGAGAGGTAGTGAGTTCTCAGTCACCCAAGGCATTCAATCATTTAATGATGGCCAGCTGCCAAGGTTCATGTAGATCAGTTCCCTTCACCTGATGTAGGGTGGAATATATTAAACTTATAGAGTTTACTGGCCCTAAGAGTCAGAGAATTCTAAGGGTAACAAGGGAGAGTGAAGGGATACAGGATTTAGGGAAAATACTCTGGAAAAAAAAAAAAAACAGTCAAAAATATTAGCAAGGTCATGTCCCATGAAGTGCGAGATTATTCAAAACTCATGCATCTACCCTGCCTGCCCCACAGGGAGTTGGTTAATTGCTCTGGGCTAAGGCCCAGGCATGAGTATTTCTTTTTCTTTCCTTTTTTAAAAAAATTATTTATTTATTTATTTGCCAGAGAGAGAAATATGGCCAGAGAGAGCGTGAGAGTACAACCAGGAGGAGTGGCAGGCAGAGGGGAAGCAGACTCCTCGACCAGCAAGGAGACCGATGTGGGACTTGATCCTAGGAGCCTGGAATCATGATCTGAGCTGAAGGCAGATGCTTAACCCACTGAGCCACCCAGACATCCTAGCCAGGCATTGAGTATTTCTAAAAATCTTCTCAGGTAACCCTCAGGTGCTGCCAGAGTTGAGCTCTCTGATCTAGCTGAAATTATGTAGCAACGCTGTACAACGGGACCTCCCAATTCCTTACCGTTTCCAGCAATTCTCAAAATCCTGAGCTTTACATCAGACTTCCTGACAAAAGAGATGACATAAATTCTTCTGAAGAATGCTAACACCAAGTTACCAAAGACTTACGAGCCCATCACAGGCTTTTCCACTGTCTACACTTGTCTGACAGCAATCATCACACCCAAAATTAATGCAAAAGATGTGTATGGGAACGTTGCACTAAATATAAAAGTTTTTCCAACTCCCCCATTGCGTGATAAATTGGTAGCAGTTGGGTAAGTATTCCAGATGCTGCCTGGTATTTACTACCCATCCATCATCCTACGCAGGCAGCTGGTGCCTAAAAGGGGAGTCACCTTTGGGGTAGTTTTGGAAAGACACCACAGGACTTAGTAAGAAATTTTATTTTAATTATCAGAAGATTCAGCAACTGCTACAGTGCAGAAAAAGATTCCCCCTCTTTAGGACATTAGAATAATTATAAAAATAAAAATAACAGCTAATATTTATTGAGCATATACTCCATGCCTGACGATATTCTCAGGAAGCACATTACATTGATCCATCCATTTAATTGTCACAACACTCATATGAAGTAGGTGCTATTTCCTCTCCCCGTCCAGTTACACAAATGTGGAAACTGAGGCACAGAGAGGCTGAGTGACTTTCACCAGGTCTTAGAACAAACAAGTGACGGCGCTGGGATGCAAATTTCGACGTCATAGTTTAGAGTCGATGCTCTTACTATACCTGCCACACACCCGCACATGGGTATCTAGTTTGGTATCCTCAAAAAACAGTGAAACCCATTTGACGTCCTCTGTTCCAACTCTTATTGTAGATGCCTGTGAGGGCACATGACTGACAGATCTGTCAAACAGGTCATTGCAAGGGTCTGGCTATCATGCAGCTAAGCAGATACTCAGATCAAGGAAACCGTAACACATCCTTTTAATCAGGGACTAGATCATATACCATCTATGAAACTGCTTTCATTTCATTCAATTAGCTCACTCCTCATACATAAATGGAATTATTTAGTTAAAAATTTTTTTAAATCTTATAATTGGGACAGACCATTCAGTCACTTCTGTGAGTTCATTTTTGTCTTATGTTGCTAAGAAGACGTTCCTAGGTAAGTAATCACTATCCTGGTCTACATTGTTTCAGATTTAACCTTTGCTAGCTGCCAATCCCTACCTAATAGCTTTCTTTTATACTTGCCTAACTTATTATTATTATTTTTTAAAGATTTTATTTATTTATTTATTTGAGAGAGAGAGAGAACACAAGCAGGGGTAGGAGCAGAGAGAGAGGGACAAGCAGACTCCATGCTGAACATGGAGCCCCACAGGGGCTCGATCCCTCAACCCTGAAATCATGGCCTGAGCTGAAATCAAGAGTCAGATGCTTAACCAACTGAGTCACCCAGGTGCCCACTGCCTACTTTCTCTTTAAAAACAAACTAAAGGGTGCCTGGGTGGCTCAGTTGGTTGAGCGACTGCCTTCGGCTCAGGTCATGATCCTGGAGGCCCGGGATCGAGTCCCGCATCGGGCTCCCTGCTCGGCGGGGGGTCTGCTTCTCCCTCTGCCCTCTTCCCTCTCGTGCTCTCTGTCTCTCATTCTCTCTCTCTCAAATAAATAAATAAAATCTTTAAAAAAATAAAAATAAAAAAAATAAAAACAAACTAAAGAACTAGTCCTGGGAATGTAATTTTGTGATTAACATATTTATGTGAATTAATGTAGATGAACATTTCTTAATTGAAAACTTGTCTGTGTTTTTGTAGAGAAATACCCCAAACAATCAGTCCTCCCAAATTATTTTATGAAACTAGTACAGTTCCAATCGAAATTGCACTTTTTGACTAGATAAAATGATTCTAACATTCTTCTAGAAGAGCCAACTGAATTGCAGCAAAGATATTTTTGGAGAATAAGGTAGGTTTACACTAGCTGGTATCCAAACATATTCTAAAATGTAATAAGTAAACAGTATGATAATTGCATGGGAATAGAAAGATCAATGGAAGAGTACATTATTTCTGACTTTATTTTAGACTTTACCATCTTTGGGTTTTCATTTACATGGGGATTTAGGGCCTTGAAAATTTGAGAATGGGAGAAGGTTTATAATTAAATTTGGGCCATCTAAATGTTATTGATATTTTATTATTGGAGTGTCTTTTTGTTGTATGTAATCTCCTGGCAGAATCTCTGATAATGTGTATTATTAGGCATAATTTAAAATGGGAAATAGAATAGGGAGTTTTCAACTCCCATTGGGGACCTTGGGATTGGTTTGATTAATGTGCTGGTTTTGATCCATTTCACAGCTTTCTGGAAGCAAAATCTAAGCTCCTTCCAGAAAGGATACCCCAAAGAGCAGTGGGCAGTGTTGGACAGTGATTTAAGAAGGTAGAAGCCTGGTTCTCTGGGCAGACCTCCTGCCTGGGGAGATAGCCACACCCATTACTCTTCAAGGTTAAACACCATGGATTTGGAGAACTAAATCTGAACCAGGGCGAGAGAAGAATGTCTTTTTCCCACTGGGGAGATACCTTGTCTCCTTGTAGTGGGATTTTCTCTAGCCTTCCTGGCCTCTCACTCTTTACACCAAGGGAAGAGGGAGTAATTAACCTGATTAGTAGATTTTGAAAGAATAAAACAAGCTTGCAAAACTCATCACTCTCCTTTTTATTCTTCTAGGAACTAGCTGCCTGTAGAAGACAGGATATTTCTCTGTAAGTCTCTAAGTCTTAGCTTGGAAAGATAAGCCCTTGGCTGCCCTTCCCTGCGACTCAACAGCTACATTAAATTTGGGGGTTCAGTTAGCAGGGCTCATTTGCCTTCCCCACTAAGCTAATCCTTTAACACACCCAGTCACAATAATAAAGGTAATATTTTGTCCCACATCTGCCCTACTGATTGATTCTTATTTCTCAATTTATTTAGAGCCCAAGTAGCCAAGAGGGTACTACATACATATGGGACCTCTTCAGACACTTCCAACAATAGTGTTTGGTAAAGGTGGCTTCATGACCTTTCAAGTTAGATACTCACCACATGTTCTATGGAACATTAGTATCTCTGATGCTAACAGATGTTGTTTGTAAAAGGATTATATGGTTAAATACATAATTCCAGGTAAAGCAAGATAAAACAGGTATCTTTACTGCAGGTCTTCTTGAAGCTTTTAAATGGAAATATGCTCTGTGAATCTTAATGAGGGAATAGATTATTCAGCATCTCTTAAATATATATGTATCTGAAAGAATTGTTTTCTTCAAGTATTAACGTTTCATAGAACGCATTTAGGGAAATGCTAAAAATTTTCATGAATAGCATTGGTCCAATTGGTAGTTTGCAAAGAAAAAACAAAAACAAAGAAATTACCACCCAGGCAACATACAAAACTAAATTACAGATGAATTTTAAAAAGTAAAAAAAGAAAGAAAGAAAATATAAAATAAAATATTGATGACTATAAAATCTCAGAACAGTGAAGATTTTCCAAATATTACAGGAAAGAAAGAACCATAACGGAATAATAGATTTAATTTATCTAACATTAAAACTTTACATAAATAACAACAACAAAACACACCATAAATATGGGGGGGAAGCAAGTAACAAAGTAGAAAAAAAGATATTTTTAAGGATGTGTGGAAATGGTTTAATATGTTTAATATGTAATAACTCTCACTAGTGAACAATAGATTAATATTACAAGGTGTAAAATAAGAGAAGAATACAATGTAACAGCTCACAAAAAGGCAATATGACCAATAGCTATGAAAGACCAGATCAGATTTCACTGGTCGTGATGAGATATAATCTTTCTTTATTTTTTTAAACTTTATTTATCTTTCCCATCCTGTTGGTTCTGGGGATGTAAATGGGTAGGTATAACTTTTCTAGCGAGCAACTTGACATTATGTTCAACAGTCTTTAAAATGTACATAATTTCTGACTCAGCAATTCCACCTCTAGAAATTTATTCTAAAGAGATGATCACAGATGCTTGAAAAGACTTATATTCAAGCATAGCCACTTTATCATTGCTTATAATAACAAAAACGGAAATACCCATAATGTCCTATAATAAATATGACAAATTCTTGAGCTAGAATACCATGCAGTCATTAAAAATCATGTTGTACAAGAACATTTAACATTGTGAGGAGATAAAGGTACAGTAAGTGAAAAAACATGTTTTAAGGATGAAAGTACCAGAGGCTCCCATCTTAACAGAAAATAGAGTGAAAAAGGCTATACATTAAAATCTAAAGTGATTATATCTGGTTAGGTGGGGCTATGTGTGATTTTTTTCTTCTTCTCCTTGCTGTTTTACTGTATTTCCCAATTTTCCTGCAATTAAAATGCATTGCCTTCTGCAATAAGGAAAAAAATAATTTCAAGAGGATTATGCTAGTAAAGATTGCATTTTACAAAGAAGGAATATGTGTGCATCCTTTATTAAAATATCATAATTAGTGAATCATTAGCCTACTAAGTTTTAAATGATAGAGATCATGACTCTACCACATTGGATAGAGCCAAAACCAATTTAGACACTTAAATCAATGTCATTTATAGTATAAATTCCTCAACAATCACCCATCGATTTGCATGATCTGAATGAGTGGCCCTTTGGGTGATACATGGACTGTGACAGTTACGCATCTTCAGGTTACAAGCATGAAAAACCATAAGTCAAACTGTTTTCTGATATGAATAAGCTCTGTAGTTCCAGAGACTTCCCAAGTAACCCATGAAGTCCGCATTTTACAATCAGTTCAACCAGAACAACCATCAGCCACCCCCTCCCTGCAAGCTGCATCTAAACTACCCACATTATCTGAACATTTCCACAACCATGAGATCTGTTTACTTGGAACCTAGGGATAAAGAGTTAGTGGAAAGGAAAAGAAAATTGTTCTACTCGGATATCTCATATAACATAACAGTGAGGGCAAGACCTTCAATTCTTTGGAGAGCCTGAAAAAGATTGTGTTGGATCCAAAATGGAAACACTTACTCCGTGTATCTGGTATTCTCCTATCATGCTTGGTAAGGCCATGTCATTTAAGGCTGTTTCTTTCTACCTCTGTCTCTTTTCAAGCACATCTGCGGAATTAAATTCCATGCACTGACAGGGATGCTTTCAAAAGCTCGGAATCAATTCTTCAATCATTCCACTTTCTTAGCTGTGATTAAAAACATGTGTCCCCTAATTAAGCTAATGAGAAATTGTTAATTGGCACAAAGCCCCCCTCTGTGCACACTTATTAATGTCACCATCACTTTGACAGGAGAAAGGATCAGAATCAAGGGCAGAGAGTTCTTAAGTGACTTCAACATTGGACTTACGTACAAGAGCTCTATTTAGAGAGTGAGGGCTGCCCCTTCTAGGACGTGCATGGAGGAATAAGGAATGCCATTGTTTTCCTGATTTCATAGGGAAGCAGAAGAAAGCGATGCAATGAGACAACAGTTGATAAGTTGATTTCTTTTTTCCTCTTCATAGAGATGATGATATTCACTCTCTCATCAGCTTTCCATGCAACAGTGAATCTGTATGGATGAGGAACAGCTAGGCAAGAATGCATCCTTCTGAAGGACCACCAGGAAGGAGGCCTCCATAGTTATTTAGCTCACCGTTGGCTCAGCTAGTTTCCTCCTGACCTCTAATGAACAATATTATTGCAAATTATCCTGCACCCAAGGCACCTTGTGGATGGGAGGGGTATGCTTTGGCAGTGGAAGCATGTGCTTTGATAAATTATTTTTCATATTTTCTATTATTTCTTTTTTTTAAGATTTTATTTATTTATTTGAGACCCAGAGAGAGCACAAGCAGGGAGGAGGATCAGAAGGAGAGGGAGAAGCAGACTCCATTGAGCAGGGAGACCCATGTGGGGCTTGATCCCAGGATCCTGAGATCATGACCTGAGCTGAAGGCAGAAGCTTAACCGACTGAGCTACCCAGGTGTCCCTATTTTTCCATTATTTCCATTTGGGAATTACCAGGACTTTTTACCTACCTAGTTTGTCCCTAGCTTTTCCTGTGTACCTTTGCACACCAAAAATGGTTAATTCTCAAAGTCTTGGAAACTTCTGAAGATGTACAAATGTCCTACAAGGGGGAGTTTGAGCAGAACTTATGGAAGATTCTCAAGAGAGCCTTAAGCAAGACAGCAGGCCACAGATGAGAAGTACATGAACTTGTCTTTTGGTTCAGAGCAGCTAGTTCCAGGAGATGGAGCTTTCTACTTTGAATAAGCCCAAACTCAGGCCCTGGATTGATCCTTTCAGAAAGGGACAAGCCTAATAACTCAGTCTGCCAACAAAGCTCTGAAAATGCCTAAGAGAAGCAATGGATGGGGGGAGGGGAGGAGTCTGGGGGCCACCGCTGAAAGTCTACTGAGTTATGAATCATTGGTGGGGGATAGAGGTGAGGAGCTTCTGCTGACCTGGAGCCCCCTCTCTCCGTCACCTGCCTGAAGCCAGGTACTGAGTACTCTTGTCAATCATCTCAGGAGGGAAAGTGAGCTTTGCAGTTTGAAGGCATGTGAGTCACTCCTGGAACCCTGAGATGCCATAGCAGCAAGCTGGCTCCCTGACTGGGTGTGCAGGACGGATCACTCCTCGGGCATCAGTTTCCATGAGTGATTTGATGAGAAAAGGGGGAGGCCTGTCTGGAAGAGGGAAATAATTTTCCCTCAACCCTTCTAGATTCTTAATGGAGCTACCTCCACCCTATAATAAAAGATTAACAGGAGAAAAACAAACAGAAGTTGAGTACAATGTATACCTCCTGTATATATGAGAGAGACCCTGGAAAACTGAGTCACTCCCCAAATGGCCCCAGCCATTGCCTTAAATAACATCTCCAGCTACAGACCAAAGAAGCTGTTAGGGGGTAGGGAAGCCAGTTAGGGAGGTTACCGGGGTTGGCGGGGGGTGGAAACACAGTCAAGGAGGGTAAGGTTGCTATGCAGATTTAAGTCCTAGACTTCTGCATTTAGTCTCTAGAGATTTAGAATCCTCTTCATCATGGTATAGAGTGGGAGACACCCTTACAAATGAAGATTTCCCTTATAAATGTAAATGTCTCTTACAAAAGGGTAACTTCTACTCAGTTTTCAGAGCTTTAGTCATGTCTGCAGTATCTTAAAAATAACCAGCACAAGATAATCCAAATGCCAAAGAGACACATTTTGGGGTGGCAGATTCTGCTCCCCTTCACCAGTTAAGGAGAAAGCTGTTTCAGGGGTCAGAAGTAACAAGTATGAGAATGTGGTAGTGGTAGGTAGTGTATTCCCTCCACCCAATGCCATGGACTGTGTTTGAGTCCGGAGAGACTACAGCTGACCTTTGAACAACACAGGGGTTAGGGGTGCCAACCTCCCGCACAGTTAAAAATCCGCATATAACTTTTGACTCCTCCAAAATTAACTACTAATAGCCTACTGTTGACTTGTTGCCTTACCGATAACATAAGCTGTCAATTCACACGTATTTCATACATTATATGTATTATGTACTATAGTCTTACAATCAAGTAAGCTAGAGGAGAGAAAATGTTACAATGAAAATTATAACGAAGAGTAAATACATTTATGGTACTGTATGGTATTTATCAAAAAGAATGCACATGTAAGTAGACCTCCGTAGTTCAAACCTGCATTGTTCAAGGTCACCTGTATTTGATGAAGGCTCTGAGAATCATGGGGAGGGGACAAGAAGTACTCTCAGTGTCCCTGGCTGGAGAGTAAATGGAGGAGAGAGACATTGCCCTGACTCCTGCAGAGCTTGGCTTGGCCAGGGAGACAGCCTCAGGCACAGAAGCTGGGCATGGTGGACTGGCATAGAAGCAGCTTTTGGAGTAGAGGACCTTGACAAGGGGCACTGGGCTAGAGAGGAAGAGCACGGAGGCCACTGTGTGCTGGCTGGAGCTATCAGGAAGCCCACCCTTGGCCAGCACACCTGGAGGGCACTGTGGGAAAGCGGATGCCCTCGTGTGTCTATTAGGCTGGGAGGCCTGCAGAGATTTGAGTCACACCCTTCTGCTGGGAATGGTGGTGAGTGGGGAAGGTTCAGGGAAGTCTAGGTGTAGGGTCCAAAAGGGAGGGGGGTAGTGCAGGACTTCGAAGTACCATCGCGTGAGTGTAGGCTTAGATCATCCCCTCCAATCCTGGCATGTGCACCTGAGCTTGTATTATTTGAACCCACTCATGGTTTTCCTTCCTTATAATCTCACTTTGGGGACTAGAAGCACAAAATTCAATCATGGAGCTTCCATTAGCTTCTATCTGATGCATTAAGGGGAAAGATAAGAACATTCCAGGATGGGCTCCCTAGTTATCGTCTGGGGGTCCACAGGGAGAGCAAAAGAAGGCAGAGAGTGAGTTTGCAGGGGTGGACAGGATGTCCTTGGCACTCTCTTCCCTCTTCTGCCCCCGGGATTTTGTTGTTTAACACAAGAGTTCTATCCTATGGCCAGAAGGTAGGTATGAATGTTTTATAATCTAGGTTTGTAAATCAGTGAATCTGTTCATTTGCGCTGAAAATGTTTAGTTCAATCAATAATAGATGGCATGGGGACCAAATAGGTCATGTTTTGGGATTCATCTGAAGTAATTCCTTTCTTTTACCTCAATGCTTGCCAGAGGGACAGAGACGAGATGAGATGATGTATATGAAAGTGTCTGCAAACTCTAAAGCAGTCAGAAAATAGGCTGAAATCTGCCGAGAATAGCAGAATCGTCCATTTTTAAAGTAAGGATGACAAGCCACGATTTTAGGAGTTTCAAAATTCGGTTAGCTCAAGTCTCCAGATGCATTCATCACAACTCCTGTCCACCACAGACAGGGCAGGATGCCATGGCTTTGGTGTCCATGAGTGCATCTGGCCTGGCAGAGAAGCAGAGCTGACCAGGAATGAGAGACAAGTTGGTTATGCTTCAAACACACAACAAATTTGTGCATTTACCTTAAAAATAAAAAGAGAGGGTTTTGAATAGGTTCTAGCTGAGTTATTTTTATGGACACTTACTTTAGTCTATTTTTTTAAAGAGATGAAGACCCTCTATCTTCCACTGAATCTGTTCCAAACTTAACTTAGAGTTGTCTATTCCTATCTAAATATTCTTAGCTCCTTCAACAGATCCTACCTTCCAAGAGAGGATGTAGGAGGGCCAGGCTCTAGGCTTCTGTCTTCTTCACTCACTCTTCAAAACCTGTTTGCTTCTTATTGTTGTTTTCTTTTCCTCAGTTATGATCTCTAGACCATTTATATCTGGACCTCCTCTCTGGTTACCATAACCACCCATGGATGTTCTCTTCTTGGGTATCTCACTACCATATCCTTCCTGTGTCCACTGTAGACTTCCAGAACACCAAGCTGGGCCAGAGACTGAGGTCTTAAATTGGCATGGAAAGAAAATTGGGACAATTCCACTCTTTGATTCCAATTTCTAAAATCAGCAGCAGGAGATGCTCCAAGTTATATCCTAATTCAAGGGCAGGTGCGGGGTGTAGACATCTCTACTGCACCCACTTCGTTAGAGCTGGGATAATCATCACTGGGTGCAGATGGTAGGATGTGGCTGTGAGATGTTTGATTCAGGTCACACAGGCATGAAGGGAAAGTGGCCAAGGCACGATTATGAATAAAAAGTCCATGACTCCTAAGCCCTCTCACCAAAGCATAGGAATCCATGCTATAAAATCTCCTTTGAGTATCTCCAGCAGCTGATTCTGCCCCCATTGCTCTGCATGGCCACTCTGAGAACTCCTGTGATGACAAGATTAGATCAGTAAAGGAGAGAGCAGAGAAGCCAGAGTGGCCATACTCAGGTTCATTATGCTTGGCTGTTTTTGCCCCAGAATGATGCCACAGAGTTAAGGGAAGATTTCTCCCCAACTATTGAGAAGTGCCCTCTCACTGGCATGAATGATTGGGCTCCAGTGGGTATGGTTCCCTTTTATATTCTTCTTTCAAACTTGGAGTCCAGCTTCCCAAGGTCTGGGTCAGTGGTTGACCTGCACTCCCACATGTTCCTTCAAAAGCTCTCTGCTCTGAGCACCATACACCCATGTTCTGGGAGGAGCTGGCTCCTGCAGCCCACTGGGAGCCTGCCCCCATGCTGAAGCAAACTTTCCTCCCAATTTTTCAGAATTTTGATCAAAGAATGGACATAAATATCCATTCTTTCCAAAAATATCTATTGAGCACCTATTATATGCCAGTCAGTGTTCCAGACATTGAGGATACAGCAATGAACAAAACAGACAACAATCCTGCCTTTGTGTGCAGGTCAGGGGGAACAGAATGAGGTAAATATGTGGTAAGTGCTATGGGGAAAAAGAAAATAGGCAAGGTGGGCAGAGAATGCTAGCTTAGTCCTGGCAAATTTAAACAGGATAATCAAGGAAAGCATTGCCAAGGAGGTGACATTTGGGTAGACTTGAAGGAAGTGAGATGAGTCTATCTGGGGGAGTGTTCTGGGCATAGGGATGGGTGATGGCAAAAGCCCTGAGTCAGGGGCAGTCCTGTCACTCCCCAGGGACAGGTCCCAGAGGTCAGGGCAGCTGAATCCCAGTGAATGAGGGCGGGGGGCATGTGGAACAGGTGGGGAGTTCAGGGAGGGATCTGGGCAGGACAGTGGTGGTAGTGGAGACCTTATGAGACTGCTCAGGCTCTGCTGTGGAGAATAAAGAGAAGGGTAGACTCAGGGGCAGTGGGTGGGAGCAGAGAGACCTGCTGGGACTACTGTAGTAATGTGGGTGAAGGGTGCTGCCGATTTGGGCCACACATGGGGTAAAAATAGAAGAGATGATAAAAGTGCATTGGTTTTGAATATGTTTTGAAAGTGAGCCAACAGGATTTGCTGATGGACAAGATATGGGATATCAGAGAGAGAGAGAAAGAGATGTCCTTCATTAGCTCTCCCAAGAGATCTTAGGGTCTCTGGGTGACCTGCCAGTTCAGAACAGACCTTGAGCTTGTGGATGAGCCTCCTGCCCCTCCCCGCCAGCCTCATTGTGCACAAGGGGTAGACAGGACTCTTGTGACCTCAGGCAAAGCACGAGGATTAGATGACAAATCACTGGATATAAATGCATTAAGTTAGGAGTCATAGAAGATTACCTTCCTTCCTTGGCCTCCAAAGATATGCCTTCTTTCATGTAGTGCCTGTCGGATTTTCAGAAGGGACCCTCATGCCCAGCTTACTTATGACTCCTTGTAACAGGAGCCCTTAGGTGGTGCCTGTCACTGCTCCCGTCTGGCCCCCCTCCTCCTTTCTTCTGGATACCCTAGGAATCTGAAGTTATTATTTTTCTAAAGCAGGAGTGTTTATGATCTTCCCTGCACAGGGTAGAAAATAGTTTTATGAAAGTACTCATAAAAGACGCTAAGTTAATAAAAAAGAGAGTTGGGGGAGACCAGGGAGCCACAAGCTTCAAGAGAAGCACGTTTTAAGTATTTTCAGCAGCTCAACCTGCCCTGCGCCCTTCCCTGATCAGCGATCACTGCTGGATTTCTGCTCGCATCAGCGACTTTGCACCTCATCTTTCTTTCTCGCACGTAGTTTTGAAACCTCATTTCAACCTGTTTGGATGAGATGCCAGCGCTTTACGGGAGCGGGCATCCACCCGCAATCTGGCACTCGGTCCCAGCCAGCTCAGCTGCGACCTGGAAAAAAATGATAGATAACCAGGAGCCGGTGTAGGGCCGCGGAAACAGGTGTTTCCCAGAGCCTCCGCTCCCCGACACAAACTCTTTGCTGGGGGAGATTCAGCTTTGTCAGCCCCGCCCCAGGGGAGAGAGCGAAGTCCCCTCGATGTGCCCAGATACAATGAAACACCTCTTGGGGGAAATACGATGCCTTAAAATTAGCTTCCCACCTCTTCTATCGTAAAACGTGAGGATGCATTTCTCACTGCCTGGAAGGTAGCGCAAGGGTAAGCAAGGCCTGCTTAAAAGCTCGGCTTTCCGTAATGTTCAAACATGGCAGGTACCACCCCCTCTTCTTTCCTCCGCCCCCCATATCTCTTTTGAATGAATGGGAATATGGAAGGCCCTTGAAAGGATAACCGCCACCACACTTGACTGGAATTGAATGGGGACAGGCAGGGCAGAAGCAGCTAAGAGATGTGGCCTTTCTCTTTGCCAAGCAAAGATTTTACAAAGGCTTGAGGAGGGGAGGGAGAAGGGGAGCCCGATCAGATTTCTGAAGGGTTTGAGCAGCTGTAAGCTTCTGCACATGAATAGAGGCTGTGGGTACAAAGCGGCTAGCCCTCCAGCGCAAGGCCATTTGCCTACACCGAAGGGAAGAAGGAAGCTAGAGGTGGGGGGTTGAGAGAAATAATAAAGGTTGTATTAAAATGGCGAATAATGGAATTCAGAGGTTATCACCAGAGTTGAAATGGAATCTGAGGTTCTCACTTTCATTCTGTCTTAAGCCTCTGTGCGCTGCTGATGTGATTTATTAAACAGTTGTCCCAACCCAGGCCCCCCTGAGGAAGAGGCATTCAATAGGGTGTGGAGAGGAAATTCCAATAGAGGCAGATACAGCAACTGGTTTCACCACGGGTTCCCCAGCCTTCCCATTCTCTCGCTCCCTGCTATCAGGAAATAGGAAAGGAGCCAAAGAATAAGAAAGTGAGTAAAAGAATAGGACAAGTACATAACAGAGGAAGCATACTCTTGTAAGAAATGCTAGGGCTTTTGTTGTTGTTGTTGTTTTTTTTCCTCTCCGCAATTAGTTAAAAATATCTGGTAAGCCAAGTTAAGTTACACGCTGTGAGATGTGCCAAGACAGACGATGCCGTGGCTGCCCTTCCGGGGACTTAGAATCCGAGGTGACATTTGAGTTGAAGGATGAGTGGGCTTTGCCAGGATGGATCATGGAAATCTTTGCCATCCGTGTAGCTTAAGCGTGAGCAGGAGATAGTAAGAAATAGCAGGAACGGACCT
Organism: Mirounga leonina; assembly: GCF_011800145.1. Classification (NCBI taxonomy): domain Eukaryota; kingdom Metazoa; phylum Chordata; class Mammalia; order Carnivora; family Phocidae; genus Mirounga; species Mirounga leonina. The sequence goes on along the minus strand of NW_023270389.1, from coordinate 34,176,312 downwards.
GGAAAGACAGGATTGGGCAAAATGGAGAAGTTCCTTGACTGCTGGCATTTGGGCATGATCCAAGAAGAAAGGTGAATCCTTGAAGGATTTTAATCAAGAAGCAATCAGATTCACACTTTAGAAGCAACATTTTAGCTGCAATGTGGAGGACTGGTTGAAAGGAGGCATGACTGGAGACAGGGGGACAATTAGATGACTTGTCCAATAGTCCAGGTGAGCCACGGGCCCAGACTCCTTTGCGGGAGAGATGGACCCCAATCTTCCCCAGTCCAGCTTGCACCCTCTGGCTTGTCGTCAGACAGCAACTGAAGAAACCGCATAACCAGAGATGTTTGAGCGAAGGTAGCAGGACGGTCCGCTCACTGGGGATAAACAGAAAGCCCTTAAAGCAGAGCCTTCCTGAGCCTGTAACTGGCTCCATCCAATCCATCCAAAGCCTTGACAGTCCTAGAGCCAGGGCAGCTTTTCTTCTTTTTCTTTTTTTTCCTTCCTTCCTTCCTTCCTTTCTCTCTCTCTCTTCCTTTCTTCCTTCTCTCCTTCCTCCCTCCCTCCTTCCCTTCCTCCTTCCTTCCTTTTTTTTTTTCTTGAGAAAGAGAAGGGGTGGGGGAAGGCAGAGGTAGAGGAAGAGAGAGATTCTTAAGCAGGTTCCATGCACAGCATGGAGCCCAAGGTGGGGTTCGATCCCACAACCCTGAAATCATGACCTGAGCTGAAATTAAGAGTAGGACACTCAACCAACTGAGCCACTCAGGCGCCCCAAGTCGCAGCAACTTTGTAAGAGTGCCCAAGAGCCCACCGAGAGTAGCATGCACTTTGGAAGAATTTGATTCCCACTTTCAGGCTAGATAATAATTATCTCCAGTTCTAAAATTCCTTGAATAGTGTGGCTTTTACTTCTATTCAAAGTAGATTTAACAATCTCTTATGATGCTATGCTATTTAATCATTAATTACATTATTATTTTATTATCCAGAAATGAGAAACACTTGATATGCTTTAATATTTTTTAATGCCAGAGAGAAAAGAAATTATATTGTTAACTTTTTTCAATAAAAAGAAATAAAATACCTTAAATCAGCCTATTCTTTGCCTTATAGTCTTTTTTCAGCAAGTGCCACATGATAAAATAATTGTGTAATTAGAAATAAATGGCTTACAAGAGTGATACTTTGTTCTAAAAAGGTGTAAGTATTTTGTATCCCCTTTTAAAGGTGCTCAATTTGTGCTGAAAAGAAGCAGGGAATGTAATTTTGGAATGAGTGCACTTAATAAGTTTGGTGACTGAGATTTTCCCATTGGTATGGTTCCCACATTTCCCTGAACAACATTCAACCTATTTCAGGAACTGTTTAGAAATGGGATGAACCATCTCCTTCAAGCCTGGGTTTGATTATCCCGGGACAGGATGGCAACTTTGGGTTGTCAAGTACTTGTCTTTCTCTGAGCAGATCATGGAAGTACTGGAGAAAACATTTGTTAGCTGTAGATGTACTTTTTTCCTACAATGGCTTTGGCTCATAAAAGTGAGATTTGTGTTGTTCTTGTTTCAGTAATGATTTAATAGCTATAATACACTGACATTTTTTTACATTTGCTTAATAAATTAGCATTCCGATTCTGGTTGACTCTTTTGGTGGAAACGCTAAGTTTACATGCCAAGGAAAGAGAGAAGAGGGATGGGCACAGGGCTTAGGGAGAGGTGAATAAGGCAATTACAATTTATCAGACAACAGTGCCAGAATTTCATTTTTCATTCTGAAGTGAGGACTACTTCTTTAAGAGTAAACTCTCACATGGGTAAGCCTCGTTAGACTTTTCTAGGACACCTACTTACATATTTGATCCTGTGACTTAGGAGGGCAGTGACTATGCCCACTTGCCTGGGTGGGGGGATCATTGGGAGCATTCTTTAGTCCTCCTGAACAAAAAGAACATTATCCTGAATGGATCCATCCCTCCCAGGGGTATTGGGATGAGAAAATGACATAACAGATGTGAATGCATTTAGGAAGTAAAGGCAATATATGAATGCAAGCGATTCTTAGTTTTTATTACAGAGATCCATCCAGTCCTGCCACATTATGACAGCATAAGCCCTATTAGCTACATACATTATAATAATCTATTATTGGAGGAGTCAGCCTTGGGTGGTAACAGCTGGCTTTGACTATTACCATAGAATCTGGGAGATATGATGGAGGAAGTATGGCTGTAAAGAAATGAGACTGGTTAGTGTGCGTTACCTGTGGAAACTAGTCTTGGTTCCGTTCCAGCTTTGTGAATTCCCCCCAAAGAACCTGTGTCTAAATGAGGCTAGGTGAACCAGACTGGATAGAATATCAGGCTTGAGGGCCAAAGTTCTGGTTTCTAGGTCAGGCTGTACCACTTACTAATTGGGCAAGATCTTTCTGTTCAAGCCGGGCCTGAAACGATTCTCATAGTAAACCTAGCTATGTCATGAATGAACTGTTGGGTTATGTTGGTGTATGCTGGGCCCTTTAAATGCCAACCACTGGCAATTTTTTGATTTTAGAGGAGCAAATAGGCTGAAATTTGGGATACATCTGAGATAGGGAGACTTTTTCTCATTCATTCATTCATTCATTCATCGGTTATAAAGAGTAAACATTTAGTCTCTACCAGGCCCCAGCTTTAGGCACTGAGGTTAGAGTAGAGAACCAAAGAGAAAGAGTCCTCTTTCTTCCTCTTTCTCTTGGGGATTACATTGTACTGAAGAAGGGTATGTTAGTCTCCCATGTTTGCTGTAATAAATTATCACCAACTGGTGGTTTACAACGGAATTTAATTCTCTCATAATACTGGAAGCCCCAAGTCTGGAGTCAAGGTGTTGGTGAGCTTATACTCCCTTCATCCTTTCCTTGTTTTTTTCTAGTTTCCAGTGGCTGCTGACATTCCTTGGCTTGTGGCTGTGTCATCCTAATCTTCAAGACCACCATCTTCAAGTTTCTTTTTTTTTTTTTTAAGATTTTATTTATTTGCGAGAGAGAGAATGAGAGACAGAGAGCATGAGAGGGAAGAGGGTCAGAGGGAGAAGCAGACTCCCTGCTGAGCAGGGAGCCTGACGTGGGACTTGATCCCGGGACTCCGGGATCATGACCTGAGCCGAAGGCAGTTGCTTAACCAACTGAGCCACCCAGGTGCCCCAATCTTCAAGTTTCTTTCTGCACTGTTTTCATCTGGTCTCTTCCATGTATGTCAAATCTCCCTCTACCTCTTTTTTATACATGTGATTGAATTTAGGGTCCATTCTGACAATTGGGGATAATATCCTCAGTTAAAAATTCTTAACTTAGTCATACCTGCAAAGATGCTTTATCCATACAAAGTATATTTGTTGCTTCCAGGGTTTAGGATGTAAATCTCTTTCAAGGAGCCATCTTTCTGCCTACCAGCGTGATAGTTAACTGATAGGCAGGAAGAAGTACAACATGTCAGATGGTGTTGGTGCTAGAGTAGGATAAGGATGCTCTGTGTGTTGGGGTGGAGGTGGGGTTACTGTTTTAGATATGGTGTGAGGAAAGGCCTTGCTGAAATGCTGAAATGCTGATCTCAGCAGGAATCCACAGGAAGGGAGCCAGCAAGCTCTGCAGATGGCTAGAGGAAGCATCATTTATGCAAAGACACCACGTTTCTAGAGGCATGTTGTTTCCCTCACTTGCAGCCTGGTTTCTTAGAAGTACGGCCTCCTGGTCATCCTAGCCAAGCATATTCTCAATTCTTGTTTGACCTCTGGTCTTCATTTCTTAATCAGACAACCTCCTTCCATCTGGATGAATCTGAAGCACCCAGAGTTACAGATTCAATATCCTAAAGGAACCTCACAAAGATGGCCATGGAATCTTCAGTCCTCTTGGGTCTCAGCCAACTTCTGAGGTAGGGGAGCTTAAAACTTGACAGATACACCTCATCTACTTCCTTTTCTTTTAAGGTCTCCAGATATATTTGTTCTCTTTCTCTTCCTTTTTTCCCTAATTCTCTTTATTACTAAGAAATCAGAAACATTCAAAATTCTCTTTTTTTCAAAAACTAGATCTTTAAGGAATCCTCTAAAAATATTTCTAGTTTATATTTAAGGTGGGTTAATTTTTTCTCCTCGATTGCATTGATCTTTCTTAGAGACTTGACTTAACTTCTGTATTTCTGGATGCCGCTGTTTCCCTCTCCGTAACCTGATGGCTAGTCACCAGGGAGGTGGTGTCTCCCCGCCTCCTACATGACGCACATGCAGGCTGCATGTGGGCTTCGCATCGCACTTAGGGCATCATCCACAGAGAGGTTAATGGTGTCCCTTGAAGTTGAGCTATGCGGTGACCTGATAGACTCATTTAAATAGAGTGTGAAAAGACCTTCGATATGCAACAAAAATGCCTCCATTCCTTCTGCAACCAATCCGTGCTTGAAATCATTTCTATCAGAATTTCACATTCTATTCTGAAATGGTGATATTCTTGGGAGGGCATGCATATGGGTACTGTAAACCAGTGTCGGTCATTAACACCGCAAAGCGTATTGGCTTATTCTTGCAAAATGAGAGTAAGTTTTTCCATTGAGGAAGAGAGAGATTCAGGGCTAGAGCTATTGACCTGTGTGGAAGGAAAACTGGCCTCCCAGTACTCATGTGACACCAAGAATAAATGGGAGAGGACAACATCTAAAGATAGGGGAGTGGGAGGCAATGAAGGCTCTGGGCCATTATAGCAGTGTTGTTCTGGCAAGTTCATTTAGGCTTCCTGGATCTCCTTTTACTAATTCCTTATAAAGAGGTTGATAGTAAATGAAAAGATCTCCTTTAGTTCCACAGCGTCTGATTTAATGTAATAGCTTAGGTTTATTGAGTGTTTACTCTATCTCAGGCACTTGTGAAATCCTTGATGTACATCATTTTATTTAATCCTTGCAAGGACTCCCATGAGATACTTACCATGATTATCTCTGTTTTAGAGATGAGGAAACCGAGACTTTGAGGGATTTAGTAAATTGCTGACATTCTCCTCGCTCATATGTGATGAAGTCAGGATGAAACTCCATGCCAACGTGAGTCGAAAGCCTTTGCCCTTGTCTACCACACTGGATGGGCAGGGAAGGCGTCCTACGTCATGAATGCTGGACAGCCATCACTCTCCCTTCCCTCCAGCCCTGTGCCCAACAGAGACTTTTCTAATTTGTGTGAGTCCCACTGGAGATCTCTGGCAGCATTTTCAAAATCCTCCGAGAATGTGTATACTTAATGATAAGCTGCCGACGTGTTGGTTTCACACACAGTGACTTTCCTAATGCAGACAACACACAGCTTGGCATTTAGCTGCTCCGAACCAGCTCGTCTGACCAGGATGATTAGGCTTTGCTGCAGACAAGCCTACGAGGGCTGGGTGACACCCACAGATAAGCTGGTCATCAAAGGGCTCCTGCTATTAAAAACATCGTATTCTTAGTCCTGAGCTCACAGGCTTCGCCTGTGGCCCTCTCACCTGTTAAGCTTCCTCCAAAGAGATATCGCAGCTCAGAGGACGAGAATCACTTGACAAGGCAGAGCATCAGGATGGCTGTCTGGGAAACCCATTGAAGTACTCTTGGCTGGAACAAATGCATCTCTTAGCATGGCCCATCATTTTGATATTTTTTTTGACAATTTCTAAATGTGTATAGAAACAACCTGCCTCCCTTTATATTCATGTATTCCAGCACATAACGTCTGATTTTCTGCATGGCAGGAGTCAACCAAGCGCCCACTCTCCATTCCCCAGTTCATGGTTTTAATGCATTTCATGATTTTGTTGCTTTGGTGTGCATTTCAAAATGACACATTTGATCAGTTCTTTAGGTAATACTGATGTTTTGCCCTTTTAAATGTGTCATTTGATTTTCTGATGTTATTCTCCATCTGCTTTGGTAACACTTTCATTTAGTTGCAGCTTTTTATTGGGTCCCCAAAGGTTTATATAAAGGAATCTGACTTGAGGGTATTTTATTTTATTTAAAATTTTTTTTCCCCATTCTTTGCTCTTTTATACCCCCAATCCCACCTTTGCCAACCTACTTCCTTCCTCTCCTTCCCGCCCCCTCTCCTACCACCTTGCCTCCTTAGTCACTTTTTCAAACACTGTGAATAAATTCTTCACTATCAGAGCCTCAAACACTGGCCTTTCCTCAATCATATTTAAGTATTTCATTGTGTAAAGCCCATTGCCTTGCCTCTGCTGTTCCCTGGGATTTAATCAAAGAGCAGTTTTTTTTTTTGTTGTTCTTATGTTAATCCCCATACATCATTAGTTTTAGATGTAGTGTTCCATGATTCATTGTTTGTGCACAACACCAAGTGCTCCATGCAGAACATGCCCTCCTCAATACCCATCACCAGGCTAACCCATCCCCCCACCCCCCTCCCCTCTAGAACCCTCAGTTTGTTTTTCAGAGTCCATCGTCTCTCATGGTTCGTCTACCCCTCCGATTTGCCCCCCTTCATTCTTCCCCTCCTGCTACGTTCTTCTTTTTTTTTTTTTTCTTAACATATATTGCATTATTTGTTTCAGAGGTACAGATCTAAGATTCAACAGTCTTGCACAATTCACAGCACTTACCAGAGCACATACCCTCCCCAGTGTCTATCACCCAGTCACCCCATCCCTCCCACCCCACCCCCCACTCCAGCAACCCTCAGTTTGTTTCCTGCGATTAAGAATTCCTCATATCAGTGAGGTCATATGATACATGTCTTTCTCTGTTTGACTTATTTTGCTCAGCATAATACCCTCCAGTTCCATCCACGTCGTTGCAAATGGCAAGATCTCATTCCTTTTGATGGCTGCATAATATTCCATTGTGTATATATATATATATACCACATCTTCTTAATCCATTCATCTGTCGATGGACATCTTGGCTCTTTCCACAGTTTGGCTATTGTGGACATTGCTGCTATAAACATCGGGGTGCACGTACCCTTTCGGATCCCTACTATTGTATCTTTGGGGTAAATACCCAGTAGTACAATTGCTGGATCATATGGTAGCTCTATTTTCAACTTTTTGAGGAACCTCCATACTGTTTTCCAGAGTGGCTGCACCAGCTTGCATTCCCACCAACAGTGTAGGAGGGTTCCCCTTTCTCCGCATCCCTGCCAACATCTGTCATTTCCTGACTTGTTAATTTTAGCCATTCTGACTGGTGTGAGGTGGTATCTCATTGAGGTTTTGATTTGGATTTCCCTGATGCTGAGCGATATTGAGCACTTTTTCATGTCTATTGGCCATTTGGATGTCTTCTTTGGAAAAATGTCTGTTCATGTCTTCTGCCCATTTCTTGATTGGATTCTTTGTTCTTTGGGTGTTGAGTTTGAGGAATTCTTTTTTTTTTTTTTTTTTAAGATTTTATTTATTTATTTGAGAGAGAGAGAATGAGAGAGAACACATGAGAGGGAATAGGGTCGGAGGGCAAAGCAGACTCCCTGCCGAGCAGGGAGCCCGATGTGGGACTCGATCCCGGGACTCCAGGATCATGACCTGAGCCGAAGGCAGTCGTCTAACCAACCGAGCCACCCAGGCGCCCGAGTTTGATGAATTCTTTATAGATTTTGGATACTAGCCCTTTATCTGATATGTCATTTGCAAATATCTTCTCCCATTCTGTCTCTTGTCTTTTGGTTTTGTTGACTGTTTCCTTTGCTTTGCAAAAGCTTTTTATCTTGATGAAGTCCCAATAGTTCATTTTTGCCCTTGCTTCCCTTGCCTTTGGCAATGTTTCTAGGAAGAAGTTGCTTCAGCTGAGGTCGAAGAGGTAGCTGCCTGTGTTCTCCTTTAGGATTTTGATGGACTCCTGTCTCACATTGAGGTCTTTCAACCATTTGGAGTCTATTTTTGTGTGTGGTGTAAGGAAATGGTCCAGTTTCATTCTTCTGCATGTGGCTATCCAATTTTCCCAACACCATTTGTTGAAGAGACTGTCTTTTTTCCATTGGACATTCTTTCCTGCTTTGTCAAAGATGAGTTGACCATAGAGTTGAGGGTCCATTTCTGGGCTCTCTATTCTGTTCCATTGATCTATGTGTCTGTTTTTGTGCCAGTACCATACTGTCTTGATGATGACAGCTTTGTAATAGAGCTGGAAGTCTGGAATTGTGATGCCGCCAGCTTTGCTTTTCTTTTTCAACATTCCTCTGGCTACCTGGGGTCTTTTCTGGTTCCATACAAATTTTAGGATTATTTGTTCCATTTCTTTGAAAAAAGTGGATGGTATTTTGATGGGGATTGCACTGAATGCGTAGATTGCTCTAGGTAGCATTGACATCTTCACAATATTTGTTCTTCCAATCCATGAGCATGGAACGTTTTTCCATTTCTTTGTGTCTTCCTCCATTTCTTTCATGAGTATTTTATAGTTTTCTGAGTACAGATCCTTTGCCTCTTTGGTTAGATTTATTCCTAGGTATCTTATGGTTTTGGGTGCAATGGTAAATGGGATCAACTCCTTAATTTCTCTTTCCTCTGTCTTGTTGTTGGTGTATAGGAATGCCACTGACTTCTGTGCATTGATTTTCTATCCTGCCACTTTACTGAATTCCTGTATGAGTTCTAGCAGTTTTGGGGTGGAGTCTTTGGGGTTTTCCACATAAAGTATCATATCATCTGCAAAGAGTGAGTTTGACTTCTTCTTTGCTGATTTGGATGCCTTTGATTTCTTTTTGTTGTCTGATTGCTGTGGCTAGGACTTCCAATACTATGTTGAATAGCAGTGGTGATAGTGGACATCCCTGCTGCGTTCCTGACCTTAGGGGGAAAGCTCTCAGTTTTTCCCCATTGAGAATGATATTCGCTGTAGGTTTTTCATAGATGGCTTTTATGATACTGAAGTATGTACCCTCTATGCCTATACTCTGAAGAGTTTTGATCAAGAAAGGATGCTGTACTTTGTCAAAAGCTTTTTCTGCACCTATTGAGAGGATCATATGATTCTTGTTCTTTCTTTTGTTAATGTATTGTATCACGTTGATTGATTTGCAGATGTTGAACCAACCTTGCAGCCCAGGGATAAATCCCACTTGGTTGTGGTGAATAATTCTTTTAATGTACTGTTGGATCCTATTGGCTAGTATTTCGGTGAGAATTTTTGCATCCATGTTCATCAGGGATATTGGTCTGTAATTCTCCTTTTTGATGGGGTCTTTGTCTGGTTTTGGGATCAAGGTAATGCTGGCCTCATAAAATGAGTTTGGAAGTTTTCCTTCCATTTCTATTTTTTGGAACAGTTTCAGAAGAATAGGTATTAATTCTTCTTGAAATGTTTGGTAGAATTCCCCTGGGAAGCCATCTGGCCCTGGGCTTTTGTTTTTTGGGAGATTTTTGATGACTGCTTCAATTTCCTTAGTGGTTATAGGTCTGTTCAGGTTTTCTATTTCTTCTTGGTTCAGTTTTGGTAGTTGATACATCTCTAGGAATGCATCCATTTCTTCCAGGTTATCTAATTTGCTGGCATAGAGTTGCTCATAATATGTTCTTATAATTGTTTGTGTTTCTTTGGTGTTGGTTTGTGATCTCTCCTCTTTCATTCATGACTTTGTTGATTTGGGTCATTTCTCTTTTCCTTTTGATAAGTCTGGCCAGGGGTTTATCAATCTTGCTAATTCTTTCAAAGAACCAGCTCCTAGTTTTGTTGATCTGTTCTACTGTTCTTTTAGTTTCTATTTCATTGATTTCTGCTCTGATCTTTATTATTTCTCTTCTCCTGCTGGGTTTAGGCTTTATTTGCTGTTCTTTCTCCAGCTCCTTTAGGTGTAGGGTTAGGTTGTGTACTTGAGACATTTCTTGTTTCTTGAGAAAGGCTTGTATTGCTATATACTTTCCTCTTAGGACTGCCTTTGCTGCATCCCAAAGATTTTGAATAGTTGTGTTTTCATTTTCATTGGTTTCCATGAATTTTTAAATTCTTCTTTAATTTCCTGATTGACCCATTCGTTCTTTAGTAGGATGCTCTTTAGCCTCCATGTATTTGAGTTCTTTCTGACTTTCCTCTTGTGATTGAGATCTAGTTTCAAAGCATTGTGGTCTGAAAATAGGCAGGGAATGATCCCAATCTTTTGGTACTGGTTGAGACCTGATTTATGACCTAGGATGTGATCTATTCTGGAGAATGTTCCATGGGCACTAGAGAAGAATTTGTATTCCGTTGCTTTGGGATGGAATGTTCTGAAAATGTCGGTGAAGTCCATTTGGTCCAGTGTGTCATTTAAAGTCTTTATTTCCTTGTTGATCTTTTGCTTAGACGATCTGTCCATTTCAGTGAGGGGGGTGTTCAAGTCCCCCACTATTATTGTATTGTTGCCAATGTGTTTCTTTGCTTTTGTTATTAATTGCCTTATATAATTGGCTGCTCCCATGTTAGGGGTATAGATATTTACAATTGTTAGATCTTCTTGTTGGATAGACCCTTTAAGTAGGGTATAGTGTCCTTCCTCATCTCTTATTACAGTCTTTGGTTTAAAATCTAATTTGTCTGATAGAAGGATTGCCACCCCAGCTTTCTTTTGGTGTCCTTTAGCATGGTAAATGGTTTTCCAGCCCCTCACTTTCAATCTGGGGGTGTCTTTGGTTCTAAAATGAGTCTCTTGCAGACAGCATATCGATGGGTCTTGTTTTTTAATCCAGTCTGATAGCCTGTGTCTTTTGATTGGGGCATTTAGCCCATTTACATTCAGGGTAACTATTGAAAGATACGAATTTAGTGCCATTGTATTGCCTGTAAGGTGAATGTTACCGTATATTGTCTGTGTTCCTTTCTGGTCTATGTTGCTTTTAGGGTCTCTCTTTGCTTAGAGGACCCCTTTCAAGATTTCTTGTAGGGCTGGTTTTGTGTTTGCAAATTCCTTTAGTTTTTGTTTGTCCTGGAAGCTTTTTATCTCTCCTTCAATTTGCAATGACAGCCTAGCTGGATATAGTATTCTTGGCTGCATATTTTTCTCATTTAGTGCTCTGAATATATCCTGCCAGTCCTTTCTGGCCTGCCAGGTCTCTGTGGACAGGTCTGTTGCCAATCTAATGTTTCTACCATTGTAGTTTACATATCTCTTCTCCCGAGCTGCTTTCAGGATTTTCTCTTTGTCTATGAGACCCGTAAGTTTTACTATTAAATGTCGGGGTGTTGACCTATTTTTATTGATTTTTGAGAGGGGTTCTCTGTGCTTCCTGGATTTTGATGCCTGTTTCCTTCCCCAAATTAGGGAAGTTCTCTGCTATAATTTGCTCCATTATACCTTCTGCCCCTCTCTCTCTTTCTTCTTCTTCTGGGATCCCAATTATTCTAATGTTGTTTCGTCTTATGGTATCGCTTATCTCTCGAATTCTGCCCTCGTGATCCAGTAGCTGTTTATCTCTCTTTTTCTCAGCTTCTTTATTTTCCATCATTTGGTCTTCTATATCACTGATTCTCTCTTCTGCCTCATTTATCCTAGCAGTTAGTGCCCCCATATTTGATTGCACCTCATTAATAGCCTTTTTGATTTCTACTTGGTTAGATTTTAGTTCTTTTACTTCTCCTTTAACGGGTTTCTCTAATAACTTCCATGCTTTTTTCAAGCCCAGCTAGTATCTTTAAAGTCATGATTCTGAACTCTAGATCTGACATTGTACTAATGTCCATATTGAGTAGGTCCCTGGCAGTCGGTACTACCTCTTGTTCTTTTAGTTGAGGTGATTTTTTCCGTCTTGTCATTTTGTGCAGAGGAGAATAGATTAATGAGAGAACAAAATGCTAGCAGAGTAACAACGTTCCCAGAAAATATACTCTAAACAAATCAGAAAAGACCTTCCAGAAAGTAGTCGCTTTTCTGATGAGAGAGTTGTTGCTATTCTTTTCTTCGATATCCTGTTGAGTTTGTAGGTGTTCAGAATGGTTTGATCCCTATCCAGCTGAATTCCTGAGAGGAGACGAAATGCAGGTCTCCTACTCCTCCGCCATCTTGCTCTGCCCCTCTCAAAGAGCAATTTTTAAAAGCAAGTACAGGGAGCAGGCTGATGCTTTACATTTCTGACATGTGTGTATTGCCCTTGTTGAAAACATTTCCAAATGGTAATTCCAAATTTTCGAAGGCAACAACAAAACCCCGGTAAGGTCTGTTTTTTTCTCATTGTTTGACTTTTTATTTTTTTATTTATTTTTGCTTTCTTTTACCCTCTCTGATTGTATTTACCTTACATTCTTTGCAGGTTAATTTCCACATTTCTGATCTCTTAACCTCTTCTTCAAATACAGTCAATGCAGATGTTAGAGACACATAACAAGGTTGAGAGATTGATGGAAAGTAAGCATATGCCAATTTCTTCCTTGTGAAAGATCTGAAGAGACCCAAGGGATGAGGTCAAATAAATAATAAAGAATACCTTTGTTTTATATTTACAAATGTCATCACAGAGCGTCTCAAAGCTTGGATTTTGTACAGAGTAGCCATGCAATCTGTGAGTCCACCTCCTTAAATTAGAAAAAGTCCCCAACATAGGGGACTCAAGATTTTTTCCTTTAAGAAAAGAAATTGCATTAAAAGTAAGAACCATGAAGTAAGTTGATATCAAGTATTGTTTGTTTCACTGGGGAGATCTACGGATCTATTAACTTGTGGGAATGAACATAAAGCTACAGGATTATGAAATCATTAGGTTTTCTATGGTGGGAACGTGGAAGTGAGGTAGATGAATTGATAGAGTCTTAGCCCTTGGCATATGTGTGGGTCGGCCAATTTTGTCTTAAGGTTCATTCTGCTTTCTCCCTTTCCTGTCTGCATAATTTATGTACCCATTGCCCCTCTAAATTTCTGGTAAAGAAGGCTAGTGCAATGAAGAGAGTGTGAATTTTGACATAGAAATGATTAGTGTTTGGATACAAGCTCTTGCACCATCAGGGTGCACACCTACACTTCCTGACTTTTTTCCACATCTAATAAGAATTAAGTGAGAATCATCTATTTCCCAGGAGGAGGCTGATGTCATTTCCTGGTATGAAGGAACATGCCAGAAATGGAATTCCAGGGCATGCTGCACTCGCAGTGGGAGTTCACCTGGGAGAAGCAGCAATTCTGCCCATAACAGGGGAGACATGTCAGAAGATTAGCCAGGGCAGCTGTGAGGACACATATCAAGAGCATCCCAGGGTAAAGAGGCAACTTGCAGGTCCAAAAATGGATAAGATCAAGAGTAACTTAAGGAAGGTGGCCACGTATAAAGACAACAGAAGGAGAGACAGCACTTGATAGCTCCCATGTTTCTTCAGGATATTACGGGGTTATTGCTCTTGTCTTTAGACTTGGCCACTTCTCTTAAGTATAAGCTTGTGTTCATCCATCTATACTTTCAAGCCTTCCTTTTATTTTTCCTTAAAGGAAGACTGACAGAAACTAGGATATTTCGATTCTTCACCACACATGCCTCCAATAATGGTACTTCTTGATCTCAGCTTTATTGTCCTCCATAGCACTTATCCCCATCTGTCTCCCGTACTAAAACATAAACATCATAAATCCAGTGATTTTTGGCCTGCTTTTTCATTGCTGTATCCCCAGTATTTAGAATAGAGGCTGATTCAGAGCTCTCACTTAGGAAACATGTGCTGAATGAATAGATAAATTATTAGAGATTGTTAAGGAAGGTATAAGTAGAGTTGTAGCTTCAGTGAAAAGGAGTTGATAACCTTCATTGACAGCTTCTAGATATCAGTCACTCATTTATCCAACATTTTCTGAGCACTAATTTTCTTCTGGGCACTGTGGTACGCATGGAAAACTCATCAGCAAATAGGACCAGGTTATGGGGCACCTGGGTGGCTCAGCTGGTTAAGCATCAAACTCTTGATCTCAGCTCAGGTCTTGATCTCAGGGCTGTGAGTTCAAGCCCCACACTGGGCATGGAGCCTACTTAGAAAAAAATAGGACCAGGTTATCCCTCTTTAGCAAACATCCTCTCTAGCAGGGATACAAGTAAACCATATAACCATGGAATAAATACCATTATAAACTTATGAACACATTATTTCCTTAAGAAAGGGCTTAAAATATTTTTCCATGATTTTCTTCCTAGGATAAAATTTATTAATAATGGACTCTGAGAAAAAAAAATCCCAAGTGGCCATTCTCTTCTGCTGCCCCAAAGAAGAAAGCAACATAGATCCGCATCGTGGTATCTTCTTAGTCTCTAAGAGATAGCTGACTCTGATGTTGTCTCCACAGAACTTAGAACTGTACCAACTCTCCACACATCTGTCCTTTCCACCATGGCCCTTGGGGTAGAAAATAATCCCTTATCCGAGGGGATGGAAACTTGGCTAATTTCTCCCTACAGAGAAGGCTTTTGAAGTTCAAAAGCATTTGAATTTGCTTTCCAATAAGTGGTGACAAAAACTCTTTCTCCCAGTATTTTGCTAAGTAGAAATCTTTTAACTGGCACATCAATACCACAGCCTTGTAATAGAGTCACACTGATGACTTTTTTTTTTCAATGTATGTCAAAAAGGCCCCTTTATGGGGCATAGGACAAGCAGAGTTATCAAAAAAAAAAAAAAATATATATATAGGAAATGCAGTTTAATATAGGAATTTAAAAATCACACAGTGATTTTTTTTTTTTTGGTAATTTTTCCTAAAAAAAAAAAATGATCATTCCATCTTTATAGTGCATATGGGTACCCAAAATATAGTTGAATGATTAGCATTTTTCTCTAGTTGTGAGAGGATTTTTGTTGTTTTGGCTTACACATCTTTAATTAGGAAGAGGGTGAAGTATTTTTCTATATTATTTGTTTTTTTTTTTCCTGTTTAAGTATTTGCCATTTTCCTTAGGTTAATTATATTTTGTAAACTGATAGCTGTTATCCTTCAAGTGAACATTTTTCCTGGTGAAAGAAAAGAGAAATGTCAGCTAGATGTTTCATAATTGGGGCATTTGACTAGTTTGCTATTTTTAAGCACCAAAGATTTTGCTTGGAGCTAAGGCTGTACATAGATCCACAAATGCTTTCTCACAGTCTTGTGAATGGGAGGGGCACAGATGATGAGTGTTTCCATTTATTTCATGGAGAAATTGAGTGTTTCCATTTATTTCATGGAGAAATTGAGTCATGAGTCAAAAGAGCTCAGCTCTTTTGTCTAGAGTGACAAAACTATTGGAGTCCACTGTAGCCCCCCTATGGAGTATTAATCTAAGAGGATTTTTACTTCTTATAAAGCAAGAGGATAGCAAAAAATAAGTGCGCAGTAGTATTTCCAAACATGGACAAACCCTTCTTTTGTTAGAGATCAGGTGCCTTTTTACTGCAGGTGCATTGGCATTATTCTTTGATTAATCAATGCTGGACAGTTCTCTTGGCTAATCTCATTAGCTAATAGTGCTTCTCGGTAATTAGCTTGATGTGTGCAATTATCCTCAGATTTTAGGGCTTTTTGCCCCCTTTGATAGCATCAGTACATATTTAATACTTTGGAGTGCCCTGGCCTTTTGAAAGATTGAGCAAAATTCCCAAGTCTTTTCACATCAAGAGAGTGTGGTAGTATACACAGCAATGGAATTATCTGAGTTCCATCTATTAAGAACTTTCTTAATGCCAGCAGTTTCTCAAGCACATTACCCAAGTATAGTCACACACCCCAAATATACACAGAATCCAGCAGATGAAATCTGGAAGTTCTTCCAGAACTTTCCATTTTGGCTGGGTCATGAGTCTCCAGGTTCTGTGAAAAAATTTCTAGAATTTAGCCAAATACACCAACCCAGAAAGAAAATTCCACTGGCATACAACTTATGACTGCCATGAGTAACATAAAACCTTTGGTCCGTTAAAGATCCATTCTCTTTCTGCAAAAAACCAAGAGCTCCAAGCTGTAGTCTCAATTCTGCCACTATCTAGCCTTGTGGCTTTGGGCAAGGCACTTCAACTCCCTGATAATGAATTTATATATTACAAAATGAGAAAGACCATTTAATCACTCAGTATGTTTTAAGTTTCTGCTGTGAGCTGGTCTTGTGCTAACCAAAAGATATCATGAGTACATAAGAAAGATTAAGCCCCTCAAGCTTGTTGTCTGACCAGGTTGGATTAAATGATTTTCTAAGGTCCTTTCAAAGTAGGCAGACTTATCATTCTACCATGAACCACTCTTCCCATTTCCTTTTTCCCTTCCAAAATCCCCCAGGAGATAAGGAGCAAAAAGTAAGGAGCACTTTGTGAAGTTAGGTGCTACCAAGATGCTTGAAACCAGATAAAGCTATTAGTATTAAGTCCTCCAGAAGAAGAGTAGGAATGTCATGCCCTTTCATTTTACCTTATTTTTTAACCTTCTCCATTACCATCCTTAATCCCACCCATTGAAGCCTGAGAAAAGGGACTAGGGAAGGCTGTAGTTATATATTTTAAACCCCCAGTCTCTACCTGCGCCTATGGGTCAGATTATTCCATTCCTCCAATGACAGCAGAACATCCAATTGAATTTAGAACCTGAACATATATCCCTGGCTGCCGAGTAATGACCCTCAGCTGTTATATCTACACCATTTTATTTCAGGGCATTTTAGCAACCTTGCCTAAACCAATGTTGTCAACTAAATAACCCTTATGGACGCTAATGGAGACTTTGAAATAAATTGTCCTACTATGGAAGCTTATCATTTTTTGTTATTGCCTGAACAAACTGGAGTTTGTTTGTTTTATTTTGTTTTTCTGGATCTGATTGCAAAAATCCCAGAAAGCACCTTAGTTATGTTCCAGGTCTTGCCTTTATATGATTTTATATAGCACTCTCAGGGAGAGAACCATCAACCATGACTCAGAGGAAATTTGCTGCTAAGATGCATTATTGTCCAGCCACTGGTGGCCTATCACCCGGGTGCTGGAGGTCTGGAAAAGTTGGGTTTACTGTCTCATCCGAGCCGAAGCTGGTTTATATTAATGATCAATGCAAGAGCAAATATATTGGATTTTATTCTCCCCTTTAACCTGCCTTAGTAATAATCTTAATAATGGGAAAAGAAGCTCTCATGATCTTTCTCAGAGGCCCTGGGTTCCTGTCTCTTTCAGACATTTTTTCCCCTGAGAGCTTGAGGGAGACAGAAATGGAAAACTCAATGCTTTTCTTTCTCTTATATATGAAAAAGAAAGGGAGTATTTGAGTGCCTACATAGTATGGGAAGTGACAATAAGTCAACTAGTGTTTTTCTGTTCTTCAGTTCTACTCTGGAGAGAGATTCTTTCTCTTCTCTAAACTTAGTAAATGAGAGACACTGAATGGTTCTTTAAATAGCTAAGCATTGGAGCATTTATATTGTTATTATTATTTTTATGCATGCCACTTTCCCTTAGCAATAGAAAAGAAAATAGTCTTTTCACTGCCAGTTCTATTTTTGTTGAGGGCTTAACTAGAAGATATATCTAATCATAATGAGCAGAGCATAAAGAATATTAAGATTAAAAGAACTTATATTTTCCTTTATCCTCTCAACAATCTCCAGATGGATTTCCTAGGGGTTGCTTTCTAAATCTTCTTACACAGTGAGCTGTAAATCCCAGACCCAGCAAGCTTCTGGTTTGGCTGAACATAGCCTTTCATGTACAATATGTACAGCCTGAATAATGGCAGAAAATTATTCAGAGGATAATTACAGCAATTGATCTTGAGATGTTTTGTAGCATCCTTCATAGATCATTCTTCAAAGCCTTTTGGAGAAATGGTATCTGTGGAGTCCACCAGAGGCCGAAAGCTTCTAGGGTCTAATGTAAAATAAATAGTCTGCAAGAGTCCTAGTCACCTGAAAAGGGAGGGGGGACAACAACTCCAGGAGAACTCAGGCCACAGGTCAGAGACAGCTCAAAGAACCAGATGATTTTGATGGTCCCTAGATGACTATTACCTCAGTCTCCCTCTCAGACTATGGTCTCAATCTCAGATATTCTAATGCACTTAAGTCTTTAATTATACAACGCTTGACAATTTTTGCAGAGCTCTCCTGGGAGTTGTCCCACATGATTCTGAACATCTCCCTATGAAGTGGGAGGGGTGGTGAGCCATCAACCTACTTCTAGATGAGGAAAATGAGGAGGAGAGGTCAGATAATTTTGCCAGGGTCACAGCACTGGCAAGTGGTGGAGCCTGAGGACAGCAGGGTCTTCTAACCATAAATCCACGGGACTCTGTTTCCTCACAACCTCTAAACAGGCAGTGAAGGTCCCACTTGACTTTTGGGGGAAACGCTACCTGTTATGTCGACAATGGCATGTGTAGCATCTCTTCTCTCAGAGAGGAATGATTTCATCCCTGTTCTTCTCTTTAACACCACCTCTTTACACACACAGACACAAACACAGACACACACAGACACACACACACATCTCTCTCCTTTATTTTTCTCAATGGTCCTGCCGTAGGCAGAAAACAGATGGGCAGCTGAGCAAGCATACCTGTATTGAACGCAGAAATCAATAGAGACAGTTATTTCATAAACGGCTCCACTAGGCACGAAGGAAATTCATGGCTCAGAGCGAGCGGGTGGTTGGAAAAGGAGGAGGGGTTTTGAAAGATGCAAGTGCATCCTTTTTCAATGGTGGCTTCTTCTCAGGGGTAGCTGGAACATTCACAATTGGGCCACGGCTGAACACACCCAGATCAAGCACTTAGACTATGACATTTTCATTTTTGTATCCCTGACTTAGACCTATTATGATGCCTACCACTAGAACACTCATATATAATTTATATAAACATTATAATGTATATTCTGTATATTCTACATTTTTATACTGTATATTAATATAATTTCATAAATGCATTATTATTATATAATTATTATTACGTATATATTTTAAACTAGACAGATTTTAATTAAGCTGATGGTGTGATTTCTGATAGACTTTTTTTTTTTTCCTGACAAACTTAAATGAGGCCTGGGTAACTGGTAATTATGGCCTGAGAAAAAAAAATACTTGTGGTTGAAACAAAGAAAGCATGGAAATCAAATGACTAACTTAATCTGGTCAATTAATAGGAAACAAAGATGGCCAGATTTGTATCCCCAAATCATTAGCTGGTAATTAAACTTCCCCCACCTTCACTTTTTACCAGAGCACTTTTTTTGCTAGAGAATTCCCATGAAAAATTACAGACACCTATTGTTTTCTAATATGTGCATCACCAACCTTAGATTATCACAATTAAAATAATCAATTAGTTCTCTGTGTCTCTGCAGCCAGGACTGAGGTTTCTCTAAATGAGATTGGACAAGGTACGTGTGTTTGTGTGTGGGTATGTTCCAGCTTTTAAACCAGTTCTTTCCAAGAGTGTCATCAAAGCTTGTACTCTTGTGTGGCTTTGTCTAGAACTTAAAATCTGAACTTACTCTTCCTTTCTTCCCTGCCAAAGTGAGTACAATGCTCCTCATTAAGAAGAGGAGTAGAGGAGTAGGTTGTGTGTGTGTGTGTGTGTTATAAAACAAGTGACATAGGAACATGGAATTGCCATATTCCAACAGAGTCTTAGCCAACTAGCCCAGTATTCCATTATCCATCTGTATCCTCAGGGATCTGCTATGGAAGTGCAACAATATTATCTCTAATTCCAACCATAAAGGAAAGTCTTTCATCTGTTTTGCTCACAGTTTGATATCTTTCTATCAGTGACAAATGTTTTTAAGTTTTCCTTCAACCCATTTCCAGGTGAGGGCCATATATGATAATATTTTACAAATTTACATATTCAAACGGGCATTATCCATTTCAGAATAGTGACTTTGAAACGCTACACATTTTCTTATGATGCTACTCATTCATTAGCGTAGCTAGAAGAATGCTGGATGAGGAGCCAGGCAACCAGGCTCCTAGGTGTGAGTCTGCTACTGATTATAAAGTGTGTCCTTGATAAAAGCTCTTCTTCTTGCCTGCTCTCAGTTTTCTTGTTTCTAATGTGGGAGGACTGATGTTCTCTTAAACCCTGCTGGTTCTAAAAGTATACAATGCTATAGCTTCTAGGGCCCAAATCTTGGGGGACTTTTGGAAATTGCCTCTGTCCCTTATGATACGTTCTTTAGAATTTTCTTAGTGGTTGCAACTTTATTTTTTTCCATTGAAGGCAAATTTGATTGGCAACAGCTAAAGATCATTAAGAGCTGAGTCAAGGGATTCAAGGCCTCAATCAAGCTGGTTATGAGCACTTTAGGTAAAAAATGAGCTGTGACCATAAACTAATAAGATTCTTTTTCTCAATGCGCTATGTAAATTGACTTTGAGAGCCTCACCCAAAGACCAGTTCCAAAAAGAATTCGAGTACTGACAGCTTTAAGAGGACTGTTTTGAAGAGAAAATACTCTTCATTTGGCCCAACAGGTTGTCACATGTTGCGCCAAAGTCAAAATAGTCTCATCATTTTTGAGGACTTTTTAAAACTGTAGTTTGGATGTAGCAAGCCAGAAATGCTTCTTCTTATAAAGTTACAAAGCAGTTGTGGTGTAAAGTATTACCATACCTCTTTATTATAATAGTTATCCAGGTTGTGAAGAGGTTGCTCTTGTCCGGTGTTCAATTTATTATTATTACTGATAATAACAGTAGCTAATGTGTATCTGCCATTCTTATCTTCTGTGTTTCCATGACTCTATGAGATAAGGAGCAGATGAAGAGATTGTGTGGTTTCTGAGTGGTCAAGTGACTTGTCCAGGATCACGAAAGTAGGAATCAGCTCAACAATGTCGGGACATTTCTCAGCCCACAAAGCATTCCACATATATTATTGTTATAAGTTTAGAAATTCAATTATTGGTAAATGATGTTTTTTTCCTTAATTGCACCTTGCCGTGATTTTAGCTTGAGTTGCTCCAAAATGTAGAATCTGAGATGAAAACTTGGGTGCAGGCTGTTTATTTGGTGATAATATCCAAAGAAATGGGAGTGAGGGAGTGGAGAAAGTGAGGCAGGGAAGGATTATCCAGGTTGCCGCTGGAGGCAACGAGGGCCTAGTCCTGTGGCTCCCGACAGGAGCACAAAGAGCGCAGCCTGCAGATCTCCACCCTGCCAGGGAAGCCTGAACAGCCAGTCACCGCACAGGTGCCTATTGGCTGGGGATTGCCACTGGGGGGTGGCTCTCTGAACTTCCGATATTGACTTGTGCTTAGGCTGCGTGGGATGCTCATGCGAGAACATTCTACAGCGGAATACAGATGTGGGCAAGCTCATCCTGGAAGTGGAAAGGGCAGAACGAGCTGAGCCTGTGCTCTTAAAGAATTGTCCAAGCTGACTGCTCCTGGGACATCTGTTCCAATCCCCACAATGTTGACACCATTGAAATTCCCTTCCTCTCACCCTTTTCTACTGAAATTCCACTCATCCTTGAAGGTTCAAGCAGGTGCCACGTCCTTTGTGAAGCCCCTCTCGCCCCATGACCTTCTCCCTCTGACTTCCTACTACAGTTCAGTCGTGAGGCCATCAGATAGTCTACTGATGTCTCAAAATTGAATAACACAGGGATTAGGGGTGCTAACCCTTGTGTTGTTGAAAATCTGCATATGACTTGACTCCTCCAAAATGTAATTACTAATAGCTTACTGTTGACTGGCCGCCTTACCGATCACGTGCATAGTCGATTAACACAGAGTTTGTACACTCTATGTATTACAGACGGTATTCTTACAATAAAGTAAGCTAGAGAAAAGAAAATGCTGTTAAAATCATAAAGAAGAGAAAATACATATGCAGTACTTATTGTATTTGTTGAAAAAAATCCATGTATGAGTGGACCTGCACAGTTCAAACCTGTGTCAACCGAGAACCCACTGCACTTGCTTACAGGCCCGTCTCCCCCCACTAAACTTGAATTCCCTAAGGATACGGGTTGAACTTGTTCATTACCATCACACAGAGCCAAGATCATTGTGGATCCTCCACACATTTTTTTTTTCTAAAGATTTTTATTTGTTTATTTGAGAGAGAATGCGATAGAGAGAGAGCATGAGAGCAGGGAGGGTCAGAGGGAGAAGCAGACTCCCTGCTCAGCAGAGAGCCCGATGCAGGACTCGATCCTGAGACTCCAGGATCATGACCTGAGCCAAAGGCAGTTGCTTAACCAACTGAGCCACCCAGGTGCCCCTCCTCCACACATTTTTATTGATGAAATACAGGAGTGAATAAAGATCCTCTTTGCATGGTTTCCTGTATTTCCATCCTGACCTCCTTTGCCTTCACCTTCCCAGACTAAGACAACAGAGTACTCACCCTTTCTATCATTTTGGTGCCTTTCCCTGGACCTTCTCCAGACCCCTTTGATCTTGAGCTGCAGCATCCAGAACCGCTGAGAGGGTTCCAGGTGACCAGGCACCACGGTTGTACATAACGGCGTAGTCCCGGCATCTGTTTCTCTGACTCTCGACCTGGAGGCAGCAACTTCTACTTCGTTGCTGGCAACTGTTGTAATGCCCCACATTAGAGTGATTCATGGACAGGCCTCTCTTCTCTAATGGACTGTGGACTCCTGAGGGGAAGGCAAGTGTCTTATTCATCTTCTGAGTCCCACAAGGGAGAGAAGGTGACATACGGAATGGTCAAGGACAGCCACCTTCTCATATAATGGTAACAATAATAAAGATAACTCGCAATGATTAAGCACTTACCACGTCCCTGTCTCTCTGAGTGCCCTGCATAAATTACATCATTTTCTCACTCCGACTTTTGAGATGATCTGGTTATTACCCCCATTTCACAGGCAAGGAAACTGAAGCTCAGAGAGATTAGGGGACTTGCCTGTGATTAGGCTTCTAGCAAGTGACAGAGTCAGGATTGAACTCAGGTCTCCATGTCCCTAACCAATATCTGTGCAACTACAAAATCCTGCATGGTTTGCTGAGGGCTCTCCAAAAGACTGAAGAGAGCAGACTCACCAAGGATAATCGGGGAAGATTTCTGCTATTTGTTTGGATCAGTGGTTCTCAACCAGGGGTGATTTCACCCTTCAGGGGGACATTTGGCGATGTCTGGACACATTTTTGGTTGTCACAGCTAGGGCAGGGGAGGGGGCTGCCGGCAGCTAGTGGGTGGAGGTCAGCTGTCCTACAAAACATTCTACATGGCACAGCTAGCTGAGAATCATCTGGTCCACATTGTCAACAGTGTTGAGGTGGAGAAATTGAGGAGGTAGGATGAGGAGGAAGTGGGTCTAACACAACACAGAGCAGGTTGGAATGAGCTCACTGCATTTCTTAATTTACCATTCACTTACCATGCTGGCTCAGGCTGACCTATGGCAGCAACCTCACGTTCAAATGCTTTGTAAACTGTAATGTTCCTACCAAGGTTAAATTCTTTTCGTCAGCGTCACCTCCCTGCTGAGCCCACGTTAACTGACTTCTCGGGACTTCCTCGGAACTTGTCTGAATCTGTTCACGCTTTCAGCCTCCTTTTCTGCAACAGAATGCCAAGTCCTCTCTCCTTGGCCATCCCTTCGCACTACTGCCTGAAGTGAGCACAGAAAATGGTTGTCTCTAACTTCCTTCATGATTTTTAATGGGGAGTGGCCTTTTTAGCCGGTCTGCTACTCCAGGCTAATGCGTTCAGGGATGTTCTTTTCCTTCCCAGCCTCATACCTGGTGTGGTTTCATTAAAAATACAAGATTTATCAATTTGGGTCCTATTTATAATCTACTCAGAGAAAGGATTTATTTCTGGACAGCTTATTGTTGGCTTCTTTAGATGATCCTGGTGTCTGACAAGGCCTCCCATCTCTAGAACTCATACAGGTCCTCTTCAATTTACCTGCTCTGACCTCGTACTTAATGTTGGCATCTCACATAGTCCTGCATCATGACCCCAAGTCTCCTTGCGAACACTGCTGGTCTTGATGGCCTACTGTGGACATGATACTCTGGGAGGGACCCTAATCTTCACACCCAATTTCTTGCCCAAACCCCCTGCTCACCAGGATAGGAAGATTTGACATATCTCTCACAGTAAGACTGTAGAAGGCCAAGGGTCCAGTTTGCAATCAGCTTTAGAGGATTTCACTCAGTATTCTGGGTCCCTTTGGAATTTATAATAGATGTTTCATCCATGATTTTCTCTGTACCTTTTTGAATTTCTAACTTTGTTCGGCCTGTAATGGATTACAATCAATCAAACAAGCAAGCAAGTAATCAATAATCTAAATAAGTAAATAAATAAGAATTCTGCAATTTACTGCCTGCTATGTGAAACAATGGTGCCAAAGTAAATGTTCCAGACTTGCAGCAAAAAGGAACATGTCCAGCTTTATGTATTTAGGAGAGGGGTGTGATGAGGGAACAAGGGTGGGATGTGCACACTTCATATAATTCCTTTCTTCCCCCAGTCTCCCAATAGAAGATAGTTAAATACAAAAGATAGAATGCTCTGGCCTAAAGAAAGAAAAAAAAAAAAAATCAGCCTGGCTTGAGGGAAACAGAAGTTGGTAGCTTTCCATATTGTATCTGGTATCATCATTCAAACCCCAGCATTGATTTTTAAAAGCAAAGCTGGTGCTTCCAGATCCCAGGCAAACTACAGAGCACACAAGTTGGTTTGGCTGGGCCTCCCATCTCCCTGCTTTTTTCTCTGTTTAATATCACAGAAGGAAACAAATTTTGAGCACCAAGGGTGGCCCTGCTTCTTCAGATGGCCATTATGGTCATTAGAAAGGCCAGAATCATCTTCAGTAGCAGGGATCCCAGGTTCCTTCTTTTTAAGCGCCCAGGAAGGCTCTTTTTGCAACATCTTGGCAAATAATCACTGGAGTTCCACTTGGAACTAGGACCAAAGATAAGCCAGAGTCAACAGTAACTTTATCCTGAAGCTATCTATATTCCAAGCTTTGATGCCAATCAAATTCTCCATCTTTTATATTCTTGCCATCATTAGATACTGCCAAAAAATTCAAGCCCACTGGTCATTTATTTTTCCATTTCAGGCTTCTCATTATGAAATGTTGGACATTATTTTTTTCTTAACCAATTTGTCCTACCACAGCTGCCCTTTCCTCCAAATGCCATCCAGAACCCCAATTTCACAGTAAACAAACTCCTCTATATCTTCAAGTCTCTAGAGTCCATTTCTGCTCTCCCTGGTTTTGAGTGGATCCTGGCAATCATTCAGGAACACTGCAGTCTAGTGTGGGTGTTAAGAGCTCAGATTCTGGGTTCAGATTCCAACTCTGCCACTCACCAAATAGGTCACCTTGGGCAAGGTACCAAAATTTTCTTAGCCTGAGTTTCTACATCTATAAATGAGAGGAGAAACTCCTTCAGGATTATTATGAGGATTAAATATGTATATGCATGAAGTAATTAGAACAGTACCTAGCACATTGGAAGACTTTAAAAACAGTAGTATTTATGGGTGCCTGGATGGCTCAGGCAGTTAAGTGTTTGACTCTTGATTTAGGTTCAGGTCATGATCTCAGGGTCATGAGATGGAGCCCATTGTCATGCTCCATGCTGGGTGTACAGCTTGCTTAAGATTCTCTCTCTCTCTCCCTCTCTCTCTGCCCCTCCTCACCTTGTGCATGTTCTCTCTCTTTCTAAATCAATCAATCCAACAGTATTTAGTCAGTCCAGCAATGACTGTCTGAATTCGTGCACTTCAGTATTTATTTTGTTGGAGGTTTTCAATATCCTTTCAATGATGCATTTCCCCCTTCAAGCCATTATCCTTCACTCTTATGTAAGACGTACAGACAGTAACTACACTTATCACGGTGAACATGGCATAATGTATACAATTGTCAAATCACTATGTTGTGCACCTGAAACTAATATCACATTTTATGTCAACCGCACTTCAATACAAAAATAAAAATTAAAAGTACCTCTTGCTGTGAGACTCATCATTGAAAGATGGATTGCTCTTTACCCTTTATCCCTGCCACAACCTCACGTTTATTCAGGACTTGTGCATCATGTCACAGTACCTCACTTTCGAGTCCCCCTCCTCATACTGTGTGACATCTGTGATGGAACGACTGTTCATCCTCCTGGAGAACCACCTCAGTGGGCCGGTTCATCTGCTCAGCACCAACACCACAGTTTTGTCAGCTCCTAAACACCGCTGGAGGTCAGGACACACCTTGCTTCTACCCATTCACTGTGAATGAAGATTAAATGCCCATTTTACTTGTCTCTGAGGAGACGAGTCTCAGTCAAAGGCTCAGTCTTTTGCTTCAGAGCACACAGCTTAAATAATTAAGCCCAGATCTCCTGATTTTAAGTGCAGATACTTTGTACCGCACCAGAGCTGCTTCATAAGACTTTCTGGAGTTTATGCACATTTGTTTGGCATTTTAGTACCCCAAAGAAACATTTAATGTCATCTGAAAACTTAAAGATGCTACTCTTCTTCTCACCTGTAAATTATTTTCTTTTGTATAAATGGTCCTCTTTCATCGTCGAAGATGCGTTTCTTCCATGAGAATTCTATAACTCTCCTTTCCTAGCCTTTGGGGATGTATCTATAGTCCCATTTCTCTGAGCGAAGATGGCCCATTTTATCATGGCAGCCGTCAAGAGGAAAAGGACAATCTTCGAAGCCCTCAGCCCAGCAGGGTTACCACCCTACGGGGCTTATCAGCAGGCTGATTGTCATTCCGGGTACAAAGGTAGCTAATGGCACCACTGAAACAGGGAGTGAAAGGTCCACTGGGAGTGAGCTTGGGGCTGTTGCTGGTTGGTTGGGTTTTTATTTTCTCTTTTAAGGAAGGGGATGGGGATGGCAGATGGGTCACCCAGTAGTATCGCGGGACAGGATGTGGCCTGAGGTGTCTTCCAAGGAGAAAGGAATGATATCTCCTAAGGCATAGGAAGTGGAAAATGGTTTGGTGCTCGGTATAGGTCTACGAGCTTCTGAATAGTCCACATCCTCACATGAAGAGAACCAGACCAGAGGACAGAGGTGTTCATTTTGAGAAGACATGGACTTTTTGAAGTGAGGCTCCAATCAATTAAATGAATTGATTAATCACAATTAATTATGTATTGAAGACCCACTACGTACATGTAATGGGAAATCCTGAACTTAACAACAGAAACAAGAACAAAATAGCTTCTACCCTTAAGGAGTTTATGATTTACAGTTAGGAACCCAGCAGCAAACAATAAAGATGATTCACTTAACCTTTGAGGTGATCCACAAGACGCCCATATGTGATCAAATGTAAACCGCCCTCTTAGGGACAATTTAATCTTATGACTTTTTTACTGCAGGGATGAGAGTCCTTTGAGGATATGCATATTTTTTGTCCTTTACATCAGATGATCAACACTGCTCTGGTTCACTCCTGGGGTATACACCACACTCATTTTCAGTATTTCTACTATAAGAAGGAAAAAGATGGGTGAACTGATAGAAAATTATACACCGAGTACTTTTTATAATGTAGAAAATTGGGATCCACAGGAGAACCAGGTAGGCACTTGGGGCATTGAGAAAGTTTCCATTTGGGGTTCATGTATTAAGATCCACAGGGGTAAGTGGGGGAGAGGCAGATTTTATTCAGTAGTAAGAAAGAAGGTTTTACTGTGTCCAGAATTACAGTCAATTGCCTTCGGAGACAGTGAAGGGCTCATCACTAAAAGTATTCATGGAGGAGTTGGAAATATGCCATCAGGGATGATGAGGATGAAGGCCTTTTTGGGGACGGGAGTGTTGATTACTTGCCAAGTGTTGATTACTTGCCTTTCTACATCTTATGATCTCCAATTGCAGTGAAAGTTCCCAGAAGTGTAATTCTTCCTTAGATTCTTAGATTCCACCCCTTTCCTCCTCTCCAGTCATGGTTCTGAACACCTTTGAAACATTTCCATAGGAGTAGATGCAGGCTACAGAGGAAAGAAATATTATTTTGCAGCAACTGGTGCTCCATCAAAACAGAGGCCTTGCGAAATGACGGCAGACATCAGTAATCACCAAAGCGCTGGCCTTATTTATAGGTTTGAGGGAAAGATAAATACTGTACACGCACTTCTAATTAAGGCCAAGAGTTCCCAGCATGCATAGCTCTGCATCTCATTCCCCCTGTCACTGCTGCTACGGCTCTCATATTTTCTGTGGTTTCTCCTGATTCTTAGAAATGCTATGCTGACTAAAATGGATGGAGTCCCAAGTTGGCTGCAGGGCATAGCGATTTGATCTTCCACATGGCTGGAGCTTGGATTCACAAGTACCAAGGCTGCATATGCCCTTGTCTTCAGTGGCTGACTGGAGCATTTAAACGAAGGATGGCGATGTGGGGTGTAAGATTACCTGTGAAGGGACTCCAGCCCCACCACAGTACAGTGGTGGAGGGGAAGGAGTGAAGGAACCCAGAGAAGGGCTCCCTTCTCAATTCCATTCATGGCAACTAAGCATCTGTTGGGTTGGGAGGAGAGAGATAGTCTGTTTCCATCAGGCACATTTCTAAGATAGATGTCTAAATGGCATGAAGCTAATGCTCTTTTTATAGTCTCCTCTACCTATTACATAATGAAAAAAATTGAGTGCGTACCATGGACATATGAGTAATGGCCCTTAAAGAAAGTCCAATCCTAGCTTTGATCTTTGGGGGATGAGGACATCATAATCTAATGTAGCTAATCATGTCAAAGGCACAATCAATAAGCATACACTGATCTCACAGTATAATTAAGTCTCCATAAGTTCGTTTATAGACCAAATCAATCAAGACTATTCAGTCTGACCAGGAATTCATAAGTATCATTAATGAAAAAAAAATTAAGATTTATCTTGCAAAATATTAAAGTCTTGTTATTAAAAAAACTATCTATTCTTAGTTCCTTCTATAAATACATGACAATAAAATTTGTGGTCTTTTCTTGGCAATAGTATGACTTTTAATCACCACAGGAAAAAAATGAAAAGAAGTATTTTCTCCTCTTTATAGCTCTATGGAAGCCCCATCATTTTATTCCAGAGCTATCCTCAGGTCATCCCCAGAACATGTATACATAGTGAGCAAGGACTAGGCAGAGATCTGTTTTTGTTTGTTTGTTTGTTTGTAGCTTCCTTTGGCCAAAGTCAAGAATCAAGAAAGAATATAGAAACACAGGAAAACACAGAGCTAACCTAGGGATGGAGCATGGTTTTCTCTTTAGGACTTTTGACTTGAGTCCAGCTGAAAACTCATTTGAATTATTAACTAACTTTTCTTCTAAATTTTTTGTTAATATACTGACCAGGACCAGATGTCTGCCTGTCTCTATGTATACATATGTGTGTGTGTATGCATGTGTGCATGTGTGTATGCATGCGCGTGTGTACATGTGCGTGTGTGCATGTGTGTATGCATGCATGTGTATGTATGTGTGTATGCATGTGTGTATGCATGCACACATGTGTGTGCATGCGTGTGTGTGCATGTGTGTGTGCATGCATGCATGTGTGTATGCATGTGTGTGTGTATGCATATGCCGGAAGGCTAGCTACATGACAAAAAGACTTACTAATTGAAGAGTACATTTGTTCTCAATGGATATAGCAAATCCAACAGTGTAAATCTCAACTTAATGGAGTGTGTTAGAGTCTGTAGTGCACCATTTTTCACTCTCCAAGATTCATTTGGATAATTGCAGAAGCTTAGCACCACATCTTGGGAGGCATCAGCATGCAGTGGGGTGGAGGGAGGAGATTGATATTCATATTCCTACTATATAACCAACTATATAACTGACAAAAACCAAGACACTTCACATATTTGGCATCATTTTTTTCCACAATATGAATAATATCTATCTCTCAGCATAGCAATTTTTATTCATGTTTTATAAACAAGGTTATTAAAGCTCAAGAAATTAAGTAATTTCTTCAATATTTCATGATTAGTAAGTTGTAATCAGGGATTTATTAGAACCTCTGGAAATTGAGCATGGGAGTCTGAATTTATCAGAGAGGACTCATGGATAATTTGGTAAGGTCAGAGCTACAAGGGGTCATGACCAATATTTAGCACAGGGTCTCATACCGCAGGTGGTCAAAAAACTGTTGAATGAATGACTGGGAAATCCAGGGCAGTCAGCCTAGGTATAACAGAGCAAGGGAACAATGTGTGGTGTCAGGGCTGATTCTAGGAGTGCTTAGGCATTCAACCCAGGTGGAGAGCAGTTGTCAGAAAGTGATGATTTGATTCTGCAGACAGGGTTAGAGGTATGGGAAAACAGTCAAGAAATGAAACACACAGGTAATTGAGCATTAAATTCATAAGATTCAATTTAGAGTCACCTGCCCTTTATTGAGTAGCTGCTATGTGCTAAGTTCTTACTCTTCTATTTATGTTTTCATGTTCTCTTATTTCACCTTTACAACAATCATTTTTCACCATGGAGGAAACTGAGTTTCCTGAAGGGGTGACTTTCCCAACATCACAAACTAATATATAGTGAGGTCAGTTCTTGAACTCAGGTCTCCTGACTCCCTCCAGTGTTATTCACATAATGAACAGAGTCCATTTTCAGGAGGTGTCTGTCACCAACATCTAGCAGCACTTGGCTCCTCGGGCAGTACTCTCTGCTTGTCTTCCTTTTATTTCACCAACAGCTCCTTCTCTGTTTCCTCTGTCAGCTCCTTCTCATTCCACTGACTTCTGAACACTGGAGTGTCCATAGTTCAGGTTTGGTACCTTTTCTGTTTTCTATCTACACTCATTCTCTTGATGAGTTTATCTAGTCTAATAGCTTTAAATGCCTTCGTGATGAGTCCAACATTAGATCTCTAGTCCAGAGCTTCCTTGGAAGCTTGCTACAGCTCTACTTCAATGATCAAAACAGCATCTCAAATTGCAGCTTGTCAACACTGCGCTCCTGATATACCCCAGAACTTGGGTGCTCTTGCTCTATCCTCCATCTTTGTTAATAGCAACACCGCCCTTCCAGTTGCTCAGGCTCAAACCACAGAATGCTGAGATCTACAATCTCTCAGCAAGTCCTGTTGGCTGTGTCTTCAGAAAATGATGACGCCTGACTACATCTTACCACTCCTACAGTTATTCTTTTGGCCCAATTCATTGCCACCTCTTTTGGAATATTGCAAGAGCCCTTCCTCGTTGAATTTGCCCACCTTCAGCCTATTCTGCATATAGTGGCCAAAGTAACCTTATAAAAGTTAAGTCAAATAATGCCACTCTTCAGCTCACAACCAATTCACTTAGAGCAAAATCCAGTATCCTTACACCACTATACAAGGCTCTATGTGATCTGTCTCATTAAACACAAACTTCCACCTTAAAGCCTTTGCCCATGCTATTCCCTCTGCCTGGAACATACTTCCGCAGACATCTGCATCACTTGTTCCTTCATCATTTTTAGGTCTCTCTTAGCCATACTATCTAAATTTACTTCATCTGGGTGCCTGGGTGGCTCAGTCGGTGAAGCATCTGACTTTTGATTTTGGCTCAGGTCAAGAATTCAGGATCCTGACGTTGGGCTCTGTGCTGGGTGTGAAGCCTGCTTGGGATTCTCTCTCTCCCTCTGCCCCACCCCCATCCACCACTCACGCTCCCTCTTTCTCTAAAAATAAATAAACAAATAAAGACAAAATAAATAAATTTATATCATCTTCACACTTACGGCTCCCCATCCCCTTCCTCTATTTTTCTGCACAGCACTTGTCACTGTCCAACATTTAACCCACATACCTTTTTAATTGTCTCTCTCCCCTTATAAAAGTGAGAACCATGAACGAAGAAGGCAAGGATTGTTGCTATTTTGTTCACCATTGTATCTCCGGGAAAAGAGAAAGCAAAAAAGAGAAATGCCTGGCACCTAGGAGAAGTAAGACATAGCGTGTACTGACTGGTGAATGAGAGGGAGGGAGATCTATAAGAACCCAGTGTACCAGGAAGGGGCATGTGGCATGGTATAACCCCCAATCAACAGGCAGCAGCCTAAACAGTTTCAGGAAGGTGTGAGGAATATAGGCACCAGCCTAGAACCTCACGTATTCATTTTTCAGAAAATTGCCCCCAATATCCTGACATGATGTTCTTACGTCTCAGGAGAAAATACATTAGCTCTCAGAAACCTGAGAGATCATGAACCATGAAAGTAATTGTAAACAACTGTGTAAGTACAGAACATAAGTCCTGAATCTATTTCTTTTGTGGTAGTGCACAATTGCAAAACAAGAGTGTGTGTATATATATATATATATATATATAACTTATATAATGTAAATATAAGTGTAAATACATATAGTATTTGGTTGGCACTTAATGCATGCTATGTAAAATTTTCTAAGTTCTCTGTGTAAGGAAAACAATATTGACAGAAAAGTGGAGACTGGTAGTTTAGTGTTGTGTCAGAAATAAGGGCTACAGCTTCTGGCCTCATTTCTTCCCACATGTATTGAACTGGGGTCCATGTCCTGAGAAAACATTGGTGTACCAATAGGATGTACAGAGTATGCCAGAAGGTCTAACACTTGCACTTAAAAATATATATGGTAGTAGTTGTTAATTGTCATCCCGGTTGGGTTTTGCATTTTACAGAATCCAATCAATTTCAGTGACAGCTAAAATAAGCTGGGATCAAGAACCCACCAAGTGTATAGGCTTTGGTAAGTAGTTCTGGTACATGACCTGGTGTTACATTCCTGGGCTGGTTGTCCAATCAGCATTGATAACTCTGATCACAGAAGTCCCGTCTGAAGGAAATGCATGGGAAATGGTTGTCCTTACTTGTCCTGACTCCAGCAGTATTATTGTCTCTGGGATCCATCTGAGGTCTCAGAGCACTTCAGTAAGAACAATGATTTGTGTGGCCAGCAGAATCTTAAGAAATTTCACTCAAGTCATGATGTCCGTAGGTTCTGTGGGAATAAGCAATATGATTTGAAGTCCAATTCAAAGGAATAAAATTTGAAGCTTCTTTATAAAAATAATGACTTTTTCCATATCTTATCTTCTTTTTAAATTTCTTGTCAATTTACATCTCTCCCAACACCGCATCTCTTAGCAAGCAGTGGGTAGACATCGTGCTCTTATCCATATGCATGATCTACTCTATTTTCTTCCCAATTCAGATTCTTTCCATCATTACCAGAAAAAAAAAAAAAAAGTGGTGTAGGCTTATTAAGGAGAGAGGAATAGTGACCCTCTGGGGAGATAACTTAATCCAGCTTAAGTAGTTTTTTCTCTGACAGATGTTTGCTGTTAGGGTTCTCATCCACGATAAGCCAGTGCCTCCCAAATTTGTGTGCCCACGGAATTACCCAGAAGCTTCAAAAACGCCCAAAGCCTATGTTCTACCCACCAGAGACTGTGATGTGGTCAGTCTGGGGTACTATCTGGACTTTGGAATTTTTAAAAGATCACCAGGTGATTCTAACTTGCAGAGAAATTTGTGAATCACTTCCAGGGGCCCATGATATCAACCAGCCCATTCATCCCCGGAACGTCCATCCAAATCAAAGTGTTTCTAATTTCATGGGGCCGGAGATATGCTCAGGCCACAGGTATGTTTCCCAATGTCTGGCGTCAATATAGAAGGCCAACATAGCTAATTCTGAAAGCTGAAGGATTTTATCTCTATTTAGTAATACTTCAGTAACAAACGTATCTAAATTATAATAGGAAAAAGGGATTTTTTAATTATAAAGGAAACAGGAAAATCTAACTTATATGCAGACTCTGTCAGCAGCAATTTAACCATTGCAGGAGTGCTATCTGAAGGGAAAAATGAAAAGAAATAGAGGCTGCAGCTGATGGGTGTAGAGTCTGTTTCTTGAACTGAGTGCATACAAAATCAGTTTGGGGGCACCTGGGTGGCTCAGTCAGTTAAGCGTCCGGACTCTTGGTTTCAGCTCAGGCCATAATCTCAGGGTCATAAGATGGAGTCCCACTTTGGGATCGGTGCTCAGCAGGGAATCTGAGATTCTCTCTCCATCTGCCCCCCGCCAATATGAATAAATAAATCTTAAAAAAAATAAAATTGGTTTGAATATATCCTTTTTAAAACTTCTCCCAATAATCAGGAGTGGAGAAATTAGGAAAATCAAGACTTGAATGTGAGAACAGTAATAATTCTGTGGCCTAAACTCTTTCTAATTTGGGATATCCTCCCTGGGACTTTGAAGTGGGGATCAAAGGTAGTAACTTTCAAACCACCCCCTCCCCCCTGCCCTTTCCCAGGAGGTGACCACTCTGCATAGCTGGAACCTGCAGGACAGGCCATGATTCCTTGGCTCTGTAAGCACATGAGAACAAAAGGGACAAGGGCGGCCTGACTTGAATGAAGCTGAATCCTCAGGGGAGCGTTTGAGAGTCTGAGCTCTCATACTGCTTTGCTTGTGAACCCATACTCAGAGAGGGAAAGACGTGTAAGACAGTGCTGTTCCGTGAAAATAAAATGTGACCCATGCACATACCTTAAAATTTTCTGGGAGCCACCTTTAAAAAATAAATAAATGAAATGAATGTTAATGTGTCTTATGTTACCCAATATATAATAGCATTTTCAGCAGGTAATCCATATAAAAAATATAAAAATCAATACATTAAAATTATTTTACATTCTTTTTTTCCAGCTGGTCTTTGAAACCTGGTATATATGCCACACACGTACAGCATATGCCAGTTTGGACTACCCACATCCAAGTGCTTAGTAGCCGCATGTGGGGCTACTGTCTACGGTTTCAGACACTGCAAGTATAGAGGAAAGATCACAAGGTCTGAGTAAAAAGACCCATATTCTAAGTAGTCTTTAAATGGTGGATTATATTAAATGGTCTTTAGAGTCCGTTTTTAGAGTCCGAAAGTCAAGTTCCTCATTGGTCTGCTATTTCTCTCTCAACTTAGGAAATAAGAAGAAAAAAAAAAGTTGTCTTCATCTTGCACCAAAAGAGCAGGTTCTGAGCAGAGGGTAGGTCTTGGTCCCATAAAGCAAAGGGATTCTCTGGGATGTGGTTCCAGAGAAAATCTCACTCTAGGGATTTGCTTAATTGGAAATTAAACTTCGCCGTTGACCTGCGTGGTCAGGCGATCAGCAGTGTGGCATAAATCAAACCCTTGACCCACAAACAGAAAGCAAAACCCTTTTGATTAGTTTTTGCACAGCTTTATTAAAAAGAACGCGGCACACTGCCACGGCTTCTTTCATTCCCAACTGGTAGAAGTCACGAGGAACCGGTCCCCACCCCCACTGTCTTTGGCTTTCAGAGCAATAGTAAGCTCGGGCACAGCATAGCTTTGTCTTGCCTCCTAGCCTGGGGTGGCCCTGGAGCTATTTAAAGTCTCTATTCATTGCCCCACTTTCAGATGAATTTGCTCAAATGGTTGTTTATTTAGACCGAGTCACGAGACTTCTGTTTTTACTGGTGTGAGTCGCAAGTGGTGGTGGAGACATACTTGCACTAAATGAGAGAACTGAACGCTCAGCCCATCTGTTCTCCTGAAGCACCGTGTGACCTTAGTCAGATGTCTCCCCACGTCTAGACTTCAGTTCTTCCCCGTGTAAAACAAGTAAAGCTCTTTCCCCTTTGATGGTGAGGATCATATTCATGGAGTCCTGGTACATTTCACAAGAAGGTTTAAGATAAATGCAAGACACCATGATGAATCATTTCCACAGACCCCAGGGAAGAAGCGGGATGGTAAATAACTGTCAAATCTGGGTAAACAGTTCAGACAGATGAGGCGCTGTGATACCTTGATGGGCAGGTCAAGGACAAAGTGGGCGGGGCGGGCTGGTGGGGGGTGTGGAGGGTGAAAGAAGGAGGGAGGAGGGGGAGGGGGGCTGGGGGATGCTCACTGCTGGGCCACGGAACGCTAAGGCTGGCCAAGTTTGGAAACCTTGCCTTTGTTCTGGGAGGACTTGAGGAGCAAAACTGATTAGCTGTAGAATATCATTTAAATCTCCTCTTAAAGCAAATCCAAGTCTTTAATCATTATCTCCCAAACCACCAAACAGCTCCAGACACACACCAGCCTCACTGAGAGACTTGTCAAGACGGAAACAGTAATTCACAAATTCACTAAAATTCCCTGCTCCACCGAGCAGTATGACAGCTCCAGCGACCGCGGTAACATTTCTATTCAAACTGGCTTCGGAGCCGAAGCTATAAATATCCTTGCAATATTTCCTGCTTCAGAACATAAAGACAGCTTTACAGCACTGATAAAATAGAAATTACTTTCTCTCTGAGGTCTTGCTGGAATTTTAATGTCTGTTTTGCAATAAAGCAGCTCCTACACAATTTGATTTGAGGGAAAGAAAACAAACGGTCTAATTTCGTTACAATAATGACTCTTCTTGTATTGTTTGCCCTGCTTGCTTCTCTGGCTGCCCGGCTGTTAAAAGTTTGTAGTGGAGAGCAAAGGGGATGGTGTTTATGAGAATATTAAAATGGTTTCTTTATTATTTAAGAATACATTGTCCCCATCCCCGCTCGCCACAAAGCAACCCCAAAAAAATTTTTAAAGGAGAAATAGAGAGAAGAAAATAAAGTTTACAGCCCTTAATAGCACTTTGTGAACATTGCTTGTTAGAACTGTAAAGCCATTGACCAAAGATGACATGAATTTAAAAGTCTTTTGAAATGTAAAAGATCATAGCGGCTTTAATTATTCCATACATGTTACCCCAGTTCTTGTTAGTGCCTTCAAAGCTGAGCAAAGCATCTTTTCTTTTCTTTTTTTTCATCCGTATACACTCGTCTCCTTTATAGATTACATGATATAGAAAGGGAAAAAGAGGGGCGCCTGGGTGGCTCAGTCGTAAAGCGTCTGCCTTTGGCTCAGGTCATGGTCCCAGGGTCCTGGGATCGAGCCCCACATCGGGCTCCCTGCTCAGGGGAGAGCCTGCTTCTCCTCCTCCCTCTCCCCCTGCTTGTGTTCCCTCTCTCACTGTGTCTCTCTCTGTCAAATAAATAAATAAAATCTTAAAAAAAAAAAAATGGTTCCTACACTTAAAAAAAAGAAAGGGGAAAAGAGAGAGATTTTGTGCTGAGGGCATAGGGAAGTGGAGTTGAGAGCAGAAGCTAAGGATGGAGCAGCCTGTTTGGGGACAAGAATTAAATGATAGAGGAGAGTCTGTGCTTGGCTAGTTCCTGATTAGGAATGGCATTAACCCAACTTCCTGGTAAAGGATTAGGGTTAGGGTTAGGGTTCAAATTAGTGTTAGATAGGTTTTGGGTTCCCACTAATTTATCTTTGGACCAAAAAAGGATTCCTCCCTATTTGAAATCACTGGGACCTCAAAATATCCTCCAACTGGTTTACGGATGAAGGGGTATGTCTCCCAGGCCAGATGGCCCCAAGCAAGCCCATTAAGCGGAGGTTTCTTCCACAGTCTGCTTCCCCTCTTCCTTTACACATCTTCCCTGCTCTGTTTATTCTTCTTGTTCCCTTTTGCTTACAGTAGATTGCAGTGCCTTTTCCCCTTTGGTTTCTCAAAATTTCCCATTTCCTTTCATCCAAACATTCCATCTAGCTGTGCATACATCCAAAATCCTGATCCACCAAATATTCCTGCCTTTATTCTAAATCTTTCAGTGTTCCTGCATAGCATACTACACACCACAGGCCCATGAAATATTTGGTTCAGAAGGGAATTGGACAACTGCCTCTCTTTTGTTTTTTTAAGTTATATTTCTAGGACCTTTAGGTGTTACAAAAATATCTCAGTGGACTGCCTGTAGGGGAGGAGATGGGTACTAGATTCTTTTTTTTTTTTTTTTTAAGATTTTATTTATTTATTTGACAGTGAAAGAGACAGTGAGAGAGGGGACACAAGCAGGGAGAGTGGGACAGGGAGAAGCAGGCTTCCCGCTGAGCAGGGAGCCTGATGCGGGGCTCGATCCCAGGACCCTGGGATCGTGACCTGAGCTGAAGGCAGACGCTTAACTGACTGAGCCACCCAGGCACCCCGGGGTGCTAGATTCTTAATGTCAACCACAGCACCTGCACTTTTATCAATTTAGTAAAAGGGAGTCTCAAGGAGTTTTAAAGTGCTCTGCTGCTTTAACAAAGTTGGAAAATGAGCGCTCTTGTTTTGCAGAAGAGAAACCTGAATTGTGGAGAGGGGAAATGTCCATCAATTTTCTTATAGCTGAATAACGGCAGACTGGGAATACTAACTCAAGGAGGCGTAATGTTACAAGTGATAGGGTACTAATTTCTATAAGAGACTAATTCATACCGAAGTATAAACATCCTTATGATTTATTCATGTTAGGGATAGCTAATTAAAATAAAAAGTCATGATGATCATAATGCCTTTGCCAAGGAGACATTTTAAGAATAGATAGTGTACATCAGCAGTTCTCAAAGTATGGTCTGAGGATTCAGTGGGGAATGAACTTTTCAACAGATAGTGCTGGGAAAATGGAATATACGCATGCAATGAATAAAACTAGATCCTTGTCTTATACAAAAATGAACTCAAAATGAATCAAAGACCTAAATCTCTAACTTGCAGATTTTTAAGAAGAGAACATAGGACAAAACCTTCATGACATTGGACTTGGCAATGGTTTCTTGGATGTAACACCCAAAGCACAGGCAACAAAAGAAAAAAAAAACAATTTGGGCTTCAGGAACATTTTTAAAAATTGTGCATCTAAGACAATGTCGACAGAGTGAAAAGGCAACCCACAGAATGAAAGAAAATATTCGCAAATAATGTATCTGACAAGGGATTGATATCCAGAAAATATCAAGAACTCCTGAAACTCAACAAGAAAAACCAAACAACTCGGTTCAAAAATGGGCCAAGGATGTGAATAGACATTTCTCTGAAGAGGATAAACAAATAGTCAATAAGCACATGAAAGATGCTCAACACCACTCATCATCAAGGAAATACGGATCAAAACTACAAAGAGAATAGCATGGTCACTATCAAAAAAACAAACACAAAACCCAAAAACAACCAACAGAAAATACCAAGTGTTGACAAGGATGTAGAGAAACTGGAATGCCTGTGCGCTATTGATGGGAATGTAAAATAGCCTAGCTGCTGTGGAAAACGTTCTGGCAGGCCCTCAAAATATTAGCAATAGAATTACTTCAGGATCCAGCAACTCCATTTGTGGAATGGAAACAGTATTTTCCAAATGAGCAATGCATGTTGTTACAAAATCATGTCTGGGTAGAAGATCCAGTCCAAGTGCAAGAGAGACCAATGGATTTTGATGTAGCAGAATATGAGAAGTTCATCAATAGGGTTTCAGATTCCACACTACAACAAGTCTTTGAGAATCTACTCATTGAGTTTCAGTATAATGTTGAGGATGAATATCTACAATAATGAAATAGATTAAAATACTCCTCCTGTTTCCAACGACATATCTGAATGAGGCCAATTTTCTTCACATACTTCAACCATATACTTCAACCAGGAAAACATTGGTTGAAGACAAATATTTGAAAAAATACAGCTGTCTTTTATTCTGCCAGAGATTAAAGAGATTTACAAAAATGTAAAATAATGTGACCTTTGCCACTTTTTTCTTGTTTGCAAGTAACAAAGAGGTCCCAAGAGCAAGAGGTTTGAGAACCACTGTTGTAGATGGTTTGGGAGGCTTTCAAAAACTCCCCTCAAATTTCACTAACATTGGTAACAGAGTGTTCAGTTTCCCACCAGTTCTCTGGAGGACCAGCTGTAAGTGTCCTGTTATTTAATCCTTTATATAAGCTGCTTCACACGCCAAAGCTGATGCTACAGAGGGCACTTAAACAGGATTAGACAAAGCCCTTCTAACTGTGGTGGCCTCTGAATCCCAGGACCCATGCATCCCCCCGTTTCCTTCTCTTGTCAGTGGGTTCCCACTGTCTCCTGAACGAGGCTTCTAAGTGTTCCAGAAGCGTTTACAAATCCCCTACAAGCCCACTCATGGCTCTTTGTATTGATTCATCCACAGAGTTGTGGCCCCAAGTGAGAGATTTTAGAGAATACGAAGGGAAAGTTTGTTTCTAGAAGAAATAAAACACAATCCAGAGGCCTCAGTGTGCGAAAGAAATGCTTTGAGCTAAAACAAACAAACAAAACATTCATTGATCATTTCTAAAGCCTTCCTATGTAGGAATGGCAAAAGAGGGCAGACACAATGGCTAGACTGGTGATGTGCATTCTGTGCTACAAAGCAAAGCTACTCCTTGGTTAACTCTTTTCAGAGAGTATGCTGTGTATTATTGTAAATAAAGCACAAGGCCAATTATTAGAATATATTGGCTCTAGTCCTGGTTTTATCACTCAACAGTTTTGAGATTATTAAATATATCATCCACAGAAGATAGTAGATATCCTTTGTATGCACGGGGTGGTAAATAGAAAGCCACTGGGCTAGGAGTATTAGGGAATATGCAACAAGTGTATGGCAATATTCCTAACACATGGGAAATTCTCCACTGGCAGGATATTAGTATTTACTTTTGCAGTAACAGTACTATGGGATATGTGATGCTGGGAAAGATGTTCATTGCTTTGAGGTCTCGTTGCCTCATTTCTAAAATAGGAATTGTATTTCCTAGTGCATCCCTCAAAGCTCTGAGCCATAGGGAATATGGGAGAGGACCAAGGAGTCAAGATGCCTGTGTTTTAGTCCCATGAAGAGTCATTATCAACCAAGTGACCTTGAGGAAGCCATTTTTCTGGCCAGCCCCTTAGTTCCCTTGACCGTGAAACAAAAGGATTGGGCCAGATCATCTCAGGTCCTACCCAGCACTGACATTCTTTGTCCAGAATCTCTGATGATCCCACAAGTGTTAAAACTCTTTTCTAGATTACTTACTATATTCAGGGCAGAGCTGAACCTAGAACCTAGGTCTTCTACCTTCTGAATGTGTAGGTGGATTATTCTGTCTAATGGACTATTCCAAGGTAATCCAAACACCTGAAAAATGACATCTCGTTGACTCATTCTTACAAACCAAACTTTGAAAACATGAGGTCTCTATAACTTTTACAAAGAAGTTGGGGGAACTTTTTTTAGTTAAATGAGGAGAGGAGATGCTCTCTCCTGAGGACCACTGTCTGGCAAGATTTCAAATACTTTCTAGTTCCAATGGGTTGGAAATACCACAACAACATTCGTCCTGGTGTCATTTTCTTAGTTTCAGTCCCAACAGCAATCAGAAAGTGCAGAGGAGTGTGGCAACAATGAAACAAGAAATTAATCAATCTCTCTCCAACTGTACTGAATGGGGGAACAGTAAGACCAAAGCTATGACAGGGTTATATGGAGAAATTGAGATATTATATCTGCTCTATGTCTTATATCCATTTTATTAGAACAGTAACGGAAATTGAGTTATCAAAAAATATATACATTTCCTTGGGGCTTAGAAAACTTTTAGTTTTCATCCAAATCATTTGAAACAAAATCCATGTCTACATTCATCTTCAATATGAGCAATGAATCAATTTTTTTTTTTAATTGAATGTTCCTCCCCCTCTTTGCCATGGTAATGGCCAGTTTCTGCACAGTTGATAAGATCAACCAGGCTATTGATTTGATTTGGTCATTGAAATGGCCTCTGAATTAGATAATTTAATGTTTTTCATTTTATGAATGAAAATCATTCTCACCTAGTGTTTCTTAAAAATATGGTCTGTATTCTTCCTGCATCAAAATCATTAGTAGTACTTGTTATAAGTGTAGATCCAAAGGTCCCTTCCCTAGTCCTCCTAAATCAGAATCTCTGAAGGTGGAGTTGCAAGAGTCCTGTTAACAAGGTCTCCAGGTGATCCTTCTGAAGGTCACCAATGTCCTAACTGCCATACCAATACCATCTTTGTAGTCCTCATCCAGCTGAAACTTCCTTCAACATCTGATGCTATGGACAACTTCTTCCTTCTTGTTCCCTCAGAACAAACTTTGAAATCTAGATATGAATCAGCTTTAATTTTCTGATTATAAATATTAAGTGGTTCCAGACATAGATTCATATTATGGAATTCAAGTACCTTTTTTGCCTCCTAACTCTCAGGCAATCCCTTATAGGATAGCCTAACCACACCATTCTTTCTTCTATAAATACTTCACACTTTCTTGCTTCTACATATTTCCCTATGAAGTCCCTTAAACATAAATGATTCCTCCATATTCATCTTTGTTGGGAAAACAATCTTATTAATTCTATTGATCTTTCAAATTTTACTTTAGATGCTACCTTTATAATCAACACTTACTACTGAGTTACTTCTAAGTAGAAGTCACTGAGTTTGGTATTGCAAACAGAAATGAAGTCTTGTCCCTTGCCCTTCATGGCCCCTGAGTTTAGGAATCGCTTCATTAGGCCAACCTCCCTCCCCAGGTTTTTATTTGAGTGTGCTACTCTACAGTGGTGAAGGGGAACACATCCCAGTCTGTACTTTTTAAAAAAGATTCTATTTATTTATTTGACAGAAAGAGAGAGAGAACGCACAAGCAGGGGGAGCAGCAGGCAGAGGGAGGGGGAGAAGCAGGCTTGCCAAGCAGGGAAACCAATTCAGGGCTCAATCCCAGGACCTTGGGATCATGACCTGAGCTGAAGGCAGACACTTAACTGACTGAGCCACCCAGGTGCCCCCGTATTTTTTTTTTTTTTAATACAACTAGAACATATCCTAATCCCGTGACTAGACTGTAAGCTTTACACTGGTGCAGGTCAAGTGTCATACAGCTTTCTAGCTCTCAAAGTGTTCATAGTAGTTGCTTAGTAAACACTTTTTACATGAGATTGGATTTAATCTATCCCGATCCCTTAGTTTGAGAGATGAAGAGAATGAAGTCCAGAGACAGTAGAAACAAGTATTCAAGGTCAAATAGCTAGTTGGTAGCAGAGCCAGAACAAATACCTTTATTTCCTTGACATGCTCTTATTCAAGTTCGAGTCTTAGCATGGGAGAGGAGCCTTGCTTTTGTATTTCAGTATTTGTCCCTTTCACATTGTGTGTTTGTATGTGACATTCCCAACCCTTCATGTTTATAGACAAACTGTATTACTTCAGTTTATCTCAAAGCTAATTCTTTCTTTTTTTTTCTTGTGATTATTTTCATTTTTAGTGTCTGGATTTCCTCTACTTCTGTCACACATATCTCTCACTGCATACACAAAGGTTACATTCAGTGTTTCAATTGCAGTCACATGATTCTGTACACAAAATAATCGTGTTGTCTGTGCCCCTTCCCAGCCTCCTTTCTGATCATGTCCAGGTAATTGCTGGTCTTTGGCAGCAAAGGTAGCACCTGGAACAGCTAGTTAAGGGAATGGATACAAAGGTTCCAACATTCCTATTCTGAATTGTAACTGCTATTGAACCCATCATCATACAAATATCTGTATTTACTTTTTCTCTAAATGCATTCTCTATATAAGCTTATACTGAAGCTTGTGGGCTAGATATCTGCCCTGTCTCACAGCCTGTAATTTACTCACATTGGCTGGGTGCATTACTACATGGAATGGTTTAGTTCCACCTGCAAACTTCACTGTGTACCGTTTTCAAAATAATTCCTTGAAAAATAATATAAGATATATTCCAGTATCAATATCCTAGAGGTTGTTCTGTTTTTGCTGTAATGTCCAGCAAAAGCATCTCATTTACTTCATCTTTTGTTGCTTATCTTTTACCAGTACCTTAAAAATATCAATAAAGCCTTTTTCCTTGTCCATTCCATGCATAATGAACCCTAAAAAATCCATTAGAAAATTGACAGAAGACATCAGGAATTTTTATAAATATATATCCATTGGCTTTCTATATTTGTAATATTTACCAAGCCTTTCAAGCAGCTCCAGTAGATCAATCAGACATAATTTCCTTTTTCAAAACCACAATAGATAATGTTTACTTTGTATTCAGTGAGCCTTCCTCATAGGCTAGAATCTTCCAGCCACCCAAGGTGAATGTTACTCAGGCTGCTCTGGAGTCCCCTAAAAAGTGTCTAGCACAGTGCCCGGGGCATGGTCGTACTGAGAGGTTACTTGTCTTTTCTTTCCCCTCTGAAACTCAACTTATGATGGCTGTCATTGGTGCCAAAATGGACAGGAAACCCAAGGACTTGGGGCCTAGCTCTGGTTCTCCACTTGTGCTAAAGGTTAATTTCTCCTCATTTCTCTATTCGTTCATTTGTAAGATCAGGTGTTTGCAATCCATGGCTTAATAGCTCCTTTTAGCATATTTTTTCAAAGATTTGATTCTAAAACCTATATTGGCCAGCGGTTCCACATTTGCTATTCATCTTTCAAAACATTTGCTAATCTGAGACCTTTACACCTGGTTCATCAGTTAATGCTGGAACTTCCAGTACCTTTATTACGATTTCATTGTGTGCCTCTCTCTATCTCT
Source organism: Mirounga leonina (assembly GCF_011800145.1). Classification (NCBI taxonomy): domain Eukaryota; kingdom Metazoa; phylum Chordata; class Mammalia; order Carnivora; family Phocidae; genus Mirounga; species Mirounga leonina. The sequence goes on along the minus strand of NW_023270389.1, from coordinate 34,132,032 downwards.
CTATAGAAAAGATAAATTGGAGCAGAGCTAACTTTTTGAGCAAAAACTAACGTGAACAAATATCCCTTCTCTTAATTCTTGAATACATTTTTTATCCTTTGTTCTCTCTTTTATTTTTTGTTTCTATTTTTTCTTCTGTGTTTTTGTTTTCTTCTTCCCTCCCTCCCTCTTTCCTTTTCTCTTTCTCTCATTCTCTCTGTCTCTCTGTCTCTCTGTCTTTCTCTCTCTCTCTGTCTTTGTCTCTGACTCTCTCTTTCTTTCTTGTAATAGGAGTCCAGAATGGTCTCAAATAGCCTCTCCATGGCTTCCTGCTTTTTAGATCTATGCGTACAGAATTTTAGACTAGAAAGACATTTTAGAGATATATGTTATAGTAGAAAGAGCATCAAGTTTTTTATTCATAAGTTTTACTTAACTTCTCTGATTTTCCATATGAAAAAAGAAAAGTTATAATGAAAATACTAAACACTTTTCTGACGACTACACAAGCAATTGGAGCAGGCACACTGTACACATCTCAACCTTGATGTTGGTTATTGTCATTATACAGTTCTCCGGTCTTCTCATTGACTTGGCAGCCCCTTGGAAACTGGCGCTTGAATTCATTTTTGAATTCTAGTTTGCACCAGACATGTTTGTATTTTTAAAAGAATGGCCAGAACAAGCCTTTCATTTTCCGTGTGGGCTGTCTTTCCCTTTTTTTAAAGCACAATGCCTGTGCTCTGACAAAGCCCTCTTTCCTATGATAGCCATTTGCTGGGGGATTTTGTCTGAGCGCCTGTTCAAGCAGAACGTGTGATTTACTGTTGGTTGTGAAGGTGAAAGAGATTTTGACAAGTGGAGAAATGGAGAAAGTCTGCGTTTTGTTCATTAACATGCAATCCTCTTTGTATTCATGTAGAGGGCGGGAGACGGAGTGGGGAGGGTTGGACATATGAGTCCTAAACTTGAAGCCTAATTTGGTTATGGAAACAGATCTGTGTCTGGCAGAAACACATGGTACTCCCGTCCTCGACCATCAGTGTTTGGGAAGCCGGCTTCATTTAATTGGTAAATCATCTGTCTTGCATTGTTCTCCACCAGCATTATCCCAGAGGCAGCTGCCCACCTTGGCTAATTTAAATATGATTTAGCAGGACCCCCTCCTGTCCCTCCTGCCAAGACATTCATAGTACCTAATTCATGTTGATTGGCATCCCCCTCCCAGCCATTGGTGATTCATAGATAAGATTCTGTTACAGATCTGCACCAGGAGTTAGATGAGGATATCTTCATTGCCTCCTTTTCATCGGAGAGGATTTGACCCATTATCCATTTGCTAATTTTCTTTATTTGTCTGCAAGATCCATTGTTTGAGCCACTGTCATGCATATAAGTAGGGACTCAAAGCATTCTGGGCAAATTCCCACGGTTCCAGGCTACTCTCCTGATTTATCTTTCTCTTGTTCAAACAGTGCAACTAACCCTCCAGGTGACGGGGAAAATATCTTTTCCCATTTTGCAAAGTCTAATGGGAAGATCATTCATTTGATGCAGTAAATGCACTTCTGGGGATGACTGTTTATGTGTCAGGCATTGTGCTACGTGCTGGGAGTGATAGATGTGGGGGCCACATACTGTGTCCTTAGGAAACCGTAGTTGAGATGTGTCAACAGATAACCAACAACACTTGGAAATAATCAAGAGCCTGAGCAAGATTTTAGTGATATTTGTACCTGAAACCTCATCTACTTCTGTTACTTACATTCTAATCCTCAATCCACTTCTTTCTTCTCTCTCTGTTCTCCTTAGATGCTATTTCAGGTTTTTGTTTTTCCCCCTCAATAGCTTTTTAAGTTACTGTTTTTAAAACCTAAGTGTAAGAAAACTGCAGAAGTTTTTGTACTACTCATGCGCCACCACATAAATAATTTTTCACATTTCATTGAGAAACTCATTTTACAGAGAAAGTGTTACTGATAAAACTAATTACTTCAATCATCTTCGTGTTACAATGTCCTTCCTTTCTCTACAGAAGTTAACACTATCATGAATGTGGGACGTAGGTATCAAATCCATGTTTTTAACCTTAACTGCGTGTGCATTTATCAATAAAAATATAGAGTATCATACTCTATATTTTTTAATTTGTAAAGATTATATTGTACTGTAAATATCTTTCTGCAACTTGCTTTTTCTGTCAGTATTATGGTTGACAGATCTGTATCATTACACTTAGTTCTATTTTATCTTTTTAAATTACTGTGTAATATATCACACGCCACTTTTTCCTCACTTGGCCTAATGGATATTTGATTTTTCCTACTTTTTTGTTTTGTTTTTACTATCTGTAACCAACAGTACTTCACAGAATATCTTTGAAGATGCCTCCTTTTGCACATGAGGGAGAATTTCTCTAGGGTATATATTTAGAGATGGGATTCCCAGGTCATAGTCTATGCACACATACAACTTGACTAGATTTTGCCAAATTGCTCTTCAAAATAGTTATGCCAATTCCTATTCTCTCCAGCAGTGCTTGAGAGTTCGTATTTCTTCTCTTCCCTGCCAAAACTTGGCATTGTCTGGCTTAAGGATCCTTGCCAGTGTGATGGGGTTAAAGAGTATCTCGCTGATATTTGCATTTTCCTGATTAGAGTTAGGTAGAACATTTTTTCATATTTATTGTTACTTTGGGTTTCATCTTCTGTGAATTGTCTTCTGCATCTTTCACTCATTTTTCAATTTTCCCTATCTAAATTGATTTGTAAGAGTTCCTTTATATTGAGGATATTAATATTTTGCCTCTTACATATGCTGTAAATCTCTTCTCCCGGTGTGTGGTATATCTTAATTTTGTTTATGATGTCTTTTGTTCTAAAGAAAGTTTACATTTTAAGGATTTTTCTTTTTGTTGTTGCAGTTAAGAAATGCTGTCCTGCTTCAAGGTTTTAGTATTCCCTTCTGCATTGATTCTAATAGTTTAATGTTTCCCCCCACATTTAGGTCTTCAAGACATTTGGAGTTTGTTTTGACTTTGGTTGGGGGGGGTCTAATTTTGTTCTAGTTTACATATGAACAGACAACGGTTTCAACCTCAGCTTGATCCCAACTGATTTTGGATGTCTCCTCCAATCATATACCAAGGTCTCAGATATGTCTAGTTATCTTTCTGGGGTCCTAATTTTATTGCATTAACTGTTTTTCCACTACCATGCTTATACTATATAATCTTAATTTCTATGTCTTTATCAATATATTTGTGCCTTTCAGGATAAATCTACAATTGAAATTTTGGTTTTATGGGTGTTCTGCTAATCCTTTCTCTTTAACTTAAAAAAAAAATTATGATAATGTTTTTTTCCTGTTGTAGTATCTCTGCCTCAGAATCTTTGTCCTCAAATAAGTTCCACAAGTTGTACTCTTCTTTATCTAAATATGATTCCTCTGTGTTCTTGCTTATCTGAATTTGAATCTCAGTGTCTTGGATTTTGATCACCAAATCAAAAGATCCCTGTGCTATTTCTTCTAAGACATCTAGGGACCATCAAGGGGATTAGACTCCCAGTGATAATTCCCTGAATTTCCAGGGCAAACATGTTCTCTAAGCTCCCAACACGTGACTTACTGCAATAACATTACCTTATACAAGGCCAAAATCAACATCAAGCACACAGTTAAGTGTCCTAAGAGATGTCAGTGTTGAAATGAAAAGTTCAAAATGAAAAGTAAAGACCTATGATTCACAGGAAGGTGAAGTTATATCTGGCAGAGCATTCAAAGAAAACTTCATAAGTATGATAATATTTTAGTTGAAACTTTGAAAATAGGCCAGATTTTCATATGTACAAAAATGGCATTCCTCATCTAAGGAAACTATGGGTAAAGATGTGGTAACAGAATATAAAAATGGAACTCTGTAGAGTTTGGCTCAAGACCAAAGGGGATTCTAGACCACCTTTGTGAGATTTGCATAGGAGCTGGCCAAAAGTTAGTTTCATGAACAAAACATATATATATATATATATTTAATTTAAATTCAAGTAGCCAATGCATAGTACATCCTTAATTTTTGAAATAATGTTCAATGATTTTCAAAAAACATATATTATTACCTGTACCTTCAATCTATGAAAGAGATTGGGGACAGTAAGAGGAATTGAAAGGACTTACATAGAGAGAGAATTTGTGGAGGGGCTCTCCCCTCACCCCCCGACACATAATGGAGTAGGTGTGGGGGATACCTTTTCCTTACCTCAAGACAAGTGAAGACTTCTAAGAAGATGTGTTAATCATGACTTTTTATTTTCTGTATTTTAGTTCTTTGACCTTTTGGGGCTCTGCTGACACTGGAGGGGCTGTGCCTCCCAAGGCTGGCTAATTCCTAGAGATAGCAAACAACTCATGTGGCAACATGCCTTTCATGTGCAAACCAGCCAGTCCAGAGCCTGTACCCCCAACCACCTTCTTTCTCATGCTCTCTCATTCTGGCCACTGTTTCCCTGCCCAAATCACCCCAAGGACCAAGTATCTGACAGCTAGGGACAACTCCTACACCCCAGAGCCCACTTAAATTATGCAAACTAGCTGATCCTAAGCCTACTTATTCTGTTTGGCCCATCTCTTCCAGCAGAAATCACAATAAAGATTCTCAATCATGTTTTCCATCACTCCCTCTGCCTCCTGACTGACCTTGGTGCTTCCCCATGTGGCACTGCATGGCATACTGTGCTTCTTTTTTCTAACCATTTAGGAGTATAACCAATTTCTTCCTTCATGACAGTCATTTCCATGTCTTCGTGTCTTCTCATAGCTGATTAAACATATCCCAGGTACCCTATGACAGAAGACCATATGGAAGCTTGATGTGGAACATGCGTCCATGATGAATTGAACTCATGCCTGTAAATTCTAAAGTGTAAGAGGCAGCCTGTGGTAGCTGCTTTTGTGGAGTAACTTTGCCATTCAAGTTCTCCAAAAAGCCCATGCCAAGATGAGATCAAAAGTGCAAGATATTTATTGGGAGAGCTCGTGTGAAGGAGAAAGGAACAGAAAGCAAGAATAAACAGGGAAAAGCTTCCACAATGATGTAGGTCTAATACCTGTGAAAGAGAGAGAAAAGAATTAGGAAGAGTCTCAGGTTGCTGCTTAGTTCTGGAAAGTCTCAGCTAGACTGATGGAGAGTCCTTGAGTTGAAGTCACCTACTAGAAGAATCCTGCATTAGACATTGATGGCTATTTTCTAGGACCCTTGCATGCTCTGTCATGCCTGGGATAAATGCCTTGATTGATCCAGAGCTGCAGCACTTCAGCTGTGCCCTCCACAGCAGTTTCTCTTAAGAGACATCTGAGTGGAACACTTCCATGGCCATCACAGTGCACCCAGATTGTGTACTGCTCACGAAATAGATGTGGTCATGTAAGTGACATGCGATACTGCCCAGCAGACTCCTGGAGTGCAATGAGATCTCTGCAGCACAAAGCTGCAAGTGAACATCTTCTTAGAGAAGGAGAGACAGAAAGGCAAAGGAAAGAAACAGCATAAGTGTAAGTAGATCACATTTCTTTTACTCCACAGACTTCTCACTTCTCACTAAGTCCAAAAAACATAGAGGACTCTCCCCAAGAGGAGTCTAAAATTAAAAATTTCCCCCATCTAGTTTATTTCTAGTGATATTTTGGTCACCAGTGATGTCTTAACCATGCATCTTTGCTGCCCTTGGGCTGGCCTGCTCCTCAATCTTGTTAAGTTTGATCTCAGGTCTTGGGTCTTTAGACCTCACCATTCCCTCTTTATCATTTAACCTCCCTTTATAATTTCTTACTTCCATCCCCAGTTTGGATTCCCTTGTTCATTTCTTCATCCAGTTTTTTGACATATTGGTTCAGCTGCTCACTACTAATATATCACACATATGCTTTGGAGTATCATGGGGAAAGCATATAGCCATGCAGATATTGCCACTATAAATTTATGTCCTTCGTCACCAATGGTTCTTTCAATACTGCCTATCGGACCTCCTGTTTCCCTAGTCAGAGTTTTTTCTCCACGATTCTTAAATCTTTGAAAACCACCTCTCCTTTCATCTCATTCTCAAATACTCTATTCCCAAGTCATGCAGAAGGTAAAAGCCATCAGCTTTTATACCACAAAATTTACCACTTGCATCTGGATTATTGCAATAACCTCCTAAACACTTCCAGTTTTGTCACATTCCAATCCATTTCCCACTCTGCAGCCAATCTGATCATTTCATTCCCTTGCCTGAAATCCTTCCAATTCTTAGGATGAAGCACAGACCACCCAACAGGGTGCACTCTCCCTTGGAAGACCAGCTCCCACTTATCTCTGCAAGCCTACTTTGTCCCCACCCACCACTGTATTCAAAATTGACATTCCTAGAGCACTTCATAGCCCTCTCTGGGCTCCAGGCGTTCCTTCACATTTTTTTTGTCTACCCAGATCTCTTTTCTCTTTCCCTCTTTACCTGACCAATTGTTACTTATTCTTTATAACCCAGCTTAAATGCAGCCCCTCCTCAAAACCTTCCCTGCTCCCCAAATCTGTGTTTGATGCCCTTTCTGTATACTTCTTAGTGCTCTGCACGTCCATAACATAAGATGTAACACCAAAGATGTGTTACAATTGCCTTGTCTGTCTTTCCTGCTCTAAGAGGGCAAAAATCATGTCTCTCTTATTTATAGGTTTATTCCTAGATCTAAGCAGAGTCCCTAGCACGTAGAAGGTGCTGAGTACATAAATGTGAATAGTAACTTGAAAATTCTTTTGGCCGGGCACCTGGGTGGCTCAGTCGGTTAAGCATCTGCCTTCGGCTCAGGTCATGATCCCAGAGTCCTGAGATAGAGCCCCACATAGGGCTCCCTGCTCAGTGGGGGCCTGCTTCTCCCTCTCCCTCTGCCTCTTCCCTCTGCTCATGCTCTCTCTCGCTCTCAAATAAATAAATAATCTTTTTTTTTTAAATTTTTTTAAAGAAAGTTCTTTTGTCACTTGGGAGGAAAATAAAAGCATAACAGTCTACAGTTAAGGAAACCTGGCTATGTATCCCTCAAAGAAAACAACTTACTTAGAAACATACCAGCATAATCTGAACACTCCATGGGTATTTATACATGTGATGAAAGTTGTGAACTCAGGCCAAAACTGCTGTGCTTCTAAGCATCCACCAAATCAGCAGATAATTTTGTACCCTATACCACAAAGAAGCCTACTACTGCAGTTGGCTGATGTTCATAATTAATATCTTGTAATAACCCAAATGCCTTTATTTCTATCTGAATCTCTATGATAAAACTGCTAGTAAACCTCTTTCTCAATATGAATAACAATTACATCTCCTCTGGTAAAAGACATGCAAGTGTATTTCCCTTCATAAATGAGAGAGTCAACGAAAGCAACAACTCTTTTTATCTCTACAACTCTGCTGGAGTAAAATGGTCATATAGAATTCTAGCAGAATGCCATACATTATTTCCTCCTTAAAAATTAGCATCTTTAGTGCCACAATGAACACTAATTTATAGACTTCTTAAATATCCTCTTATGACATTTTTTTAACATAAGATAGCTAACATCTCTGAGTTAAAACATATTAGAATAACATTACCCAAAGCAGCCACTGTGGAACAGTAGCTTCCCAGCTGAAAGATGTCTTTTCCTGCTGGGCTGAAAGCGAATACAGCATTAGGAAAGCCCTTGCTTTTGACTTTTATTAGGTGGTAACTACAACCAAACAGGACTAAGTGAGTGGGAGAACTGTAATATAAATTGTTTTAATCCTGAACATTTTCACATACTGTGAAGACAGCTAGCTGGTTAGTTTAGGGGTTTAAACCTTTAAATTAATTCCAAATTTAGTTTGTTTGTGATATTAGGCTTAATAGTCAGAGAGGAAAATAGTTCACCCAAGAATGAGTTATGCTACAGGAAGTTGGGAAGGGGATCCCGATGGTCCCTTTCCACTGTGCACCTGGGGACAGAAAATTCTTGCAACACTGATGTGTCAGCTGGAGGTTGTGGGGTGGAATCAGGGACACAGAAGAAGGCAGAGCTCCTTTAGATACTGTGACTCTTATCTCCTCTTCAATCCTGCTATTAGAAGAGACAAAGAGAATCCTGAACTCAGGTCCTGACTGAGCAGGGTTATGTACCAATGAAACTCCTGCTTCCTGTTTAAAAAATGACAACACCAACACCAACAACAAACTCAGAAAACTCTTTATTTGAACAGCTTTTACCTGTTTTTCAAGCACTCTCTGGGACATTTAATTTGGCCTCTGCAACAACCTCTCCTCCCACTCTGTATTTTATAAGACAGCAAACAGAGCTGTTACTTTTCCTGTTTTACAGATAGGAAACTGAGGCTTAGATGGTGTATTGGCTTCCCCGGATCACACAATTAATTAATGGTGATGTTGATGCTGGAACTCAAATATTTGACACCTGGCTCAATTCTGATTTTAAATACTTCTTTAGCTGCAATACCCTATTGGCAATATATTACCAAATTTCACAATTGTGAGTGTATATCCTTTCTATTGTCCAATAATAATTCTTCAATCTTAAGAAGTTAAAGACTGTCTTGTCTTAACCTATTCTCAATGAAAAACAAAACAAAACAAAGAGAGAGAGAGAAAGAACTGACATACATATTATACAGGCCATCTTTGTTTATTTCTCTCTAGAATAAATGTCCATATTTAACAAAGGACAGGCTAAACTGTTGGTAAATAACTGTATAATATTAATACTGGAGAAACTGAAAGAGAATGAAATATTCTGAATCAAAACCTCAAAAAAATGCATAAAAATACAGAGAAGAGCTTCAGATAACACCAGATCTCTAGAAAAAGAAACAATTAGAAGCCAGTAAAATGCATTTACCCTGACAGAGTGCTTGGAAACACAAGAATCTATCAGGGTAGGACTTTTTCTTTCCTTATGAGGGTTGAGTTAATGCCCAGACAGAAAGCAATCCTGGCCTACTCTCTTTAATCTTCCCTGAATGTGGCCTTCAGGTGGAACAGACTTAGATTTGATAGCATTCTGATGGTGCAAAGCTGTTGCAAGCAGGAAATGTCAATATAGGAAGCTAGTTTTTCATGTCTGCCCAAAGGTTATATTTCCTAAGTCGGCTGGGTATGAGGACCTGGCTTCCAACATGAAAATGGAAGTGAGTGTCTAACACGGAGGGTAGAATGTGAGAACAAAAATGACAGAGCACTGATAGGCCAGCAAATAGACACTGACATCACCAATAATGGTAATAGGGGAAAGATGAAGAGGAAAAACTGTGAGTCAATTACTGAAAATTTCAAAGGATTAAAGAACGATAATACTAAGCAAGAAGGGGAAGGTAATGAATTGTGATGGCCTGAAATTCAATGGAGGAAGAAAGAGAAAGAAGCTTTTTGAAGTATTGGAGAGAAAAGAGCATACCTATCCCTTCGTAATACATGGAGTGCAAGAGAACAGATAGCTCTTAAAAGAGGGTGCTGTTTTTCATTTTGGCAATTTGAAGAAACCAAAGAAGAGGTAAGGGATATAGAAAAGGCAATTAATAAAGGCCATACATTTCACAAGCCACAGTGGAAATTTTGGGAGGGCAGGGAGAGATAGGACATTGGTCACATGATGGACATACAGAGTAGTATGGCTTATGGTTTTGGGGATGGTAGACAGATGGCCCAGGAGGCTTGAGTGATATGTAATTCTGATGATGTCTTATAGCAGCAGTATTCAATGCTGAGTGCACATTAGAATACCCTATAGAGTGTTTAAGTAATACCAATATTTAGAATCTACCCTGACCAATTAATTTTGAATTTGGGGGTCAGGGATTGAGTATCAGTATTTCTTAAAAGCCTTCCATATAATTCTCAGTAAACCTGAAAATCAGTATTTTAGAAGAAAACAGATGAGCAGCTGGACGTGCAGAGGCTGGTCAGAATGTTGTGTGCATTTGACTTTGGTCTGTTGGAGCAGGCCAGGGATGAATTTGAAAAGCCTTTTAAAACCACCGACTTCCGTTTCTCCAGTGGTCCATGAAAGGGTGGGAAGGAAAGGAGACAGAGATTGAGAACTACCCAATATGGAAGAGCATGCTGTTTTAAAGTGAGAAGGGAAATATGCCATATCACTGCTTTGTCATAAATAAAATAATAACAGAGATACTACTTGAGGGTATTTTTGATGTATTCTTATTTTTTTAGACTTCTAATTTTGAAATAATTTTATTCTTTAAAAATTAAGAAGATAGTGCATCAGCAAAATTGCAGGATAGAAGATCAACAAGCAGAAATAAATCGCATTTCTATACACTAAAGATAAAGACTGAAAAAAAAGAATAAATCATCTTATTCTTAATAGCATCAAAAACAATAAATACTTAGGAATAAATTTAAACAAAAAGGTGAAAGATCTGTACATCAAAGCAAAAGACTTTGCTGAAAGAAATAGAAGTCACAAAAAAATGGAAAGACATCCTGTGTTTACAGATTGGAAGAATTAATATTGTTAAAATGTCCACACTACCCAAAGCCATCTATAGCTTTAATCACCATCAAAATAACAATGGCATTTTTTACATAAATAGGAAAAAAAATCCTAACATTTGTATGGAACCACAAAAGACCACAAATGGCCAAAATAATCTTGAGGAAAAAGAGTAGAGATGGAGGTATAACACTTTCTGATTTCAAACTATACTACAAAGCTACATTAATAAAAACAATATGGTACTGACACAAAAACAGACCCATAGAAAATGGAACAGAATAGAGAGCCCAAAACTAAATCCCTGTTTATGTGGTCAACGAATATTTAACAAGGGAGCCAAGAACACCCAATGGAGAAAGAATAGCCTTTTCAAAAAATGGTGTTGGTAAAAACGGTTAAACAATGCAGAGCAATGATATTGGGCCCCTATCTTACACCACTCACAAAAAATGAGCTTGATGGGGTGCCTAGGTGGCTCAGTTGGTTAAGCATCTGCCTTCAGCTCAGGTCATGATCCTAGGGTCCTGGGATCGAGCCCTGCATCGGGCTTCCTGCTCAGTGGAGAGCCTGCTTCTTCCTTTCCCTCTGCCTGCCACTCCCCCTGCTTGTGCTCACTCTGTCAAATAAATAAATAAAATCTTTTTTAAAAAATGAGCTTGAAATGGATCAGAGTCTCAGACATAATATCAGATACTATAAAAACCCTAGAAGAAAATGTAGGGAAGAAACTCCTTGACATTGGTCTTAGCATGATTTTTTGGATTTGATGCCAAAAGCACAAAACACAAAAGCAAGCACAAAACACAAAAGCAAAAATCAACAAATAAACCTATGTCAAACTTAAAAGCTTTTGCACACCAAAACATACAATAAACAAAATAAAAAGACAACCTAGGAGGAAATTTTTCCAGTCATATATCAGCCAAGAAGTTAATATCCAAAATATATAAAGAACCCATTAAACTCAATAACAAAGAAAGAAACAATCAGATTTAAAAATGGACAGAGGAACTAAATGACATTTTTTTTTCTGAAGAAAATAACCAATAGGTACATGAAGAGATGCTTAACATCACTAATCATCAGGGAAATGCAAATCAAAACAATGAGATATGACCTCACACCTGTTAGGATGACTATCATCAAGAAGACAAGAGATAACAAGGATGTGGAGAAAGGGGAATCCTTTGCACTGTTGGTGGGAATATAAATTTATGTAGTTACTATGAAAAATACTAGGAAGGTTTATCAAAAAATTGAAATAGATCTATCAAATGATCCAGCAATTCCACTTCTGGTTACTTATCCAAAGAACACAAAACACTAACTCAAAGAAATATATGCACCCCCAACTTTATTGAACCATTATTTACAATAGCCATGATATGGAAACAACCTAAGTGTCCATCTATAGATGAATGGATAAAAAAAATGTGGTACACATACACAACAGAATATTATTCAGCTACAGAAAGGGATGGCAACCTGCCATTTGTGACAACATGGATGGACCTTGAGCACATTGTTAAGTGAGATGAGTCAGACCGAGAAAGACAAGTACTATATGATATCACTTATATGTGGAATTTAAATAAACCAAACTTGTAAAAAATTAGAGAATAACATGGTGATTACCAGGGATGGGGGGCAGGGGTGCCAGACAGATGTTTAAAGGTACAAACTTAGAATGAGTAATAAAGAAGCCTTAGAGATATAATGCACAATGAATGTAGACAACAATATTGTATTATAATCCTCAAACTTGTTAGGAGACTAGAATTTAATTATTCCAACTAGAAAAATGAAAGGATAATTATGTAATGTGATAGAGGTGCTAATTATCTCTACAATGGGAATCAATTAAAATGTTGTACACCTTAAATTTACGCAGTGTTATATATCAATATATTTCAGTTAAAAAAGTAAGTGTTGGAGGAGGTCATCAAGAGGATGTGACCACTAGTTGACCCACAGGTGGGACTAGACAATTGGAGGCTTCTCACCCCCTCGCCTGTCCTTGGAATGTATGTTCTACCCACCATTCCCTCAGTGGGAACCTTTTTAAGGACATCACTTTGGGAGAGGTTCGCTGTGCTGTTGAGACTATCTGGACAAATGTGACTAAATGTAGTTAAGGCCTCGATATAAACTTTTAAGATTCTGGCCAGTGGGTTTGAAGATCTCTTTGTCTAGCAGCTGCCTAAGGAAAGCCTCATAGGTAAGTTTCCCTGCCTATTAAACCTGTCACCCACCAAACTGGAGTGGTCTGCCTCTTTCTTTGGTCCCCCTTGTAATCTGTATATGGGGGCCAGTGTCAGATTTCACCTGGGAAATTCCTGAGTTTTCAAAATCAACAATAAAAAAAAAATTGAAAAACAAATTGAGCATACTTACACTTTCTCACTATACCAATATATTATGTGCATTATAAACAAAATTTTAAAACAACATTAAAATGAAATAAATGATATTTTAAAGGTCTTAAAACAAGAAAACAGTGCAAAGAATTTCAGTGTATACTTTACCCAAATTCCCTCAATTTAATATTTTATAATTGCTTTATAATCCTCTCTCTCTCCATCCCCCTGTGTGTGTGTATGTGTGTATATGTATGTGTGTACTTATATATTTACTAGCTCTCTCAGCTGTGAGGGTCTAGAAGCAATGATACTCAGTACCAATAAGCACATCTATTATCCAGATCTCGATTTCTAAATACTAAATAAATTTCCAAATAAAATGAAACAGGGCTACTTGGAGAAATGGCTGATTCCAGGGAAAGGGCAGGGAAAACACAAACCCAAACTTCATCTTGTGCTAAACAACAATAGAGTGCTCAAAGAATTCATAATAGCTAATTTTATATGTCAATTTGTCTAGGCCACAGTACCCAGATATTTGATCAAACATTATTCTAGATATTTTTGTGAAGACATTTTTTAGATGAGATTAGCATTTAAACCAATGAACTTTGACCAAAGCAAATTATTCTCCATGATATAGGTGGGTGGGCCCCATCCAATCAGTTGAAGGCCTTGATAGAAAAAGACTGGCTTCTCTGGAAGAAGGGAGAACTCTGCCAGTGGATGGCTTTCAAGCTGGAACTGCAACATCAACTCTTCTCTGAGTATCCAGACTGCCAATCTACCATGGAGACTATGGATTTAACAGAATCCATAAGTGTGTGAGCCAATCCCTTCAAATAAATTCCCCCACCTCCTCTTTATCTCTCTCCATGTATACTCTCTCTCTCTCCCTTTCTCACTCACACACACACACACACACACATCCTATTGTTCTGTTTTTCTGGAGAATTCTGACTAATACGGAATCATTAGAAGATGTCAAAAGGAGCAGTCATCTTGAAGGGGATCGCACTGGCCAAATCTGGGAGATTTAGCAACAAAATGCAAATGATGGTTTGGGTAATTTTTATTGAGCTATTTTCAAGTTGGTGACTTTTCCCTGGTGTGCCAGCTGTGCCAAGACCACTAATAAGCCTGTAGAAATCATTCTGTATTTCTTACCATGATTTTTATTACTAATATTTTTAGCATTTTCATTTGATCCTTTTTTTTTTTTAAGATTTTCATTTATTTATTTGACAGAGAGAGAGAGGAGATAGTGAGAGCAGAAACACAAGCAAGGGGAATGGGAGAGGGAGAAGCAGGCTTCCAGTGGAGCAGGGAGCCCGATGCGGGACTTGATCCCAGGACACTGAGATCATGACCTGAGCTGAAGGCAGACGCTTAACGACTGAGCCACCCAGGCACCCCTCATTTGATTCTTTATTAGATTTTCATATCTCTGCTAAAATTCTCCCATTTGTTTATACACATTGTCTCCTTTTACAGTAGATCATATCATATCATATCATATCAGTCAGAATTATTTAAAATCACCTGTCGGATAGTTCTAATTTCTGGGTCCCATCTGTGTGTAGCTCTGTTAATTGCTTTTATGTTGTGCGTCTGAGAGAGTATGTCTTTTTTTTTGTGTTTCTTATATTTCTGGGTTAAAAGCCACACACTGAGTACAAGACAGTAGAGATTCAAGTAAACAGTATTTACGCCTGGAAATTGGCATACTTTTCTGCTGGACTTTCAGTGAGGGGAATTGAGTCAAGGTAGTCAAATGTTGAGCTTGTCAAAGTTTGGGTCTTGTTGTGAAAGTTACCCTCAGTAAAACATTGGCTTCAAATTCTTCTTTTTTTTTTTTTTAATTTTTTTATTGTTATGTTAATCCCCATACATTACATCATTAGTTTTAGATGTAGTGTTCCATGATTCATTGTTTGTGCACAACACCAAGTGCTCCATGCAGAATGTGCCCTCCTCAATACCCACCACCAGGCTAACCCATCCCCCCACCCCCCTCCCCTCTAGAACCCTCAGTTTGTTTTTCAGAGTCCATCATCTCTCATGGTTTGTCTACCCCTCTGATTTCCCCCCCTTCATTCTTCCCCTCCTGCTACCTTCTTTTTTTTTTTTCTTAACATATATTGCATTATTTGTTTCAGAGGTACAGATCTGAGATTCAACAGTCTTGCACAATTCACAGCACTTACCAGAGCACATACCCTCCCCAGTGTCTATCACCCAGTCACCCCATCCCTCCCACCCCACCCCCCACTCCAGCAACCCTCAGTTTGTTTCCTGCGATTAAGAATTCCTCATATCAGTGAGGTCATATGATACATGTCTTTCTCTGTTTGACTTATTTCGCTCAGCATAATACCCTCCAGTTCCATCCACGTTGTTGCAAATGGCAAGATCTCATTCCTTTTGATGGCTGCATAATATTCCATTGTATCTATATACCACATCTTCTTTATCCATTCATCTGTCGATGGACATCTTGGCTCTTTCCACAGTTTGGCTACTGTGGACATTGTTGCTATAAACATCGGGGTGCACGTACCCCTTCGGATCCCTACTTTTGTATCTTTGGGGTAAATACCCAGTAGTGCAATTGCTGGATCATATGGTAGCTCTATTTTCAACTTTTTGAGGAACCTCCATACTGTTTTGCAGAGTGGCTGCACCAGCTTGCATTCCCACCAACAGTGTGGGAGGGTTCCCCTTTCTCCGCATCCCCGCCAACATCTGTCGTTTCCTGACTTGTTAATTTTAGCCATTCTGACTGGTGTGAGGTGGTATCTCATTGAGGTTTTGATTTGGATTTCCCTGATGCCGAGCGATATTGAGCACTTTTTCATGTGTCTGTTGGCCATTTGGATGTCTTCTTTGGAAAAATGTCTGTTCATATTTTCTGCCCATTTCTTGGTTGGATTCTTTGTTCTTTGGGTGTTGAGTTTGATGGGTTCTTTATAGATTTTGGATACTAGCCCTTTATCTGATATGTCACTTGCAAATATCTTCTCCCATTCTGTCGGTTGTCTTTCGGTTTTGTTGACTGTTTCCTTTGCTTTGCAAAAGCTTTTTATCTTGATGAAGTCCCAATCGTTCATTTTTGCCCTTGCTTCCCTTGCCTTTGGTGATGTTTCTAGGAAGAAGTTGCTTCAGCTGAGGTCGAAGAGGTTGCTGCCTGTGTTCTCCTTTAGGATTTTGATGGACTCCTGTCTCACATTGAGGTCTTTTACCATTTGGAGTCTATTTTTGTGTGTGGTGTAAGGAAATGGTCCAGTTTCATTCTTCTGCATGTGGCTATCCAATTTTCCCAACACCATTTGTTGAAGAGACTGTCTTTTTTCCATTGGACATTCTTTCCTGCTTTGTCAAAGATGAGTTGACCATAGAGTTGAGGGTCCATTTCTGGGCTCTCTATTCTGTTCCATTGATCTATGTGTCTGTTTTTGTGCCAGTACCATACTGTCTTGATGATGACAGCTTTGTAATAGAGCTGGAAGTCTGGAATTGTGATGCCGCCAGCTTTGCTTTTCTTTTTCAACATTCCTCTGGCTACCTGGGGTCTTTTCTGGTTCCATACAAATTTTAGGATTATTTGTTCCATTTCTTTGAAAAAAGTGGATGGTATTTTGATGGGGATTGCACTGAATGCGTAGATTGCTCTAGGTAGCATTGACATCTTCACAATATTTGTTCTTCCAATCCATGAGCATGGAACGTTTTTCCATTTCTTTGTGTCTTCCTCCATTTCTTTCATGAGTATTTTATAGTTTTCTGAGTACAGATCCTTTGCCTCTTTGGTTAGATTTATTCCTAGGTATCTTATGGTTTTGGGTGCAATGGTAAATGGGATCAACTCCTTAATTTCTCTTTCCTCTGTCTTGTTGTTGGTGTATAGGAATGCCACTGACTTCTGTGCATTGATTTTCTATCCTGCCACTTTACTGAATTCCTGTATGAGTTCTAGCAGTTTTGGGGTGGAGTCTTTGGGGTTTTCCACATAAAGTATCATATCATCTGCAAAGAGTGAGAGTTTGACTTCTTCTTTGCTGATTTGGATGCCTTTGATTTCTTTTTGTTGTCTGATTGCTGTGGCTAGGACTTCCAATACTATGTTGAATAGCAGTGGTGATAGTGGACATCCCTGCTGCGTTCCTGACCTTAGGGGGAAAGCTCTCAGTTTTTCCCCATTGAGAATGATATTCGCTGT
>NW_023270389.1:34002833-34109958 GCF_011800145.1 Mirounga leonina | reverse complement strand
TCATTCTTCCCCTCCTGCTACCTTCTTTTTTTTTTTTTTCTTAACATATATTGCATTATTTGTTTCAGAGGTACAGATCTGAGATTCAACAGTCTTGCACAATTCACAGCACTTACCAGAGCACATACCCTCCCCAGTGTCTATCACCCAGTCACCCCATCCCTCCCACCCCACCCCCCACTCCAGCAACCCTCAGTTTGTTTCCTGCGATTAAGAATTCCTCATATCAGTGAGGTCATATGATACATGTCTTTCTCTGTTTGACTTATTTCGCTCAGCATAATACCCTCCAGTTCCATCCACGTTGTTGCAAATGGCAAGATCTCATTCCTTTTGATGGCTGCATAATATTCCATTGTATCTATATACCACATCTTCTTTATCCATTCATCTGTCGATGGACATCTTGGCTCTTTCCACAGTTTGGCTACTGTGGACATTGTTGCTATAAACATCGGGGTGCACGTACCCCTTCGGATCCCTACTTTTGTATCTTTGGGGTAAATACCCAGTAGTGCAATTGCTGGATCATATGGTAGCTCTATTTTCAACTTTTTGAGGAACCTCCATACTGTTTTGCAGAGTGGCTGCACCAGCTTGCATTCCCACCAACAGTGTGGGAGGGTTCCCCTTTCTCCGCATCCCCGCCAACATCTGTCGTTTCCTGACTTGTTAATTTTAGCCATTCTGACTGGTGTGAGGTGGTATCTCATTGAGGTTTTGATTTGGATTTCCCTGATGCCGAGCGATATTGAGCACTTTTTCATGTGTCTGTTGGCCATTTGGATGTCTTCTTTGGAAAAATGTCTGTTCATATTTTCTGCCCATTTCTTGGTTGGATTCTTTGTTCTTTGGGTGTTGAGTTTGATGAGTTCTTTATAGATTTTGGATACTAGCCCTTTATCTGATATGTCACTTGCAAATATCTTCTCCCATTCTGTCGGTTGTCTTTCGGTTTTGTTGACTGTTTCCTTTGCTTTGCAAAAGCTTTTTATCTTGATGAAGTCCCAATCGTTCATTTTTGCCCTTGCTTCCCTTGCCTTTGGCGATGTTTCTAGGAAGAAGTTGCTTCAGCTGAGGTCGAAGAGGTTGCTGCCTGTGTTCTCCTTTAGGATTTTGATGGACTCCTGTCTCACATTGAGGTCTTTCAACCATTTGGAGTCTATTTTTGTGTGTGGTGTAAGGAAATGGTCCAGTTTCATTCTTCTGCATGTGGCTATCCAATTTTCCCAACACCATTTGTTGAAGAGACTGTCTTTTTTCCATTGGACATTCTTTCCTGCTTTGTCAAAGATGAGTTGACCATAGAGTTGAGGGTCCATTTCTGGGCTTTCTATTCTGTTCCATTGATCTATGTGTCTGTTTTTGTGCCAGTACCATACTGTCTTGATGATGACAGCTTTGTAATAGAGCTGGAAGTCAGGCATTGTGATGCCACCAGCTTTGCTTTCTTTTTCAACATTCCTCTGGCTATTCGCAGTCTTTTCTGGTTCCATACAAATTTTAGGATGATTTGTTCCATTTCTTTGAAAAAAGTGGATGGTATTTTGATGGGGATTGCACTGAATGTGTAGATTGCTCTAGGTAGCATTGACATCTTCACAATATTTGTTCTTCCAATCCATGAGCATGGAACGTTTTTCCATTTCTTTGTGTCTTCCTCAATTTCTTTCGTGAGTATTTTATAGTTTTCTGAGTACAGATCCTTTGCCTCTTTGGTTAGATTTATTCTTAGGTATCTTATGGTTTTGGGTGCAATTGTAAATGGGATCAACTCCTTAATTTCTCTTTCCTCTGTCCTGTTGTTGGTGTACAGGAATGCCACTGACTTCTCTGCATTGATTTTCTATCCTGCCACTTTACTGAATTCCTGTATGAGTTCTAGCAGTTTTGGGGTGGAGTCTTTGGGGTTTTCCACATAAAGTATCATATCATCTGCAAAGAGTGAGTTTGACTTCTTCTTTGCTGATTTGGATGCCTTTGATTTCTTTTTGTTGTCTGATTGCTGTGGCTAGGACTTCTAATATTATGTTGAATAGCAGTGGTGATAGTGGACATCCCTGCTGCATTCATGACCTTAGGGGGAAAGCTCTCAGTTTTTCCCCATTGAGAATGATATTCGCTGTAGGTTTTTCATAGATGGCTTTTATGATATTGAGGTATGTAGCCTCTATGCCTATACTCTGAAGAGTTTTGATCAAGAAAGGATGCTGTACTTTGTCAAAAGCTTTTTCTGCATCTATTGAGAGGATCATATGATTCTTGTTCTTTCTTTTATTAATGTACTGTATCACGTTGATTGATTTGCAGATGTTGAACCAACCTTGCAGCCAGGGATAAATCCCACTTGGTCGTGGTGAATAATCCTTTTAATGTACTGTTGGATCCTATTGGCTAGTATTTTGGTGAGAATTTTTGCATCCATGTTCATCAGGGATATTGGTCTGTAATTCTCCTTTTTGATGGGGTCTTTGTCTGGTTTTGGAATCAAGGTAATGGTGGCCTCCTAAAACGAGTTTGGAAGTCTTCCTTCCATTTCTATTTTTTGGAACAGTTTCAGAAGAATAGGTATTAATTCTTCTTGAAATGTTTGGTAGAATTCCCCTGGGAAGCCATCTGGCCCTGGGCTTTTGTTTTTTGGGAGATTTTTGATGACTGCTTCAATTTCCTTAGTGGCTATAGGTCTGTTCAGGTTTTCTATTTCTTCCTGGTTCAGTTTTGGTAGTTGATACATCTCTAGGAATGCATCCATTTCTTCCAGATTATCTAATTTGCTGGCATAGAGTTGCTCATAGTATGTTCTTATAATTGTTTGTGTTTCTTTGGTGTTGGTTTGTGATCTCTCCTCTTTCATTCATGACTTTGTTGATTTGGGTCATTTCTCTTTTCTTTTTGATAAGTCTGGCCAGGGGTTTATGAATCTTGTTAATTCTTTCAAAGAATAAGCTCCTAGTTTCGTTGATCTGTTCTACTGTTCTTTTAGTTTCTATTTCATTGATTTCTGCTCTGATCTGTATTATTTCTCTTCTCCTGCTGGGTTTAGCCTTTATTTGCTGTTCTTTCTCCAGCTTCTTTAGGTGTAGGGTTAGGTTGTGTACTTGAGACCTTTCTTGTTTCTTGAGAAAGGCTTGTATTGCTATATACTTTCCTCTTAGGACTGCCTTTGCTGCATCCCAAAGATTTTGAATAGTTGTGTTTTCATTTTCATTGGTTTCCATGAATTTTTTAATTCTTCTTTAATTTCCTGGTTGACCCATTCGTTCTTTAGTAGGATGCTCTTTAGCCTCCATGTATTTGAGTTCTTTCTGACTTTCCTCTTGTGATTGAGATCTAGTTTCAAAGCATTGTGGTCTGAAAATAGGCAGGGAATGATCCCAATCTTTTGGTACCGGTTGAGACCTGATTTATGACCTAGGATGTAATCTATTCTGGAGAATGTTCCGTGGGCACTAGAGAAGAATGTGTATTCCGTTGCTTTGGGATGGAATGTTCTGAATATGTCTGTGAAGTCCATTTGGTCCAGTGTGTCATTTAAAGTCTTTATTTCCTTGTTGATCTTTTGCTTAGATGATCTGTCCATTTCAGTGAGGGGGGTGTTCAAGTCCCCCACTATTATTGTATTGTTGTCAATGTGTTTCTTTGCTTTTGTTATTAATTGCCTTATATAAGTGGCTGCTCCCATGTTAGGGGCATAGATATTTACAATTGTTAGATCTTCTTGTTGGATAGACCCTTTAAGTAGGGTATAGTGTCCTTCCTCATCTCTTATTACAGTCTTTGGTTTAAAATCTAATTTGTCTGATATAAGGATTGCCACCCCAGCTTTCTTTTGGTGTCCTTTAGCATGGTAAATGGTTCTCCAGCCCCTCACTTTCAATCTGGGGGTGTCTTTGGTTCTAAAATGAGTCTCTTGCAGACAGCATATCGATGGGTCTTGTTTTTTAATCCAATCTGATAGCCTGTGTCTTTTGATTGGGGCATTAGGCCATTTACATTCAGGGTAACTATTGAAAGATAGGAATTTAGTGCCATTGTATTGCCTGTAAGGTGACTGTTACTGTATATTGTCTGTGTTCCTTTGTGGTCTATGTTGCTTTTAGGCTCTCTCTTTGCTTAGAGGACCCCTTTCAAGATTTCTTGTAGGGCTGGTTTCGTGTTTGCAAATTCCTTTAGTTTTTGTTTGTTCTGGAAGCTTTTTATCTCTCCTTCAATTTGCAATGACAGCCTAGCTGGATATAGTATTCTTGGCTGCATATTTTTCTCATTTAGTGCTCTGAATATATCCTGCCAGTCCTTTCTGGCCTGCCAGTTCTCTGTGGATAGGTCTGTTGCCAGTCTAATGTTTCTACCATTGTAGGTTACAGATGTCTTCTCCCAAGCTGCTTTCAGGATTTTCCCTTTGTCTCTGAGACTCGTAAGTTTTACTATTAGATGTCGGGGTGTTGACCTATTTTTATTGATTTTGAGAGGCGTTCTCTGTGCCTCCTGGATTTTGATGCCTGTTTCCTTCCCCAAATTAGGGAAGTTCTCTGCTATAATTTGCTCCATTATACCTTCTGCCCCTCTCTCTCTTTCTTCTTCTTCTGGGATCCCAATTATTCTAATGTTGTTTTGTCTTATGGTATCGCTTATCTCTCGAATTCTGCCCTCGTGATCCAGTAGCTGTTTATCTCTCTTTTTCTCAGCTTCTTTATTTTCCATCATTTGGTCTTCTATATCACTGATTCTCTCTTCTGCCTCATTTATCCTAGCAGTTAGCGCCCCCATATTTGATTGCACCTCATTAATAACCTTTCTGATTTCTACTTGGTTAGATTTTAGTTCTTTTACTTCTCCTTTAAAGGATTTCTCTAATAACTTCCATGCTTTTTTCAAGCCCAGCTAGTATCTTTAAAGTCATGATTCTGAACTCTAGATCCAAAATTGTACTAATGTCCATATTGAGTAGGTCCCTGGCAGTTGGTACTACCTCTTGTTCTTTTTGTTGAGGTGATTTTTTCCGTCTTGTCATTTTGTGCAGAGGAGAATAGATTAATGAGAGAACAAAATGCTAACAGGGTAACAACGTTCCCAGAAAATATACTCTAAACAAATCAGAAAAAACCTGAAGCAGTGGGAAAAGAAAGGGAAAGAGAGAAAAAAGAAAAAGAAAAAAAAAGAAAAAGATAAAGATAAAAACAAACAAAAACAGAACAAAACAAAAAAACCAAAAACAGAATGTGATCAAATATGATCAGGCTGGTGCATAGATCAGTGCCACACACTAGATTTTGGGTGTATTTTTGTCTATTAGAAGAAAGTGCCTCCCAAAATTTTAAAGAAAGAAAAACTTATATATGTACAAAAATAAGGGTTGATATGATGAAGGGATGGAATATGACTGTAAAGATGGAAATTATAAAAAATTTTATAAAAGGAATTAATAAGAAGTTGTTTGAAAAAAGAAAGAAGAGGATTTAAAAAAAAGAAAAAAAAGGGAGTGAATGTGATCAGGCAGGGGAGTAGAAAAAAACCATACACTAGAGATTTAGGTTATATTTTGACCTGTTAGAAGAAACTATCTCAAAATTTTAAAGAGAGAACAATTTATATGTATATGCCAAAAATACGGGTAACTACTATGAAGGGATAGAATATGACTCTAAAAATGAAAAATAAAAATGTTTTTTAAAAAGGGGATTGATAAGATGTTGGTTGAAAAAGGGAAAAAGAAAAATTCAAAAAAAAAGACAGTTGAAAAAAAAATTAACTTTGAAAGACTAAAGAATCATGGTAAGAAAGCCATGAATTCTATGTGCAGTATTCCCCTAGTGCTGCAGTTCTGATGTTCTCATTGATCGGTAAACTTGGTCTTGGCTGGCTGTTCTTGCTGATCTTCTGGGGGAGGGGCCTGTTGCCGTGGTTCCCAAATGTCTTTGCCGGAGGTGGAATTGCCCTGCCCTTGCCTGGCCCTGGCTAAGTAATCTGCTCGGGTTTGCTCTCGGGAGCTTTTGTTCCCTGCAAGCTTTCCATATAGCTTTGGGGGACAAGAGTGAAAATGGCAGGCTCCCAATCTCCGCCCCAGAGGAGCTGAGAACTCGGGGCCGCTCCTCAGTGAGCCCCCGGAGAAATGCAGTCAGTCACTCCCGTCTTCCCGCCCTCTGGCCGCACTCCGTGCTCACCCGGCCTGTGACCGCAGGTTTCTATCTCTGGCGCACGACCCCATGTGGAGTCTCCAAACCCAGCAGATCCCTGCGCTGCGCTCCCGCACCTCTCCTCCCGGGGGAGGAAGGTGAGTCTCCCTGGATCTGCTGCTTGTTGGGTCCCTGCTGGAGGAGCAGTAGCCCGACTGTGCCGCGGATCACGGTTTATGGCCACCCCGAGCTGAGAGCCCGCGCCTCGGCTCCTTCTCTGCAGCCGGCTTCTCCGCTCTGATACCTGGGAGCTCTGCCGCACTCAGGCATCCCCTGGTCTTTCTGTGACCCCGCGGGTCCTGAGACCACACTGTCCCATGAGGGTTCCAACTCGCTTAGCCACTGGAGCGACATCCCTCAGCGGAGCCGACTTTTAAAAGTTCCGATTTTGTGCTCTGTGGCTCTATCACTTGCCAGAAGCGGCCGGTGGAGGCCCCCGCCCCCACCATCTATCCTCCCGAATATCGCCTCGGATTCACTTCTCCGCATGTCCTACCTTCCAGAAAGTGGTCGCTTTTCTGTTCAGAGACTCGTTGCTATTCTTTTCTTCGATCTCCTGTTGAGTTTGTAGGTGTTCAGAATGGTTTGATCCCTATCCAGCTGAATTCCTGAGAGGAGATGAAATGCAGGTCTCCTACTCCTCTGCCATTGCTCTGCCCCCAGCTTCAAATTCTTCTAACATGACCTTATGCTTAAGGTGGGGTCTTGGTGGCTGGTGGATTTTTTTAATGTTTCTTTATGACCTTTAGCTTCAGGTTTCCCATGTGATTCTGTACCTTGGAGATTCTCTTTCCATGTTTTTGCCCCTCCAGGCAGTAAACTGCTCTTGTTACTATTTGATGCTTATCAGCCTGGTAGTGGGGCCCAGAGGGACTTTTTCTGTGGTTTTGGTTCAGCTTTAGTTTTGGACAAATTCAGAGCTCCTGGGTCTCTTGGGTGGGCTTCTTAAGTCATCTTCCTCTCCACTGGTGTCAGAAGATCTCTAGTGGCCTGAGCCAGAATGGCTTCCTGCCCCTCCCATCGAGGTAGATGCGGTTTTCTATTTTCTTCCCCTAGACACAATGGGTATTTACCTGTGCTCTGGAGAAAATATAGTTTACCACCCTCTCCTAGTGGCTTAAGGCTTTTGTTCCATAGAAAGAAGGATCTGGATAGAGCTTTGGACATTTTCTGTAGTAATGGCTACTCTTATCCCCCAAGTCTGCAACATGAAGGATCTCCCTGGAGTCTGATATCCTGCCTGTAATCTTCCTAATGAATCCCCAGTGAAGTCAATGAAAAAGAGTTTTCAGTGGTTTCAAACTGTCCTTGTGTCTGTGGTTTTATACTCACTCTTCCTAGCAAATTGATACAAATTTTAGCTGAAATGTCTTTGCTTGCATGATCGTACCAACTTCCTTCCATGCCCTGTTCCAAGTAAGCCAGTGCTTACTTACCTCCTGTATCTGCTTGGAGATGTCTGCTTTTCCTCCTATTTCAGATTAGCTGGTTGACCTGCAACTTCAACTTTCAGATATGTTCAAGAAAAGTGGTGATTTTCATCTTTTTCTTGTTGTGAAGTTGGCAACCACATTCTTTTCCAGCTTTCCACAACCTGAGTGGAAGTCCGATATTCTGATATAATCTTTTAAACAAAGCTGTGTGTGCCCGTACTAAAAAATTCTCAAACCACTGATGTTGGAACTCACAATGACTATAAAAATGAGGTGATATATGCTCACTGAGGTTTAGAATTCCATCAGTAGGTATGATTTTACTTGAGTACATTGGTTATAGGGACTGAAAAGAGAAAAATAAATAATAGCTCTTTGGAATTTATTATCCTTGTTTTCAGTCAACTTTGGTAAATGTTTCATGGACACGTGGAAAGGTGCATTAATTTTACAGTGATTAAAATCTGCTTTATGGTAATTAAAGCTGTTATTAATTTTTCATTAATTATATTATTTAAAAGCTGCATCTGCTCGCAAACTCTTGGATTGCCAAACTTTTAGTCACTTGGTCCTCATAATTCTAAGAGTTTGAACAAAAAAAGTTAACTCATCTTAATGCAAAAGAAGGAATTCAGTACAATTTTACTTCTTTCAATTCACCTTTATACAATCTTTCTAACATAATGTAAAGTTATCAACTAGGCATTATTTTTGTTAGACACTTCTCTTTTCAAATAGTTTTTACTTCAGCACTTATTTTTGTTAGATAAATTATTAAATAAATGTTTCAACTAACTTCACTGTACTTGCAATCCTTTTATCCTCAGACTTCTTTCCTGGGTTCCCACATTTGATTTATATGTTTGTCAACTGGATTACACCTTAGAATATCTTCTTCAGGAAGGATACATGGTGGAATATTTCTTGAGCTCTTACACATATGAGAATATACTTCTGCTGCCACAACTCATAAACTTCTCTTTCATCTTTAGCCACTTTTGCATTTCTGCAAGTTGGAGGCTTCCAAAGAGTTTCAGAAACAAAATAAGTACTGATGAGAGAAGGGGCTTTAAAGAAGTTCATATCCTTAGGCATCTCAGAAGTCAGAGCCTTGTAGCAGGAGAGAGACTATCAGGATATTTTGCTGGAGCTTGAACTCCATATCTTGAATGTAGGGGTCAAATGCCTGATTGGCTAGAAACTCACTCCCATTCCTTTTTGATGGGTTGTTTTATTTCATAATGTCTGAATCATTTTTCTATCTTGCCTGGACACACTAGGAGTATTTCCTCCAAGAAACTCAAATTAGTTTGAATGGTATCATTGAATGATCTCATTGATTTTTGCCAATCTGACTGTTTTCTGCTTTTTCATGGGTATTTCAATGGAAGGGCGAAAGGGAATAAATCGAGTATGGATATCTGAACTTTTTCACAACCTTTAAATTTATTCCTTTATGGGGTGCCTGGGTAGCTCAGTGAGTTAAGCCTCTGACTCTTGGTTTCAGCTCAGGTCATGGTTTCAGGGTCTCAGATCAAGCCCCCCTTCAGGCTCCACACTGAGTTCAGAGTCTGCTTGAGATTCTCTCTCTCCCTCTGTCCCTCCCTCTGCTCAGTCTCTCTTCCCCCCTTCAAATAAATAAATAAATAAATAAATAAATAAATAAATAAATAAATAAAATAAAATCTTTAAAGTTATTTCTTTATTAAACAAGTAATTATGGAGTAACTTATTATAGTCTATATTATATTTCAAAAAGTTTATTTAACCCTATTTGGACATTTTCACCTGTAAAATTACTACCTATTAAGAAACAATATTTTAGAGTAGATTTTTATATGTGGAATTTCTAGGCCAAGGGTTTTAGTCACATCTCTTGATATATAATGCTGAATTACTTTCCCAATGAAAAAATTTCACCACCAAATAGTTATGTTAGGGTTTAGCTTCCCATTAGGGTGTCAGAAATTACTCCAATCACCATAGACCTGGCTACCAGGAGGGAGCTAATATCAAAGAACTCACTAGGCAAAGAAGTTTCCTGACCCATGGACAATGTGACAGAACTGGAGAGAGGCTGGAACACACCCTTGAGCCAAAGTGTGAGAAAGAGAGTCAAACCAGAGATGAAATTCGAAGGCACTAAGGAAACTAAGGAGAGAAGATGAATGGGTTGAACTGCTAAGAAGTGAGGGTAAAAGGGACAGTCCAAATAAGATGCTGAAGTCATAGGGACAAAGCATAGATAATGCCAGTGCAATTCTCAAATGTGAATGAAAACCAGAAAACAGGCCAGTGTGGCCAGAGAGACACAGATGGCTCCGTCATGACTTCTGCAGGGGACTTTCAAGAAATTCATTCAGAACCTTCAGCAGCTAATCCTCTCTACTCTTAAAAAGCCTTTAGTCCTTCTTACAACAAAAGCCATGGCACCTTCTTTGGTGTCCTCACTAACTCAACACAGTACTGGGATGACATTGAGTGCTCAGTAAACACTTCCTGCACGCTCATTGAACCCAGTTTCTGTATTTGATAATTGCTCAGTGCAGAGGGGGAGACTCTTATGAAAATGCAGACCAGCCACACCCACCCTTTTCCCCTTGTTGGGCTATAAATGTCAAAGAAAAAGAGGAAGTTTCAAGACCAGCCATAGACAAAGACCAAGTAGCTTCAGACCTGGTATCTAAGCCTTGCAAAAGGGAAAGCTCAGAATATAAAGAACAGCTATGGGGCTCGGTTCGAGGCTTCATTTCTATTTTAAAATGTGATGAGATGCTAAAGAAGCTAATGTTTTTTAAAACATTCTTGACTCCAGCATCCATGGTAGCACTGAATCATTTGGTGGCTTTGCAGCAGGCAAGTTGAGCAGTGAGCATTTTTCAGTAGTAGTGGTTGAACTAACATTTTCCAAAAAAAAAATTTTTAAAGCCCACAGAATAGTAACTGAATAGCACATTATTTCCTTTGAAAAGGCTAGACTCTGCAGGTTGTCCCCACCTTTGCCGTTCCCTCTGTGGTGCCGGCTTCATGCAGTTCAGTCCAGAGTGCTTAGGTTGTTTTGGAAGTAAAAAATCTCTGACTTTGAATCTCTCCATCTATACCCGAAAAACACCCAATGCTGACCCAAACTAATCTAGGAGTTTCCAGAGAAGTCTAATAATCCAGTGACAACAGCACCTCAAAATTGTACTCCACTATCCCATTTTCCAAGAATATAACACGTAAGATTTCATTTAAAAATGTAAAATTAATATCTCACTCTGTGAGAAAGGCATTTTATAGATGAAACCGCTAGACACAGAGAGGTGGGTGGGTGACCTGCCCAAGAGAACATGCTGGGTAGAAGCCAAACTGGGAACGCGGGAGCAAACTGACCAACTATTTCCTCTATAATCGCACATATTTTTCTCATTGAGGATGGAAAACAACTTAATTAAAGGAAGTTGCAAGCACTGGAGGGAAGTGGGATTTCCAAAGCCTTACACCAAATGTGCCGCTTTTCCAGAACATTCCTGTCTCTTCCAAGGAGGGCATATCCCATGTCCTAAACCTGCTAGCCAGCAGTTTCTTCACCAAGCAGTCTCCATCAGGCCTTTTCCTGTGGAAAACCAACCCCCCTTCTGTTTGTCCTGTGTGCCTGTGAATTACCCTTAGTTAATTCTGACACTAGCCGGCTTGCAGGATTGTTTTGTAAGAAGTGTTTCTGGTGGTAATATCAGAATCCCTAAAGATGAAAACATTATATAGCACGTGATACAACAACTTGGGCAGTCTCGCTTTAGCTTGGGAGCCTGGATAAATAATCACTGGCATGTACTCCTCAGGAGCAAGGTTGGGACCATGTGGGGGAAGGGAATATCTGAGCTGGGGAATAATTTAGAGAGCATGTAAACCAACCTCCTTATTGGACACATGTACCAATGAGGCTTTGAGTTAGTGGTAGAGTCATGAGTAGGAACCGAATCTCCTGATTCCCAGTTTAATGCTCCCCTTCCCACCCACCTACCCAACATCATTCTGCTGATCCAAATAAGAAGAGACACGTATGGGGTCTGATCCCTTGTCTACTACCTACATAAATGACATGCAGAGGTTCCCTTAGCCTTCCTTGGAGTGATTTTGTTGCCATGCTTACTGGCTCTTCATTCTGGCTGGGGCCAACTTCTATGCTCAAGAAGCATAATATCACAGTACTATGCCAAGGGATGCCTGTCACTCTCTAACGGGGATGATAGCACTACACTCATGATGTCATTATGAAAATCCAGTAAGAATACACAGACTTATTGACATGGTCTGCTGAATGGGAAGTTGGCTCTTTTAGGGAGCTTTGGAGGAGGGGGAGGATTGAATCTCTCTCTTTTATTCTGTCCACCATCCTGATTTCCATGTTTGCATTACATTTCAAAGCATGATAAGCCCATCTCTTCATCTCTTGGCAGAGGTGAGACTAACATTAAGCAGATTGATTTCTATTCTCTCCTCTCTTTGTGGCCATTAGACATGTGTTCCACTGGAGTCAGCCCAGTGTGGCCTTGATTAATGCCCACCAGTTACTATGTACTACTTTCCTTCCTACTGGCACTTAGTTCTTGAAAGGCTGGTCATGGACAGAGAGCATAATGCAGATGCATGCCAATGAATCCTGATGGTGGGGAATAAGTCAAACTGGAGGCAGAAAACCATATCTCTGTCTGTTCTCGATCCATACAGACATGGCTCATTTTTTCCCTCCTGCACAAGCAAGGACATTTGTTCAAAGGCCCACATCTGTAGTAAAAATGTCATGATCTATTGAGCAATCTCATTTAATACCCTAAACCTTGGCTATCTCTTGACTAATTCAGTGATTGCCTCTGTCCAATTTCTTGCTTCCGTAAGGGAGAGCCATAGAAATGCCACAGAGACAGAAACCAGGGGCATATTATGGATAAATAAATGAAATTTGGGATAAAAAAGAAAAGCTCAGTCCAGCCCAGATTCTAATAAGTGACCTGAATGTTAAAAGGTGGGAAAAAAATCATACACACACATAGAGTTGACCCTTGAAAGAAAAGGGGAACATGCTGACCCTTCTGTGGTCAAAACTCAACAACTTTTGGTTCCCCCAAAACCTAACTACTAATAGCCTACTATTGACCAGAAACCTTACTGATAACAGAAACCATGGATTAATAAGTCTTTTGTATGTTATATATATTATATACAGTATTCTCAGCAATAAAGTAAGCTGGAAAAAAGAAAGTACTATTAAGAAAAAAAATCATCAGGAGGAAAAAATACATTTGTAGCACTTTACCATATATTTATTGAAAAAACATCTGAGTCTGGGGGGGGACAGGAGTGCCAGCAGGTCTGTGGTAGAGGGCCTGCCCTGGCTGATGGTGACGATCACTGCCTGGAGGCCTTGGATCAGTAGCAGTGGCAGTTGCCAGGCTGGCCGTGGGTGGGGACAATAGCAGAGAGTTCCAGTACAGCTGCCCCATCTGCCTGGAGCTTTACCACGGCCCAGGAGCCTGGGAGGCCAAGAGTCAGGGCCATCAGAGGAGGGATCTGTGCCTGGCCCAGGAGGGCCCCAGGCCCCATGCTGCCTGGTGCAGCTCCAGAGCCAGACAGGGAGAACTCAGGCAAGGGCTCTGGGCATGGGGCTCCCTGTGCAGTACTGTCCTGCCCTCTGGCTCGGTCCTCTGCTTCACCCCAGCCTCCTGCCCACCTGCCCCTGCCAGGTGCTGGACCTGAATTCCCCATCAGCACACAGGGCAAACTGAAGGGTCC
The DNA here is from genome assembly GCF_011800145.1 of Mirounga leonina. Classification (NCBI taxonomy): domain Eukaryota; kingdom Metazoa; phylum Chordata; class Mammalia; order Carnivora; family Phocidae; genus Mirounga; species Mirounga leonina. The sequence goes on along the minus strand of NW_023270389.1, from coordinate 34,096,577 downwards.
CAGGCACCCAGGGGTCTGCTGCCTCTGCAGGCCTCCTGGGGACACAGGGCAGCAGGCCAACCTCTGTGCCAGTCACCTTCCATTGGGTCCTGTGGAGACTGTGGTGGGCAGTTGTAAATAAATGCTTTATGGTTTTTGCTGTCAACTCTTAAAAAAAATCCTGGTATAAGTGGACCTGTCCAATTCAACCTCAGGTTGTTCAAGAGTCAACTGTATAGGTTAAATATATGTGATAAATCTATCTTTCACCTTGCCCATCAATTCATATGCAACTCTACATTTCCTCAAGGATAATCTCAGTGCAACATTTCCATAAGAAAGACCAGTTGATTCCTGTGGCAGATTGTAGTTATCAAAAATGGCCACCACAATTTTTTCAATTGACATGCTTTTCCAGAACCTTGCCACTCTGCATCAAAAAGTAAAAGCTCTTTTCCTTCCCTTTGCCCTGGGCAGTTTTATGATGTGTCAACATAGAGAATGTGGTAGAAGGGACATGGTGTGACTTCTAATGCTATCTTAGAACAGGCAACAGATCTTCTGCCCGGCACACCTTGCTCTTTCTCTTCCTTATATTCTCTACATTGGAACCCAGCCATCATGTTGTAAGGAAGCCCAAGCCACACTGGGAGGTGCCTGTGTGTGTTCTGGTTGTCATTCCCAGTTAAGATTTCAGCGGAGCATCAGTGTCAACTCCAAACACCTGAGTGAATAAGCCTTCAGATGACTCTAGTTTTCACTCTTCAAGCTGCTGTGGGGAGGAGACAAATTATCCCTGCTGAGCCTTGCTCAAATTGCAGATTCAGGGTAAAGTAAGTGCTGTCATTGTTTTAAGCTATTAAGATTTAAAGTGGCTTGTTATGTAGCCATAATAACTAGACCAGATTTTGGTATCAGAAGTGGAGAGCTCTCATCAAAAACTGAAAGTGGTTTTGGGACCAAGAGGAGGGTAAACTTTGGAAAGCCCTTGAGGAGTCTGTTAGCTGAGGCCTGGTTGTCTCTGAGGCTTTTAAAGAAGTGAGGAAAATAATAATGGAAGCTCAAGGAAAGGCGCCCTTGTTATAAAGTGACAAAAAGTTTAGCAACATTATCACCTATAATGACATAGGAAATAGAAATTTCACCTAATGAACTGCATGATCTAGCTAAGGAGATTCCCAGGCAGAATGTTAAAGGTGTTATTTAGCTTCTTTTTGTTATTTATAGTATAATGCCAGAAGAAAACAAACCAAAGAAAGCTTTGTTAAATAAACAAAAACAAAAACAAAAACAAAAACCAGGTCTTGCTCTTCCTCAGTACCAGCCTCTCCAAATGGCAAATGATGCTAAAAGTAACAAATAGTTTCCAAACAAAGGTCAAATCCAGAGCTGCATCAGAAAGGGCAAAGCTAGGGCTTCATCTAAAAAGGAAACCAATGTTGTAATTACACAACCGTATGCTGAAATCTCAGAAAAATTTAAGGTGACATCCCAAGCTCCTGTTGGTCCTGTGATTGTAAGGTCATGCCTCACAGAAAGTGTCTGTTAAAAAATAAAACTAAGAATCTGAAAGGTGCTGTCTTATAGCAGCCTTAGGGTACACCCAAGGTAGAATTTCTCAGAAATTTTGTGGCTATGTGGCTACTCTTGTCTGAGGGAGTAAACTGTAATAAAATGTTTAGAGCAAAACATAAAGTTGAAAAGAGCTTAGCAAACTAGGAGTAGGATTGAAGTTTTTCAATCTGATAGAGAATAGCCACAAAAATATCCACAGTTAAAACATCAGACTTAAGAGAAAAGATTGAATGTTTTCCTCCCTAATACAAGGAACAAGTCAAAGATGACCACTCTCAGTATTTCTATTATCTGGGTATCTAGCCAAGACAATTAGGCAAAATAAATAAGTGTGTAAGTAAGCAAATAAATAAATGAATGAAGAAGAAATAAAAAACTTCCAGATTGAAAAGAATGAAATAAATCTATTTATCTCTATTTTCAGATGACGTGATATTGCATCAAGGAATCCACCACTCTTGGAACCAATAAAGAGTGCATGATACAAGCTCAATCTAGAAAAATCTGTTGTATTTCTATGTACTAGCAATGAATAATCTGAAATGAAATGAGAATAAAATTCCATTATAATAGTATCAAGATGAGTAGGATACTTAGGAATAAATTGAATAAAAAAGGTTCAAAACTTACACTCTGAAAACCACAAAACATCATTGAAAGAAATTAAAGAAAATCCAAATAAATAGAAATACATCCCATGTTCATGGATTGAAAGTCTTAATATTGTTAAGATGGTGATATGTTAATTGATCTATAGATTCAGTGCATTCCCTATCAAAATCCCAGCTCTCATATTTTGCAATAATTGACACTTTTATCTTGAGATTCATATGGAAATCCAAGGGACCAAAAATAGCCTAAATAATCTTGAAAAAGTAAAACAAAGTTGTAGGACTCACACTTTTCATTTTCAAACTTACTACAAAGATATAGTAATCAGGACAATGTCATACTGGCATAAGAATAGATGTAAAAATCAATGGAATAGAATGAAGAGTCCAGAAACAAACCCTTACATTTATGGGCAGTTGATTTGAGACAAGGATGTCAAGACAATTCAACAGGAAATGCATAGTCTTTTTAATAAATGGTGTTGAAACAACTGGATATCCATATGCAAAAATACACAAGACACAAAAATTGTCTCAAAATGGATCATAGATCCAAATGTAAAAGGTAAAAGTACAAAACTTTTAAAAGAAAACATAGAAGTTGCAGTACCTGGGTGGTGCAGTCGGTTGAGTGCCTGACTCTTGGTTTCAGCTCAGGTGGTGATCTCAGGATCATGGGATTGAGCCCCACCTAGGACTCTGTGCTCAGTGCAGAGTCTGCAGAGTCTCTCCCTCTCGCTGCCCCTCCCCCACTCAATAAATAAATCTTAAAAAAAAAAAAAGAGGAAAACATAGAAGTAAATCTTCATGACCTTGGCTTTGTTAATGGTTTCTAAGATAGGACACCAAAAACAACAACAACAAAATAACAAATAGATAAATTGGATTTCACCAAATTAAAAGCCTTTTGATACAAATGGTTTGATACATCAACAAAGTGAAAAGACAACCCATAGAATAAAAGGAAATATTTTCTAGTTATATATCTGGTAAAGGGATTATATCCAGACTATATAAAGAACATACAGGACTCAATAATAAAAAAGATAAATAACCCACTTTTAAAATGGACAAAAGATTTGAATAGACAATTCTCCCAAGAAGATATACAAATGGCCAATAAGCACATGCAAATATGCTCAACATTGTAGTCATTAGGGAGATTCAAATAAAAAATCACAATGAGATATCACCACATCATATCTATCAGAATATAGTCAAAAAGACATATAGTAATGTATTAATGAAGATGTGCATAAACTGCAACTTTCATACATTGTTGGTGGCATGTAAAAATGGGGCAGCCACTTTGGAAAAGGGTTTGGCAGTTCCTCAAAATGTCAAACATAAAGTTACCATATGACTCAGGAATTCTACTTTTTGTTATATACCCTAAGAAAATAAAAACATACTTTCATCAAAAAAAAAAAAGTCATTACACAAATGTTCATAGCAGCATTACTCATAATAGCTCAAAAATGGGAAGAACTCAAATGCCTATCATCTGATGAATGGATAAATAAAATATGACATATCCATCCAATGGAATTTTACTTGGCAATAAAAATTATGAAATACTAGTATATACTATAACATGGATGAACTGTGAAAACAATATACTAAGGGAAAGAAGCCAGACACATATGATTTCATTTCTATGAAATGTCCAGAAAAGGCAAGTCTTGAAAGATAAAAAGAAGACGAGTGGTTGTCTAGCACTGCAAGTTTGGGGAGGAGGAATGGGGAGTGAATGCTAATGGGTAAGGGATGTCTATCGGGATAATGAAATGTTCTAAAATTAGATTACAATGATGATCACACAATTCTTTGGGTATGTTAGAAACCATTGAATTGTATACCTTAATGGGTGAATTGTATGATATGTGAATTATATTTCAATAAAGCTTTTTTCTTAAATAAAAAAATCAAGGTTGTGAAAGATAAAGAAAGACAGCAAAACTGTCACATGTTGGAGAAGACTCAAGAGACATTATAACTAAATGCAATGCAGTGCTCTGGGTTGAATCCTGGAATTTTAAGATATTAATGGAAAAATTAGAAAAATCTGAATAAAGTCTGTATGTTAAAGAAAAGGAAAAATGCATCAGACTCTTGAATGACTACAGGCAAGAACTAACCACTTCTTATAGAGCAGGGAAGCATTACACAGAAGGCAGGAGCAAATCCCAGATGGCAGAGCCAATAATAATAATAGTGAATCATTCCCAGGAAGTAGGACCAAGCTCTAATCAGGGATTGGCAAAGATTTCACATTTACCACGAACCAATGAATATGGGATGTTTCCAGTTCTCCCACTTTATGAATGGTAGATGTATTACGGTATCTTAATTTTTTTCTTACAATTTAGGTTAGTTGTGTAGGGTTCAGGCAACTCATCTCTTTAGCTCCCAGGTCTTCACAGGGAGAAGAATTCCATTCAAGCTACTGTACTTGAGGAAAACACCCAACGAGGCTTCTCTACACCTGAATCTGACTCAGACAATAAGATACTGGGCCTTAGTATGATGCTGAAATGGGATAAGACTTTGAAGGGTCTTAGAGAAGGGGCAAATATTTTGCATGTGGGAGGGAGGTGCATTAGACCAAATGATAGTCTGTGGTAGGATGTATTTTTCAAAAACAGCCACAGCAATATCTCCAGTCCTATATACTCTTCTGGAACTTTGCATTCCCCATCAAGAGTTGAAATCTATTTCTCTATCTCTTGAGCCTGGGCAGGCTTGTGGCTACCCCGACAGATAGAAAGTGATGGAAGTGATGCAGTGTGACTTCCCAGGCTAGATTAGAAATGGTGATACAGCTTCTGCTTGGATTTCCTTCTCTTGGATATTCACCTTTGAAACTCGGGTATCATGTTGTATGAAAGCCCCAGTCACATGGAGACGTCATATGTAAGTATTCCCTTCAACAGCCCATTATTCACTACCAGATGTTTGAATGAATGAGAGATAATTCAGTGCCCAGACTTCAAGCTGCCTTGGCTGATGCTGAGTGGAGCGGAGATGAACTATCCCTGCTAAGCCCATCCCAAACCTGAGCAAAAGATACAATGCCACTGATTTAAGCCATTAAATTTTGGAATTGTTTGTTATACTGGGATACACTAGGATGTTATGCTGTTACAATGGGAACAATCCCAGTAGCAAGTATTTCTCTGTACCCAGCATATGGCACTGATTACTTTTCCTAATCAAAACATAACTTACATACAAAAACGCACAGATCTCAAATTTTCAAGGAATATGATATATATATCATATATACACCCTCGCAACCACATCCCAGAAGAAGAAATAAAATGTTTTTTTCTGTCAGAGAAATTTTCCTCATTCCCACACAGTAGTGTGATGGAGCCAGCTTGCCGTGCCTCGTGCGAGTCAACTGTCTATACCCATTCTCAACTCCTCATGCAGTCAAGTCATGGTGGCAGCAGGAAATCTTGAAATTGAGAGTATTTACAGCATGAAAATCAGCAAATGCTATAAATTAGGACTTTCAGCCCACCACACCTGCACTGGTTGTTAAACATTTAACAGACACTATCACTCATGCCTTCTTCCAGTCAGTTCTTCCACGCTCCCGAGGCAAATACTTTTTAAATTTCTCTCGCTATAGCTCGTTTTGTCTATTTCTAGATTTCTTATCATGGGCTCATACAGTGTGTATTTTTCTGTGTTTGCCTTCTTTCACTTAAAATAATGTTTAGAAATTTATCCATGTTGCTGATTCTATCCATAATTCACTCTTTTTTTTTTTTTTAATTGCTGAGTTGTATTCATTGTATGAACATGCAGCAATTTCATTATCTTTTGTTGGTGAACATTTGGGCTGTGCCCCCACTATTGAGCTACTATGAATGCAGCATGGTATTATTATACCTGTCTTCTTGTGGACATGTCTTCATTTCTCTCTAGTAAATATCTAGGAATGTATTTCTGGGTCACAATATAGAGGTATGTTTAACCTTATTAGAACAAGAGAAACAGTTAACCAAAGTGGTGGTAACATTTTCCTCAGCCACAGGCAATGTACAAGGATTTCAGTAGTTCTACATACTTGTCAAGATTTGGTATAACTGGCATTTGACTTTAGACCTAGTCATGGGCACATATGGTATGTCATTTTGGTTTCAATGTGTATATCTCTGACAAGATGTTGAGCCTCTTTTTATGTCCTCAATCTTGTGATCAATGGCTATTTGTAGCTTCTTTTTAAACTGTCTGTTCAAGCATTCATTTCTATTGGATTGTTTGTTTTCTTATAATTCATTTGTAGAGGTTCTTCATACATTCTTTAGGCAAGTCTTTTGCTCTCTCCCTATGTATGTATGTATGTATGTATGTATGTATGTATGTATGTATCATCTATCTATCACCTATCTATCAGTCATCTATCTAGCTATCAGTATTTTTTCCAGTTTGTGGCTTGCCTATTCTTTTCTGGCTAATGCTTTTCATGTTCTGTAAAAACACAAAGTTCTTTAACTTCCCCTAGGTTGCAAAGACATTCTCTTATGTTTTCTTCTAGCAGTTTAGGACTCTAGCTAGTGGTGAGATTTATTAGATATCATAAATAAAAGTTAATGCACATTGATAAGTAAGATAGGGGTTGGGGATCATTTTTGATCCATACTTTTATCAGCATCCCAGCATTATTTAAAATTAACTTTGTTTTTCTAGTATACACCTTTCTCCTCCCCAGTTGAATCGGCACAGTGATTTGGTTGAAAATTAATTGACTGTATATATGTGGTTATATCTTGGACTATCTAATCTGTTCTGTTGATCAATTTATCTATGTCTGTGGTACTACCACCCTATCCTAATTACTGGAACTTTATAAAAAGTCTTCCAATCAAGTAGTATCAGTCCTTATTGTTCATGATTGTTTTGACTCTTCCAGATCACTTTATATTCTCATATAAGCTGTAGAAATAGTTTGTCAGTATCTTTGTAAAAAAAAAAAATCCTGTTGTTTGTTTTATATTCAGATTATGTTGAATGCATTACATCTTCCCATTATGTTGGGGAGAATGGACAACAATACTGACTCTCTCAAATGTGGTATATCTATTTATTTATGTCTTTAGAGTTTTTTTAGCAACAATTTCAGTTTTCAGTGTAGAGGTTGGGTTTACCTTTAGTTAGATTTATTCCTAAATCTAAGATGTGTTTTTGAGGCTAATGGAAATAGTATGCTCTTGTGTTCTTTCTGATTGCTGGGAAAAAACTTAATATCTTACCATTAATAGTGATACCAAATATAGATATTTCATAGATATGAAATTTCATAGATATCTAACAGATCAAGACGGTTCCTTTGTATTCTAGTTTGCTTTGAGTTATCATTATAAATGGATATTGAATTTTGTCATTTTTTTTCCATCTACTGAGATATCATATGGCTTTGTTCTGTATTCCGTTAATATTGTGAATTACATCGACTGATTTTTCTAACATTTCAACTTCGTCTTCCTAGTAGAAACACTACTTGGTCAGGATTTATTATCTTTTTTATTTACTTCTGGATCATCTTTACTAATGTTTCATTAAAATTATATCTGTGGTCATGAGGAATATTAGTCTAAAAATTTATTTCCTTGTAAATATCTTTGTCAGGTTTTGATATCAGGTTTATACTGGTTTTATAAAAGAAGTTAGGAAATATTCCTTCCTTCTTTGTTTTCAGAAAGAGTTTGTGTAAAATTTGTGTTATTTTTTCTTCAAATGTTTAATAGAATTTATTACAAAGGCAATTAGGACTGAAATTTTCTTTCTGGGAATATTTTTATTACAAATTCAACCATTTTAATAGCCATATGGCTATTTAAACTCTCCATTTCATATCCCTTTTGGTTTTTCATGGAATTTATACATTTCATCTAAGTTTTTTATTTATCGGCATAAAATTATACCTAATATCTCATTGCTTTATTGATTTTCATAAGCTTTGTAACGATGTTCTCTTGATATTGATAATTTGTGATTTTGTTGTTTTGTTTATTTTGAAGGAGTTTATAAACTTATTAATATTTCAAAAGGATAAACTTGAATTTCTTGATTTTCTCTGTCTTTTAGTTTCATATAAAAGGAGTCATATAATATGTGCTCTTTTTCAGAAAAGCAACTGGACTTCAACGGCATCTCTATATTGCTTCTGGATGTGTTAAATTGATAATACACACTTAAAATTTTTTTTATTTATGCTAAGTGAAATAAGTCAGACAGAGAAAGACACATACTGTGTGATTTCACTTATATGTGGAATCTAAAAAACAAAACCCAAAACAGACTAAAATACAGAGAACAAACTAGTGGTTGACAGAGGAAAGTTGGGTGGGAAGATGGGTGAAATAAAGGGGATTGTGTGGTAGGAACTTCCAGTTTTAAAATAAGTAAGTCACAGAGATGGAAAGTACAGCATAGGGAATATAATCAATAATATTGAAACAATGTTGTATGGTGACAGATGCTGACTACACTTATAGTGGTGAGCACTGAGTAATGAATGTATGGAATTATTGAATCACTAGGTTGTACACCTGAAACTAATATAATATTGTAGAGTTTGCTCTTACTTTTAGGTATATGATTCATTTTGTATTAGTTTGGGTTACAATGAAAGGTAAAGTTTGAGGTTCATGTGTTTCCTTAGGAATGAGCAGTTGTTCCAGTATTATTTGTAGAAAAGATTCTATTTCCCAACTAAATTACCTGTCCTTTTTGTCAAAAATCAATTATGTGTTGTTTTATTCTGGACTTTCTATTCTGTTTCATAATCTATGTTTGTTTGGCCTTTTAAAATTTCTATCAGCAATGTTTTGTAGTCTTCTGTGCACAGGTTTTACATATATTTTGTTAAATTTCTCCACAAATATTTCATATTTGGATACTATAAAAATGGTATTGTATTTACTATTTCCATTTTCAATTTTCCATTGCTAGCTTACAGGAATATTAGCCTATTATGCTGGTTTCTTTCTAAACTCGTGTATTTTGGTAGTTTTTAGTAGATTCTTTTTTTCTCTTTTTAAAATTTAAATTCAATTACCCAAATATTTCAGATGTAGCGTTCAATAATTTATCAGTTGCATATAACACCCAGTGTTCATCACATCACATGCCCTCCTTAATGCCTATCACCCAAATACCCCATCCCCCAACCCATTTCCCCTCCAGCAACCCTCAGTTTGTTTCCCAGAGTCAAGAGTCTGTCATGGTTTGTCTCCCTCTCTGATTTCTTCCCATGCAGTTTTCCTTCACTTCCCTTATGATCTTCTTCACTGTTTCTTATATTCTACATATGAGTGAAACCATATGATAATTGTCTTTCTTTGATTGACTTATGTTGCTCAGCATAATACCCTCCAGTTCCATTCACGTCAATATTAATATAAGTATTCATCCTTTCTGATGGCTAATATTCTATTGTATATATAAACCACATCTTCTTTATCCATTCATCTGTCGATGGACATCTCAGCTCTTTCCATAGTTTGGCTATTGTGGACATTGCTGCTATGAACATTAGGGTGTAGGTGCCCCTTTGGATCACTACATTTGTATCTTTGGGGTAAATACCCAGTAGTGTAATTGCTGGGTCATAGGGTAGGTCTATTTTTAATTTCTAGAGGAACCTCCATACTGTTTTGCAGAGTGGCTGCACCAGCTTGCATTCCCACCAACAGTGTAAGAGGGTTTCCCTTTCTTCACATCCTCACCAACATTTGTTGTTTCTTGTCTTGTTAATGTTTGCCATTCTGACTGGTGTGAGGTGGTATCTCATTGTGGTTTTAATTTGCATTTCCCTGATGCCGAGTGATGTGGAGCATTGTTTCATTTGTCTGTTGGCCATTTGGATGTCTTCTTTGGAGAAATGTCTGTTCGTGTCTTTTGTCCACTTCTTGACTGGATTATTTGTTTTTGGGTGTTGAGTTTGATAATTTCTTTATAGATCTTGGATACTAGCCCTTTATCTGATATGTCATTTGCAAATATCTTCTCTAATTCAGTAGGTTGCCTTTTAGTTTTGTTGACTGTTTCCTTTGCTGTGCAGAAGTTGTATCTTGATGAAGTTCCAATAGCTCATTTTTTAATTTGTTTCCCTTGCCTTTGGAGATGTGTCTAGCGAGAAGTTGCTGCAGCCAAGGTGGAAGAGGTTGCTGCCTGTGTTCTCCTCTAGGATTTTGATGGATTTCTGTCTCACATTGAGGTCTTTCATCCATTTTGAGTTTATCTTTGTGTATGGTGTAAGAAGATGGTGCAGTTTCATTTTTCTGCATATGGCTGTCCAATTTTCCCAGCACCATTTATTGAAGAGACTGTCCTTTTTCCATTGGATATCCTTACCTGCTTTGTCAAAAATTAGTTGAACAGAGAGTCAAAGGTCCATTTCTAGGTTCTCTATTCTGTTACATCAATCTATGTGTCTGTTTTTGTGCTGGTACCATATGATCTTGATAATTACAGCTTTGTAATATAGTTTGAAGTCTGGCATTGTGATGCCACCAGCTTTGGTTTTCTTTTTCATTTTAGTAGATTCTTTAGGATTTTCTAAGGTACATGATCATGTGCATTGAATATAAATATAGTTTTACCCTTTTCTTCCCAAAATGTAGATTTTTAATTTATTTTTCTTGTCTTAGTACACTAATTAAGAGCTTCACTAAGAATACAAGTCATGGGAGTGAATATCTGTGTTTTCATAAGTTTAGGAAAACACTCAATATTTCATCATTAAATATGATCTTATTACTAGGTCTTTTTGGTAGAATCTTCTTATCCACATTAGGAAATTATCTTGTATTTCTACTTTGCTGAGGCTTTTAAAAAAATAATAAACTTATTTATGTACCATTGAGGTATAGTGAACTTCCCATATTCAAACAGTACAATTTGGTCCACTTTGACAAAAGTATACATTTGTGAAAACATCACCACTGTCAAAATAACATTTCCATAACTCGCAAAAGTCTCCTTATGCCCCTTCATAATCTATCACTCTACTCCTGTCCCTAAGTGACGACTGAATTGCTTTTTTGTCACCATAGAATATTTAGCATTTTCTGCAAATTTTATATAAATGAATCATTATGGCATGTGCTCCTTTTTATCTGGCTTCTTTTACTAAAGCCCATTTATTTTGATTTTCGTTCAGGCTGTTGCCTCTATCAGTAAATCATGTTTTCTTTGTTCTTTGCTGTTGTTGTTATCTGTTTGTTCATATTGCCAAGTAGTATTGTATTGTATTGCTATACCACAATTTGTTTATCCATTCACATGCTGCTTGACATTTGGGCAGATTCCAGTTCTTTGCTATTACAAATAAACATGCTATGAACACTTACGTACAAGTCTTTGTAAGAGTATATGTATTCGTTTCTCTTAGGTAAACACTTAGGAATAAAATAGCTATGTTATATAGTAGGTATGTGTTTAACTTTTTTTTTTTAAGATTTTATTTATTTATTTGAGAGAGAGAATGAGATAGAGAGAGCATGAGAGGGGGGAGGGTCAGAGGGAGAAGCAGACTCCCTGCTGAGCAGGGAGCCCAATACAGGACTCGATCCCGGGACTCCAGGATCATGACCTGAGCCAAAGGCAGTCGCTTAACCAACTGAGCCACCCAGGCTCCCCTGTGTTTAACTTTTTAAAAAGCTACAAACCATTTTTTTTCAAAATTATTTTATTATTTAACATTATTTAACATCTCATCAGAAATTGAGTTCTATATGCTCCACAATCATACTGAAACCTGGTATGATCCATCTTTTAAATCTAGGCATTCTAGGAGGAATATAGATGATAGCTCATTTTAAGTTTCATGTTCCTTAATGATTAATGATGTTGAATATTTTTTTGGTCATTTGTACTTATTTGATATTTTCATATCTTCTTTGGTGAAGTGTCTATTCAAATCTTTTGACTATTTTTTACTTGACCTTCTTGTCTTCTAATTATTGAGTTGTAAAAATTCTTAATATGTTGTAGACATAGATCCTTTATCAGATATATATTTTGGAAATGTTTTCTTTCAAGACTGGAGCATGTCTTTAATTTTAGTAATAGTGTTTTGAAGAGCAACTTTAAATTGATGAATTCCAATTTATAGAAGTATTCCTTTATGGTTCATGCTTCTTGAATCTTAAGAAATATTTGCCCAATCCAAGATTACTAAGGCTTTCTACTGTTTTTTTTTCTAGAAGATTTACATTTTTAACTTTTGCATTTAGTTTATCATCTTTTTCTTTTTGATTTCCTCATTATATACTGTGGGAAAAAAAGATTGAAGCTAATTGTAAATGGCAATCCAGTTATTGCAACATTGCATTTGAAAAGCCTTTCTGCCATAGAATTGCCTTGGCAGCATTGTTGAAAATCAGTTGACTACATATATGTAGATCCAGCATTCAGTTTTCTGTTCTGTTTCATTGGTGAATATGTACATGTGTTTTTGTAAAGCCATGCAGAATTAATTACTTTACCTTTACAATAAGTATTGGGTCAGATTTTCCTTATTATTTTTAAAACTATTTTTGTTATTTTATGGTTGTTTTGCTACTCTAGGTCTATTACATTTCCATATAATTTTCAGAATCTATATTTTTAATTTCTAGCAAAGAAAAAAAGCCTGCTGCTGATTGGAATTGCACTGAATCTACAAATTAATTTGGGACAGTTGGCATCTTAAAAATATTGAATCTCCTTATCCATGAACATGATATATCAATTTATTTCAATATTTAATTTATTTCAATGTTTTATAGTTTCCAGTGTAACAGATTTTATACTTCTTTTGTCATATTCACTTTAAGTATTTTCCTATATTAACTTAATATACTATAACTTATTGGTTCTAGTAACTTTTTTATGGCTTCCATAGGATTTTTACATAGATGATGAGGATAATAATAGCTTCTTCTTTTTTGATCTGTATGTCTTTTATTTCTTTTTTTTGTCTTATTGCATTGACTAGAACTCTAGTGCAATATTGAAAAGTAATGATGAATACAGATACCTTTGTCTCATTCTTAATATTAAAAAGAAGTATTCAGTCTTTCACAATTATGTATTATATTAGCTACAGGTTTTTTTCAGAGATGTTTCTATCAGGTTGAGAAAGTTCTTTTCTTTTTTTTAATTTGTATGACTGGTTCTTTTTGAATTGGAATTCTAGTTGTGCATTTTACTTTTTGAATACCTTACCTAATTCTTATAAATATGCTTTTTTTCTGGGATGCAGTTAAGTCACTTGGAAATTGTTTGGTTATTTATTAGTTTTGCTAGTTGGGACCAAAGCAACCTTTCATCTAAGGCTAATTTTTCCCCACTCTTGAAGTAATACCTGTCCAAGTATTCTACTGGTATTCCACAATATGTGAGTTTTTTTTCTTTGGATTGTAGGAATACTAACTGTTCCTAGCTCTGTGCAAGCTCCAGAAATTGTTGCCTCTGCTCCTTTCAGGTGATTCTAGTTTCAGGTAGTATCTTCACATGCATGTTCTGACCATTATTCAGCTGAATACCAGAAAGAAAACCTCTACAGATTCATTTGGTTCTTTTCATATGGTTCATCTCTTTGGTGAAACTCTCCATCTATTTGAGCATGTGTCTATCATGTATCCTAGACCCATTAATATATTTGTTATAGTTATTTTATTATTTTATTATTATTATTTTTTAAAGATTTTATTTATTTATTTGACAGAGAGAGAGACAGCGAGAGCAGGAACACAAGCAAGGGGAGTAGGAGAAGGAGAAGCAGGCTTCCTGCCGAGCAGGGAGCCCAATGTGGGACTTGATCCCAGGACCCTGGGATCATGACCTGAGCCGAAGGCAGATGCTTAACGACTGAGCCACCCAGGCGCCCCTTTGTTATAGTTATTTTAAAGTCCCTTTATGATAATCCCAATATCTAGGTCATCTTTGTGTCTACTTCTCTTGAGTGTTTCTCTCTTGACCAAGGAATTTCATTTTCTTGCCTCTCTATGTATATTTTTGGTAGCATGCTTGAATTGTCTCTAGAAGATCAGTAAATATTGAAATAAATAATATTATGCCCCAAATTGGACATATCTATTCAGTCAGACTATGTGGATTACATCAATTTAATCTCTAGTTGAGCTTGGTTTGGCTTTTGTTGCAACTTAAATTCAGTTTATCACTGACTTCAGATATTTTGAGGACTAAACCAGGACTTTACTTCTAGCAAGGCTAGGATCTGAGCCCTCAAGAAACTTTGTATATATTTTATGCTTTGCAGTTCAGCTGCTAGCATTCTGAACCATGAGAAATCTGTCTCTGTTTCAGAAAAAATGTTAGCTTTTTTTGGTCACTAGAGAGTTCTCTTTGCTCACCAGTACCATCTTAAGATCTCAAAACCTCAGAAAATCTATTTCCACTCAGCTGCCCTGCCACTAGCTTTTGAAAGGCAGCTGTCTTATGTATGGTATGGGGTCAGAATACTTTGTATGAGTTTTTATCAGATTTCCTTTCCCATCCACAATCTTCTGAAAGTTGCTACTGTATTCCTGATGATGGCCTTGCATGACTAAAGGGAGAATCTCTCTGTTTTCTGGTTCTGCCCTCATCCTTTGGCATAATTCCCCTTATACTCAATAAAGGCTCAAAAGGAAGAATTGAAAGATTGGCTGGTATCCCCTTTTCCCCAGTTTCCTATGTATTTTTCTTCATCCTATAGCACTGCCAAAAATTTCTTCTCTCCTAGGAAGAGATTTTCACTTTCTGAAATTTAGATTTCTTTGCACTTTCATTTCTCTGATGGTCTTGAAAAAAAGATAAAATTTTTAGCTTATTTGGCTTCTTCTCATTAATATGAGAGTAACAGTCTCTTGTCCACAATTAATTAGAAATAGGAGCTATTGTTGGTCTCTTCTCCTTTAGGAAGGTGTCATCACTTTCTGGAGTTTAGCTTTCTTTACATTCTCAGCTTTATTGTGTGTTTAAACACACACATACTATATGTTTTTGTAGCACATTTGGCTAATTCTCTTTGATAAGGTAGGAGTAATAGTCTTTTGTGACTTTCCACATAGCAGCTAGAAGCAATATTATTTGCACTTTAAACACCCAGTGTATGCTTTCCTTACCTAAAATAAACTATACGCTTCTTGAGGGTAAGAAATACAATTAAAGGGGCGCCTGGGTGGCTCAGTCTGTTAAGCGTCTGCCTTCGGCTCAGGCCATGATCCCAGGGTCCTGGGATCGAGCCCCGCGTCGGGCTCCCTGCTCTGCGGGAAGCCTGTTTCTCCCTTTTCCACTCTCCCCGCTTGTGTTCCCACTCTCGCTAATTCTCTGTCAAATAAATAAATAAAATCTTTAAAAAAAAAAAAAGAAATACAATTAAAAAAAATTTCCACATGCCTAGCAGTTACTCAGTACATATTTTAAATGAATATCTCTCACATTATCTAATTTTATCACCTCATTGGTGCCCAAGGAAACCCAGAAAAAGGGTAAAATTATTTATAAAGTTTACTAGTAGAGCCCTGCCTAATGTTAGTCTTCTGGCTCCCAATAATTTTGTTGAACTAAGTTGTATTTGATTTGTAATCCTAATGATATTTTATGTGGTGTTTATCTCCAAGATGCTATAGTATCATCCTCATCCTCATCATCTCTTAGGCATCAAGCTCATGTCTACATCAATATCTACTTATTTTGTTTTCCAAATGAATTTTTCGTACCATTTTTGTTATTTTAATGGAGTTCTTTTCCACGTGACCAATTATTGAAAAAGTAAAAGATATCAAAGATGGCACTAAAAACTCATTGGGAGAATAAAATATGTAAATACAGACCTAGCCATGAGCTTCACTATAGATGTGATATAAATATATATGTATGTACATCAGCTTGCATCAAATAAAGAGTTAGACAATTTAAATGCCTTTAATATGCATAATTTAAACACTGATTGCTTTTTTATAGCAATTTCATTTTTTAATGTTTTATATTCCAATTTTCCTTCTTTTAATCTTGCTTTTCTTTCCAGATACTGCTATCCTATCTTGAACAGGAGCACTATTATGGAGCAGGCAAGTAGTTCTTTAATTGAAACACTTATGGGGTACACTAGAAAACTGCAAAGACTTTTAAGAAATAGCAAAGCTTTAATAAGTTCTTGTGTACTCGTGTTGTAACCTAATTCAGTGCTCTTTCAGCAATGCTGGAGGATGTTGCTAATTTATGGGTGTGATGAGCAATAAAGCAATAATAGTAATCGAAAGGTGCAATATTCCTCGTTTAGGGGGCATTTATGGTTATGTATTAAAACCATAAATACTTCAAGAGGCTGCAAAACTGATCTATAGAAAATGAAAGATAAGATCTCACAGCCTTCTAAAAGTGCTTTTCTAGCAGAAATCTGAACTTGACTTTATGGTTTATAAATATAAACAAACCAAAAGTGAAATGCTCAATGTGTCTACCCCTCCAAAGGGACCACTTAAATAACCACTAGCACTCAAACCTAATAAGGGCTGGAAAGTTCCTTTCCCTCTTCTTTTATTTTTCAACTTTCTGTTTCCTTCTCCTTGTTCACTTTATAAAAATTGTTCTTCCTCTCTCCTTCACATCTTTTACATTCTTCTTCCTTTCTCTGCTTCTTCTCTTCTCTCTCATCTTCCCTCACATTACCTCTTATACCCATATTGGATGAAAGAAGCAAATTATGTTGGGGTGGAAATAGGGTCCAGCCCACATGAGAGTTATGAGGAGATCAAAAACACATATTTTTGCAGTCCACATGGCAGAGGGCCCCAAGACTCTAGGTAAGTCTTTTCTGACTCTGATGCTCTTGTTGGACTAGTCCTAACCTCCAGACAGACTGTCCAAGCAAACCCTAACATGAATACCTGTTTTACACAGTTACCCAATATCCCTGCCTTTTTTTACTTATCCTTACCACTCTGTCTTGTTCTTGCACTTATCAATCTGATTCCTGTGTTCCCATCCTGCCTTTGATAACTGCTATTGGAATGTTTCTTCTGTAGCCCATAATGTACCTTTTTTCTCTTCTCGGATTGCTATTGTCTAAAAATATTTGTTTTTTATTTCATATCTCAGACTGCTACCTCACTTGCCCATAGGGCCTTTGGTCCCTTTGAGGAAGGAGGGAATGCAGACAGGTCAATTGATTTTTTAATGCAGTCAACATCCTACTCATTCTTTAAGGTTTGGGTCAGTTTGTTTCTCTGGTTAGGTACCTCATCTCAGTACTCTCATGGTTTCCTATGAGTTTTTCTACCATTGTACCTTTTAGCTTATATCTAATCATGTGTCAGTGTCTCACACAGGAATATGAGCTCTGCTTAATTTCTAACACAGGGCCTAACCACAGTGATCAGTCCATTAATGTAAATTAAATAATTAACACAATGATAAGCTTTTTTTCCTCAACAAATATTAATTGAGCACCTGCTTGGTACTATGCTCTGTTTCCAGTTACATGGAATTTAACAGTAAACAAGATAACTAAAGTCCCTGCCATCATCAGACATATATTTTAATGGGGCATCCATACAGTGGATAAACAAATACATAGAAAATGAAATGTCATATAGTGATAAGAGCTATAAAGAAGAAACTAAGATAATGGATTGAGAATGACAGGGTGCCAGATAATCAAATTATAAGCATGAAGAAAGTTAATGGCACTATACCAGTCTGATTCTTTCACAGAAAATAAAGAAGCCATAACCCCTTAACTTAGGGTTTTAAATCTCATTTCCTCTACTCCTGGTTCTTCCACTGATAAAGAAGTATTAGAAAAGTTGGAACAGACATATTTCTTGCAGGACTCCTTCATTCATCTGTCTCTCTTCTATGGAGTTATTTCTTCTGGAATCAGCAGCAGATGGGCTCCTCAGGGCTGAGAATAAAGGACCACAAGTCCCAGTAGTATTTGTAGGCTCTCTATTCCACATACATATTATGACAGAGGCTCCCAGGAGTATCTGCCTGGGCAGGTCAAATTCTGCTCCCCATTGCAGTTGAGACTCCAGAAATAACAGAGCAAGAGAAGATCATTCAAATATTCATGAGAGGGAGCTGCATGCATATACTTCATAAGAATAAAGTGGAAAGAAGTTTTAAAACAGTGTTTGACAGAATGAACAAAAATCCTCTTTCCTTGTTTGCTTTCTTTTGCTCTTCTCTAGGAGTCCAGGCAAGGAAGACTAAGAGAAACAAATGAATTGTGTCTGCATTAGGTCAGCTGATGAGACCAGGGATACTTCGGAACCATGTTGGCTGTGCTATAGGGAGAAAAACTGGGGGACCAAACTCTCTTATATGAAAAGCTTTTTAACAATGTTCCCCCACCCAAAGGAAATTTGGAGTGGCAAAACAAGGGCTTCCCCTAGAAAAATGGAGGTTTGACTGTCTTTATGTCCAGTGCCAGGTTGAGAAAAATCACCAACAGCCCCTTATGCCAAAGGAATCATTCTTAGATGTTCTGGCTCTTTCCAGATCACTCTATGAAGACTTCACCCTCCCTGTCCAGCATTATCTCCTGGGCTTCTCAACATATATTCTCTCTGCTTTTGGATGTGTCATCTCACAACACAGCATGTTCATTCTTGCCCCTGGGCAGGTGGTAGGGTTTAGTGGAAAGAACATGATCTCTGGAGTCAAAGAGATTTGGTTTTCTATCTAAGATGATCATTTACTGTGTGACTTTGGGTAAATATCTTACCTCTTTTAACCCATGCTTTTGTGTCTTTAAAACAAAGATAATACTATATCTTCTCAGCTTGTGAGTAATAGAGGCATTGTATACAAATATATCATCTAGCACCATGTCTCGCACATGATCACATCCTTGTCTACCCAGTGTCTACCCTCCTCCTCCCCCTTTCATCCTTCGAGAGTGAGCTCTAAACCCAATCCCCATAACCTTCCTCACTGATCTGCTGGACTCTGGTTTCCTCCTCCTTTGGATTCCTGTAACAAGTGTGGTTTGTAACAACGAAGTGACCATTTAATAACCTTCTGTCTTGGCTCTTCTATGAATTGTTTCCTGGAAAACAAGAGCATTTTATTCTTCTACTCCTAATTGCCAAGCAGAGATCTTAAACACAAGCTTATTGATGAAAATGGGACACAAATCATGTCAGCATTCTCCAGTGATTTCTGGGCTTATTTTGATTCAAACAAAATGAAACATTATTTTGAAATTATATAGATAATATGAATCTCTGAATCCTAGAGACTGGCTACCTCAGATAATTAAGGCAAAAAGGAAACCCTGGTTTGTTATGACGTTTCACACATGTTGCTTTATTTAACCAACAAGACATTTCTGTCCTAGGTATATTAAGTATATATATTTCATGATAAAGATACTGAGGTCAGGTAATCATGTTATAAAAGCAATAGAGGTGGAAAGAGGGCGTGTTGTAAAAGGAGAGTCAAAGCTGGTAACTGTGACCCCAGACCACAGACCCCATGCCTCTTTATTTATGCAACTTTGCCTCTCCCCTTCAATCTTGTAACTTCTTTTAGGTGGTCATTACCCTTGTTTTCTTCTATATCTAAATACCCATACTCCAAATATCAAACTTATCCACACTGGAGATAAGGGACATTTGTTTCTGCCCATTGCTTCAGAGTCTTTAAAGTTTCTTGGCTTTCTCATTAGTAACAAGTACCCCAAACAGCAAAATAATCTTTGTTTTGATATGCTAGAGCTCATTTGTGTGGTGTTTTAGGGCTTCTGGTTCCAGAGAATTCTCCAGATAGTAGTTTCTCATGCTCTCCTCTCTCTAGCAAGAGGAAGGAAACTGGCAGAATGACTATGTTTTACTAATTCAAAAGCTTAAAGTCACTGGTTTTTTATTTGCCTTCTCACTGTATTAGCCATACCTCCAGACACTGATGGGAGAAGGGCTGTCAGTAATTGAGAGAGACAGAGACAGAGAGAAAGAGATGGGGGCCAGGGTATAAAATGGTGGCTTGAAGGAATGATGCATGCCGAGGTCTATTTCAAAAGAGACAGCCATAAATAATGTGCTAACGTGTAGAGACAACAGAGTTGACAGGGCCAGATTTTTTTCTTTCTTTCTTTTGTCTCCTTACTCTGCAAATGTGATGCTCTCTTACTGAGAAGGAAAAGTTTTCCCAAAATGATGGGGAATAAACTCAAGGTGTATCAGTTAGATATTGTGGAGAAACACACACACACACACACACCCCCATCGCAGGAGTTTAAACAATTGGGCACTTATTCTTCTGCATGGGTTTCCATGTCAGCTGGATGGTGCTGATCTACTCCAGGCTTTGCAAATCTCAACTGGGCTTGTTCAGGCATCTTTGGTCACCTGGTTGGTAAGGTGTAGACTGGCTAGACTAGGATGGCCTCTCACATGTCTGGCTGTCATATGGAGTGATGGCAGTGACTGGGCCACATGTCTCTCATTACCCACTTTCCAGTGAGGCTTTTCCCATGACATAGGTAGGAATCCCAAGAAAGAGTAGAAGTGACCAAGGCTTCTTGGAGTCTAGGCTCAGAAATGGCCCAACATCATCTTTGTGTATTCTGTTGGCTCAAGCAACAACAACAACAAAACCAAAAAACCAGTCCAGATTCAAAGTGTGGGAACATAGACTCTCCACCTATTGACTGAAAGAGCTACACAGTCAGTCACAGTGCAGAGGACATGAATTCAGGGATGAGGAGTTGCAGGCAGTTTTGCAATTGACCTGCCACAGTCTTCTGGTCACAAATGTTCATATCCTCCACAACCTCCCTCACCACCTCCACAGGCCCCACCTAAGCATGGCATTAAAGTGGAAGTCCAAATCTTCTGACTGACATCAAGGCTGGAGGCAGCTTCTTATAATCCAAAACCTATAAAATAAAAAGACAAGTTATCTGTCACACACGCAAAAGATACAATGGTGAGTAGGAATAAGGTGATGACTATAAACACTTGCATTCAAGGAGGAAAATGGCAGAAGGTGAACACCAGTTCTGAAATCTACAGAGCAAATGTGTCTAGGTCCCCTCCCTCTGGACATGAGGAGAGTACCTCGATTAGGCCCCAGTTCTGTGCCTGAAAGTGCCCATCCCCTGAGTCCATTACTGTATATGGCTCTTAGTTTTGCCCTTGAGGGCCCTTCTATTTCTCTAGTTTCCCTTATCAACTTGAACAACTTTCTCATCCTGCTTACAGGCAAACCAGAGAAAGATTGTGATATACTAATTACAAAAATGGACCAAATGCACCACTCCACCCTGTGTTCATGCCATTAAAAAGTGAAGTCAATTTTCCTATTTCTTGGATTTGGGCTTCATTGTATTATTTGCTCTGGTCAATACAATGCAGAAAAAGTGATAAGTGTGCTAATGTGTGCCTCAGTTTCAAGGAGGCCTTTTCTTGGATGCCTGTGAACACCTGTGAACAAGCCTAAGGTAGCCTGCTGAATGAGAGCCCAGAGAGAGGAGAGTTGTGTCATATGAGGTCATCCTAGGTCAGCCAGTGCCCAGATGACCTGCCTGCTGACTGCAAGACACATGACTGAGTCAAGCCAAATTTAATTTAACCTAAGCCAGGCCCCCATCAGATCTTTAGCTTCATGTGTTAAAATAAATGTTTGTCATTGTGCATCTAGGAATTGTGTGGTCAGTGTAATATTACTGTAGCAATAGACACAAAAGGAGTCTCTTTAAATCACAACTATTGGCCTTTGAGCTCTACTTGTTTCTTGGGCTGGGCGGCTGATGCCTGAACCTTCTGTACCTACTGAACGTTATGTTGCCATCTTTTCTATTCTGTTCTTTTCCATTTTTTTGTATTTAAGATGTGTATTGAACTTATAGACAGTGCCTCAGTCCTTTCTCACAACAACACCGTGAGGTCTACTAAACAGGCATCCATTCCATTGATGTAAAAATTACTGCTCAGAGAGGTTAAGTGACTTGCCAGGGACACACAGAAACCAAATGGAGTATGCATTCTTCTACATTACTGATCTTCAATTTTTTTAGAAATTATATTATCTTGTCTCTTCTTGCCCCACTTCCCATTTTCCATGCTTTAGTCAAAAGAGAGTGTGGTTTGGATGACTGACCCTCCAACTGGAAATCAGAACTCCTAAATTCTGACCAGTCTTGGTCTCTCCCTCTTGTTTCTTCTTAAACTAAGCGTTCCTAGGAAATCAGTCACCAGCACTAACTACAATTCACTGATATTGTATGGTTGAAAGGGGAACAGAATGAAAAGCCTCCTTTTAACTGGGATTTCAGAGGGCAGAACTAGGGCCATGGATACCAGATACAAAGAGAAAGATCTCAGGTTAATAGAAAATAGAGCTTTGTAACATGTCATTGTGAAGGTTCCAGCATTTGGTAGGAGGGGAAACTAGATGACCTCTGGGGACCTTCTCAGCTCTAGGAGTAAATTACTCTGATATATCAAATTAAAAAAGAAAAAAAAAAAGAAGGAAAGAAAATTTTATGTCTCTATCACTATATCAGGAGAGTCTAGCTACCACCTAAAAGGAACATTCAGTCAGTTACTACTGAAATGCTTTCTTGGGTTTTCACTCCCTTGTTGCAATTTTCTGTTCTTTGTCTTTTGAAATGCTACTCTGGCTTTCCTGGTACTTTTTTGGTCATTTCTTCTCATCCTCTACTTGTGGCTTTATCTCCTGTGTACAGGATATCCTAAATGTAGGTACTTCCCTAGGACAGCATATGTAGCCCCCTGCTTTTCAAGCTCAGTGTGGTTTTTGTGCATTATCCCCTGCTACAGCTTTATGCCATCTACATGCAGATCATCCTCACATCTTCATTTCTGGCTCTGGGTTAGCCATTACTGCTATTGCCAACTACTTCCCGCTCCTCCTCCCTCCAGGAGGAATGCACTCCTGGCTCCCTGCAGGTTGGTTCTTTTTTGTGCCTTTAAAGATTTTACTCATTTATTTGAGAGAAAGAGAGAGAGAGTGAGAGGGAGAGAGTGCGTGAGAGCATGAGCAGGGGGAGGGATAGAGGGAGAAGCAGTCTCCCTACTAATCAGGGAGCCCCATATGGGGCTCAATCGCAGGACGCTGGGATCATGACCTGAACCAAAGGCAGATGCTTAACCGACTGAGCCACCCAAGCGCAACCTGCCCCACCCACCACCCCCCATTGACTAGTTCTTTGTAGAAGTGCCACACGCCACTTCCTGGTTAAACATTTAATTGCCAGGGCAAAACCTCCAGACTTTCTTTTTCCTCTGGTCCAATAGCCAACAACTTTTGAAATGGTGGCTACTCCCCCAGCTTGGGTCCATGAATGACTACCATGGGTGAAGGACCCCTGTAGACCTACAAAAGATGGCAGAGTGTGGAAGAAATGAAACTTTGTTATCATAAATCACTGAGATTTTCATTTTTACCACATCATAACCTAGTTCATCCTGACTGACAAAAGCCCTGGTCTCTGTCTCTTGAGTTCCAAATCTATTTTATACCACCCCCTAATATTTCCATTTGGGTGTCAAATGTGCACCTCTAAGACTGAATCCCAAGCCAACATCACCATCCCAGAGGGAATTAATAATTTTTGCTCCAAGCTCTGCTTTTTCACTTTCTTTCCATGATGTTAGGCCCATTTGTCTGACCAACCAAAAGACATAAAGACCTTCTAATAGCCAATCAAGTACTATGATTTTTCCTCATCTCCTTCACATCTTCCTTACTCAGGCTCTTCTCTCTGACAGCTGTCACTGCTCTAGTATGGGCACTCAACAACTCTGGGTGGAGGATTGCATCTGTCTTCTAATTGCTCACTCTCTGTAACAATAAATTGAACTTTCTAGAAAGCACCTCTGACCATGTACATGTTCTGCTTCAAATCCTTTAATACTTCCCCAGGGCCTTCAAGATAAGGCTCAAATTGTCCAACATACTCCAAACAGTCCTCTGTGGTTTCAGGAGTATTCAAGAAAGAAGGAAGGGAAATCCAGGTAGAATGAGCATCATGAGAAAGGACCAGAAGCTGGAAATGGTGATGTATTATAACTGGGAACTGGGTGCAGATGAGTATGATGTTAGCTGGGGTCCAAATGGAGGGTGAAAACAGAAGACTAAACCAGTCCTCTTTGTCCTCTGCCTACATCATACTTTCTTTTTCCTCCCAATGCTTACATCCTCATGGAAACCCTTACTGATTTTCCAGATATTTATCTTGTCACTGCCACTATGAAGACTTTCCTGCTCACAATAACACTTTATTAAGCTTATTTTGCATGGTTCTTCTCCGTCACTTAGCCTGGAGCCTCCTGAGGGTAGAAACAATCCATTTCTCCTATGATTTCATGTCTTGACAGTCAGCATAATAACTGCCATGTATCAGATACTCAAGAAATGGTTGCTTGAATGAATGAATAAATGAATGGACAGAGGCCCTTCTTTTGCATCTTTTGGATGCTCCATTCACTGTTCAAAATGAGTTACCTCTAGTCCCAGCTTTATGGATGGATAAGGGAGGGGGTGCTTTTACTTTCCACCCCTCCACCCCCCATATTATTGACAGTCCCCTGCCCCCCTGCCTGGTGCCAATCTTTGCCTATAATCCTGTCAACAGCCAGCTGCTTGGCGCCAACACAACCAACTCAGCAGCTATCCCTACACATCCCTGGGGGAAACCATTCACCTTATCACCAAAGAGAGAGAGAACTCCCATCTGTTACAGCTCAGAGCTAGAAGCCTCATAATTGTATCAGCGCACAGGCTGCATATCAGATTTTCTTGTTTTTTAGGGAGCACTTAGGGAGATTTCACTCTCCTTTTATTGTTGTTTTCTCCCCAGCAAGTGACCGTATTTCATCTCCACCGAGGCACAGTGAAAGAAATTTCCAAGCAAATGTGTTGCCTAATGATTCCAGGGAAGGTGCTTAGAACCATAAATGTCTTCCTGAAAATCTGTAGTGGAGCCCAGCTCTGTAAACCTTTTAAAATTAGTACATAGTACATGCGCAACTCTTGTGCTGGGTCCATACTCCAAACAAAGAGTGTAATGACATCAGAACGGCTCCCAGAATAAGCTTTGCTCTACACAAAGGGCAGTAGTCATTGAAAATTGACTGGAGGGTTTCCAAAGACATCAGCAAGAGCAAGGGGGAAATGGCATGGTAATTCCTCAGACATGAACGTGTGGAACTTCGAAGTGTCTTAGGAAATTACTAAGCTGGAAAAACATGCTTGGACTTATAATCAAACATCTCCTGTTGACATGTATGATCACAGCTCGGTTGTTTCTCCATGTGTAATATAGAAAAAATCCTATTGTCCTTGATTTTTTTGCTCTTCCAAAAAAGAAGAAAGATGATTGAATTTTATGAAGTTATTTAAACACTAAGAAATAAAAAATGTGTTTGTTCAGTCAGCATGCAACTGTTGATTACCCACTGTATGTCAGGAGCATGTAATAAGGAAAACAAACATGACTGATTTCTGCCCTCAGTCTGGTAGAGGAGATGACTACTAAACAAACCTTCACACAAATACATATTTTACTCTTAAGTGCTCTGAATGAAGAGTATAAATTTGCTATGAGAGGTATGGGAGGTGACCTCATTTGGATTGGGAGCTCCGGGAAGCAGAGAGTGGGGAAGAGGACCTTGAAGGGAAAGAAACAGCATGTGCAAAGGCCCTGAGGTAGCACATTGAAAAGTAGCAGAAAGAAAGCCATCGAGCTGATGTGAGCAAGGTATGAGATGACACTGGATTGGGAGGTGCTCCTGTTATGTGGGCTTTGGATGCCATGGTAAGAAGTTTAGCTTCTGATCTAAGTGCAATGGGAATGCATGGAAGCATTTTAAGCAAGGAAATGGCATAACCATTTAGAATGGACCAGAAAACACTCATAGTGAAGAAATAAGAACAGTATCTGAAAAAGGTGAAAGCTGATGATGATTTAGACCAGGGGTTGACAAACTATGACCTGTGGGTCAAATCTAGCCCACCACCCACATTTTTGTAAATAAAGCTTTATTGAGACACATTCATATCCATTAGTTTACACATCTATGGCTGCTTTTGCTCTACACGGCACAGTGGAGTAGTTGCTATGTAGAGTATATGGCCTGCAATACCCAAGATACTTACTATCAGGCCCTTTCCAGAGAGAGCTTGCTGGCCCCTGGTTTAGACTGTAGGGTTGTTGATGTCTCTGTAGATAAATGAGCCAATTCAAGATGAATCTTAAAGTTCGATGATAAGACTGTCAGCCTAACTCCCACCTTATCTTATTCAAAAGGATCATAAGGGGAAATTGAGAGATTTGAATGAGTTTTGGAGATGTCATCTTGATAGTGGTAGAGATTTGCATGAGTTTATTCACCCTCTACTTACACACTTTAGTCTTACTGGACCGATTTCACATTTGCTCCAAATGAGAGAGGAATAACACTTATTAAGTATCATTGCATTTTCATTTAGTCATGAGCACTTCCTGTTTGGATTGGAAATTATTCAGACATGGACAGTGACTTCAGGTTTATCTCTCTCTTTTTTAAAGATGCTTATTGGAATCCCACAAGTATCTGCCAGTTTGTAACAGGCCCTACAGGGAGGTGTGGAGCATTTTCGTTAGCCACCTTATGCCCACACAGTTACGTCTGGAAACATACCAGAAGCTCAGGAGCTTTAGGAAGGCTTGCCTTTCTTCAGTTCGCATTCTTTAATGGGCCAATGGAGACATGGAATGTTCTGGGTCATTGTTCCTGGTTACCTACTCAGTGGAGAGCCCATTGCAGAGCTTCGTGTTTAAGTGCTGACTTTCAGGAGCTGGGTCACGTGGGCTGGGAATCTTGGTGCTACCACAGGTTGGTTGTAGATGGTCAGAGGGTCACTGTGTTACTACATGGAAGACACTCAGAATGGCCATGGCCCATAGAAATACTCCAAAAGTTTGAGCTATTTTTTGTTTTTATGCTTTGTAAGAAAACCTTGTAATTAGACAGTTGCTGTGTTTCCCGAGGTTTAAGTGTTATTTAATCCTCTCAAGGAAACTGGGAGGTAAACAATCATCTCACTATTTTACAGATGATAACACTGAGGCATTTTCAAGCTCTCGTGGCCTGTGAGGATCAAGCCAAGTGTCAAATACAAGTTTGCTTGATTCCAAACTTTATACTCACAACAGTGATTCTGACTGCTTCCTTGACACTCCGTTGTCCTGGTGAGCTTGCCCAGACTTTCCAGAGAGTGACAGACATGTGGGGAAAGGGGATGAAGAGCGATGTGTCAGAGCTGTTGACATTTTATGTTTTCCCTTAAATCCCATAGGAATTCTGAATTTAATCTTTTGTTGATCTTCTTTCAACTTCATGGACAAAGCTAATGTCCTTGATTAAATGTCACAACCTCTCATTTTGATAAAGGAAGGGGTTTGGGAGACCCAAAGCCATGATCTCAGCCACCACTGGAGTTATTGGATCCTAACTGGATTAAAATTTTAAATTTACATGGAAATGGCTTTAGCACATTTAGACACAATGCAAGGGGTATTAATAAGTCTGTTGCTTGTTTAGAAATTTCTAATCTTTCCCAGTTAAGGTAGGACCACACTGCTAAACTAGAAGAACTATTCTAAGCCACCCAATTTCCTGTCCTTGAAAAATACAATCTCCCTAATGTCAATATATGTCCCAGAAGCCCACAGTATTTTAGATTTCCTTGGGGAGGCTATTATTGCACAAAGACTGTAGGGGTAACTGTAGAAAAGACATAGAATATTTTATATATAAGAAAATTAAATTCTTCTCCCTGTTTACACCTACCAAAAGTAAGCACTTTAAGGGCAAATGGCTAATACCCACACACTTTGTGATTAATCTAATTCTAGTTTCTTAGTGTAGCCACCTTCATTTGATATTCCATCCATAAATAATGCACAGTGCACCACTCTGACAATGATATGAAATTAGAGGTGAAAAACATGTGACTCCTAAGGGGAAGAACAAAGGAGATTGTAACTCAATTTATTTATTTCTTTAAAAATAGTTGTTATTTGGGTAAATTTGCAGCTGTCAATAAAGCATTCCTGTAGGGCTCCTTCATCCCTGGGTGGCCTTTAATTTCATTTGCATATTGGAAATTCAGCACTTTCTCTTGCTCTAATCAAACTTGCCAAAAAAAAAAAAAAGCTGGCTTTTTGTAAAAAGGGTTTTCAACACTGGTAGAGTACTGCAAAAAATACAAAACCATTGTAGGTACCTGCTTATGAGTGTCCTCCTCCCCTGTTTGTTGGCCAACGCTCCAAGGCCCAATGCTTCAGCTTTTAGAGGTGTGAAATCAGACGCAGCATGCCACAGAGAAGTACGACAGGCCTGGACATCAGAAGTTCTGGGCTCTGCATCCACCTTGCTCCTCACTGGCCACTGCTCTCGGACATATCCTGAATATGATTAATGTCTCACTTTCCCCATCTTTAAAATGAAGGTGTTCGTTTATGGTCCCCCACATACCATTCTCTTGTATGTCTTTGTTTCTTTCCTCATACCTGTTCCTCCAGTAAGTATGTCTTCTTAACATTCATCGGGGCATCGAATCTTTCTTTTTTTAGGACCCAGGTCAAAAATCATCTTGACAGTTGTTGTGGAGCTCAAGTGTCCCACGTATGATGATAGTCTGTTACGTGCACTGCTCCCTTGTTTAAGGAAGCTTGTAAAAATCCCCACTGGGGGAAGGGTTAATTTTTCCTTTCAGTGTCAGGTGAAGATTGTTTTCCTTCCTAGGGGAAACAAATGGCCTGGACACATTGCACATGGACTATACTGAGACAACTTCCAAAAAGGCCATGTTTTGAAGGACAAAACAATGAATGGCTGACAAATTGTTGTTTAAAAGGTCTTGGTTTAAATCCTCGTGTTTTTTTGTGTGTTTTGTTTTCTCAATTTGTTTCTGTACACAGACTGGGAAATCTTTGTCCTGTATGTTCCTAGAAGGCAAACATTAGGTGTGTTTGGACAGCACCACAGACCCTTGGCTTAGCCCAACGAGTCAGAATTCCTTCCCTTGGCTCCTTGTTGTGCACTCACCCAGTTGTCCTTGCAGACATGTGGCTGTGGGCTTCAGGGAGCCATAAGAATCCAGGGACCCAGAATTGCTCGCACTACTGAAGAGCACCGTCAGCAGCCCAGACAGTACCATAATTGCATTTCTCGCCAGTGTATTGGTGAGCAGGGCAATAAGAATAAAGTTGTCTGAATGCTCTTTGTCTATTTGTGATCAAAAGATTAAGAATACACTATTCTAGGGCGCCTGGGTGGCTCAGTTGGTTAAGCATCCGACTCTTGATTTTGTCTCAAGTCATGGTCTCAGGGTCATGGGATCAAGCCCTGTGTCAGGCTCCATGCTCAGCGTGGAGTCTGCTTGAGATTCTCTCTCTCCCTCTGCCCCTCCCCTCACTCACACTCTCTCTTTCTCTTTAAAGAAATAAATAAAAAAAAATTTTTTTAAAGAATACATTATTCTAGAGAGAAAATATATACTTAAATTTTGCATTGCTTATAACACTTAAACATTAAATTGAAATTATCTTTTGCACTACCCTAAAATTCTTAAAAGCAGAAACTTGTCTTATTTTTCTCTGTGTCATAATCCCTAATCATGTCTGGCACATGAAATGTGCACTGTGGAAGTTGATGGGCTTGGTAAAGTCAGGCAGTGCAATACTTTGGGAAGAGCAGTTGAGAAGCTTGGTGATTTCCGGGGACATTTCTTCACTGGAGCTCCACTATCTGCTCTGTAAAATGAGGAGATTGCAACAGATGACTTTTAAAATCCTTCATTTTTTCCATGGATTTCTCCATTTATTTCTATGGATTTTTACTCCACAGGGGCTAAAAGAGTGAGCAATGCCCAAGAAAAGAAAAGCTAGGGCTAGAGGCCTATTGGCCTTTATGATTGCCCTGAGGAGGAATTTCCTAGGGCATTTCTTTACTCCAGCCTCAGTGGATTGTCTTTGTCTCATACTTGCTGAAGGAGAATGGAAAACGACTTGTGTAAGATCAAAATCAAGGGAGTGGGGATTGAGATTCATCTTCATGCATCTTGCTTCAGTAGTTAGATCTCCGAGAATACAAAGATCCAGGTGATAGAATCAGATCACCTAATTCAGATAACCGCCTGGGTTGTTCCTCCTCTTCTTCCCACCTCTCTGAATGCACCTAGTCGGCAGGTTATACCACTGGTTTCTGGGATGGAATCACCTAGAATAGGGTATATATGAGTTTATTGGCCAGGGCTGCCGAGAGACTTTGCCCTGTTTCAGGAAATTTTCTCTTGGGAACTACTTCAAAGGAAATTTCACAGAGGATCTAAACCCTTAAGGAAAACTTCATGCCCTCAAGTACCACCCAAGCCACTGGACTGAGCTTCCTAGAGAAAGATGAGAACATGAGTCACTCCAGGAACATATGGAGCTCCTCCTTCTCTGCCTGTGCTCTTGGATCTCTGGACAGGATCATACCAGAAAGATGAGAAAGTGTAATTAGATACTGACAGCCCTCGGGCATCACTTGGTACTGCTTAGTCCTCCTGCATTCTACGCAAGGGGCAATATTTCCTTCAGAAGGCGGAAGCCTCTAATTAATGAAGTGCTGTCTTCCCGCGGGGGTGTGGACAGGTTAAACAACCTCTTAAGCACACTCCTGATTCTCACTCCAGACCAGTTCTAAATGCAAATCTCTAGATTGTGTGTGTGTGTGTGCGTGTGTATGTGTGTGTGTCATAACAGTTTTTAAAAAACTAGAATGTCCAGATAATGTGATCTGACATATTTAATTAAATATTTGCAGAGGTCCCAATGTCAAATGTGTTTAGAGGTCAAGAAGATAAAGTGTGTGTGTAAAGCAGCCAGGCAGAACAGCAAACAGAGCGTAGGGAGAGCTAGAACAAACGGCCGTGTGCACGTCCTGCCTAGCAAATACCATTCTGGCCAAACAGCACTTTTACAGGCTGTGTCAGCATTCAATCCCTGGACTGGAGCAATTGTTGAATGTACCTTATAATGCACACTCATTAATTCAACACCTATATATTGAGGGGTTACATGTCAAGTGTTGGGCTAGACACCTAATACTAAAGGACATAGATCTGGAGTTTAAACTATTTATGCATAGTGACTCATTAGTTTTCATTAAAAGTGGTTATCAATAATTTTTTTAAAAATTGAATGTAAAGAGAATAATGTAATACAGAGTGTAAGGTATTCAAAAAGGTACTTGCAGTGTGAACAGGGTAACATAAGTCAGCACTTTCTCTTTTTCTTCCCAGAAATTATCCCAAAGCAACAAGAATGGGAAATAAAGGCACACATATGATTTCCGATGGAACAAGGTGACTGCTGAAATCTGAAACCATGAAGTGAATGGAAATGCTGCCCAAAACGGAGGGGACCAGGCCGGGGTGCAAACGCGAGGATCCTGAAGGAGGATGAGGAGGCCTCAGGTCTCACACAGAGTCTCAGGTGATGCATCATGAGTGAAGAGTGCAGTCTGAGATGCAACCTAAGTGTCCCTGGACACTAGTGGGCGGGGCTCCTGGACTTGCGGGGGAGGGGGGGGCAAAGCCTCGGAAACCAGTCAGCTACTTCCTAGCTGTTTCCTGAGGCCCCGACCTTGAACTGTGGAAAACCATACGTTTTGTTTATTCTTTGGCTGCGGAGAAATCAAAGATCAAGAACTCACATATAAGGCTCTGGTCAGGAGGAGAATTCTGGCTAACCTGAGGGGACATGGCCCTGAGTTCTCGCAACATAAAACTCCAGCAAATCGCTGGTTTGGAGAAAACAAAACAAAACAAAAACAAAAACCCAAAACATCTCCTTCAAACATGAATAATCTAAAAGGAGCCATTGGAGGACCTGAAAATCTGGTCAAATATTTTGCCCAAATGAAAAAAAAAGGAACAACCAAACTTAAAGCAAGGATTTCTATGAAACAAGAGCACACACGTATATGAGAACTCAGGAGGACAGGGGCTGGAACATGATCTAGCAGACAGCAGTCAAGGAATGGTGGGGGGAAATGATCATGGCAAGGGACTTGAAATTGGAAGGAGAATGAATAAATTCAAAAGCTGATTTTGCAATAAAATAAAACATTGAAGCTGTTGGCTAATCTAAACAAGAAAAAAGGGAAGAAGCACAAATAGGCAAAATAAGAAATGATAAGAGGTAGCGCTAAAGTATAGAGGAAATTAAAAGAAATCGTTGAGCCCAATTTTATACAAGTATGGTTGAAAACATAGGTAAAATGAAGTCTATACTAGAAACATTAAATAGACCAGTTAGTATACATGAGTTAGTACACACCATAGGCATAAAATCCAGTTTTTAAAATTCTGCTAAGTCTAAAGAACAGAATGAATCTTACTGAAAGCATTCTTGAGCACCCGCAGGGTGGTGGGGTGGCAGGAAGACTTCCCAACATTGAGGATAATCTTTTTATGAAACTTTACACCAAAACCTGATAAGGATGGCACAGGGAAATAAAACTATAGCTGAATCCTATGTATCAATATTAATGCAAAAATTCTAAATAAATAAAAAATATAAGCTACTCTGACAAAGTGAGATTTATTCCAGGAAGAGAAAGGTGGTCCTTTGAAAATATATTTCACCATTTTTATGACGCAAAGGAGATATCAGATAGGTTTCTCCATAGGTACTGAAAAAAGGCACTTTATATCCTAGATTTGCTTTTCAAAAAAAAGAAAGAAAAAAATGAAAGGAAGAGCTTATGAAATAGAAATAGGTGGAATTTCTTTAATGTGAAAAAATGTAGCTCAGCTGAAAAGCCAGCATCATGCTTAATAAGAAGCACCAGGAACGTTAACAGGCAGAAAGCACTGGAGTCAGGAATAGAACGTCCTACGTCACCACCGCTCTTTAATATCATCTGGAAGTACTAGCAAATGCCATCCTGTAAGAGGCAGGAATTAGAGGCATACAACATAGAAAGGAATTTGTAAAGTTATTATACTTGAATACGATATAACAAAAACCTATTACAAACGGGAATTCAGTGAGATGAAAGGAAGAAAATCAATAGCTTTCTTACATTAAAAACAGCTAGCTAAAGCTCCAATAGAAAAAAAAAAGATGTAATTAGCAGTTGGTTTTAAAAATACAAAATGCCTGGTAGTAAATTTAATGAGAAATATGTGTACATGTGCACACATGCAGTGTGTAAGATATGCTACTGAGGATATATGACAATTTACACAAAGTGATAGGCACATCGTGTGTTCGAGATGAAAGGACTCAGCAACACAAGACTATCAATTATTCCTTAGAGAAACATAGGTAATGCAACCCTAATTTTTTAAAAAGTTAAAAAAAATCTGGTTTTGGAAGCAGACAAGCTGATTTTGAAACTCAAATGGAAAGAAAAATGAAGAAAAGGTAGAAAATGGAAATGAATAAAAAGGAGAGAGAAAGACTGGCATTACCAGATATTAAATGAACTTGCCAGGTTGCAAACATTAAATTTTTGGTTCTGGCACATGAATAAACCAGCAGTCAATGAGACAGAATTGGAAATCTAGAAATAGGTCTGGAGATGTAGGCAACTTTAGTATAAGATAAATTTCCATTTCATATCAGTAGGAAAAGATGAATTATTCAATAAATTTTATGGGGAAACTGGGTCACTTTATGGAAAAAAATTAAGTTGGATTCATGCTTCAAGTCTTATAACAGGATAAATTGAAAACAGATCAAAGACTTAAAGGTGAAAAACAAAGCAATAGAAGTACTAAAAGAAATCAAGGAAAATTTGTTTTGTAATCTCAGAGTGCTAAAGGCCTTTCTAATCACATTGCAAATCTCAGGAACTAAAAGGAAAGACTGACATATTAAACTACAGTAAATTAGAAAACAAATGTATATTTATGGCCAAAGCACCATATGCAATCAAAAGTATTATGATAAACTTAGAAAAAGATACTTTCAAATCTTATCACAGACAGAAAGCCAATTTCTCTAATATATAAGGAATTAGTATAAATCAATAACAAAAAAACCAACATTCCAAAAGAAAAAAATGGATAAAAGGTATGAATCCATAGTTCACATGAAAGAAAATAAAAATGTGGCTATTGAGCATGTGAAAAGACACTTGACTTCATTCACATTAAGAGACGTGGAGGGGCGCCTGGGTGGCTCAGTTGGTTAAGCATCCGACTCTTGCTTTCAGCTCAGGTCATGATCTCAGGGTCTTGGGATCAAGCCCCACGTTGGCTCCACGCTCAGTGGGGAGTCTGCTTGAGAATTCTCTCTCCTACCTCTACTCCTCCCCCTACTCATGTGTTCTCTCTCTCTCTCTCTCAAATAAATATATCTTAAAAAGAAGAGAGACATGGAAACAAGACTACAAAGAGATAACATTTTTCACCTATCATATGGTCAAAGATGCAAAAGTTTCATAACCTGTTATCTGGATAAGAGTGTGGGGAGACAGACTCTTAGACTTTGTGGGAGTGTATACATTGGAGCCACATTTATGAAGGGCATTTTGGCCGTAATGAACATACCTTTAGACTCAGTAATTTCACTACTAGTAATTTAATCCAAATATATACCTCCACATGAAGAAAATTGTGACTCCACAAGATTAAGCATTGATGATCAGTTTTCTGTAGTGAGTGGGTGGTCATACCCTAAATATCTATCAGTAGGAAACTGGTTAAATAAATTATGGGACATCCTTGGGGCACCTGGGTGGTTCAGTCGTTAAGCGGCTGCCTTCAGCTCAGGTCATGATCCCAGGGTCCTGGGATTGAGTCCTGCATCGGGCTCCCTGCTCTGCAGGGAGCCTGCTTCTCCCTCTCCCTCTGCCTCTCTCCCCAGCTTTTACTCTCTCTCTCAAATAAATAAAATCTTAAAAAAAATAAATTATGGGACATCCTTATGATGGAATATTATGTAACCGTAAAGAAGAATAAGAAACTCTCTATAGGCTGATAAGGAGAAATCTCTAAAATTTGTTATGTTAAAAACGAGAAGGGAAGGATAGTGTGTTCAGCATACTACCATTTGTGTAGTAAAGGGCTAGTACACACACACACACACACACACACTTGGCTGTACATAAAATCTCCAGAAGTATTCACAAGATAGCAATTGCCTGTGGGAAAGGGGGCTAAGTAGCTACGAATCAAAGTGGAGAAAAATTTGACCATATACTCTTTTTTATCTTTTAAATGTTAAACCACGTTGAAAGTCCTATTTATATAAAAATATAATTCAAAATATTAATTAAAACAAAGTTAAAAATCAAAAGAAGTCATTTTCTGTAAAGCTCAATTTATTCAATCTTTATGTCAAAAGGTCTCACTTTTATACTATAGTGGTGATTGTTGATGGAAGATACATTTTTTTTAATTTAATGCCTTTAATTTTCAAAATAAAAAGACAACACTTTAAAAATATTATATCTTGATATATGGATCTGGGGCACCTACACACAATCTTGATGTTTTTAAAACACTGGAATAAATAAAGATCAAATAATATACATAAGAAATAGGAAAATGTGAATAAGTAACAAAGTGACTCCTTAACGTCTTCATAAATAGTATCAAAGAGCAGCAACATACTCTTCAATGATAGAGATGGGGACATCCAATTATTGAAAAAAAGGGGCATAAAATGGGAGGAAAATGCAAATACCTCAGAAGAACTATGGAAACAGCTGTTGCTGAATAGTCAAGGAATGTAAAATACCGAAAGTTAATTATATGCTTTTTATAGCAATTTGAAATGGACCCAGTGATCTGATTCCACAGTTTTAAAAACACGGACTTATTTTTTTCCAGCTCCACAGGGTTGGGCTGTAAGAATGTGACTGTGGCCATAGTGAAACTAGCTTGTAACTCATACATTTCACTTCACAGTTTGCAACTCATTTCCATTTACATGATTTTGATGCTTCATTCCAATCTTAAAGGCTACTCAAGGCAAATATTTTTATTTCATTTTTACAGACGTGAAAGTGAAGTGTGGTTTGCTTAAGTGACTTGCTCACAATGATATAGCTAGGAATTGTAGAGCTAGAACTCAAAAATATCCTGACTGCTGTCTAGTCTTTATTGCTCTAAATCAGGCTGTCGAACTTCAATATTTCTTGTTTCATAGAGCCTGCAGGGAAGTCTGCCCTGCAGAAGCAGACCACCAGCATCGAGGAACGCATCCAATCATTCTTGCATTAAACCCCAATAGATTTCTCAAACACAGTCTTCCTCTAATTGTGTCTTCTATGTGAGCAGTCATTTCTTTGGTGTGTAAGTGTGAGTGTGTATGTGTAATGATGTTATCTATATGCCATCAGGGCACCTGCACATTTGCATATTGGGAAAGAACTGAATAAAACATGAGGTGCTTTATTCCAACGGGATGCAAGATCCTCAAAGGATATTTACAAATGTACTCAAGTCCTCAGAATCAATCAATCCCTGAATCAACAAATGGTTTTTGATTCCCTGAGCTGTGCCTAGCACTAGGACAAATGCTGTAGGGGAAACAATGAAGCAAGGAGAGAAGAATCCCCTCCAGGCCACCATCAGCCCGCCACCCCCACCCCACCTGCCACCAACTTTGGAAAGCTTCAGTTTAAATCAGATAAAAGAATTAGATTTATGGCAATCTCTAACCAGTGTCTATAGGGTACACATTCACTGGGTTTCCTTCTAAGGGCTCCAGTTGGATAGACAGGAGGAGGAGAAAAAGCTGAAGTTCAGGAATCTATATGTCCTAGTGACCTTTCCTCGGAAGGTGATTGAGGAGAAACTTGAGGTTTCTCTTGTAGCCGATGAAATAGGGCACATTTTCAGCGTGGAGAGCTAGTCATGCATGTGGCATTTGCCATGAATAATCCTTAGTGCTCTTGCCCTGCTTCCCCTCCTGCTTCCCTATAGTCTATTTCCTACCCAGTCAACACAATGTTTTAAAAAAGTAAATTGGGGGTGTCTTGGTGGCGCAGTCAGGTAAAGCGTCCAGCTCTTGGTTTCGGCTCAGGTCTGATCTTAGGATCGTGAGATTGAGCCCTGCCTGGGGCTCCATGCTCAGTGTGGAGTCTGCCTGGGTTTCTCTCTCTCCCTCTGCCCTTCCCCCCACTAGCTGTCTCTCTCTCTCTCTCTCAAATAAATAAATAAATCTTTTAAAAAATAAAGTAAATTGGATCATGTTGTTCTTGTGCTCATGGTCTTAACGTGACTACCTCTCTTGTTCTTAGAATAAAATTCAAACTCTTCACTGTGGCTAGCTGACTCCCTCTCATACTCACCACCACCTCCTCTTCTCACTCATGGTGTTCCAGACACACTTCTGATTTTCTTCCTGTCCCCCGCTCTTCCCAACTACAGGCTTGTACACTTGCTGTGCTTTCTCCCTGGAAGGTTTGGACCCAGATCTTTGCATTGCTGGTTCCTTGTCATCATTCAGGTTTCAACTCAAACACTGACACTAAGAGAGACCCTCCTTACCCGAGCCAACTAAAGTAGCTGCTTCACCTCTTGCCCTACTCTCTATTTATCAACAATCTGTTCTTTTCTTACAGTAGTTATTCCTCTATGTAATTACCTTATACATTTGTTTGCTTGTTCATTGTCTCCCCCAAGTAGAGTGCAAGAGCTCTATGAAAACCGCAGCCTTGTCTGCCTTGTTTATTGTTCTTTATGTAGTTCCTAGGACAGCATGTAGTAGTGTTTAACAAATATTTATTGAATGAATGAATGAATGAGAAGCCTCAGAAATTGTGTGTTTATGGCTTTCACTATCATCTGCATCCCTTTACAGCCTATGACTGTTTTAAGCTATTACCCAAGAGTCTCCCCACCCCCTGTGCCCACCCCACCTCCACAAGACACTCTGGAATGCTCCCTCTATTAAATCAGTGGCACCCTTTGCTCCAGGGAAGACTAAGATGATTAGAGCAGTAATATAAAGAGAAAAGAAAAATAACAGTAGGTCCTGGACTTTTTAAATTTCTAAATGTATTTTTAAAATTATAGTTATTGCTTTGTAAGAACCCGGCCCTTTTGAGCATCAGAGGTAAAGCCCTGAAGGAACCATGACATAAAGTGCATGCCATAAGCAAATAACTGGAAAAAGAACAGAAGAAGAGCATTTTATCCAATCATGGAGAGAAGATGAAGATGGAAATTGTCGGGGATGGAGGAGGAGGATGTGGAGGAGGAGACAAAGACTGAGTGAGGGGCATGATGAGATATTAGATGATAGTTGACAAGGGGCCCAGTATTTTTCCAGCTCCCCAACTGACCGTGCTCTGAAAGACCAGAGGGTCTCAGACTAAAGAAGAGTTAGGCTTCATTATGCTGGTAAGTCTGAGGAGACATGGGAGAATAGCCACATGCTCCATGGTGCAACAGTCCTAAAACAGAAAAGGTGGTGTGGCATGTCCAACAAAGTTGAATCTGAAAGATACACCAGATTTCCTTAGAAGTAGCCAAATGGAATATATAGAATTATCTGAGCTCCCAGGAAAGGAGTGAAAATGCTTGAGGGAGACCTGGTAGACTGAAAAGTGGCCTGACAGGATTAGAACAGAGAGGTGCCTGTGAGTTCCGATAACCAGAGATCACTGCAGGACCATGGACAGTAGCAGTAGATTCCCTGGGAATCAACACTAATGACCAAAGACCAAGCGGCATTCTAAGCCAGCAGAGGGTGGAGGGCAGTGAGTGGTAAATGTGATGTTTCTCCCTCATTCTTACTTATCACCCCTTGAATGTTCATAGGCCCTGCCTCTCTTCCAAATATTAGATGGTACTTGGATAGAAAGGGAGCTGGGGATGAACTCTTAATATGGCTGAATGTATACCCAAAATGTTTCATTCTAATTTTGTGGGATCATACAAAATTGTCTAGTGTTTTGGGTTTTTTTTTTTTTTAATCAGGTGGGAATCAGCCTTGATGTAAAAATTAACATTAGTTCAAAGACAGGTCCATTTTTTTCACACCTGAGTTTGTGATGTGAAAGTTTTACCCCTTGCACTTATATAGTCTCAAAGCTAATATATAGTTAGAAGTTAGCCAGTGTATGGTGTTACAACAAAAGTTACAGCTACCTCACAGAAATAACTGTTTTGCACCTGACAGTGGGCTGAGGCTTCTGAGCAGAGCTCTGAAACCCAGGCTTCAGGTTTGGGGTGAGACAGACCTACGTTCAAATCTCTGACTTTCATTTTTACAACACAGTAAGTTGAGACAAGACATTTAAACTTTGGGGACTTCAATGACCACTTCTATGAAAATAATACCATTTTTAAAAAACGGTTTAGGAATTAAATAATATAATGTATATAATTGTTTAAAACATTTCCTAACTGTCAAAAGAAACTCAAAGTGGGAATTCACTACTGTCTTCATAAGCGGGAATGACTTTTATTGTAACCAAACTCGATGTGTTCTTTTAAGCACAGGCATTTTATATGTTGCTCATGAATTTCCAGTTGTATAGAGCAGTATTTCTTTTACATACAGCAATTCACTGAGGAGGAATTAACAATCATCATGGAAGATACATTGGTTCAGATTGTGAGTTAAAGTAGACAATTATCATAAGCTATAAATTGGAGCATTTGTATTCTCACATTTAATTTAACCTGCTCTTAGAAGAAGAACAAATAACAACAGTAAACAAAAACATATTCTCTGGTTCAGTTCTCCTTAACAACCAATAGCATCCACTTACGGGAGGTTTTTCTAGGAATTCACACTACCAATGACAAACACTAAGTTCTAGAATTTGGGGAGACATTGAAGAGACCTTGGAGAATATTTAGCTTAATGCTTATATTTTTACACAGGAGAAAACTGAGGCCTTAGGCAGAAGTGACTTGGTTAGGATTAGCTAGTTATCGGTAGGGTTGGAATAAGGTCTATATTAGTTGGGTTTTGTTGTGTAACAAACTATAGCAAAACTCAGTTGTGGCTGGGCTGATTTTGGCCAGGCTCTGTTGGGCTTGGCTATAAGCTTCTGGTTGGGTCCAGGTCTGCTCTATATGTCTCTCATCCTGGGATCAGTGGCTGCCAGGGGCATGTTCTTCTTATAATGGAGCAATGGAGTACAGGAAGGCAAGCAGAAAAATGTGCTGCTTCTTGAGAACTCAGCCCAGAACTGAAACACTTTATTTAACTTCCACACACATGCCATCAGCTAAATCAAATCACATGGGCTGAATTCCAAAATCAGTGGGTCAAAGAAATATACTCTATCCATTATAGTGGACATTAGTTCCATGTCACATGGCCAAGGTGTGGATATGTAATTCTAATAAAGGGAGGACATGAGTGACTCCAGTGACTCAGTTTACCAGAGGGTCCCAGTCTTCAGATTCCCACATGAATTTTCCTTCCCCTCCATAATGTTCTATGTAGGCTTCTAACCTAGTGAGTTAACTCCCCATTTGAAACTGTTTGGTGCTGAACCACATAGGGCCAGCCTTGGCAGTAAGTTACCAATATTACCTTTATAGAAAACAATCATAAAGTCTGGAAACAGTCACACAGTAATAAAGAAATTTAAAAACAAATTGTTCATAGGCCAAAAATATTTTCTACCTCCCTTCTACAAAACTGAAACTCTTCGTAAGTTTTCCCTTCAGCAAGATGGGATTTATAGCTTCAACCCTATCCATTGTTTTCTAATTAAAAATGTATTGAGGTCCTCACAACTGGAGCACATAAACCAGACATGCCAATGCTTGGCACAGTCAGCTCAGTGTGTGTATAAATTATATCCAGGGTGACTGGGGTCTGGCCGGGGACACTGCAGCCACTCTGAGTTACACTTTCTCTGACTTAGAACTACTAAAACTGACAATGCTTTAGGAGAATATTTAAAACATCCATAGTAGGCCTGCAAATGGATGACTTCTCCACCCCATCCTTCCTTTAGCAGTTTCAGATGCTGACCTTACCTGCCATAAAGTGAGTTTGCTCCTATCAACCCAACAGATACCAAGTCAGTCGAAGAAGAGATGACCTGGATGTCCTTCAGCATCTTGCACTAAAATCCAAATTAGCAGCCAAACTCTGGCTGCAAGTACCTTCGTTGTCTTTGGTGACATTGAAGAAAGAGGATAAGACTTGATACTGGGTTTCCAGGAGGCATAGGAGAAGCCCAGTGACTGATAATCCCCCATCCATCCATTCAAGGGCATCAACATTTACTGGGATTCAGCTAGGAGGCGCAGGTTGCTGTAGAGTGGAAATGGCATAGATTTTGCCATCAGGCCCACCTGGTTTCAAACTTCACACTATCTAGGAACGTACCCTGGGAAATTTCATTCATTCATTCATTCACTCATTCATTCCTTCCTTCCTTCACCAATCATTTCCTCTGTGACTGCTGTATTCCAGACACTGCTCACTGGGCACTGGGGTTCTAGTAGTACAAAGCAACACAGTTTCTGTCTTCTGGGAAATCACTACTGAAAGAGAAAGTGGGTAGGTTCATAATTACATTACCACATGATCAGTGCCAAGACTGAAGTTAACATAAGGTGCTTAATAGAGTGCTTTTCTCTTAGTCTAAAAACAACAACAAAAACAAAAAAGCAAAACCTCTTCATTATAAAGCAAGATTATAAAGTAATTCAGTAAATCACATTTACTGAATGTCTCTTGTTCCTAGTAAGTTACTTACACTCGTCTTCACAACCTGGTTTGGTTTTTTTTCAATCATTACCCCCATTTTATGCATGAAGTAACTGAGGTTCAGAGAGATTGTATAGGTTTTTCCAGGTTACTCAGCCAATGGTGGAAGAGCTGGGATTTGAAGCCTGTTCCGTGTGGCTCCTGCAGTGCCAGGGGGCCTTCTCTTTGGTGGATGGGCCCTAGATGCCATTGAAAGCAGTCGTTCTCT
The DNA here is from genome assembly GCF_011800145.1 of Mirounga leonina. Taxonomy (NCBI): domain Eukaryota; kingdom Metazoa; phylum Chordata; class Mammalia; order Carnivora; family Phocidae; genus Mirounga; species Mirounga leonina. Next base: position 34,054,483 of record NW_023270389.1, on the reverse strand, counting down.
TGAGATAATAGGACCAAACCGTGTGAGAAGCCAGTCCGGCTTGACTTCTCTGCTCTGGGAGTTTGTCCACATTAGCAGCGAGGGAGGACGGCATTTGGCTGCAATTCACTGCCAGTTTTGATGGCTGGGATTTCCCCCCCTGGAGGCCCCAGCTCCCATTTCCCAGTGATCTCTGCTTTGCAAGGTGTGCTTCTCCAAGGTACTGTGTCTGGTGCCCAGGTAGTGCTAGAGTAGCTGCATTTGGTCCCTGTCCTTACACACAATCGGAAAAAAAAGAAAAGAGAGAAAGAAGTGAGAGTATATAGAGAAAGCCAAGTACAAAACATAACTCAGAAATGGTAATGTAACAGGGCCCACCACGGCTGCTGACTAGTTGCATTCGTAATGATTTTCTCCAAATAATGCAAACACTCTTTTTTCCTGAGAAAATGAAATATAGGAGTGCCACAGTCCACAGATGATAGGGGAGAACTCATAAAAGATTTTAATCTTTCCTTGTCAGTTTTCAGAAATGCAAACAGCCTCGTCCTCATTTTCTTTATGCCCTGGACTTCTAATTGAGGAAGCTGGCATCAATTATGCATGTGGGTACCGCTGGGGAGGGAATTAAAATAAATATTTGGGGGTTATTGTTAGCCAGAACATCGCTTCATCTTTGTGTCACAATAATTCCCCATGTCGTAGTGCTTTAGATTAGAACATATGGCAATAAGGTAGGTAATGAGAACAACAATTTTCTGAAACAACATTATAACTTTTCCCCTTTATGGTCACATTTAGTTACAGTACATGCTGCCATTTAGGTGTAGAGCTTTATAAAAGCAAATCTCAGAGAGAACGGAGTTCAGAGCAGGAGCCTGGGAAGTCTGACTGCCTGGGCCCAGAGCCAAGCCCGCAGATGGAAATTTGGAGGTGTGGGCTACTTAGCTTTTGCTGCAGCAACAATTCCCGTTTTAAAGGGGCTTAGAGCAGCAGTGTTGCTCTCATTTCCATGTTACATGAGGGTTGTGAGTCTCCATGAGGCAGCTGGGCTCAGCTTCACCCACCTTCTCATTCAGAAGCCAGCTTGAAGGAGTGGCCACTTTCTGGGAGATGCTGCTGTCATGGTGGAAGCCTCTGGATCAATTACCCAACAGCACTTAATACCTCTGCTTAGGAGGGTGAATTTCGTATCCACGTGCAATCCTCTTTCCAAAGCAAGTCATAGGCCGAGCCTGTCAATAAAGCAGGGGGGCATAGCAAAGATGGAGATGTGTAATATACACTGTGGAGAGGGGCAGAGATGGTGAACGATGACACAGTGGACCACAGGGTGATCCCTCAACTCTACCCCATCATCACTGGGGAAACTATATTGGGGCAATGCAGTAAATCAGCAAATGAGCAAGGAGAGTCACCATCGGTTGGTGTTGGGTGGATCTGGAGTGCATGTAAATACAAATCCAGCAAGCAGCTCTAGAGTACCAGTCTAAATGCAGGGTACAATGCAATGCATTCTGGGAAAATGATGCCAAATAAGATGACCTCTGCCATTCAGGACCTCTTAATTTTAAAGACACAATAACCAGGCCAAGAGTGAATCAAACTCGTGGCCAGAGTGAAAAAGTACTATAGAGGAACAGGAAAGGGGGAGGAAGGAAGGTTTAAGTGCACTGTGTTCAGTGTGTTATACATACTATCTCATTTAATCTGCCCAATATACGGAGATAGGAAAAATGCAAATGAGCAAATTTGAGTATCAGAGAAGTTTAATGACCTGCTGGCCTACTAGCTAGTGGAGGATGAAACTGGGAGTGAAGTGAGTGACACTGTGGGAAAGGAAGGCAGAGCACTTCCTTCTGCCTGGGATGATCAGTAAAGGAGCCACACTCTGGAGGCAACATTCAGACAGGCCTTGACAAATGAGCAGCATTTCAGTACACAGAAGAGGAAAGAGAGGCAGAACATCCATCCAGGGAACAGCATGGGTAAAGCCCAGGATGTGTGAAAGAGCCCAGACTTTGTAGGGAATAGCCAGGACAGTCCTCTGCTGTGCTTGAGGCATAAGGTAGGATCAAGGATCAGGTTATTCAGGGTGTGCAGTGTGTCTCATGTTGAACATTTTGGACTTTACTCTGTAGGTAGAGGAACTATTGAAGAATTCTGAGTAAGGACTAATAGGATCTCAGCTGTATCTTTAAAAGGATCATTCAGTTAAAGAGTTCTCCAAGGAACATCTCAGAGACAGACTGATTGATCTCCAAGATCTTATACACTCCCTTAAACCTGTGTGTAAAATTTCTGTGACATTTTTACCCCTCCAAGGCTTTAGAATAGGTAGGGACCTTGAGATAAAGAGAGAGAGAGAGAGAGAGAGTTTCTAAATTCAAGGCTATATTTGATATGATTTTAATCAGATGTCTGCTTGTTAAATATGAGGTAGTGCTGTCCCATAGATGGGTTTACTGTAAGACCAGGCTTCCCAAATTCCTTAAGTTTGTTTTGCCTGGGTCTTCAGCCTTGTCCTATCAATCTTCATGTTCTAGCCCCAGACCAGCCTCTAAGGAGTAGGTACCATTATGAAAATAAAACATAAAACACAAACAATACCAACTTCCCCAACCTCACCATGTAAAACATACACACACACATTCAGCACACAGACACAATTTAAAGAGAGAAAAACTAGTGAGAAGAAGCTTCATGTGAAAAGTAGGATCCTAGGAGTTGTGTATGATATAGGCTCTTGTCCTTACCAGTTCAAAGGTAGGCAAAACTTTTTCTCTTGATTTTCTTTAGTGGAAAGATGAGGTTGGCATTTAAAAGAGAAATGTTTAAGGCAAAAAATTGGGGGATGAGGTGTAATCATTTTTCTGAATCTGGAAATCCCACAATGTTCTGACCAGCTTTCCTCAGTCCTATGCCCCTTATTCTAAGAAAACTGCTAATACTCTTGATGGTGGACTTTAATCTTTCCTAGGTCCCTCCTCTCTGAGTTTCCTGACTTGGGAACCACCATTCTGCACCCCACAGGTATGGTCTACTTCAACATCTCTCCTTTACCGGGACAAATGTCAAGAATTTCTCAGCCAGCTAGCATCTTCTCACCTGGTTCCAAAGGAATTCTCTTAACTTCTCACTTGATGTGCAAAAAATGGTGACTAACACTCATTAGGCTTCAAAGAATGAGATAGGCCAGTGGTTCTCAAGATTTAGCTTACCTGCCCCATCTTCTGGAGTTTCTGCTTCAGGTGGTATGGGATGGGACTCAAGAATGCATTTCTACCAAGTCCTCAGGTGATGCTAATGGACTAGTCCTCCACATTTTGAGAACCACAGATGAAGCCAATGAGGCCCACAGGTCACCAGCCCCACTCTTTCCTGGTGTCTTCTATAAATCAATGCAGGATGGTATGGGATGGAGGTGGGAGTGTTTCGGTGCTTTTTAGGCCCGATTCTTAATCCCAGCTCTTTTACTAGTTAACCAAATCATCTTGGACAAACTGCTTAACCTCACTGGGACTCAATTTTCAAACTTTAAAAACAGCAATCATAATATCATCTCTCAAGTTTTTTGGAGGAGGAATAAAGAATATAGCAAATATAAAGTCTCTAGCACAATGTCTGATACGTGATATGCATTCTGTAAATGTTAGCTTTCTAATTCTCTTCGTACCATGGCACCTCATTCAGGTGAGAGCCTTCCACACTGTCATACAGGAGAGTCATCTGCACTAGTTCTTCTACTAAGATGGGCCATAAAACAGTGCAGTCTCCATAACATGTAAACAACAATGGTTTATGTGTCCTGTTGACATGCTATACTTGAATACGGCATCTACTAGTCTCCATTCTGTGGCTCAGCCCAAAGGAAGGAGATTTCCATATGGACATTATAAGAAAGATACTCATAAACCATACTAATGGAAGTCTAAATTCTACTTTAATGACACCTATATCTTCAACATTAAGTATAGAATACTAAGGAAGGATGGCTCTGCTTTAGAGGCAAGGACTCCAGTTATTTCTTACTAAGTCCTGCATGAGTCATACACAGTGAAGGGGGGGTGGGGGTGGGGCTCAGCACCCAGGGGAAGGGTAATCAATGACTCGAGCACCAAAGGGGCAAAGCTGGCAAAAGCTATGCAGAACCATGAAATAAAAAGCTGTGACTTTGGGAAATTAAAGTGTCTCGGAAGCTGAAGTTTCTCAGGCTTATCTTTGGAGATAGATAGAAGAGATAATGTTGGCATTAAAATTCAAGCAAATACAGAGAAATGTATGAGATATCCAAGGGATTATGAGTGGGGCATTTGATAGGAAGAAAAAGTTTGAACTACCTCTCATCATCTCATTTAGGATGTTATTTCCAGAGTAAAGTCCTTAAAGAAAGGAGATAATGCATAATTCATAGTGTTTTGTAAAGCCTAATGAGATAATGCTTTGAAGGCCCTCACCAAAATTCTTGATGTGTCCTAATCCCTCAGTAAATGGTAACTATTAGCGATTGTTATTCTGAAAAGCATATTTGTATTATAATGAATTCCTCAATGGCCATCCTATGTTCTTCACCCACCAGCTAGATTGCAAACTCCACAAAGGCAGGGAGGGACCAGATCCATCTTTGTAATATTCTATGTCCAGTTCTAGTGTGGTGCCTGGGGCATAGCAGATGCATGATAAGTATCTGTCCGAGGCAAAAAAGAAAGAGAAGGCTCAAGAGGAGATGGAAGATTTGGGTATAGGCTCTACCATGGAGAACACAGGGAAGAATAGAAAAAAAAAATGTGGGGAATCACGAATGGGAAAATGGGACAGAAAACCTCTGTTGACTCTAGGCATTAAAGCACATTTTCTTTGTGATTAAGGGTCTATTACTACTTGCCTTTTTCTTTCCCTTCCATTGCCCACCCTGGAATTCCAAGTGTTGACCTCGATCCCTCTAGTCACTGGCTATGGGTTTACCGTAAGACTTCCCAATTGTCTGATTCACCAGAAGCTCCATGAAAGCCACCATCAACCTATATGACATCATTGTACAAATTAGAAAAAGGTGCCCCTTCTTCCAGGTAGGTTTGGCTAATAGCTAGTAGGTTCTATTTGATGAGTGCACTGTGGGCTAGGGTTTAGGCTTTTCCCACCCCTTCCTCCTATTACCCCATTTATCCAGGTCCATCCTAATGCAACTGTACTTTGGTGGGCCAGGGCTCCTTTCAACTTCAGCTATAGCAACACACATTTACCGAGTGTGTATTTACAACATGTGGGCACTGGGGCTAAAGTGATATGGACACATAGCTCCTGTTTTCATGGAGCTTATTCTGTAACTAGGGAAGTGGCAGCCGGCAAAATGGTTGAGCAGAAAGCCTAGGAGTGAGATACATCTAGTTTGAACATAGTGCCTGCCAGTCACCAGCCATGCTGTCTTGAGCAAGTGATGGGACCTTTCAAAGCCTTCATTTTCTCATTATGAAAATGGGGATAATGACACTACCTCCCTCAGAGACTTGTGAGCACTGAGAGGCAGGGGTGTGCTATGATCTGAATGTTTGTCTCCCCCACCACCTCCAAATTCATATGTTGAAAACTTAATGCTCAGTGTGATACAATGGGGAAGGGGGCTTTGGAAGGTGCTTGGGTCATAAGGGTAGAGCCCTCCTAAATGGGATTAGAGTTCTTATAAAAGAGATCTCTAGCTCCTTCCACCAAGTGAAGACAGAGCTAGAAGTCAGCAGTATCAACCTGGAGAGGACCTTTATCAGACACCGAATTTCCTGGTGCCACGATCTTGGATTTCCCAGTTTCTAGAACTGTAGGAAATAAAGTTCTATTGTTTATAAGCCACCCAGGCTATGGTACTTTGTTATAGCAGCCAGAACAGACTAAGATAATACATGTTCCATGTATGTTAGCTATTAATATCATCATCATCATCATCATCATTTCATAGAATCAGTGATATAATCATGAAGAGAATAAAGGTATCCTTTGGACCAGGACATTCAGAAAAACCATCACCAAAGCAATATAACTTAAGAATGGTAACACAAAATGCCTTCAGGGAAGGCGCAGGAGCAAAACTTAATAAAATAGGCCAAATTTGAGGCAATAAGGGCTGGTGTGGAGTACGGCAAACTAGAGAACACATTGAAAACATTCAGCTTCAAATGTCTGAAAACAAATGACATCGTCTGTGAGGTAAGTTCTGCCTGTCCAGGGTGGGCAGAAAGATACACAACATGGGATAAGAAAATGCCCAGTCCTCTCAGAAGGTTTGCTTTTTGTAATCCACTGCCATAACTTTCCCCCCTCATTTCCCTAGTGATGTCTAGAAAAGATCTTGGGCCCTACAAGCCCAAAGCTACAAAGAGCAAAACCACTGTTTGCAGACTCTAAATGGTGTCCTGTGCTCAACTCTCAGGAATTCTAGCCCTTTCCTCTCCCTTCACCCACCTCCCCGCCACTCAATCTGAGGTGAGACTTCTTGCTCGCTCAGAGTACATTGTTTGAAAGTTTGTGTCATAAATGTATCGATCTTGCCCCGCATTCCCAAACAGAATCTCGATGTTGAAGCACTCCTTTAATCAAAAGTAAATTATGTACAGGCCACGTAGTTCAGCTCAGCCAGGCTCACAAAAAAGGCAATCCATCATTTATTCGTAAATGTCAGTGAAATCTGGGGATCAATATGTGCGCCAATGTGTATTATGTTTATTATTTTTCTGTAAATATCAATGCTGAGAAATATTTCAAGAGAGCCCGTAGGTGCCATGGGAAATCAGAACCTAACCTAGGGTAGGTGGTGAAGTGGTGCAATCTTTCTAAATGGATTTTATCTGGTTTTTTTTGGAAATCCACTGCAGGTGAGAGCTGGGCCATCCCGAGTCCTGTGGGAAATAAAGGTGAGAAGCATAGTGATTTAGGTGTCTGAGAAAGTTCCAGAATGGATGTAGCTTACAATGAGATAGAAATGACTTCTCCTGATACATTTTGAAGTGTGAGTTTGGACATAGAAAGTAAAAGTGATTCCCAAAGATCTGGGTCATCTACAGGATCCCTAGAGCCCAAAGGCAATCTGTAGTCCTGTCCTATCCCTTTTTGTTGGCTTATCTGGATGAGTACACCATATATGTGATGTCAGGGTCTTGGGCAGTAGAAGAAGCAGCAAGCAGTTGTTTGAGAGGAAAGACCCGATTTCTTACTTCCTATTTTTATTTCCATTTATTGTAGAGGGGATACAGAGTCCTGGAGGTTTTTGAGTCAGTGAAAAACATGATCAAAGTGGTATTTAGGAAAGAGAAACAATAAACATTTTATAACCAATATTGGAAACATAAGAGATTGAAAGCAGAGAAGCTAATTGTGAGGTCCAGTCTGGATGGATAGACCCCTTTTTGTAGTAGAAAGATCTCAAGCTTTGGAATCAGATGTTGGGGCTTGAAGTTGAATCCTTACTCTACTAATTATTATATGCAAGTTACAATACCTTTCTGAGCCTCGGTGTCCTGCTTTGTAAAATGAGACTAATAACAACAGCTGTATCAGTCAGGATAGACTAGGTTATGCTGCAGTAACAAATAATCCTCTGCAGAATCTCTGTATCTTAAAAAAGGTTTCTTTCCCTCTCTTACTTCATGCCCATCCTGGGTCAAAGGGGCAGGGGTACCCTGTGAATCATGTGCTTGCTCTTCCTCTCAAATCAAACACACTTTACTGCAAGGGGTTCGGGAAAGTCCAATATTACAGTGTGTTCACCAGGAGAAGACTGGAATATGCTTGGCAAACAGCACTCATGGCCATCACACCAAACTCCTTGGGCTTGGGGGCAAATTAGAAGTCACATGTAATTATGAAGCAGGTGTGTGGCATGTGACATAGTAAACCATGGCTGTTTACATTGAGTCAGCCCTTCGATGTCAGATTCTGAAGCTTGGATTTTATCTGAGAGACAGCATAGTATCTTCACAGGTGTGAAGAAGGAGTATGACTAGACTGTGGGCTTTTGACATTAATTTAGTCGAAGTGTGGAGAGGCTGAAAGCTTTGAGAGCCTCCTGAAGGTGGCGCTACAGGTCTAAGAATGTGGTAGCGAGGCCAGTGACTACCAACTGACATTTGGGTTCTTGCAGTCTGCTAAATGTGAAGCAGAGACCTCTGGAAAAGGATGCCTTGAGCATACCGACTATTCTCATGAAAAGATCAACTTAAGCTGTGGCCAATCATACAGTTAGCACCCAGTGTACTTGACATAACTTATACTGCTCTCTTCCCCTAAAATTTCCTCCTGGTCTTTGCTTCTCCATCGGAAACCTTGCAATTGTGTCATCCTGGATTAGGTAATAGAAGACGTAAGATCTAGGGCTATTACTTAAATTGTCTCTCTGACCTTGATAAAGCAGTCCCATTCCTTCTCTGGGCTTCAGTAGACTCATTTGTAAAATAGAAAAGTTAAAATCCATCGTCTCTAAGGTCTCTTTCAACATCAAGTTTACAGTTTTTTGACAAACGTTGGCAATGAGCACATGATTACTCTCCTTTTGTGCAAGTTAACTGTAATAAAAGATAGTCTAAGAATATCCAATTTGGTTTGAGCATTTGTGCTTCAAAGAGCCTATTTTCTCCATCCAATGAAGGATTAGAAAAAAAAAAAAGGAAAAAGGTAGAATTAAGTCAGGATGTATAACTTATGACTGCTCTTTTAATGTACTGGAAATAGTTAAAAAGGGACAACTCAATTCATGCTTTTTTGTTCGTTTATTTTTGGGCTTGGGAAGGTTCTTGCAAATCCTCCAAGTAGGATTCCCTCAACCTTAGTTAGCAGGGCTGAGAGAAAGATGCTTGGAATCAATCCAAACAAACACGTTTGGACTCTATGGTGTACCCATAGCACCCAAGCTCCATAATAAGGCAGGGACATTGTCTTGTTCATTGCTATATCCTCAGCACTGAGGAGAGCGAATGACATAAATTAGGTGTCCAACGGATGTCTGTAGAACACATACAGGAATTGCGGGGAGGAAACTAATCATGTGGTCCTCCCATTCATGGTCCTTTTCCAATCCCCTTCTTGTAGGCCAAAGTTCTTTCTCTTATGTATGTCTCCAGTGATCTTGGCTCCATCTTTCAAGCAACGCATACAAAGCACTTAATGCATGCTTAATCCTACTACACGTCCTTAATAAAACATGTGCTAATCTGCTTTTTGCCCCTAGTGTACAAACGTGCAAACTGACTGGTGCTTAGCCTTCCTTTCCAGAGAAATGGAAGTTTTGACCTCTTCTTTATTGTAGGTTTGGGGACCCAGGGAGCATCTTTTTCTGCCCTTTTCTCTTGATAAAAAATCTATTAATGGATCATAAAAGAACAGTACATATTCTTGCCTCAGATGAGTTATTAAAGGAAATAATAGTGTTTCAGAGAATATGTAGCCCTATGGTTAAGGTAGATTTGAGAGAGCTTGTTTGGAGGTTCTAGCAGGGGAGCGCAGCTACTCGTATACCCTTGACTGAAGAACGGTCCTCCTCTATCGGGGAAGGTCGTCCTCTTCGACCGAGCGCGCAGCTTCGGGAGGGACGCACATGGAGCGGTGAGGGAGGAAGGGGACACCCGCCTAGCCAGCCAGATCAGCCGAATCAACCCTGGCGATCAATGGGGTGACAGATGTCGCAGCCAGATCGCCCTCACATCCAGTTAAGGTAGATTTGGAACCAGACAAGCTGGTATGAATCCCAGTGCTGTCCATGCTTAGTCATAAGAACGTGAGAACTTGGCAAATTACTTGCATTTCCGTAGCTTTGGTTCCCTCCTCCCTAACGTGGATGAGAGTAATAGTAACGCTTTTCAAAATAATCTGTAAAACCAAATTTATGGTAAGTGTTCATTCATTTATTTATTAAACAAATATTTACTGAGTGCTTTCTATGTCCTAGACGTTACTTGAGTCTCTGCTGGGATATAGCAAGTAGCAAGCAGACAGAAATCTCTGTCCTTATTTTGCTTAGCTTCTAATGTTCAATAAATATTAGCTATCATTATGTTTGTTATTCGTCTTATGCTAAACATGAGTGTTTCAGAATTTTTATCTAGATGAACTCTTGTTTTCTCTAACTGATGTCAGTCAGTCAGTTGCATTTGCTAAGTAATCACAGAGCACAGAGCTATGAGCTGGTGTCTATATGGATGCTAGGGGAGGGGAGAGGATAGATTGAATTTGGATTTGAGAAGCACATCTAAATTAAACGCACTACCTCTTCCTGCTTATTCCTAATTACCTTTCAGTAATAACAAGAACTTGAGTGGATTTTCATCACTGTCCATTGTAATCTGTCCAGAAAACCCACTGAACCATTCTTAAGGGGTCTAGGAGGAGAAAAGCAGTGGCTGTATCTGAACTCCTTGGGAAAGAGCATAGTTTAATAAATGAATGGATGCACGCTTCTTAAATTAACAAGAGTCCTTGTCAAGCACCCTGGCAAGGCAATAAGCAGATGAATGTCCATGTTACATATTCGATACGTAACCCACCTACATAACTATGTGAGCTCAGAGAATTCGGGCCTCTGAAGGGGATATCAAAGAGTCCCCTTACTCAGATCCTTGATGTGACAGATAAGAAAACAGGTGCAGAGAGGACAAGACTGGCTGGTGTGAGGACCACCTGACCAGACCCTCAGCATCCCTGTTCCCTACCCAGTGTTTCCATAGCCTCTGGAAGTCTCCTTTTGTCTAACTTTGAGTGAAAACCCCTGGAGCTCAGTGGTCTTTTCACTAAATTCTTTGTTCTGGACTCAGCCCAGCGGCACATTGTGAGGGGATCGGAGAAGGAGCTTTCTGAGACAGATGGTGCCTGCAGTGAGATTAGACACATCCCCAGTGATGGAACAAGAGAGGGGGCTTTGCAGGTACTCTCCCTCACATTGTTCTCTTTTCCAGGGAGCTTTCCCTCCTGGACCCTTCAGAATGGTTTAACAATTTTTTTTTTTTTTTTTTTTTTTCTGGACAGACTACAATGGACAAGGATGAGAATCCATTCATGTTCTTACTACTACTGAGAGGTAACTGGTAACAAGCAAGAAAGTGTGGTGTTTTTAATTTATTCATGTTTCTTAAATTCAAGAGTCCTTGTGACCATTGCAAGGGTCTTCTGTCACCATGAAGGGGATAGGACTCCAAACTCCCTCTTCTAGAGTTGACTAAATCCCTCTCGGACGCTTTTTGCTTCTGAAAAGATCCAGGTTCACTAGGGGAATGTGGGGAGAGATTTTAAAAGGAGGTGCCATCTAGTGGTCTCTGGGATGATCAGCAGCCTACAGCAAGAAAAGCCAGTGGCTGAGGAGAGGGCAGGGGCAGCCATTTATCTTAAGCCCTACTAAATGGCCAGAAGAATCATAGAATGTTTATATTAGAAGCAACCTCCAGAGACTTTCTGTCAAGACTTCTGCCTCCAGTCAGCCCAAATAATATGCTTTCCGCTTAGAGTGTTGTAAAAAACAATTTTACAAATATTAGCACATTTTAATTCTCAGGTCAGCCCTGTGAATTTTGATATAATCATCTCTGTTTTAAAGATGAGGAGATGATCATTCATAATTCAGGTTTCTTCAACAAAAGCACTCGACTAGTGAGAGATTAATTAGGCTCCTGGCTGGAACCTGGGCTGTCCGCACCTACTGTCCCACTTGAAATGACCTCTCTACCAACCCCAGGAAAACACCTGGAAACCTAGAGACTCAGAGAGACAAGTTCCTCACCTCAGCCTTATACACCATCCCTTGCACAAGGATTAGGTCAGTGTTTGAAGGCAATTTTACAGCAATATTTCTGAGTTAGGAGAAAGTTCCTTCCACCTGCAACTCAGCTCCAAATCCCCCCTCAACACCTGGATAAATCCGTCTTAGCCAGCAGGAATGTGGGGGAGGGGATGCTTGACAAGAAGTGGCAGTCGTGGGGAGGGGGCTGCTATGTCCATGTGGCAGTGAACGATGGGGCCATCCTGGAATACGGAAAAGGCTGCTGGTTGTGTCAGAAGAGTCCTTGTAAAAGAAAATTAAGCCGGATATAACCCCACTATGAAATCACTGGGCATATCTCAGGTCCCCGTTTTAAATATTCAATAGTCTTCAGGGAGAAAATAAATTAATGAATAAGGTCATCTGACAGTAGAATGAAAAAAAAATATTTAAAAAGTGAAAGAAAAAAGAAAAAAAGTATTCTATCCCATCTACTCACTCAGTGCCTCCCTCTCTACAGAGGGGCCAGTTCCTCACAGGTACGGGTGTGTGTCTCGTTTTTACCCATCCCCTCCACCTACCCCTACCCTAGCCCAGTCTGACGCTCATCACACCTCACGGCGTCTCCTGGGGCTTGGATATTCAAGGACAGTGGCCCTTAGCTGCTTGTGCAACCACAGGGCATTCTCTGGAAGAGAAGCAATCTTGTGTGGTTTGGTTGTTTTAGAAAGAAAGCATTGTTAATGGAGGTCTTGACTTGTGGGCTGAAATAGCAAGCTAGGGATGTGTTTGCTTTTTCTGGCTGTTACTTGCTAGAGAAAAAACATATTTATGAGGGTAAAGGTCATCCCTACAATCTCTGTGTTCCTAGGGGATCGGGCTGGGCGGGAAGGTTTCCAAGATGCAAGCCAGAGAGGTGTGCAGACCTTACAGCACCAGGGCCTCTCTTGCGAGCGCTCTGGCGGGGATGTCCAGATGTTTCTTCACTGAAGGTTGGGAGGGACCTTCCTTCCCCTCAAGGAAGTGGCTGTGGCTGTGTCAGACGCACCCTTACGAGGGAAGGAAGCTGGATAGGAAGAGCCACACGGTATGTTGAGCCGCTTTCTCATGGGGGAAGCTCAGTCAATTCCCTGCACTTCCTGATTCCTATCACTTCTTTTTCTCCTCAGGATTCAGCAAGTCTGGTTTCGGTCTCCACTGTCGAGGAGGAGAGAGTGAAATAGGAGATCTTAAGGGTTAATGAAAGACCAAAAAGTTTCTTTATCTCTCTCTCTCTCTCTTTTTTTTTTTTTTTTTTTTTGTACTGGTCTGATAGGAAACAACATGGTGTTGGAAGCCAGTTCTCTAGTGGACAAGTGAAGGGACAGTTTGATAAGTGGAGACATCAATTTTGTCTTAGTAGAGAAAGTTCAAAGAAGTAGTATCAGAACTTCCTTAGCACCCCTGCGGCACTCAGGTCTGGGAGAGAATTTGAGTAGTCATCTGATCCATCCCTCTGCCCCAGGGGCAGGATGGCCACGTGGACACTGAACAACTCCTGGGATGTTGCCGGTGACAATGGGCATCACCGCTGGGCTGTTCAGAGCACAAGAGCAAATAAATCACTGGGAACTTGGGTTTGACTTCTTCCTCTCTTCCGTCAGTGCCCCAAAATAGATGATGAGCAGGTACAACAGGTAGTAAGCGACCTGCTCTGGGGAGGCGGTACCTAATCCAGACCCCCCCGGGACTCCCACATTGCACAAACAGCGTCAGCCTGGGACCCCTTCTCAAGGAAGCCAGTTACACAAAAGCAGCCTCTGCCTTCTAACAAAGCTGCCCCTGTGAGGACAGGAGGCTGGAGTGCACATGTCTCTTCCACAGAGGAGAGAAAAATGATATGAGAGCAGCTTGGATGGGAACAATATTTCAGGCATGGCTAGCTGTTAAAAATGAGCTAATTCAGAAGAGGCACATTTAAATAAATATAATGCAAAGGCATAATGGTACAAGATAATAGTTTTGAATGGGGAATTCTAATGACTCCAAGTGCATTTCACAGGGCAATTAATACACATGGCAATGCTGCAACGTTCAGCAAAAGGGGAGGGGAGAACCGGGGTCGGAAGCGAAAAAACGGGAGATGACAGCACCCGATAAAAATAGGATTTGATTTTCTTTGCAGAAGGAGTAATGCTTACAAATATAATAAAAGAGAAAAATAAGTGTGTGTCAGTTTTTATAATTCAGCTTGTAAAATTCAGAGTGATTGGTTTTTGAAGAGGGCAATTAGTCCTCTTATGCATATTCATGGGGATTTAATGAAATAGGGTTGGGCTTTCTCCATTCTTTCCTGGTTACCCCTCCATTACCCTCCCCCCACCGCAAACTAAAAATATATCTGATATCCATCAAACTGAAGCCTCATCCCCTTCAAATCATAGAGGAGGTTCTCTCCACTGATTGGTACATATACCAAATACCCAGGACTATCTTTAAGAAATTACATGTTTTTAGTGCGTCTGCCATTAGTTAACAGATGAGGTGTGTGATTCTTCAGGGGGTGGGGGCTGAGGAAGAGATTTTTGATGACAGCAAAGAGGGAAGAATAACGCAGGGCAAAAGGCTGGCCCCTGGGACAGAGAGAGGACATCGTATTTGTTTCTTCTTTTTCATTTTTACTTGTGTGTGTGTGTGCACATGCTTAGAGAAGAAAAGAGAAGAAGACATAAAGACAGAAAAAGAGAGAGTGAAGGAGGGAAAGAAAGGAAAGGAAGGAAGGAAGGAAGGAAGGAAGGAAGGCAGGCAGGCGGGAGGGAGGAAGGGAGGAATTGAAGAAGCTAGGGAGAAAGAAAAGGGTCTGAAGAGATCAGAATCCTTTGCTGTCGGTTTGGTGGAGGCCAAAGCAGCAGGCAAGTGTAGGGATTTTTTTCCCCCTTTTTGTTTATATTCTTTTCAAGTGTTGCCTAGAGCAAACACAACTAGAAACCAATCAACAAACTCCAAAAGCTACACACAGTCAAAAACTACCTCAGCACAAAAGGGAGAGACCTTGATGGCCCATCTGGTTTGCTTACATTTCCCCAGTGTGCTGATTTCTGTGGTGGAGGTGGTGGTAGTGGTGGTAGTGGTGGTGTGTGTGTGTGTGTGTGAAAAACTCAGTCATTTTCATAATGTGCTGTACTAAGAATCATTTGGGTCAGCTCCCAAATCTCTAGCTGCAGCGAACTCCTGCCCTGATCCTGGGAAGGGTTCAGTTCTGCCCTTCTTCCCCCTTTCCAAATGCTTTGTTTTTTAAATGCATTTCCTCCATCCTTGACCTTAAATAGGGACAGAAGATAAGTGACCATTTTAGTTCCTCCCCAATACAAAAATATTTACAGATGTTATCTGCACAAGATTTTGCCCAGGAAGACATGAAGGCTGGGAGGAATTCATTATTCAAGGTCACAGTGCTAATAGGTAGAGCGAGAGTCTGAGTTCAGGTCTGTCTGCCTCCAAATTCCATACTCCTAATGCACCTATGGCTTCCCAGCTTCTAGATCCTGAACATTTTTAAAGAAGTTCCTAATCTTTTTAAAGGAGAAACTGCCTTTGATTTCCCCTGAAAGGGAAGGGAAATTGGGAGAAAAGGGACTGACTGCAAGACAACACTTGCTTTCTATTCCTGATATTCTTTGTACGGAGTGATGTGCCCTCACCTAACACTCTTCAGCACACTTCTCCATCCCTTCTCTTTGGAATCCACCTGCCTGTAGAGTGTGAATTCCAGGGGCCTCTTCTATGGAAAAGCCAGTCTCTTTCCAGAATAGTCTATGTCTAGAAGATAAGTCTATAATTCTGGGGTTCAATCTTAGGAAGCTTAAGTTGCATTTTCCAACAATTCTATAATAATAATTTTTGAAAACTCACCTTTGGTCTCCATTTGTCTGCCTCCAGTCTGTCCTTTAATTGGTTTAAAAATCAAGTGAAAGAGGTTTGACATTGCCCACAGCAACTTCTTTCAAGATACATCTCCAAAAGCTAGTGAAACAAAAGCAAAAATAAACTTTTGGGACTTCATCAAGATAAAAAGCTTCTGCACAGCAAAGGAAACAGTCAACAAAACAAAGAGGCAACCCACAGAATGGGAGAAGATATTTGCAAATGACACTACAGATAAAGGGCTGGTATCCAAGATCTATAAAGAACTTCTCAAACTCAACCCCCCAAAAACAAATAATCAAGTCAAAAAGTGGGCAGAAGATATGAAAAGACACTTCTCTGAAGAAGACATACAAATGGCTAACAGACACATGAAAAAATGTTCATCATCATTAGCCATCAGGGAAATCCAAATCAAAACCACATTGAGATACCACCTTACACCAGTTAGAATGGCCAAAATGGACAGGGAAAGAAACAACAAATGTTGGAGAGGTTGTGGAGAAAGGGAAACCCTCTTACACTGCTCGTGGGAATGCAAGTTGGTACAGCCACTTTGGAAAACAGTGTGGAGGTTCTTCAAAAATTTAAAAATAGAGCTACCCTATGACCCAGCAATTGCACTCCTGGGTATTTACCCCAAAGATACAGATGTAGTGAAAAGAAGGGCCATATGCTCCCCAATGTTCACAGCAGCAATGTCTGCAATAGCCGAATTGTGGAAAGAGCCGAGATGCCCTTCAACAGATGAATGGATAAAGAAGATGTGGTCTATATATACAATGCAATATTACCCAGCCATCAGAAGGGATGAATACCCAACTTTTACATCAACATGGTTGGGACTGGAGGAGATTATGCTAAGTGAAATAAGTCAAGCAGAGAAAGTCAATTATCATATGGTTTCACTTATTTGTGGAACATAAGGAATAGCATGGAGGACATTAGGAGAAGGAAGGGAAAAATGAGGAGCGGGGGGGAATTGGAGGGAGAGATGAACCATAAGAGACTATGGACTCTGAGAAACAAACAGGGTTTTAGAGAGGAGGGGGGGAGGGGGGATTGGTTAGCCCAGTGATGGGTATTAAGGAGGGCATGTACTGCATGGAGCACTGGGTGTTATATGAAAACAATGGATTGTGGATCACCACATCAAAAACTAATGATGTATTGTATGGTGACTAACATAACATAATAAAATTTAAAAAATAAATATAAATATAAATAAATAAATAAATTCTTAAAAATAAAATAAAATAAAAATCAAGTGAAGAAAAAAAGTATTATCTATTGGACCCCCTCAACCTCCATTGCTAATCTTTACTGAGTGTCCCCTCTGGCCCAGTCAGTCATGGTGCTAGACTCCTATTTGCTACCTTCATCTTGGGATATGTCATCTAGTGGCATATAAAAAAAAAAGTGCTGGCCTTATCATTTGATTGCCTGTGGATATTTAAAACACTCACAGGGATAACCCAGGAGTCTGAACCTGACATTTTCAAATCCTGGAATTGGAGTATAGGCAAGTGTGTATGGATAATTACATTTTGCATGAATATGTATACCTATATTTTTCTAAGAAAGGTCCACAGTTCTAATCAGATATTCAGAATGTCTCTGATCCCCTAAAATAAGCCCCTAGATTAGAAAGTCATAGTGACAGGTACCAGCTTCGAAATAAAAACTTTAAGATCAACTCTTCAATTCTTACTCTATGTGACTATTACCACTCCCCATATTTTCAGCATCTCCAGTTTCTGGCCTGATAACCCCAACTACAGACTGGGATATTTACTGAAATTCAGAAGGAACAAATTCCCGTTGAGAGTTTTTTATCCATGAAAGTACAGAGTACAGGGAGAGTCAGCCCCCAGGCCCTGGAGCCCCATACTGTCCCCTCCCCCCTGCATCTTCCTGCCCATTTCCTATGGTCATTGTGTATTCCACTTGACACGAATACGTACCTGCCCTGGTACTGAGAGTCATTTCCCTCTGTTGCCTCCCTCTTCCCCTTTTGGAGACCCATTAAGCGACCGCCTGCAGAGAACTTGCATTCTCCAAAGATAGCCCCCATGCTGTCCTTGAGAAGAAACTAGACTTTACAGTGCATGGCAGTTTAATTCATAAATAAATATTACATGTGCTACCAGATGGTTCATTAGCCAGTTGTTATGGCAATCAGCATTTCAGCCAATTAAAAACCTTTCCCAAGACTTTAAAATATGTTGATTGTGGAGACATGAAGTGCCTGAAGACCATGCGAATACACTTGAATGCAAGAGGCATTTCTGCTTTGGGATAGGAGGGCGCAGGTGGAGGTTGGGAAGGGGGAAAGCGAGGGGCACATCAGTGCAGTGCAGACAACAGAATGAAGATAAAAGATGTTGGGGAAAGAAGACATTTTTATTAATCTCTACACTCCATGTATAAAAACTCTTCGGGTGCAGTCAAAAATTAAAGGGGCTATTCTTTTCTTTCTTTTCTTTTTTTTTTTTTTTGAGTAGATTCCTCGAAGGCAGTGACTGTGTCTTACTGACTTTTGTGTTTTCACTGCCTAGAATATTGCTTGGCACACAGTAGGTGGCAATTTATAGTAATAAAAGATAGTTTAACAATCATCATCATCATGAATTATAATAAATAGAAAAAATATTCTTGTCCTAAAACAGAATCCAGAGACAAAGCAGGTTACTAGGTTTCCATAAAAACCAGGGAAAGAGGCTGCTGCTGTGGTCCTGGGCCATCTGGCTGGGGTGGGAGAACCTCATTGGTTTTGTATCTTCAGCTAGGATTGGGTGGTCAGGAATGAAGCTGTAGCTCAGAGTGGTGAAGGACAGGAATGAGCCCTCCATTGGACTTCGGCCATGGGCTGTCCTGTCAGTTTCCATGACCCGTGCATACATAGGTGTTCTGTGCCCCCACCTGAATCTAATCCCCTCCAGGGCTGGTATTTAATGGCCCCACTCAAGGGATCTGGGGGTGAGGCTGGCCTGGCTGGGCAGTAGCTAAGAGGCAAGCATCAGAGATTTGATTTGGAACATCAAAATCTAAGCTAACAAATTTCTATCCAAGTTGCTAGGGGATGAAGAGGCTCAGAGGCATGAGTCAAGATAAGTCTACAGGGAAAGGCTCAGATCCACTAGGAGGATGTGAAGGACCCCAGATGGTAGTGGGAGCTTGGTTGTAGAGAGAAGCATCCTGGCTTACTAGAAGCGGATGAGAGAGAAAGCAGTCATAGACAAGGAGATAGACCCATATTCCAATCATCTCTGTATCCGCATCACCATCTACACTGGCTATCACATAGTAGGTGCTCAAAAAACATTG
Organism: Mirounga leonina; assembly: GCF_011800145.1. NCBI lineage: Eukaryota > Metazoa > Chordata > Mammalia > Carnivora > Phocidae > Mirounga > Mirounga leonina. The sequence continues at coordinate 34,035,546 of NW_023270389.1, read as the reverse complement.
ATTAAATGAACAGCCTTTTTTTTTTTAATAATCTCAGTGTGTGCTAAACCATGTCATGTGTGGGAGTCCGAGAGAATCAAAATTCTGAAATCTATTTTGGGCTTTTTCATTCTTTCCCTAGAGAATCCTTTTCTAATTATAATACTCAGAATTGAGATTTCCCTTCATTTTCCCTTTCTGATCAAAGGAATTTTCTAGGGAAGTGGACTCCCTCAATGCCAGGAGTCGAATGCGTTTCAGGGACCGCGTCCAGGGGACAGTGGAGGGTCTAGGATTCCCACCTCACTGGCTGCCAAGAGGTCTGGCTCTGCTCCCAGAGATCCGTGAGCCCCCACTGCCTCCCCCCGAGGGAGTCTGCATGGAGCTGTCTGGACCCCTCCACCGGGAAATCTGCTGCCTCTGAAATGGCATCGATACGGTGACAGGAAAGGAGGCGCGAAAAATAGCTTCCCTAGACAATCAGAGCAGATTATTTTAATGAGGGCTTGGAAATGAGAAACAAACAGCACCAAATTAGCCTCCCTCCCATTCGTCAGCTCCGTTGGAGAAGGCGTAGCGCCTCCGTCTGAGTCAGCAGTGGGGGGGCCGCGAAGCCTGTCTCTGGTTTCAGGAAGCTTCTGGCACAGGAGCTCCGGCTTTCTCTCTCTCTGAGCTGCTTCTCCCCACTCAGCTCGACGGCTTCCACTCGAGTAGTGTCGGGGCTGCCCGGGCCCATCATCACTAGTCCGCAGCGGCTTTACCTTTCCTCAGGGTTGAAGTGCAGATGGCTGAAGGGAAAAAGGGCCCCAAGCCCACCTGTGCTGGGGGGTCGGGGGCGGGGGACAGACCCAAGGTGCTCACGTCTCTCAGACTGCCGCCAGGGACCTCTGGTGGGCCACACTGCAGCACGAAGCGGTTTCTGTTTCCTTCCCAGGCACATGTGCTTGTTCTCTGTACTGTCCAGTATGTCTCCCGGCAGCCCCTGGGTGTTGTCACCTGAGGTCACCAGCTGGGCTGGGACCCACCGTGGCTCCACGATTCTCAAAGTAGCATGGCACTGATACAATTCTCCCCCATGCGGCTGGGTGGGAGAGGCTGAGCTCCTCCGCAACCGGCCTCAGGTCACAGCGGTGAACGGAGGGGACTACAATAGATTATTACATTAAGCAAAACGAAATTGTTTCCCCGCTGGAAGGAAGGAAAGTCATTAACTCGCAGGGTCCAGTTATCAGAGAAAATGATATCGCATCTGCAGTGTGTTTTGGATTGCAATTTAAGAGGAAGAATTGGAAGGGAATTTGATGTGGGGTGAAAGGTGTGGGATTGACAGCTCGGGGAATTGGAATATGTTGTTTCTTTGCCCCCTTCTTGGTCTCTGTCTGTCTCTTGGTCTCCGGGTCTCAGCTCATCTACTCTGATATCCTCCCCTCCCTCTCCAAAGGATGCAGTGTAGGGAAGACACTGAGGTGAATTCAGTCCCTTTCTGTTTCTGAAACCTTGGAGGTTCTCCGTTTTCAAATCCATACCCAGATTCTAGTTGGGCTCTTAGCTTACGGGAAAATTCCAGGGCTTTCTGCTTGCTTTTGCTACTTTGGGGGCCACTGTATAAGAGCAGTTGCACTAGAACAGGGGTGGGGGTAGCCCAGGAAGCAAGGGAGTGCTCATAGCAGAGTAAGTAACTTGGGGTTAATCATTTGACCAAAAATGTTTCGCTGAAGGCTTGCCATGTGCAGAACACTATTCCATGCCACAGAAAACATAAAGATGAACATGACATAAAGCTCCCTTGAGATGGTCATCATCTAGATGGGCAGATAGTACACACATTACAAGGGAGTCTAGAAAAACCTGGCACAATTGATGGTCACAGTCACTGAAGAAACTATCTTCTTTTTCCATTGTTGGGTTTATATCCCGACTTTAGATGTGTCCTGTCTTGTGCTGACACAAAAATAGAGAAATCTGGTTTCTGCCTTCAAGGGTCTTCCATCCCCTCAGTTATGCTTGCTTCTTGCTAATTCCTTTGTTCTCATCCAGGTTCTGTCTCGGTCTTCACCTGGCTCTTCTTGCTGGCCCATTCTTTCCCTCAAAACACCTGGGATTGTTCTGACATCATCCTTGCAACATGCTCTGTTTCCACCCAGAGGAACTCTTTATAACCACACACGATCATTTAATTTACACATTCACCAAATTATCCTTTTGTTAAAAGCCTAGAATCTGTTCTTACCTTGTGCAGACTCTGTTCTAGGCACTGAGGACACAGTGCTCAACACATAGTCTCTGCCATCCCAGAGTTCACTCTTGCCTGTGGAGACAGGCAGTAAACCAGTTAGTGCATTTATAATTACAGATTGTATAAAGTATCTTGAAAAACTTAAAAAAAAAAAAGACTGCCACAGGAATGGATAACAAGGAAAACTTCCTTAAGTTTGGAGTTAGTCTGGGGACATGATGTCAACTCTAGAACCTAGAGGAAGAGCAGGGTTATCCAGGCAGAGTAAAAGAACAGCATTTCAGGCAAAACACCACATATGGGAATCCTATGAGGTGGAAAAATGTTGGGGTGCCTGAGGGACCGAAAGATAGGCAATGTGACAGAGACATGGATTTTATAGACACAAGAGATGACGATAGGGAATGGGGGGAGGTCTGAGTGGATGGCAGAACACACGGCTTTGTGAAATGGAAACATACCAGAGGATCTTAATGAACACGTTCTAACCTATGTTTTAAAGTTCATTCTATGGTGGGGAGAATGGATTAGAAGATGGCGAGCATGAAAGATAAAGAAAACGACTGTCTCACTCCCAAGGAATAAGGGTGGCCCGGACCAGGATGGGCATGGTAATGGAAAGAATCACGGTGTCTCACTAGACTAAGGCTCAGGTATAATTCACCCTCCACCTGTTTTTATAAAGAAAGGTTTATTGGAACACAGCTAATCATTCACTTCTGTCTTATCTATGGCTACTTTTTGTCTTCAAGGGGAGAGATGAGCAGTTGCAACAGAGACCCTATGGCCCACAAAACCTAAATTGATTACTTTCTGGCCCTTCATAGACTCTGCAAAGTCCTGTTCTAGACAAGAGACTCAAAGGGTATACAATGTACGATAAATGTTTGTCAACCTACCTGCTCAATGATTTTTTTAAAGTTTTTTAAAAAATCTTTTCTTTGATATACACTGGGAACCTCTTCCTTTCACCAGCTTGAGGCCAAAGAAGGAAAAATTAAAGAGAACGTCCCTAGGAACTAAGGAAACACTGAATGAGTAGGAAGGTAACTGACAGCCACAGCTATACTGAATTTCCCATAGTGTTCAAAGGAGCTGCTGTCTGAGGAAAGAAGCCATAGCCATTGGTATTTCTCCATGAGAAAGATCTGGAGTAATCCCCATACCTTCAGATATCCTTGTAGTTGTAATAGCTTGTGCCCTGCACACTGAACCAGCAATCTACCAAATTATTTCTTTGCTCGACAAACATCACTCACAGCCCTCTTATGGCTGGAAGGCTTTTTAATAAAACTGTCTATAAAGATTACAAAATAAACCTCTGGAGCAACCTCCTCATGATTTCCTTCTGTTTTCCCACAAATTTCTCTCTTTCCCACAGAGAAGGTTTGTGTTTCCAACCAGGTGCCTCTTCAGAACTCTTACAGAGAATAGCTGAATGCAGCAATCTCTGCCTATCCTCAATGCAGATGAACTTCAAGGAGCTGCCTTTCACAAATGATTTGACATTGAAGTACACATGATTTTGGCTCCTTCCTCAGAATACATCCCTCTAGTCAAGGTACTAGGTATTTTTCATTCAAGCTGAAAGTCAAAAATAATCTTCAGCCTTCTACTTTGGTTTCTCCTACAGGTTGTATCCTCTGTAGTAAGACTATAGGTAACTTATCTGTCTTTTAGGTAAATAGCTATTATGTTCCCACCCAAGGTGAGAGTCTATTTTTGTCCAGGAAAAATCACTTTAAATTGATTTAGAAGGAGATGGATGTAAGAAGGGGGACAAGATTCCTTAGCTATGAGAGAGATTAATAAATCAAACGAAGAGACACAAACAATATGATTCTGGCCAAATTGATGCAGAGAGCTCATGCCAGAGAGGGTGGTGAGCTTGGGGACTGGCCTAGAATCCAAATCACTGGCTTCGTGGGAGTGTGGGCTTAATATTCAAGGCATATGGATCTCTCAAGGGAGGTTGTTAAAATGCAGATTCTCTTTCAGTAGGGTTTGGGGTGGTGCCTGAGATTCCACAATTTTAACAAGCTGCCCGGTGATGCCAATGCCATGGGTCCATGGACCACACACTGAATACCAAGGGCATTAGGATCTCACGCTAGGGTCCGTATGTATGTGGGTTCAAGATTTTGAAGATAACATAGGTTATCTATATCCATTTGGAGACTAAATTATTCATCAGTGGTCAGAAGGGATGATGATGTGTGTGGTTTGAGAAAGCATGCAGAGTTAGGAAACTCGGGAAACAGAGAAGTGAGCAAAAATGTAGTGGATTCCCTGGTGGAGAGGCTGGTATTATCTGCCAAAAACTTAATAGGTGATTTTGGCCCCAAATATCCAGGCAAAAGGGTGGTTTGCAAGATTGGCCATACCCAGGGCCTGAACCAGGGAAGTAGGAGCACTGGAGGGCTAACCCCAGTACAGTGTGAGGGCTGACCCCACTGTCAGGGACCCTGGCCAGGAAATCTGACTCTACTACTCTGAGATTCATTTGTTTTGTCTCTGAAAACTTGCCTCATGGGTCCACTAGGAGCATGAAATAAGAAAATCTCTGTGTTTTAGTTTCTGGTCCCTAAAAACAGACCTGGAGTTGACAATATGTGTGCAAGTGACTTACTGCACAGTGCTCCCAGGCAAAACCATTAGGGAAGCAGGAAAATGGGACCTAGGAAGCAAAAGGAGCCAAGCAACTTTGATAGTGAGCAAAATTCCATGCGAATAACTGTAGCCCTGTCCTACAAGGGAGCACTGCGGATAGTCAGTTGCAAACCAGGAGTCCTCCTGAACTGGAATTCAGATGGATTATGTATCTCCTCCAACCCATCAGTCATTAAGGGCTGCCCCCTAAGAGATATAAATTCCCAAGCATTTCTGGTCCTCTGCAAGAAAAGAAGGTTCTGGAGCCCGGGGTAGCTCTTTGACAAGGACTCAGGGTCTGCTTAGTGGGAGCAGAAGCATACCTGAAATTGTTTACACATAGTTGGTAAACAGCAAAGGATCCAAGGGGATAGAGAGGCAATTTGCACTTTCTCCTAAATCATGCAAAGACCATAGCATGGTTTCTGGCAATCCTAAATCATCGGTAAATCTCCCCTTATTATATGCAATGTATAAATAAACATTATCTGACAAGACGAAGACAAAGAAGGACAAAGGAGAGATGAGGCATCCATCTCATGATCCGCCAGGCGGTGGGAGTAGGGCAGACTTTGCAAATGAAACATATCACTAGAAAACCTGGAACGTAGTATGAGTGATCAAAATGACCAGAAATCCTTAAGATCCACCTATTGATGTTAACAGAAGAGCAACCCCATGAACTTCTTCTTCTTCTTCTTCTTCTTTTTTTTTTATTCCAGGAATTCACAGACTCCAATTCAGCATTGAAAGTGCTTCTAGATGTGAGTGTCCATATTTGATAGCTTGTGGCTTAAAGAGTGGATAACCTCTCTGGACTCGACTTTCTCATCCTTCAGGTGAGAGGTCCTCCAGCTCTACAATGTTGTGATCTGACACACCACTAAATACAAGAAGAACTTTCCTTAAATACTCCACGTTCTTCCTGGTTGCACGGCTCCAAGGCTCGGTATTTCCCTTCCTCCCTGACAGTGTCACAGACAGCCTGAGTTGGTCTCCCACATCTCTCCTTTGCAGATATATATGGTGCTCACCCAGACTGGCTTCTTGTGGCTGCCCATGTCATCTACTCCTCCTCACTGTGATTGGTGTGTGTGTGTGTCTTTTTCTCTCATTTTCTGTGCATTGAAAAAACAGCTGAAGTGCCTTTTTGCTCTGATTTTGTAGATTATAGCTTTTAGGATGTATGGGTTAAGGGGTGAAATGGAAAGCAGAAAAAAAAATGTACTCAGTCAGGATTCTGATGCTACTAATTACTTACCAAGATATGGATAAGACCATTTTTGCAAGCAGTGAATTGGCTCATTTAAAATTCCTTTGTTTTTGTTTTAGAAGAAAAAAAAAGAAAAAAGAAAGTCAAAGGATGAGAGAACAAAAGAAGCTCCCCATAGAAAGACAGAATCTTTTGCCAGCACATTTGAGAATCTAAATGGTGCCAAGTGCCCAGCAGATAGAGGGGCTCTGCTTCCTGCATAGTAAATAAAATGGAAGGCAGGTGGAAGGAGGAGTCAAACAATGTTTTCTGAAGGAACGGCAAGGCTTCAGAGCATTCAGACCCCAACTCTCCTGCCTGACCTGGTAGCACAGCCAGGCCCCAAAGGTTATCTAACAGAAACAAGGTAGAATCAGCTGGAATCAGACCTAGAACAGACCCCTTCTCAACACAGAGGTGGGGCTGGGGTAAGCATTGTGAAGATAGGCCAGGCTGCAGCCAGGTGGATGGGCTGGTGGTGGCCAGAGGGCATATCCAGGCAGCAGGTGGGAGTCCAGACTATCAGATGGTGTCAGTGAGGGAAGCAAGAAGGTTTGACTACCTATAATAGGGCATAACAGTGGAGTGTTCAGGGCAGGCATTATTATGAGCTCTGGGCAGGTAATTTCTTGTCAGCAAGGAAGACAGATGGTGAGGGGTGAGAGCTGGAAGGCCTTGGTCACATTGCCAGAGCTAGTAGGCAGGTTGCAATCACGGGGTGGGTTTGGGAATCAGTACCCCTGTCCTGGTGGCTGCAGAGTGGAAGGGAATTGATAAGAGGAAGGGTGACTGTGGAGTAGGATCCTATATGAGTTTTCTAGGGCTACCATAACAAAGTACCACACACAAGGTGACTTAAAACTATGGAAATTTATTATTTCACCATTCAGAAGTCTAGAAGTCTGAAATCTGGTTATCATCAGGATTGGTTTCTTCTGGAAGCTCTGAGGGAATATCTCTTCCATGTCTCTCTCCTGGCTTCTGGTGGTTGCTGGCAATTCTTGGTGTTGCTTGGTTTATAGCTATATTACTCCAATCTTGGCCTCCACCATCACATGGAGTTCTCCTTGTGTATATCTGTGTCTCTGTTTTCTCTTCTTATGCAGACAGAAGTCATTGGATTAGGGTCCACCCTAATCCAGTATGACTTCATTTTACTTACTTATTATATCTGCAATGGCCCTATTTCCAAATAAGGCCCAAGGTTCTGGGTAGACACAAATTTGGTACTAGGGGATTGGGCAGCAAGGAGAGACACTATTCAACCCATATAGTTACCAAAATAGATTAAAACTCCATGGAACAATATAGAAACATGTTACTAAGGCAAGGGCTTTAGTAGATTGTGCTCTGGTTTTGGGAAGAAAGTTGAAGTCAAGTTTTAACCATAAGTTGTAGCAAAAGTATGGTTTCAGAGTGATGATGGCAGCCATGGAATGGTGACTCCAGTTTCATGTTTTAAGAAGTAACCTCAATGGTCAGTTCATGTGTTTAGCCTGAGCCAGGGTTGACCTCTCACGGAAGGATCCTATTTAAATTAGCACACCTCTCCCTCTTCCCCAAGATTCTGGTCCAACCCAGGAAAGATATCAGCTTTTCTCCTTACCACCTATCCTTTCCTCATCAGAATTGCTATTATACTGAGCCATCTCCACTAATCTGAGAATGCCAGACTGCAGCAGAATTGGAAGGCTGCTGCTATCATATCATCCCACCTTTTGTGTATGAAGAAACTGGGGTTGGACCTCCGGGTACTTTTGGAAATCCTGATGGTCTACTTTCACATCAGCCTTGGTTGGATTTCCTTAGATTATTCTGTAAATGGTAGGACGGACACCTCTGAGACTCTGAGGAAGTTCATACCTTTGGAGAGAAATAAATAAAGACTCTCAGAGTCTGTGAAGAAAGAAACAAGACTTGCCTGCTCAACAGCTCTGACAAGGTTAACGGTGTCAACACCAGCAAATAGAGTTGAGAACAAGCAGGAGGAAAGATTGATTTATTAGCCTAGGGGTAGACACGTTGAGATGAGAAGTTGAGTGGAGCTTCTGGGGAGAAGCAGATATGACCACTATGAGCAAAAACCTCTGAGAGATGGAATTTCTCTGTCTCTCTGAGAGCTCTGAGTGTTCAGACAAAGGCAGAAACTCCATCAGTTAAGTCCATTTGCCAAGCTTGAACCAGTAAAGCCAGGGGTCAGAGGAGAGACTCGAGAGTCCCTGAGAGGCAGGCCAACTCTCAGACAAGGACAAACAGATCATCAGCATGGAGGAGAGTGCCTGGGGGCTTCATCCAGCACAGTCTTCTTTCTGGGCCACTTGATGTAGACCTTCCGATTAACCCATACCCACGCTGAGCACCTACTACGGCACAACATCATAACCAAGCAATTCTTCCCTTGTGACTCCCTCCTTCTCTAGCAAGCTGGGTAGACTAATAATAGAAGACAAGAATGAGAACAGAGAGGTGAGGAGATGAGAAAGAACAAGGACTTACTTTTAAGATGCTCTGTGCAACGTGGTGCTAGATGATATTCACGATAAGAAAAAGGACTTTGTCACATTATTAATTGACTCCTTTCTCTCCTTTTCTCAGCACTATTAATCTGCCTTTTTCAGAAAGTGTTCAGCCTACTTAGGAATAGCCACTGTAGAATAATAGGGCCCACTATACTTTATAAAACATACCTATTAGTGTCACTTGCTTTCAACACCCCTGTGATGTAAGAAATCCTGCTAACCCATTTCACAGAGGAAAAACAAACCAAGCTTCAGCCAGGTGATGAGGTGAGCCAGGACTAGTTTCTGGGACTCCTGATTCTAAGTTCAGTGCCATTTCCACACATCACACCTCACCGCAATGGAAGAGAAGAACCATGGAAGAGAACATCTGTCAGCTTTAGAGGCAGTGAACCATTGCTGATCCCTCACGGCAGAGCTTAGACAACACTCCGAAGCAGGGGCTGATGGCCAAGTCTCCAGGACCGGGAGGGCTGGAACTCAGACTCTGTTCCCAAAGGCTCCAGGGCAGCCCAAGTCAGGAGTGCTACCTCCATCACTTAATTAGTGGAGCGCCGCACTCTATTTGCTGTGGTCTCCAACACACTTGCCATTGTGTCGCTTTCTTGGCTTTTTGTTCAGTGCAAGGCTCTTTCACAGGAGCTCCTCCAGCCCCTCAGGGAACTGGATAGGAAGGGATGAAAGAGGTGTGATGGGGATTCTCTGAAGACTGCTCTGTATTGGCTTCCCCTGTGATCTCCTGGTTTCTATTGCTGTCTCCCCTGGTGAGGTTCCTGGGGAGCCGCCTGAATGGAGCATCTGAAATGTGTTTGAATCCCATCCTTATTTCAGAAGGTACGAAAGCCACAGCTCCAGCACCTCACTGCCTCACTCATTGAAAATGCCTTTTGTTATTATTATTTTTTTAATTTAAGTTAAAAAAAAAAGAAAAGAGAACAAATTCAGTGGATGAACAAACAAAGAGAACCCCTGGGTCTAGAGAGAGATGTTGCTAATCCATTCACAACTAACTCGCAGACACTGACAGAGTCCCGAAGCTCCACAGGCAGGTCACATGCAGCCACTGAGGAGCACAGGGGAGGCAAAGCTATGAAAAACCTGCTCTCAATTTCAGAGAAGCACAAGTCTCTTCTCTAAGGTGTTGAAAACTGGCTTCGGTTGCCTCCCAAGCCTTAGTGAAAGAAGCATGAAATGGCTGTCAGAGATGAAAGGCCCATAGGAATGGACTAAACCAGACCTTCTCAGCTCTTACTCCTGAGCATTGAACACCAAGTACTTCGGGGCTGGGCCTTTGGGCAGGATGACATGGGAGTGAAATAGATGCAGGCTGCCCAAGGATTGCCCGACTTTCTCAATAACTGGGAAGAGAAGAGAGGTCAGCCTCAGTGCCATCCTCCGCAAGCCCATGCAAGACGACAATGAACCCACCCTCGGGGGGCATTTCCCCTGGCCCTGGCTGGTCCTCCTGCTTCTCTGACCACCCTCCCGTCTGAGCTTCCCTCCTCACCTGCTCTAGCGGCACAGCAAACCCAAGCGCACGATATGAATGAGAATTCATCTCAACAATTGCAGACACTTGGGTCATCTTCTGATGTGGATGAGGACATAGGAGAAATGGAGGAAAGAGGGAAGAAGAGAATTGAAACTTAGTGTAGCAACCACCCTGCCTGCCTCCCCAACCCCACTCATTCTTCTGTTTAATTTCAACTGCTAAGAAGGAGAAAATAAATAGACATCACCCCTTCGATTTTACCTTTCCCTTCGAGCCAGTATATTTTCTCTCCTTCTCTTCACACCTTCCTCCCTCAGCCCTCCTTACTCCAGGACTGACACTTGCATAATAACATCTGCTGACTGTGGAGCCCATTTTGGTACAAAAGGTCTTTTCAAAAGTGGATACGCAACAGCTTAGCAAGGGTTCAACGTTAAGGACTTTGGAGAAACTGATGGCTTGTCTTTTTAGGGATCTGAGAATATCAGTGCCTCTCATTGTGTCCTTGATTCTGGGGGACAGAGGGGAGAATGTAGAAGTAATCTCCTTTCAATGGGCCAACAGTAATAACCAGTCTGTTTAAAAGTTCATGAATAAGAGATTGTATATAATCTCTGTGCTATGAATTATGCACAGACTGTGGACGGAGAAGAGCTAAGCCACTTCCCACTTGACTCACCTCTGCCAATTTCACCTTCACTTCCAACATCTCTAGGTGGGGGCATCCATCAGATCTACTTCAATCTATTAAAAAGGAGTTGGTCCAGGAAAAGAGCACTGCTAACATCAAACATCCTTGACTTTAAGTCAAGGTGACTCATATTGACTTTGGTGAACTCATATAATTCTTAAAATTTCTTTCCCTTGATACCAATTTCAAATCACCTAAACTAATTTCCACTTCAAAACTCCTGACAGAGACTTCAAATTGCAAATCCCAGTTGTTAACCAAGGGGAAAAAAAATATATATGAAAAATGGGAAAAGCAGTCAGTTAAGACAAAGTGGGTAGAGAGAGAGAAATAGAAATATCTTATATGACAACCAGTAAAAAACCTTGATAAACATCTGGATCTGGAGTAAAATTCAGCTGCTACCTCAAAAAGTAGTGTTACTAAACCCTTTGAATAAACATGAGCAGCTAGAGCTCAGTGAGCCATGTCTTCCACACAATGATGTAATCCGGCCCCCTCTCCCATTTGAGCACTGACAGTAAGCTGAGTATCTCAGCAACAGCTGGAAGTTGCACACTGCATCTGTGCATCTTGCATGAGCCTGATGAGTCCAGAAATGGGCGGCTGGGTCAGGCTAGTCACCAGCACCAGCACCCGGAACACGATTTATTCCTATTCTCAGAATCCTTAGGACACCAGAGCTTTAGGTTATCATTTACAGGGTCTAGTCTGTTACAATAGATAGAACTCTTTCCTCTACTGCTTTTCTCTGTAGCCAATGTCAGAGTGGAGACAGAAATGATACCTGCTAGTTTATCACATAGCCTTATAATATTCCAGTGCTAAAAAGAAACTCAGGAATCATGTTATCCTCTCCAGCCTCTAAGAAAAGCTGCCCCTATATGAGCTCAAACAAACAAAAGCTGTCCCTATTTTTTAAACAAGATAAAGGAATGAGGGGGGTAGAGATGGAATGTTTGTGTCCCCCAAAATTCATATGTTGAAACCTAATCCCCAAAAATGACGGTATTTGGTGGGGGGGGTGGATTAGGGATTGAGATCCTAAAGGTGGCACCCTCATGAATGCGATTAGTGCCTCTATAAAAACGTCCCCAGAGAGCTTGTTCACCCCTCCTGTCACGTGAAGACACATAGTGAAAGGCAGCCATCTACAAACTAGGAAGCAAGTTCTCACCAGACACTGAACGTGCTTGTACCATGATCTTGGACTTCCCAGACTTGAGAACGGTGAGAAATACATTTCTGATGCCTGTAAGCCACCCAGTCTATGACATTCTTGTTATGGCTGCCAGAATAAACCAACACAGAGAAAACTAATATTTTTGAGCATCCAATGTGTGCCAAATAGGATATAAAATATTCACCCTGACTGGTGAAACAAGAATGGTTGTAGAAGTGAAAACTGAATTTCTGGGAGCCAAATGATTTGCCGTGTTCCCACAGCTGAAAAGTCTCAGTGTTTGGAACCTGGCTGGTCTTGTGTCAAAGATCACATGCTTTCCTAACTATTGCAGCCTCTTCCCCGAGAGAGTTTTCAGCCTTGTTTGGAAGCCTATCCCAGTGTGTGTGTCACCATCTAAGACCAAAGAGTGCTTTCTTATATCTTGCCCAAATCCTTCCTGTTATAGGACACGAGCCTCCCACTTTTCTCTCTCCTCTATCTCCAACAGATCTTTAAAAAATTAACTTTACGCTCTTTGTGGGGAAGTACCATCTAATTCCTTTGGGGATATTGGTTCTATCATCTGACCATTACAAGCATTGCTTCGGGTTATATTTGGGTTAGGGTAGTCATGTGAAGAGCAAGATTGAAAAGAGAAAGAATTCTGCCTCATTGTTAAAAGTAGGACACTCCCTGGCTGAAAATCCCTTTTCATAAATTCAGCTCCAGTGAGCTATATTATCCATACCCCACGCTGTAATCCACCCCTGTCTCCCAGGGGCTCCCCATTACAGATTGAATATTTTGGGGGTTTGCTTTAAAGCCTTTCATTATCAAATACTGTTAGGGGAGCCAGTGTGTAATGAGGAAATTGGCAGGAGTCCCAGGGTGATCTGAGGGTCTGGGATTCAGAATACTAAGCCACCATTCAAAATGTAAGTAATTAAAATTAATTAAAAATCATTAGATAAACTTTCACTTTTGCAATTTCAAGGTGCAACCCAAGTCACCAGAGCTCATAAAGGATGTGCATGCCGTTGTGTCTACGTGAAGTATTTCCATGACCTGTGCATGGACGGAGGGAGGAACTGAGCTGGTGGAAGCTGCATTGAGGAACCATGGTGAGTCAAACCTTTGTCTAAAAAAGAAAATGAATAGATAAATCAGTGCACATCCATACGCATGGATCACTGACTGACATGGCACTGCTTGATCCACTCACTCTCAGATCGTTAATCAACTGGACTTATTCTGTTACTCTCCAGTGCTCAGCATGCCCAAGAGCTCAGCAGTGTAGAGACCATCAGACCTCCCCTCAGGTTACTTATGATCCCATCTGGATGGGGAAGATGAACCAGAAGCTAAGAATAACACAAATGAAGGAATGGAGAAGAATGCATCCTTCGTTCATTCAGCACACATTTTGGAGTACCTGCTCCCATAAAGGCAAGCACTGTGCTAGCGTGTGTGATTACAGAGTCCTTGCCTTCAAGGCCTGCAACCTGCAAGGTAGGATCGGGACAACTTGAGGGGTAAGGTGGGTGACACTTGTGGATTTAAGCATGAGCGCGATGTGTTTCTGCGGTAGGTTGGACAATAAAGATGCATATTAGGGATCAGTAGAAAAGACCACTCTTGCAACCCAGTGATGCGTACGATGAGGAAAGGATCAAATTAAGGAAAACCTTCATCACTGGGAAATGCTTCTCTGCAATCACATCTTAGACAATTGGGATTCCACATACAAGAAGTTTTTAGACCAGAAGTGACCTGAAGAGGGCATGCCCTCCATTTGAGAATGACAAACAAATGAGAACATTCATTATATAATTTCTACACTACCTTCATGCTAAAGTGCCATCACATTTATTATACTGAGAACAGATGGTCCAGATGAGCATGTTCTTTATGCAGATTGGGAAGTCAAAGTCTAGTCCCCATTGAAGGAGCCAGGGAAATTTATTCTGAAGGGAAGAAGGGATTACTACATGGAAATAAAGGCTACTTTCAAACACTTGAAGAACCAGTTCTTAAGTAGACAAAATAATTCTTATACATTATTTTTTCCTTTTGCATAGAAACCCCTGACAAGCAAAAATCTAACACTGAAATGGAAAGGAAATGAGCAGGAAAAAGGGGAGAAAGAGATGCTCAAATTGAAGCAGGAATATTCCCAGAGAGAGAGAGACAACTCTCTCCTCTCATCACAGACAGAGGTGGGGTCCTCCCCAGAAATCCCAGAGCCAAATGGAACACTCTTTGAAAAACATGCACTGGAAGCTAAAAGTTGGATGAATCAAAGGGTGGATGAAATCAGGAGTTAGAGTTTGACTCAGCATAAGGAAGAACTTTCTAATAATTAAAGCTTACCTACAAGGAAATGGGATGCTCTGTAATATACTGGCTTCTGTGTCTTTGAAATGATCAAACAGTAGCTAGAAGGCCACTGTCAAGAAGGTAATAAAAGTATTTCCTGCTCTGAGGAAGAAGAAAGATGACATTACCTCAAGTTCCTTTTCACCTCTCAGGTTCTATGAGTCTTTGCCATGTTCTAAATTATATGTTGAGGTAGCAGGAGGCCCAAGAATTGAACCCAAGCCTTGGCCTCTAGATCTTGGAAATTTTGAGTATATCAGTGAGTTAGGCATCAAGAAAAGCTTGAATGCAGTGTTTTGCCCAGGAGTAAAGGAATAAACGAAAGGCCCACACATCCAGCTTGATGGCACATGCTCAGGGACCTCGCTATCATCAGTCTTCCCACCAGGCCCTCAGGAGGAAGCTGATGGTGGTAGGGCTCTCCTGCCTTGTAAGGAGGAGACCCACAAGGCAGAACATCGGCTTCTGGATGCAAACCTCATAAGCATATTTATAGAGAATTTTCTTTCCATCTTCTGTGGTCCCCATGTCTTTTGGATGACCTTCCCTTCTCCTGACAGGGAATTCAACTTATTCTAACATAAGTGTTTTTTTTTTTTTTTTAATTGATTGAATTCCCCTCCCCCGAAAAAAAGATATGTTGAACATCCTCAACCCTAATGACTGAAAACAGGGCCACTGCAGATGTAATCAGTTCAGATGAGGTCATAGTGGAGTAGCAGGGGCCCCTAGCCCAATATGACTGGTGTCCCTGTGAGAAAAGAGCCCGGTGAAGACAGAGACACAGGGAGAACACCAGCTGAAGACAGACAATAGGAGTGATGCGTCTACAAGCCAAGAAACGCCAAATATTGCAAGCAAGACCAGAAGCTAGGAAGAGGCAAGGAAGGATTCCCCTACAGGTCTCTGAGGGAATGTGGACCTGCTGACACCTTGATTTTAGACCTTTAGCCTCCAGAACTATGAGACAACAAATTTCTGTTCTGTTAAGCCCCTCAGCCTGTGGTACATTGTTACTGCAGTACTAGGAAACTGATACTCTGGCTTTCTCCATAATTGTCTCCATTACATAGAACAGAATTGCTTCTTTTCCTTCCAGGTCATGTCATAGGGCCCATGATGGGCAGAAGGTTGGCAGGTGGTTTTCTCTGCTTTGCAGCTCACCGCCTGTGTTCTAGCAAGATCATCCTACCAAATCTTGAGAATGTTGGCAGACAAGAAAGCTGGAATGAGTGTTAGAGCAAGTGGACACTGTCTTGAAGCTGGTCTTGGTTTGATTGACCTAGGTGCCTCATCATTCTGGAATTTCGTCTAGCTATCTACAAAATGCAGATCATATCTTGTTATACTGTCTGCCTTTCTTGTGGTCATATCTTATGGGTAATGTGAGGGCACAAAAAGGTGACAAAAACTGAACTGCTCAGACAGGAGTGTAGGGGAATTAGCACAGGCAGCACTGGGCTGTCCCAGCAGCATTACTGGGTTGCTCAGGAAGGTCCAGGAACCAGAGCCAGGCAAGAAGGGTGGATGGACCTGCAGCACTGGTGAGGTCAGAAACAAGGGAGCAGTTAGTAAAGCAGAAAGGACACATTGGTATCATGAATCCAGGGAAGAAAGCCAAGTTAAGACTTTAGCATGTCAGGCCAGCCAAGAGGGGGCAGACAAGGTGTGGAATCCAGCGCCATCAGTCCAGGTTAGCAGATAGCTAGCCAACTGGGCAGGGACATTGGCAAATGCAAAGACAGACTACACAGAAGAAAAACAGAATATTCTGAGGCCTAAATGGGAGGATTGGAGGCAAGCAGAGTGAAAGACAGCCCTTGGGGTTCTATAGGAGCAAACTGGATTTAATCACTGTTCCTCAGACAGAACTGTTTGCCTTCTTCCTAGTTATAAGAAGCCTTCTTGGTCTGCATCAATGAGGGCCAGAATACCAGCAACTTTTACTTCCAAGAGACTAAGTGATTAAAGCCTTACATTAGTAGGAGCAAAATAAAAATAGTTTTTGCAATTATACTTATTTTTCAGGGTGATACAGGTTCTGTGGATGTTGGTGGTTGCCATACGTATTCCACACCAGTGCTGGCCCCCAGCTACTCTTATATCAAACTGCGTTATTTGTCTTAGAACAATAAATACAAACAGCTTTCATGACTCAAAAAAACAAAACAAAACAAAACAAAAACCAACCCACAACACCCAAAATCCACTGCGGTTTGAAAACAGCCCGAAATTCACTATCTTTCTGTGTTATTTTCTCATTAGGGTTTTAACCTACTGATTTCTAAGCTGTGAGCTTCAAGGTTTTCAACCTACAAAATAGAGGCATTGTGGTAAATACCAGTCAGATAAGGCCTGAGGTTAGCACATCTCAGAAGTCATAAGCTCCTGCCACAAGCTACGCCTATGTGTGTTTGTGGAGAGAAGAGCCTAATAACCCAAAATGAGGACCACGTATGGGAGAGTGGGGTGCAATGTCTCCCAAGAGTTCAGTGAGAAGCAAAAAATAAGCCAGAGAAGCTGTCGTATTCCTCAGTCAGTTGGTGGGAATGTTTTTCATTCATCAAAAGAGGCAATAAAAGTGATTTTCAGGAACAGAGACAGAGAAGCTGAATGCCCTCCCTAGCACTCCTCCTCTGGGATGTGCCCCCTTCCTTCCTTTATAGCTCACTTGTCAACATTTTGGATGAAGCAATGCATTTTTCCTCTGTTAGTAAAAATTGCATAAGTTCTGACCAATATAATTGTTTTAGCAGTCACTCCTATACCCGAGCATATTTATGGACACCTACCAATGATGCCATTTATTGAGTGCCACTGTATGCTACATCCTCTGCATGCATTATCTCATATGATTATTCTGATAACCCTCTGATATAGGTGCAACATCTCATGTCTTTAGAAGAGGAATCTGAGACTCCATATGGCTATGTCACATCCCCAAAGCCACATGCTTAATAAGCAGCACAACGGAAGTGGGACACCAGGATGGTCACGATTGAAAAAGAATCTCCAATGGTGGAATTTGTTATGAATGAATCGTGAAGTACTTTTGGACAGAAAGAGTTTCCTGTTGAGAAACAAGTCAGTGAGGTGAAAAGAAGGAAGGAAGAGAAAAGAACCACCATGGATTGTGTATCCCCTCTGTGGGGCACTCCTGACATACCTTTCATTCCCCTAGCATAGCAGGCTTGTCTAGCACTCCACATTGGCACTTTCTTTGCTACTTTACACGGCTTCTCAGCAAGAATCGGGTTCTCACTTGTCTTATTTTGACTTCTAGTCTTGCATCCCCTTCTCCCTGTCTACGTGCCCAACTGACTTCCCAGAATGTTGGATCTAATGGTTATGGTAGATAATAATTCAATGTGACATTTATGGCTCACTTCCTAGGTGCCAGTCTCTGTGCTCAGCTCTCTATGTGGACTTTCTTTTTCAATCCCCCAAAAGGCCATGAAGGAGATGGCATTATCATCCCCATTTTATGGATAAGAATATTGACATCATCTTGTTTTCTCTATCTCATTCCCTCATTGCATTAAAATATTCCCTCTTATATTCAGGGATCATGACTTGGGAAGAAACACAGGTCCTCCTAGAAGTAAAACTGTGAACACAGACACAACTGCCCTTTCCCCAACTTTCCATCCAATGAGAAGATGTTTCCTTTTGTCTACTTTTATCCTACCTACTGGTTCACAGCAGCCTCAAAGTCAATGCACAGGTGGGAATGCTAAGATTATTTAGATTCTCACAGCACAGCAGATAATGAATAATGCTAAGACCTACCAGGGTGCAGCAGGTGCCACATTAGTGCTTTTATTCAGGTGCTGATAGAGCAGACCTCCCCCCCGCCCCCTGCCAGTGCAGCTCTGGCCTACCCCAGGGAGGTCTGTGTTTGAAAGGGGATCCTGACAGGCCTACCTAAAGAAGATGAAAGAGGCAGCAGGGCAGGGGACAATGGGTTGGCTAATGTGCAGAAATAAACTTTACAGCTCCGGGGCAAGGCCACCATAAACCTCCTCCACACTGCACTGCACAGGTTGTGAGGGAGGCAATGTGCCTTGGGTGGTGGTTTTACTTGGGACCCTCCAGGGAACTCTGGTTTGCAGACCTGTCAGGCTGTCTCCTCCCTGCCATGCAAGGGCCACCATTCCTGAGCTCTACAACAGCT
Organism: Mirounga leonina; assembly: GCF_011800145.1. NCBI lineage: Eukaryota > Metazoa > Chordata > Mammalia > Carnivora > Phocidae > Mirounga > Mirounga leonina. The sequence continues at coordinate 34,017,013 of NW_023270389.1, read as the reverse complement.
ACAAACTTTGGGACCAGGAGGCAGGATCCACAGTTCTCAGCAGGAGCCTCAGTGGACTCTAATGGCCCAGGCAGCCCCATGGGATTGAAACTCGCATTCACAGCAGATGCTGCCTACAAATAAGACCTAGTGACACATTTGAACACATTTGAAACAACTTCTTTTTTAAAGATTGTATTGATTTATTTGAGAGAGAACAAGCAGGGTGGGGTAGAGGGAGAGGGAGAAAGAATCTGAAGCAGACTCCGTACCGAGCACAGAGCCTGATGTGGGGTTTGATCCCAGGACCCCGAGATCATGACCTGAGCCGAAACCAAGAGTCCGATGCTGAACCGACTGAGTGACCCAGGCACCCCCATTCAAACAACTTTTAAAGGTCATCTTATTCACGTCTCTGTCTCTTACTTGGATCAATTCAAAACCATTTCAGACCAAAAATTTCTGTTTTCAAAAACTGCCAAGTATAGAGTTATGTATGTGGGTTAATTTTAACAACCGTAGATAACAAAAAAAAAAAAAGAGGTTTCCTTAAGTCTAACCTTAACCACTCAAGCTTCAGGATCCCAGGCTATTTTTTTGTGCTCTGCCTTCGGGAGTGGTGAAGGATATTTCACTGACATCCTGAATCATTTAGAGGGACTCAGGATTCAATTTATTACAATAAATATTTACTGAGATCTTCTGTATCTAATACTGAAATGGGACCAAGAAGTTCACAAGGTTGATATGACTGTCTTCCACCTATGTTCTAGAAGCTCTCAGGCTGGAGAAGGAGGGCTATTCTGACATCCCTAATCATGCAGAATGTAGTAAATGAGATAGTAACGCCACATGAGGAGGGATTTGGGGCCATTGATTTGTACCTGGAACCAGGCAATCCTGTGGTGGAGACGAGGACCCCTGGAGAGCACCCACATCCCATCAGTGCCAAACAGATGGGAAGGAAAGTCCGGGGGAACCGTGGCACAGGTGTCCGCCCAGAGGAAGAAGCTGGCGGAAGCAGCCTCAGCTGACCGTGACTATCAATCCGGATTCCTGCCTCGGTTCTGGCGCTGAGTCCTCTCTGTGTATCACTTTCTGCCTATGTAGCTTGCATTTTTCCTTCCTCCATTCATTGGTCTAATTAATATTTATTAAACACATGCCTACTGTGTTCTTGGCCCTGAGCTATGTGAGGGAAATTCAGTGGTGAACAAAACAGACAGATGGGAGGATCTCTGCCATTGTGGAAGAAGGCATAGAACTAAGAATAATTAGCAAACATGCTTTGAGCAGAATCCACAGTGCAAACTACTGCAGAGAGGCAGTGCTGTAAGGAGCCCTCAAGGACCTGGCAATGCATTGGAGGTGGTAAATATTACAATCTGAGGTCCTCTTAAAATGCTGCTCCATCTTTACCCCATCCCTTCACGACCGGTACCTCATGCTGCCTTCTTCTTCTTCATCGATTCTATGCATACCTAACATGACATGACATTGTCTATTGTCTGCCTTGCCTGAATGGAAACTCCATGAGGGTAGGGAGTTTGTTTTATTCAATGCTCTATCCTTATAACCTAGAATCATACCTGGCACATGATAGGAACTCATATTTGTTCTATTTATCTATCTATCTATCTATATCTATCTATCTATCTATCTATCTATCTATCTATCTATCTATCCTCTACATCTATCTATCATCTATCCCTTATCTACTCCTTTATATACTTATAATAACATATAATAGCTTATGAAATTCAGAGTCAAATAATTATTTCAAGAGTTCAGAAGAAGAGGCAAATGAAAAGATGCTTAATTAACATCATTAGTCATTAAAAACTGCAAATTAAAAGCACAATGGGAAGCCATTGCACACCTGTTAGAATGGCTAAAATTTAGAAGACTGACCCTACCAAGTGCTGGAACAACAGACACTCCCCAGTGCTGCTGTGAGAGTATAAAATGATACAACCACTCTGGGAAAGAGTTTGGCAGTTACTGAACAAGTCAATCATATACTGACCATAAGATCCAGCTAGCCCACTGCTACATGTTTCTCCAAGAGAAATGAAAGCATATGTCCCCACAAAGACTTGTACAAGAATGTTCATAGGAGTTTTATTTGTAACAGTCAAAAGCTAGAAACAACCCCAACGTCCATCAATAGTTATGGATAAGCAAGCTGTGGTGGGGTCTATCGACACATAAATATCATGGATGAATCTCAAAATAATCGTGGTGAGTGAAAAGGAGCTAGAACAACAAAATTACAGAATGTATGATTCCATTTATATAAAACTGTAGAAAATGCAAACCAATCTGTAGTGACAGAAGCAGATCAGTGCTTGCCTGGGACTGGGGTGGGGGGTGCAGGGAGGGGCAGGGAGGTGGCACAAGAAAACATGAAGAAACTGTTGGAGATAGAGAATATGTGCATTATCTTGATTGTGGTGATAGTTTCATAAGTTTATACTTATATCAAAACAAAACTTGAATTATAAAAAAATTACAAGCTTTAAGTACATGCAGATTACTATGTCAATTGTACTTAATTAAAAATGAGGAAAAATTAAAAGCTACATTTTTGAAAATTTCAAAATTGCTTTATGAATATACAGGTCAGACAAGACATGTGTGTGTCTTACAAATTAGACTCTAAGAGTAAGACATCTCTCTCCCTACCTAGAATAAGTATTAAGAATATTAGTTAATATCTGTTAAGAACATGTGATGCATCTGCGACCAGACTTTCTGCAATCTCAGCTAAGCCCCACAACAACTGTGATGTTGGTACTTTTATTACTCCCATTTTCAGTTAATAAAAATGAAAATCAGGAAATTTAATGACTTGTCAAACACCTCAGGGCATAACCAAAATTTGAAAACAGGCCCATTTGATTTTTGAGTTTAAACTCTTAATCACTGTGCTATTGATAAAACATACCTACTGTTTGGGAGAATTGGGGGTCAAATTGGGGGGAGTGTTGATGACATAGCTGAGTTTAATGCTAAGCATTCACTACTTGTAAAGCACTTAATTTGAATATTAACTTCCCAATTCAAAAATAATAAAGTGAGAACAACTGTTACAATTCTATATTTTAGAAATCCTTAAAATCATCCTTTTACTTCTCTCAGAAGTGACCTCTCCCACCTACACCTCTGGCTCTGCATGCGAAGCCCCCTCATCTCTGCCTGCCCAGCTGCCCAGTCTCCTGGCTGGTCTACTTTGCTTGTATGGTCCACATAGCAGCCTGAGTGATGGTCTTGAAATAATATCTTCCCACTTGCTTGAAATCACCTACATTTCCCAAGACACTTAAAATCCAAAGTCCTAATTCTGACGTGATCTTGTCATATACTTCAGTCTCCCTCCTCCTCAGTCCCACCAACTACCTCTCTGTTTCTCAAACACATAACATGAGTTCCCATCCAAGGGCCTTTGTAATTGGTGCCCTCTCTTCCTGAAATGTTGTTCCTGTTGGTTCCTGTATGGTTCACCTTTTCTTACCCTGGTCTCAATTCAAATGTCTCAGTTCAAATGTCAAGTCTTACTGAATTACCCTAGGTAAAGAAGTCTCACACTTGACCCTACAACTGTTGGTTTTTTTTTTTTTCCATTATATTACCAAGTTTTTTATTTTTGTAACATTTACCACTATCTGAAATAATCTTATTTATTTGGTTTTTATTTATCTCTCCTCAATTGATTTGCTTGCCATTAGAATAGGCAATATGTCAACCTTTACTTACCATTGTATCCCCAGTGCCTAGAATAGTATCAGGCACATAATAGCTGCTTAATAAATATTGAATGAACATACTGACTCCACGAAAGAATGAAGTCCATGATGAGATGCAATCCCAAACTTCACCAGTAGGTGTTATAATCCAACATCTGATAGTTTCCACTTACAATACGCCCGCTAGGATGGCTGCAACTACCAATATGTCAGATTCTTTGTTAATAATTGATTTCCTTATTTCTTAAGTTTAGGATTCCATCCAGTGAGTGACACCAAATAGATAGTGCCTAGTAAATCTGATGCAAATGAAAATTACAGATTGTCTTTTGCCTTAATTGACCTAAACTCGCCATCAAATGCCAAGTATTTCTGCTCTCTCAGGGTTACATAGACTCAGCCTGGCCTCAGGGCACTGGTAAACACTGTGAGCAATACCTTTACTTATTTCCCACTTTCTCTCCCTTTGAAACTTTCTTCTATGATGATTTGTTTGTGAAATAACCTCAACCTAAATCCTGAACTAGTTGAATATTCACAACTGCTTCTGAGTATGAAAATCATTTTCTTCTCTGGTGCCCTTCTGAGGAGAGATCTTCATAGTGCCTCTCTTTGGATTACCAAACCTGCCAATTCTCCCTTCTGGCTGCCAAGAATTAGCAGCATCAATGAAAGCTCAGGAAACTGTTGTAAATAACCCAACTTTCTACCCATTATAATCAATCAATAAATTGTGGTGGTGCCGGGCAGCAGCCCATCTTATTAGGGTGACTATCTGTGGTTTTTCTAGAACCCAGGTTTGAGGTGACTCTCTTTGGTGGTGGTCAAGATGCACTGGAAATAAATCTAGATCATAAAGTTGTTGGGGCCAGAGCTAAGTAGCCTGACCTATCCTTGAATTATGTGGCATTTCTTTAAAAATCCTTCTTCATGAGGGCTGTTTCCTAGCTGCAGGAAACCAGAAAGGAATGAAATGAATGTTCTTTTTTTTTAAAGAAAAAAACAAAAACAAACAATTCCTTCCTTCTTTGTAGATGGGTGCTGTTGAGAATACAGAGAAGACACAGCCCAAACAATGATGCAAGCCCGCTGCCCTGCAATCAGGCGTTTAGGAACAGAACAAAACCAAAGCAAAGCTACTGAACAAACACAATGGCCTCATCTTTGACTTTCCCTGAGGCACAAAGCAGGACCAGATAGCACCATTCTCCCCATCCCTGCCCGCCACCCCCCCCCCCCCCGCCGCCGCCCCCCATAGTGTTCTGGCTCCCTGGCCACCTGCTCTTGTTTTGTCTTTCCTCCCAAGGCATAGTGCTGACCAGCAGCTTGAGAGTCTAGATTGTACCTTTAATCCACCAACTATGTATTGCAGTCTCGAAGACAGCCTTGTAATCTATGAATCAGAGGGGGAAATAAATTGCCCTTGTTTGTAGATAATGACATCTAAAAGTGGTGCTCCCAGAGAGAGTAGGGGCGACACAAGGGGATCTTAAGGAGGTGGTGGTACCACCCACTCCTAGAGCCTCCTTTGAATTGACCTTACTCAGGAGTCTTGAAAGCCCTTCAAGCTACTTCCTCAGAGCCCTTGGCAGAGCAGTATCTTGGAAAGGTTTTGTGAAGACCAGTGTTCAGAGGCCTTGGCTGTAACAAAGGCCCCCTGGGGATGGAGAGAGAACTGTAGCACACGTATGGTTGCATAGGCGGGTGTGTAGGAGTGTGTGTGTGTGCACTCACAATAACAACTGGCATGAGACCTTGAAGTCAACATGGATTTTAAAAGTATTTTTTGAATAAATGAATAAATAAAGGAAAGCTTATGATATGTTGTAGCCTATAGTTACCAATTCTAGTAGACTCCTTAGGATCACTGATCTCTAAGGAATACTAATATTTAGTCCAATAAATCCAGGTAAAATAGTTATCAGTCTCTCCTAAAGCCCACATTTCTTTATCATGGACATCATTTCCATACCATGGAAATCCCATTAACCCTCCAGGAGGCAACTATGGGCTTAAATTCAGAATTCACCATTCAATAACTAAGAAAGCTTGAAAAAAGAAGTTAAACTCTTTGGGCCTTGGTTTCCTCCCCCCACAAAGAAGATAGTAATTGTCTATCCTCCCAGGGTGGGAATAAAGCCTTCCCAGAGAAAAGCCGTGTGAGAGTACTTTGCAAATTGTAGAGTGTGCTGCAGACAGATGGGAGTTGCCATTTTGTTCCTCATTGGGTTTTTTGGCCTTCGGACAAATACTGTAGTTGAATATGATGAGCTTTGTGTTCAGACCAGGTGGCCCCAGATCAGTTGTCACTTCCTGTGCCAGGATGGCAATTCTTATTTGTGGTTTCTGGGCTCTGAGGGAGAGGAGAGAACTGTCCCAGGTGATGAAGGCAGAGGCAAGGTGGCTTCCTGAATATACCATGGAGCTGGGTTCATGGTTTAGGCTCAAGCCAACTGTTGGTTTTTAGTTGTGGGTTTACATTGGCACTTAAAATTAAGCACAATGTGAATTGCTTGATGTTTGTGTATATGTGTGTTTTACATAAAACTTAAACAAGCTATAGTCATAAAGCAGCACTGGCTCCCCAAACCAGAACATTATGCAATCAGACAGTAGGCTGGATGACCACTAGATGATCCAGTGAGTGGAACTCCATTCAGATTCATCTCCATGGGGGCACCTGGGTGGCTCAGTTGGTTAAGCGACTGCCTTCGGCTCAGGTCATGATCCTGGAGTCCCTGGATCGAGTTCCCCATCGGGCTCCCTGCTCAGCAGGGAGTCTGCTTCTCCCTCTGACCCTCCCCCCTCTCGTGTGCCTTCTCTCATTCTCTCTTTCTCAAATAAATAAATAAAATCTTAAAAAAAAAGATTCATCTCCATGGAACATAGGCAGCTGAGGATTTGAGGAAAACAAGGGGTATGCTGGGGAGTGGGAAGGAGAAGAGCTTGAATGGGAACGTGAAACAGGGATCCCTTGGATGTAGTTACAGGGGCCAAAGTAGCAGATGGGAGAAAGTTCTTGCAAGGGCAAGGGCCAGTTTCCTAAACATGGCAAAACAATTTTGCAGCTTAAGGATCATGAAACATTTTGATGTATGAGTCATATTTGACCCATGGGATTTCCAAATGCCTGCAGGATATCAGCATAAAGTTAAGGCCACTCAACATCATTGAACTGGATACATGCCTATCAGACAAAACATTTCCCTTTATAAAAAATTCATATTGAGCTTCACCTCAGCTTGTGTCAAGGGGCAGCAGAGCACTTCTCTGTGGTCTAGAATTATCTAGAGCCTATGGGTTCTCCATGAGTCACCATGCGCCCACATTCCCTGGATGAAATATGCATGGCTGGAAGGGCTTTAATGTTTCCTGTAGTCATTCTTGCCTTGCAAACCTAGGAATGCATAGTCAGGAATCACAGAAATATAAATAAAATGTCTGGAAGGGATTTGAGGGATCATTCAGTCCAATTCCTTCACTTCACAGGTAAAAGAAGATGAAACCCAGGGAGGAGAAATGACATGTTCAGCATAGGGCTGCATGTGAGCAGTTAGACTAGATCTTGACTTCTAGTCCTGTGGTCTTTATAAAGTGGGGTGGGCTGTCACCCAGTTCTTTTCAGAAGAGCACAAAGTTGTTATTTTCCCAACGACAATTTTACTTAGCAATCATTTCTTGTGGTCTCCCATCAGGTCTGTCAATCTGCACGTCCATCAGTCCAGCAAAGACACAGAAATATGCCATAAAGAGCTAAATGTATCATGGATGCATGATGCATACTTTGAGAGGCCAAATTTGAGTTTTCACCTAAGAAATGGACACCCCCCCTTGATGCATACTTTGAGAGGCCAAATTTGAGTTTTCACCTAAGAAATGGACACCCCCCTTGCCTACTTGCACAATTCTGACCTGGCTCTTACACAAACTGCATCTCCACTTTCTCATAAGTAGATGCAAGCATAGATTGACTGAGCCACTAACCCATCCACTTGAGGCCACTATCCTGCCTCATAAATGTAGGAACCATATGTTTTGGGAAGGAAGAAAGGAGAAACGGAGGAAAGAAAGAAGGAAAACAAAGGAGACAATGGCAGATATAAAAAGGAAGGATGTACATGAACTCTCTGGTTTACCTAGAATAAAAGAATCCACTAGACAAAAGTTTCTCGGTACCAACACAGCAATGCCTCTCTTACATTTCAAGCTCTGGAATATGAAGTTTTGCTTTCTCATTTCACCACCCAAAATAAAACTCAAACCTCTCACTTCCTCATTTTTTTCACGTCCAGCTCAGATCTTAGAAGTAGCATCTTCCACACCTACCCTTGTGTCATGTCTGGCCCACTCCCCTGCAGCCTTGAATGTCACAAGAAGTTCTGAAATTTGCTCAGTTGCAAATATATTTTACCACTTTCTTTGCAGCTCCCACACATTCTTGGCTTTCCAAAGCCACGTAGCATCGACCAGGAGAGGAGTTGTTCTGAAGTCTGGGCAGCTGTTGCGAGGTGACATCATAGCCCCCAAGGCCGGCTGAGCCAAACCTGGCAATGAGTGATGTTTCTATCTGCCTGCCATCTCAACTCTTAGGTACGCATCACAGCAACCATCCCCAATTTCAAAGTCAGGCACTGTTTCCTACATTATTAAGGTACAAAGACATTATTAGAGATGAGCTGTAAGTATATATGTATAAATTTATCTCTGTGCTTGTTACTTTTTAGCTTCAGAGTCCCTCATCCTCAGCTATCAACTCCAATCCAACATGGTGCCGTCAGCCTGCAAAATTGTGATTTATAAGAAATATATATATATTCAGATGACCAAAATATATTTCTCAGAGATATTTGGTCCTCAGCCACAGTTCCTGGATTACAGCTCCTTGGAATTTCCTGAGCGACAAGAGCAATGGGACCACCTTTCGTTATGATATTTGGTCTCTTGTCCTCAGTTCCTGAAACCACCCCATAGCCATAAAGGTGAACTAGTTGTCTTGTTATTCATGAAAATTTCCTTTCCACAACAACTGGGTTTATGTTAAGGAAGCTGACTTTTGCAAAGCAGCTAAGGATGGGGCCAGCTGCCAGAAAACCAACCATTAATAGAGGGTTAATCAATCATGCCTATTGAATGGAGCCTTTATAAAAACCACAAAAGACAGGGTTTGGAGGGCTTCCAGGTTGGTGAACACATGAAGATTTGGGGAGAATGGCATGCTTTAAGAGTATGGAAGCTCTGGGCCTCTCCCACATACCTTGCCCTGTGGTTCTCTTCCATCAGGCTGTTCCTGAGTTACAGCCTTTTGTAATAAACAGGTGATCTAGGAAGCAAATTGTTTCTCTGAGTCTTGTGAGGTGCTCTAGCAAATTAACTGAACCTGAGTAAGAGGTCCTGGGAACCTCTGACTTATAGCCAGTCGGTCAGAAGCTCAGGTGACAACCTGGGCTTGCAGCAGGTATCCAAAATGAAGTGTGTGGGGGGGTGGGTGTTGACACAGTCTTGAGGGACTGAACCCTTAGCCTATGGAATCTGGTGCTATCTCTGGGTAGATAGTATCAGAATTGATTGAATTGTAGGACACCCTGCTGGTGTGGAGAATTGTTGTTGGTGTGGGGAACACACACACACACACGCACAGAGACACACACACACTGAAATTGGGTCCAGGAACCCTTTCACAGCTCTCACCTAAGATGCCACACAACATGGCTTTCTAAACATGACAATTCCCTGTGCCCTGATATCAGAAGTTCCCAGGCCTTTGCTTTCTCTGCCTCAATGGGTCTCCCTTTAACTTCGTATTTCACCTACTGCAACTTTCCCTTTGCTTATATCTCACTTCTCCCCAGACCCCCATTCCATCCCATTTAATTTGTCAAGCACCTACTGAGGTCAGACACCAGAGAAGCACTTCAGGGTTTGCAAAAAGTATAAGACAGAGTCTCTATCCTCAGATAACTTCCAATCTAGCAGTAGAAGTCAGATCAGCACAGAAATAATTGTGAAGCAAGAAGAATGTGATGATTCATTGCCTTCTAAAATGTGTATGGAATCAGATAGGAGGGAGAATCATTGTGGTTTGAGTGGAGAGAGGTGACATTTAAGGTGAGTCTCATAGAGTGTACAGGATTTCAACATGTGGAGTTGGTAGAAAGCACAAGAGCAAAGGCAGTTAAGTAAGAGTGTGTGGGGGGAGGTGTACGCAGTGATTTCTCACACCTGCTCCATCTAGTAGGGTTCTGTAGGCTGCAAGTAATGGAAAAACCAATTAACATTTGTCTAATAATAAGGACATTTATTAATTCTTATATCAAATAAATGATTCCGGAATTAGTTAATTTAGCAGCTCAATGATGTCAGCACTTTGTGTCAGCTTCTCTGCAATTTTCTTGGGATCCCCTTGCATATCTGAAAAATGGCTCCAGAAGCTCTTAGCATCATATCCTCATGCAATAAAGTTCAAAGGCTAAAGGGGCTTGTCACTGTCTGCAATTCTTTTTACAAGTGCGAAAAACATCCCCAGAAGCCATGGCCGACTTATCATTGGCTAGGACAGCACCCCTTGTCCATGTCTTGACTGATCACTGGCAATGGAGAATGGGATTGCCTTAAACAAATCAAAATTCACCCCTAGGACCTGGGGAAGGGCTCATGAAGCATTGGGCTGCCAGATACTAGAGTAAAATGGGCATTTGAAATAGCAAAGAATAGGGAGTTATTGCCCCAATATGTTTGTTTTCTCTCATTTTTGGAAGCCTTTGCACAGACAATTCTTTCTACCTAGGACACCATATTGACACTTTCACCTTCCCTCCAGGAGTTCCCAAAGTGTTCTATATGCCCCTGACCACACTGAATTATAGCCGTTATTTTATTGCTTGTCAACTCCACTCAACTACGAGAATGTTGAGAGTGGGGACCATTTCCTATCCATTTTGTATGCCCAGCACAATGCCCAGCCTACATGTTTAATATATGTTTGTTGAACTGAATAAATGTTTGGTGAATAAATGAATGGCTGAGGGGGGTAAATGAGGCTAGGTGATTTAGGTGGAGGGAGGTACCATTTGCAGTTGGTCATGTAGGTTGTTTTAAGCCTCTTCCTTCCTTGCTTCTATGATTAACCATTGTCCAAACTCCGCAGCAGACGATGAGGTAGCTAGTGCCAGGCAGCTCAGTGTGACCTTTAATAAGCTTGTGTAACAGAGACAGGTAAGTAATTTCCAGGCCGTAACTTGATAGAATGTAAGTGAAGCCGGGACGGGGGGTGAGGGACGGGGAGGCCCTCCCTGGGGAAACTGATGAAATATTCTTGGCTATTTAATAGAATCTCAGAGGTACTATCCTGTATCTTCATCCTCACCCTCACTTTGATAATTCGCAGTTTTTAATTCCAGGTGAGAGCTCATAATGAATTGATCACAGCCACAGATCTAATGAGGTTGAATACCTTCATGTTTATGAAAGCTTCCTGTTTCTCTCGATAAGGCATCACCAAGTATGTATAGCCAATAAAGCCACTTGGAGAGTTTATCAAATTCACGTTTTCATCTTAACTAGACAGATTGCAGGCAGTGAGGTTATAACTATAACAAACCTCCCTCCCACTAAATAAAACCCAAGCAGGAAGGATCACTGGGTCTTTGGGGAGAGAGCATCAGTACTTTCATCCTGAGCTGTGTGGTGTGGCCTCATCTCCATGCTCAATCATAACTCCCTCCATCACTAGTTCTGGGGAAAGCAAAACCATTGGCACAGAGTCACTTCTGTCCTCTTCTGTGTTAGACACCTTCAGTCTCCAGGGAGTGGAGGGATGCGATGTGAAATGGGATATTAAAACTCAAGTTTTGTGTCTGGGACATTAGTGTCATGTGGGGCTTATGAACCCAGGCTTTGTAGCCAGAAGCACCTGAGTTTGAATCCTGACTGCCATTTGTGAACTTCTGATCTTGGGCAAGTTACTCCCTAGACCCCTCTGAGCCTGCATCTGTTGCTCTGTAATATGGGGATAATATTAGTGCTCTCCTCATAGGGCTTTGTGAGGAATAAAAGCCACTGTGTATAGAGAGCCAAAGAGAAGGTGCCTGTTACAGAGTTGCATTCAATAAATATTCTCTTTTTTATTTTTTGTTATTCTCAAAATAAAATGAAGGCCTGATTTTTTTTTTTTATTGGAACCAAGCAGGGGTTGAAAGAAGAGGCGTCTTAGAAAAAAACGAATGATTTTATTCCACGTGGAGCTACATGAATTCTGTCCTCAAGAAATGTCTTCCCAGGAAGAGGAACAAAACAAAGGTACCACCAGAGAGTGAGGCTGATTTGTTTTGAAAGAATCTTACGAGTGGAAAAGAAAACCAAATCTGCTCCATGAAATTGAGCTGCGGATAATAAAAGTGTCAACATGGGACAGTGGTCAGAATACCGACACTGTTGAAAAAAAATTCATCATAGTTCAGAAAAATATGTATTCAGGCACCTTGTCAGTACACATCTCGGCCCTCTCTGTGTCACCCTGGCAGTGGATCTGCTCCGTTTACTGATAACAAAAAGAGAAAAGAAACGAAGAAAGTTTTTTATTATCTCCCAGCCAAGCGCCGTGGGGCCAATATAGCGGTCCACGGAAGACAGCGCCCGCGCCTGGTTCCCAGCCTCATGCATCATTGGCTGCATCAATAGCTGTATGCAGACTTCATTGTTCCTTCCAGCCCCTGGGATGAGGAGCAGAGTGAGGCAGAGAAGAGCCTTCCTGTTGGGAGGGAGAGCTGGGGGGTCTTCCCTAGAATTACAGGGATTCCTGTGAGCCTGGCCATAGAATGGATGGCTGTGGGAAAGGGGCAGCATGGTGGCTCAGCTACATGGAAATTGAGAGCCCACCCAGGTGAATATGGGTGGAAAAGTAGGCACATGCCCTCTTCTGTGAGTCACAGCACCAGCGGCAACCCCGATCTGGCTTCCCATGGCACTGGCTGCATGACCCCACAGAGCATGTAACTGGGTGAGTCTGCAGGGATGCCCCACCCCCACTCATCCCCACTCAGACTATAGGCTCTTGGAGGCAGGAGCAGCGGCTTAGCGGCTTTGGTGTTCATGTGTTCTAGCACCTGGCTGGACTTCTAGTAAGCCCTCAATGCACACTTAATGAACTAATGAAATAGAACTGAAGGACAGTATGGAGGAAGAAAAGGGGCAAGGGTATGTTTCATCTGAACCTTTCTGACACCTCTGGACCAATGACACCTCTAAGGAAACAGTTCTCAGTCTTTGATGTATGTCTGCATCACCTGGGCTGTATTTGAATATGCAAATGACTGGTCTTCATGGAGGCCCACAGAACCAGAATCACCTAAGAGTGAGGCCTAGGTATCTGGTTTGTTTTTAAAGGTCCCCGCAGAAGTGCTGCATAGCCAAGACAGACCCACAGGAGTAAGGCACCGAACTGCTCCTAGCTACCAAAAGCTCATTTCCTCTGGAGGGCCCAGGAAGAGAGGAGGGGCAGACATAAGGAGGGAAGACAGTATCCTTATAATGATTAACTGTTTTCCTTGTGGATTTTGTTTTATTATAAGAGCATATGGATCCTACATGCTTCACAATGATCAGAAATGAGTTGATCAGTAACAGAGTCTTCTATCCAGACATGCCACATTGCCATTGGCCGTGGAAGCCCCTTTGACAACCTGGCCTAACAAAGAAGATATGAGATGAGCCACAGTTCCATCAATCAAAGACCCTGGATTTGGGGGGAGGGGTTCATGTGTTATGTGCATCAACCCTGCATTTCTAAAACCTATGTGTAGAAATCCCTCTGCCATATCAATCCCAATCCCCTACTCCAGGTTCCAGTAGGAGTCTTTCTTTTTTTTTTAAAGATTTATTTATTGTATTTGAGAGAGAGAGAGAGTGAGAGCGAGCATGTGAGAGTAGGGAGGGGCAGAAGGAGAGGGAAAAAATCCTCAAGCAGACTTCCTGCTGAGTTGAGTGTGGAGTCTGATGCAGGGCACGATCCCAGGACCCTGAGATCATGACCTGAGCTGAAATCAAGAGTCAGATGCTTAACTGAGCCACCCAGGCACCCCTCCAGTGGGATACTCATTCCTGGTTTATTGCTTCCTGAGGGCTGGTCTAGCCTACGAAACAGGCCTGGCAGTGTTCTTCCAAGACCCAGAGCTCAGTTAGCTCAAGGCCAGCAAATTTTCTCTAGAAAGGACCAGAGAGTAAATAATCTGGGCTTTGTTGGCCATGCCATCTCTGTTGTAATTGCTCCACTCTGCCAGTGAAATTTGAACTTTATATAATTTTCATGTGTCATGAAATATTCTTCTTCTTTTGGTTTTTATTCAACTATTTTAAAATGTAAAAACCATACTTAGCTCTCTGGAGAGAGAGAAAGAAAGACAGTGAAAGAAAGAAGAAAGAAAGAAAGAAAGAAAGAAAGAAAGAAAGAAAGAAAGAAAG